>NC_088229.1:45851289-46451289 GCF_036934945.1 Oncorhynchus masou masou | reverse complement strand
AATAAGACTTTTAATAACACTGCTAGCTTAGTTTGTGTTAACTGTT
Organism: Oncorhynchus masou masou; assembly: GCF_036934945.1. Classification (NCBI taxonomy): domain Eukaryota; kingdom Metazoa; phylum Chordata; class Actinopteri; order Salmoniformes; family Salmonidae; genus Oncorhynchus; species Oncorhynchus masou. The sequence continues at coordinate 46,451,243 of NC_088229.1, read as the reverse complement.
TTGAACTCCAACCAAAGAGAGGACAAATGGAAATTAATTTGCTTAAGTATTAATAATAAAAACATATTTTTTATTTTATTTTTGCATGGTATCAGTGAGATTCAAACCTATGATCTTCTGTTCTCTATCCATGGAATTAATCCACTGCAAAACAAGATGACGGGATGGTTCACTCGTCAACGAGGAAACTTCTGGAAGTGAATGATGGTAGACGACAAACCCCCTTCAACATGCGTACTGCAAACAGACCTGACTCATCTTGTAACATCTAATCTTTGGTTGACGCGAAAAACAAACATTGCGACATGCACAAACTACCCATCGTCAAATTACCTTAGGTTTTTTTTACTCAATGATTTCGATCACGGGTGATGTCAACTGTGATGTGATGAACTGTAAATAGCAATTGCTATTGGCTTATTCATATTATGGATTCTTTCAGCTACTTTTTAGCTACATAAATATGACCTCTTGCATTAGGTCACTCTTTCCTCAGTTAGCGCTCACCTGTAGGCAACGCTATGGTAAAGTACTGAAATTCCTACCTAAGGAACATATGGTTCTCAGGACATACAACATATGGTTCTCAGAACATACTTGTGTATGTGAATACCCTTTCAAATTAGTGGATTTGGCTATTTCAGCAACAACCATTGCTGACAGGTGTATAAAATAGAGCACACAGCCATGCAATCTCCATAGACAAACATTGGCAGTTGGTTGACCTTACTAAAGAGCTCAGTGACCTTCAACATGGCACCGTCATAGTCAGTCAGTTCGTCAAATTTCTTCTCTGCTAGAGCTGCCCGGTGTGTTGTTATTGTAAAGTGTAAACATCCAGGAGCAACAACGGCTCAGCCACGAAGTGGTAGGCCACTCAAGCTCACAGAACGGGACCGCCGAGTGCTGAAGTGAGCAAAAATCACTACTGCGTTCCAAACTACCTCTGGAAGCAACTTCAGCACAATAACTGTTCGTTGGGAGATTTCCATGGCCTAGCAGCTGCACACAAGCCTAAGATCACCATGTGCAATGCCAAGCGTCAGCTGGAGTGGTGTAAAGCTCTGACGGACGAATCTGGTTTTGCCGGATGCCGGTGAATGCTACCTGCCTGAATGCATAGTGCCAACTGAACATTTTGGTGGAAGAGGAATAATGTTCTGGGGCTGTTTTTCATGTTTCGGGCTAGGCCCCTTAGTTCCAGGGAAGGGAAATCTTAACGCTACAACATACAATGACATTCTGTGCTTCCAACTTTGTGGCAACAGTTTGGGAAGGCCCTTTCCTGTTTTAGCATGACAATGCCCATGTGCACAAAGCAAGGTCCATACAGAAACTGGCCTGCACAGAGCCCTGACTTCAACCTCATCGAACACATTTGGGATTAATTGGATAATACTCGCCAGTCTAGCAGTATCGAACTGTCTCCCCACAACAACGCCGGATTCCTGCCGTAATCCCTGGACCACTACTTCTGATCTTCACAGCTAGCTTGCACCCAGTACCGAAGCTATCCCTGAGGCCCACCTCCCGGCCTACTCAACTGTTCACCCGAACCCCACTCATACACGGCTAGAGCCCAATACTCCACCGGATCCTTGTTGTAAACTCTGGACCTTGGCTAACGCCCCTGCCACAAAGCTAGCACCAGTTAGCCGTGAGCCAGGTACATCTTCCTGCTAGCAGGCATATCTCCCTGCCAACCCTGAGCAGACCCCTCCTACCACCCCCGGGCTACTAACTTTAAACGCTGTGTCGCTAGCTTAGTGGAAGCTTCCCTGTCCCATCTACTGCTGCCCCCTGGACACTGTGATCACTTGGCTACATAGCTGATGCCTGCTGGACTGTTCATTAATCACGGTACTCACCATCTCTGAATTGATCGCCCCCCCCCATCTAGCTTCAGAGTTTGTTCTGTTAGATGACCTAAACTGGGATATGCTTAACACCCTGGCAGTCCTACAATCTAAGCTAGATGTCCTCAATCTCACACAAATCATCAAGGATCCCACCAGGTACAACCCTAATTCCGTAAACAGGGGTACTCTAATAGATATATATTATCCTGACCAACTTGCCCTCCAAATACACCTCTGCTGTCTTCAATCAGGATCTCAGCGATCACTGCCTCATTGCCTGTATCCGCTACGGTCAAACGACCACCCCTCATCACTGTCAAACGCTCCATAAAACACTTCTGCGAGCAGGCCTTTCTAATCGACCTGGCCCGGGTATCCTGGAAGGATATTGACCTCATCCCGTCAGTTGAGGATGCCTGGTCATTCTTTAAAAGTAACTTCCTCACCATCTTAGACAAGCATGCTCCGTACAAAAAAATGCAGAACTAAGAACAGATATAGCCCTTGGTTCACTCCAGAACTGACTGCCCTTGACCAGCACAAAAACATCCTGTGGTGGACTGCAATAGCATCGAATAGTCCCCGCGATATGCAACTGTTCAGGGAAGTCAAGAACCATTACACGTCAGGAAAGCAAAGGCCAGCTGTTTCAAGCAGAAATTTGCATCCTGTAGCTCTATCTCCAAAAAGTTCTGGGACATTGTAAAGTCCATGGAGAACAAGAGCACCTCCTCCCAGCTGCCCACTGCACTGAGGGTAGGTAACATGGTCACCACCGATTTAAATCCGTGATAATCGAAACTTCAACAAGCATTTCTCAACGGCTGGCCATGTCTTCCTCCTGGCTACAACAACCTCGGCCAACAGCTCCGCCCACCCCGCAGCTACTCGCCCAAGCCTCTCCAGGTTCTCCTTTACCCAAATCCAGATGGCAGATGTTCTGAAAGAGCTGCAAAACCTGGACCCATACAAATCAGCTGGGCTTGACAATCTGGACCCTCTACTTCTGAAACTGTCCGCCGCCATTGTCGCAACCCCTATTACCAGCCTGTTCAACCTCTCCTTCGTATCATCTGAGATTCAAAGGGGGAGACACTCTGGACCCAAACTGTTACAGACCTATATCCATCATGCCCTGCCTATCTAAGGTCTTCGAAAGCCACGTCAACAAACAGATCACTGGCCATCTCGAATCCCACCGTACCTTCTCGGCTGTGCAATCCGGTTTCCGAGCCGGTCACGGGTGCACCTCAGCCACGCTCAAGGTACTAAACAATATCATAACCACCATCGATAAAAGACAGTACTGTGCAGCCGTCTTCATCGACCTGGCCAAGGCTTTCGCCTCTGTCAATCACCATATTCTTATCGGCAGACTCAGTAGCCTCGGTTTTTCTAATGACTGCCTTGCCTGGTTCACCAACTACTTTGCAGACAGAGTTCAGTGTGTCAAATCGGAGGGCATGTTGTCCGGTCCTCTGGCAGTCTCTTTGGGGGTACCACAGGGTTCAATTCTCGGGCCGACTCTCTTCTCTGTATACATCAATGATGTCACTCTTGCTGCTGGTGATTCTCTGATCCACCTCTACGCAGACGACACCATTCTGTATACTTCTGGCCCTTCCTTGGACACTGTGCTATCTAACATCCAAACGAGCTTCAATGCCATACAACACTCCTTCCGTGGCCTCCAACTGCTCTTAACGCTAGAAAAACCAAATGCATGCTTTTCAACCGTTCGCTGCCTGCACCCGCACGTCCGACTAGCATCACCACCCTGGATGGTTCCGACCTAGAATATGTGGACATCTATAAGTACCTAGGTGTCTGGCTAAACGGCAAATTCTCCTTCGACTCATATCAAACATCTCCAATCTAAAATCAAATCTAGAGTCAGCTTTCTATTTCGCAACTCAGCCTCTTTCATTCACGCCGCCAAACTTACCCTAGTAAAACTGACTATCCTAACGATCCTCGACTTCGGCGACGTCATCTACAAAATAGCTTCCAATACAGTGCCATCCGTTTTGTTACTAAAGCACCTTATACCACCCACTTCTGCGACCTGTATGCTCGATTCGGCTGGTCCTCGCTACATATTCGCCGCCAGACCCACTGTCTCCAGGTCATCTACAAGTCTATGCTAGGTAAAAGCTCCGCCTTATCTCAGTTCACTGGTCACGATGGCAACACCCACCCGTAGCACGCGCTCCAGCAGGTGTATCTCAATGATCATCACTAAAGCCAAACCTCATTTGGCCTCCTTTCCTTCCAGTTCTCTGCTGCCTGCGACTGGAACGAATTGCAAAAATCTCTGAAGTTGGAGACTTTTATCTCCCTCACCAACTTTAAACATCTGCTATCTGAGCAGCTAACCGATCGCTGCAGTTGTACATAGTCCATCGGTATATAGCCCACCCAATTTACCTACCTCATCCCCATACTGTTTTTATTTATTTACTTTTCTGCTCTTTTGCACACCAGTATCTCTACCTGCACATGTTCATCTGATCATTTATCACTCCAGTGTTAATCTGCTAAATTGAAATTATTCACTCCTATGGCCCATTTATTGCCTACCTCCTCATGCCTTTTGCACACAATGTATATAGATTTTTTTTTCTACTGTTATTGACTTGTTTATTGTTTACTCCATGTGTAACTCTGTTGTCTGTTCACACTGCTATGCTTTATCTTGGCCAGGTCGCAGTTGCAAATGAGAACTTGTTCTCAACTAGCCTACCTGGTTAAATAAAGGTGAAATAAATGTAAAAAATAAAAATGCTCTTGTAGTGTATGTGCTAGCTGGGTTTCCTGTACCATTCCCAGAATGTTGTGGGAAAGTTGTATGCAAAATAAATAATAGGACAACCACGTTCTCACCAAGCTCTAAGAAACATATGGTTCTCAGAATGTTATGTGCTAGCTGGCATGTACTTAATATTATTTGTCATTTGATAAGACTTCTACTCAAAGAATATGCTACAATTACTGATTTTCCAACCATTTGAAAGCTGACTAAGAAAACAACATGTGGCCTAGTAAGGAAAACCTTAGCAACAGCTCATACAACCTTTATACACAGTCACTGTAGCATACGGGGTAACAGTAAACCACGGGTGATACTGTGGGAGAACAGATACTCCCCCGTAAAGCTGAGAACTCTGACTGACTGTTACTTTAACTAACTCCTGGTGATTCTATGTCTGGGAAAACATGGCTGCCAAGGCATTGCATCACACTCCCACAACCACAGCCCTAGTTTCCTGCCTTACAATCACCTCTCCTGAGGCAGCTATGTGTGTGTGTGTGTGTGTGTGTGTGTGTGTGTGTGTGTGTGTGTGTGTGTGTGTGTGTGTGTGTGTGTGTGTGTGTGTGTGTGTTTATGAGCATGTGTGTTTGTGCCTTTGAGCTGCCCTCGCATTGAGAATTTCAACACATCTAACCCCAGTCATCTCAGTGGGATACACAAACAGATGGACACTCAACAGTCCATGAGTCATGACACAATGGCTGATACAGAGAGTCAGCACTGAGTGTGCTGACAGTGGTAACAGCTACTAGTCTGTGAGTTGTGCCTCTAAATCCTTGCTGGCGTTTGAAAAAAGGTGTATCCATGTGTGTAAGATATTATAGATTGTTTGTGTGTGTGTCAGTCAGACTCCTTTGTTTCCCTGCTGGGCCAGGCAAGGCAGGTTTAATCTTCAGGAAGTGTTTAGGCCGACTGGGCCTCATGCGAACCGTACTTCCCGTCTGCAACTGCAGCACAGATAAAGGCAGCATTCAGTAGCGTTCAAAGTGGGTTTTAACGCAGCTCTTAACACAGCGACATAACCACAGAGGTTCAAAGTATCGGTACAAAAGAGCACGGTCACCCAGATGAATCCAAACCAACTGTTGAAACCAAGTGTTCCCAATAATGAAGTTTAATGACCACAAAGAGGAGCTCTGCAACCAAATAAACTTGACCCATGTGGTTGAAGTGTGGTCACATCTTGTAATGTAGTTGTGTATTGCTCAATTCTATTCCCGTGGGTGACCGCGTAGAGAGCTCAAACATTAGTACAAATATTATGCACAGAATATCCTCTCTCTCTCTCGACAGACAGACAGACAGACGATAGAGAGTAAGTGTTCCCATGCCCTCTGTCATCCCTCCAGATCAATTGTGTTGTTCCTCCATTAGGGCCAGTGTCTAAGTGGTGTGACTGTGCTGTGGAGTCAGTTGGTCAGTGAGTAGTACAGTATATAGTGTGTTATTTCAGATTGACTTGGTTTAATGAGGCTCTGTAAAAACACTTCCCCTTCCAAAATAAACCCTCGTCACGAGACAAATCAAATGTATTTATATAGCCCTTCTTATATCAGCTGATATCTCAAAGTGCTGTACAGAACCCAGCCTAAAACCCCAAACAGCAAGCAATGCAGGTGTATAAGCACCTGCAGAGGAAAGGCAGGGCACAGTGCCCACCCGCAGCACACCATGTGACAGGTCAAGTGACACTTCCTGTTCTAAATGTGGGCCTAAGTCAATAATGAGCGGATGGAGAATTGTGTGTACAGTGGTTCTTCCATGACTGTTTGTGGTAGATGGTGGCATTCTGTCATTGCACCATACTATCACAAGCGGGGGTTAGAACGCTGATCTATCGGTAGTTTTAGATTAGTTTATTAATTCGACCATTTTAAAAAACAAGCACACATAAAACTTGAAAAAGCCATAGATGCACATGAGTAAAATCATGGAGGATAACACACAATAAAGTCTGGGACCTATTTCCATTGTGGTCCTCTTGAGATAAGATGGCTAGGCAAGATCGAATGAAGTTAAACACAGTATTGCAGTGAAATAATAAAACATAAAACAAAAAGAAGAACATCTATCTCATCATTGCAGTTACATCATAGAGGTTATTCATATGGGCACATCAAACATATTTGTACTTTATTTTTAAAGCTGCCCAAGAGAGTACGTCGTTTTTATGGGCAGAGGCAACTCGTTCCATTCTGAGGCTCCAGTATACAAGAAAGTACCTTTCCCAGCATTAGAGGTCGACTGATTAATTGGCACGGCCGATTGCAAGTTTTCAGAATAATCGGTAATAGGCATTTTTAGATGCCGATGTCATTGCATTCCACGAGGAAACTGCGCGGCAGGCTGACCACCTGTTACGCAAGTGCAGCAAGGAGACAAGGTGAGTTGCTAGCTAGCATTAAACTTATCTTATAAAAAACAATCAATCTTCACATAATCACCAGTTAACTACACCTGGTTGATGATATTACTAGGTTAACTAGCTTGTCCTGCGTTGCATATAATCAATGCAGTGCCTGTTAATTTCTCATCGAATCACAGCCTACTTCGGCAAATGGTTGATGATTTAACAAAAGCTCATTCGCGAAAAAAGCACAATTGTTGCACGAATGTACCTAACCATAAACCACTGCCTTTCTTAAAATCGATACACAGAAAGATATTTTTTTAAACCTGCATATTTTGTTAAAAGAAATTCACGTTAGCAGGCAATATTAACCAGGTGAAATTGTGTCACTTCTCTTGCGTTCATTCAACGCAGAGTCAGGGTATATGCAACAGTTTGGGCCGCCTGGCTCGTTGCGAACTAATTTGCCAGAATTTTACATATTATAACATAACATTGAAGGTTGTGCAATGTAACAGCAATATTTAGACTGAGGGTTGCCACCCATTCGATAAAATACATAACGGTCCGTATTTCACTGAAAGAATAAACGTTTTGTTTTCAAAATGATAGTTTCTGGATTTGACCATATTAATGATCAAAGGCTCGTTTATTATATTATAATTAAGTCTATGATTTGATATTTGATAGAGCAGTCTGACTGAGCAGTGGTAGGCAGCAGCAGGCTCGTAAGCATTCATTCAAACTTTACAGCGTTTGCCAGCAGCTCTTAGCAATACTTGATTCAGAGAGCTGTTTATGATTTACAAGCCTATCAACTCCTGAGATTAGGCTGGCAATACTAGTGCCTATTAGAACATCCAACAGTCAAAGGTATATGAAATACAAATGGTATAGAGAGAAATAGTCGACGCGTCATAATTCCTATAATAACTTCAACCTAAAACTTCTTAACTGGGAATATTGAAGAATTGGGAATATTGAACCACCAGCTTTCATATGTTCTGAGCAAGGAACTTAAATGTTAGCTTTTTTAGATGGCACATATTGCACTTTTACTTTCTTCTCCAACACTGTGTTTTTGTATTATTTAAACCAAATTGATCATGTTTCATTATTTATTTGAGATGAAATAGATTGTATTATATTAAGTTAAAGTGTTCATTGTTCATTCAGTATTGTTGTAATTGTCATTATTACAAATATATATATGAATTTTCAACACTGATGCCGATTATTGGAGAACCAAAAAAAGCCGATAACTATTAATCGGACAGTTTTTAAAATATATATATATATAAAAAAATCTACCCAGCACTACTCCTGAACCTGTATAAACACACATTAGCAACACCTAATCTGGTGCTGTGATTTTGTGCATCCCTAACACAGGGAAAGTAATCAGTTAGATATCTGGGCTCAGAACCATAAAAAGTCCTGTAAACCAAACCTAGTCTAATCTGGGACACCCTAGCCTCAACAGGCAGCAAGTTTCTGAAAGCAGCTCCTGCCTATAAACTTAGATAAGCCCCCAAACCAGGAAGTACTAGCGTAGTCAAAATGGCATTGAATGAGGGCAGTGGCTTAGCACTTTCATGGAGTCCTTATCAAACAGCTTGTACTTTCTAGCCAAAAAACTTAGTCCTGGCATTAACCTTCCCTAGCACTTTATTTGCCATGCACACACCTCCCAAGCTGCCATCAATAATACATCCCAGGTAGCTAACAGAGGTTTTAGTAGTCAGCACCTCACCTAACTCCCCTCGGATTTCAGAGTCCCTACCTAACCTAACTCCACTCTGATTTGATTTGACCTACTCAATTTAGGTCAATTTAGGTCTGGATGCAAAAATAATTGCCTCGGTTTTAAGTGCAGAAATAGCATATCTCCAAGCCATTTGCTAATGTTAGTAAGCTCTGTGCTAAGTATGCTCTCCAACATAGTTTTACTTTGTGAGACACCAGAAGTGTAGAGTCATCCTCATAAAGGAAAATATGGCAAGAACAAGCATCTTTCATATCATTAATATACAGTAAAAACAGTAGAGGCCCAAGCACGCTCCCCTGTGGAACACCACAACTCATTGGTTTTGCCTGAGACCGTGAACCATTAACCTCTACTACTTGCTCCCTACCTGATAAATAGGACTTTACCCAGCCTAGAGGGTTACTGCTTAACCCCAGTACCTCCATTAGGAGACAGTGGTTGAATGTATCAAAGGCCTTTTGTAGGTCAAGCAGTACATTCCACAGAGATTTCCCTCATCAATCTCTTTCCTGATGAAGTCAGTCAAGTAAAGTAGACATGAATCAGTGGAGTATGTTTTTCTAAAACCCAACTGAAAATCATACATTAGACTTTGTTTGTTGACATACTGTATGACTACATTTGCTCATGTACAACGCTCTCAAGGATCTTTGATGTTATACTATGAATAGATACAGGTTTATAATGCCCAAGGTCAGACTTTATCCCATTCCTATACAGAGGTATAACTTAAGCCTGTTTCATGTCCCTGGGAAAGATGCTTTGTTCAAGAGACAGATTGACGATATGTGAAATACAAGGGCCAATTTTCTCAGCAGAATCTATAAGAAACCTTGCATGAATATAATCCAGGCTTGTGGCTTTGTAGCATTCAAGCTCTGCTAGCATATACTGACTATTTTGGCTGTTGCTGCCTTTGCAAAAGAAAAAGAGTTTGGCTGAACCCCTAACTCGGCATAATACTTCTTGACTTGGTTGTTTCCATACAAACCAGAACTGGTGGGCAGCTTGCTAACCAGTTTGCTGGCAACAGAAGTAAAAAAAACAGTTGAATTCATTGGCAAACTCTGCTTATTCATATACCATCTCCCCCTGATGTTCAGTCCAATAATAAAATCAGGCTGCTCTTGACAGTTCTTACATTTCTTAAAGGCCTTATTCCTTGCTTGGATAGATTCTAGAATATCATGATTAAACCAAGGGCTAGAGCACTGCTTTTCCTGACCCGTCTAATGGGAGCCATCACATTCACCACAACAAGGAATCTGCATTTAAAGGCTTCCCAGGCACTGTCTACCCTACATTATCCACAGGTGTCCAGTCAATTTTACCCACTTGCTCCCTAAACATTTCAACACAGTATTTTTTGAGTCCTCTGATTTTAACAGTTTTGTGACACTTAAATATATCTTTAAAACCCTCCTTATGCAAAATGTAATAAAATGATTAATTAATTAAATTATTACTCCACTCTGCAATATTTGAAATTTATCAGACACCAATATTAAGTCAATCATACTTTGCACTGTTTCACATACCCTGGTGGGATCTTTTATCATTTGGGTCAGAGCAAGTGATTTAAAGAAGTGCATAAATACATTGTGGGTTGGGCTATCTTTTTTGCAGACATCAGTATTGAAATCCCCTAACAGAATGATGGCGCCGGAAGAAATGGCAGCAGATCTACAGGCGCCCAACCAATTGTGCTATTATGCGTTTTCTTTTGCGTTGTTTGTAACTCATTTTGTACATAATGTTTCTGCAACCATATCTTACGGCAAAAAAAGAGCTTCTGGATATTAGGACAGTGATCAATCACCTCGGATTAGACAAAGATTTTTTCTTCAACAAGCAGGATGCACAGGACATTCTCCGAACACTCGACAAGGCCATCATCCCAGTTATTTGCAAGAGGAAGAGACGCGGGTACAGAGGACACAGAGCTGGATGCCTCGTAAGGATCCGCAGAAGGCGAGTGGGAAAGCTGCCGTTACTGTCAATATTACTCGCCAACGAGTGGAACATGTTCTGGGTTTCTTCCGATGGCATTGAGGAGCACACCACATCAGTCAGTGGCTTTATCCATAAATGCATCAATGACATCGTCCCCAAGTGATTGCACGTACATATCCCAACAAGAAGCCATCGATTATAGGCAACATTCGCACTGAGCCAAAGGGTATAGCTGCCGTTTTCTAGGTGCAGGACTCGGAAGCTTATGAGAAATCCTGCTAAACCCTCCGACGAACCATCAAACAGGATAAGCGTCAATACAGGGCTAAGATTGAATCGTACTACACCGGCTACGACGCTCGTCTTATGTGGCAGGGATTGCAAACTATTACAGACTCCAAAGGAAGCACAGCCGCGAGCTGCCCAGTAACACGTGCCTACCAGAGGAGCTAAATCACTTCTACGCTCGCATCGAAGCAAGCAACACTGAGGCATGCATGAGAGAATCTGCTGTTCCCGATGACTGTGTGATCACCCTTTCTGTAGCCGATGAAAGTAAGATCTATAAAACTGGTCAACATTCACAGGGCTGCGGGCCCAGACAGATTACCAGGATGTGTGCTCCGGGCATGTGCTGACCAACTGGCAGGTGTCTTCACTGACATTTTCAACATGTCCCTGATTGAGTCTGTATTACCAACATGTTTCGAACCAACCACCATAGTCCCTGTGCGCAAGAACATGAAGGCAACCTGCCTAAATAACTACAGACCTGTAGCAGTCACGTCCGTAGACATGAAGTGCTTTGAAAGGCTGGTAATGGCTCAAATCAACATCATTATCCCAGAAACCCTAAACCCACTCCAATTTGCATACCTCCCAAACAGATCCACAGTTGATGCAATCTCTATTGCACTCCACACTGCCTTTTCCCACTTAGACAAAAGGAACACCTACGTGAGAATGCTAATCATTGACTACAGCTCAGCGTTCAACACCATAGTACCCTCAAAGCTCATCACTAAGCTAAGAATCATGGGACTAAACAGCTCCCTCTGCAACTGGATCCTGGACTTCCTGACGGGCCGCCTCCAGGTGGTGATGGTAGGTAGCAACACATCTGCCACGCTGATCCTCAACACTGGGGCCCTCAGGGGTGCGTGCTCAGTCCCCTCCTGTACTCCCTGTTCACTCACAACTGCATGGCCAGGCACAACACCATCATTAAGTTTGCAGACGACACAACAGTGATAGGCCTGGTGCCAGAATAACAACCTATCCCTCAACATAACCAAGCCTAAGGAGATGATTGTGGACTACAGGAAAAGGATGACCGAGCACACCCCCATTCTCATCAATGGGGCTGTAGTGGAGCAGGTTGAGAGCTTCAAGTTCCTTGGTGTCCACATCAGCAACAAACTAGAATGGTCAAAACACACCAAGACAGCCGTGAAGAGGGCACGACAAAGCCTATTCCCCCTCAGGAAACTAAAAAGATTTGGCATGGGTTGTGAGATCCTCAAAAGGTTCTACAGCTGCAACATCGAGAGCATCCTGACCGGTTGCATCACTGCCTGGTACGGCATTTGCTTGGACTCCAACCGCAAGGTTGAGGGTAATGCGTACGGCCCAGTACATCACTGTGGCTAAGCTGCCTGGGATCCAGGACCTCTACACCAGGCAATGTCAGAGCAAGGCACTAAAAAATTGTCAAAGACCCCAGCCTATCCAGTCATAGACTGTTCTCCCTGCTACCGCATGGCAAGCGCTACCGGAGTGCCAAGTCTAGGACAAAAAGGCTTCTTAACAGTTTTTACCCCCAACCCATAAGACTCCTGAACAGGTAATCGAATGGCTACCCGGACTATTTGCATTGTGGGCCCCCCCAAACCCCTCTTTTACGCTGCTGCTACTCTCTGTTTATCATATATGCATAGTCACTTTAACTATACATACATGCACATACTACCTCAATTAGCCCGACCAACCAGTGCCCCTGCACATTGGCTAACCGGGCTATCTGCATTGTGTCCCGCCACCCACCACTCGACAACCCTCTTTTACGCTACTGCTACTCTCTGTTGATCATGCCTGTATATAGCCTCGCTGCTGTTATAGCCTCACTACTGTATATAGCCTCGCTACTGTTACGTTTCACTGTCTTTTTACTGTTGTTTTTATTTATTTTACTTACCTATTGTTCACCTAATACTTAAAACGTTTTTTTTAAATTGCACTGGTTAGAGCCTGTAAGTAAGCATTTCACTGTAAGGCACATGTGACAAATACACTTTCATTTGATTTGATTTCCCATCAGGGAATCATTACAGTAGCCTAAACTGTGGCAATTAATGGAGTTGTTTTCTGAGAGTCTCTCCTCTGGCACTAGAGTCCTGCATCCGGCAACAACAACAAAAACTGTCAGTGGTTCTAGAGTTAAGTGAGAACTTGGGGAAATACAATGCGGGAATTTCACTTGACGTGTGAACTGATGATTTTCGAAAAATAGGCATGGTGAGCTTTTGGTTTCTCTCCCTCTAAAAACCGCAATAAATAATTCTATAGAACAAACTGTCTTTATTTACAAATTAGTAAGAATGTCTCACCCCATGTTCAAGAATGGCCTTTTCCCGTTTATTCAGATTACAATCGCTCACTTTCGATCATTTGAAATTAAATCTTCTCCAAACTATCATATTTTTTTACCAAGTTAATCTGCTCATATTGTGTGTGTTCAATTATTTGTGACATTGTGACATTTGAATCATATTGAAGATGGAACTCATTAAGAGGAGGCTTCTGAGAGCCGATCTGTTATCCAACGATTAGTTTAATAGCCTGGCTACTGTAGGTGTGAAAATCCCTCCCACTTGCAATTTATTTGATGTTTAAGTACTCTAAAGTTTTACAACTGCTCATCAACATCTTTATGCTTTCGTTCATAAAATAACAATTAAAAAACTTTCAAAATGCAGATGTTTATTACACCCCAGCTCCATGACCACGGGTAAAACCTTGCTGAGATGATAAGATCAATGTATTTGTTGCAATGTTGTATCATCAGTTTCTCAAGCCAAAACGTCTTGATGGCCTTCACCAGTTCATCTTTGTTTGTAGGTTTGGCAGAGATACGGTTTAATTTTTCAGAATAAAGTATGCTAATGAAGGCAATAAATTGTTGCTTACTGGAACACCCAAAGTCATCCAATTATTATAATAGGATTTGAAGCAACAGCCTAACCCCGTGTGGGGAAGCATGGGACTAGTCTTGATAAATCAATGCAGATTTTATTTTCACAAAATCTCAATTTGGGTATTGGTTAGCCTACAATTAGGGGGTGGAAATGTTAGGATAATTTTGCTCTTGGTCAGCCTACTCCCGACCGGTCACGTTGAACAGCGCCATATTGTCCTAACGGAAACCCTCAGGGTTTTGTTTTTAGTTTTTCTTGGAATAGAAACACCATAATCTTAATACAATTAATTAAAATACATTTCTTAAAATCAATCCCATATACTATGTTCTCACAAAAAAAGGTACAGCCAATATTAAAAACTGTCAAAAGCTTCTCCAAGATGCCCTCTGGTGGTCAAACTAGCACTAACTAGCATTAATGGCAACAATAGCTGACACTTAAATAAAGTACCATAGAATTCTGCGGCAGCCCGCAAGGTGTGCACAACTTTAGATGTTGAACCACTGTACACTAGAGTATAGGTTCAGTCTTATGGATCTCGCGGATGGGACATGGTGTGTGTGTGTGTGTGTATTCCTACCTTGGTGATCTCGGGGTCAGGACACTGGCTATTCATATACTGGCAGTCATTCCTGGGTCTACAGCTGTTGTCACACCAGCCACACAGATGTCCCAGGTTCTCACGGCCCCAACACTGAGAACAGTCCCCATTGCCCACCCCACAGTTATACACCTCCACTAAGAGTGAAAGAGGGGGAGGGAGAGGGAGAGAGCTTTATTATTACAATACAGCATGCTAGCAACATCATGTAACCGTATGGGCTGAATATATTATACTGAGCCTATGTCAGATGCTTTGGATAAAAAATATTCAACATAATAGAAATAAACACAGAAAAACTGAGAGGAAAGACATATGAACAGAAAGAAAGAGAAACAGATGAGCATGCCTATGTTCCAGCACCTCCCATGGAGAAATCATGTGTGCTTGTGTGTGTGTTTTGATGACTGAGCACGGTATGAAGCATCAATCTTGTAATAAAGTATGCCGTTTTTCTGGCTGTGGGCCAGGGCTGTTCTTCTGCTCTAAGGGCTCACATGGTAAACACATGGCCTGTTAACTTTGAGAATATACTGGCATCTGGGAGTGGGTGTGTGTGTGTGTGTGGTTTTACTATCCTTGAGGGTAACAGAAGTCCTCGCAAAGATAGCAAAACATGGATAATTCGGGTCCCCACAAGGAAAGAGGCTATTTTAGGGGTTTTGTTTAGGGTTAGGTTTAGAATAAGTGTTAGGTTTAGGAGATAGGGTTAGGTTCAGGGTTAGGGCTTTGGTGTTCGGGTTAAGTTTAGGGAAAATAAGATTTTGAATGGGAATAAATGTTTTGGTCCGCACAAGGATATTAAGACAAATGTGTGTGTGTGCATGCATGCGCTCATACCTGTCACGGGTTTAGGGCTGTCAATGTATTTGTCCAGGTATCCCTTTCTACGCAGACTGAGCTGAAACACCTGACTCTTCTCCACAGTGGTTAGCTATATGGTAAGAGAGACACGCCTGCTGATCGGCCATTTCACCATACACTACCAGTAAGCATGGCTTCAATTAGCCATACACTAAACAGCTTATTTCTTATTGGCCCTTTACAAAGATTGTGTTGCGTGACAGCTACTCTTGGAACATGATTGGTTGTACTCACCGTCACTCCACTGCACTTGACCCCTGAGCTGTCCTCCAGCCATCGGGAATCATACCGCTGCTCGTTCCCAAAGTCACACTCTAGCTCCTCCCCCTAAGGAACAAAACAATACAGCCATGTCGTCATGGCAATGACATTTCATTTATAAACCAATCAGAGGGGAGGCACAGTCTGACATCACCCAGGGAAACAGGGTTTATGGGGACACATTTTGGGATACTGTATATTACCTTTACACATCTTGTTATGTCTTTACTTTCCTCATCCTAGCTAGTCCTGTAGCTTAGATGCTAATCTGTTTCTGCTTCAGCCAACTGCTTTGGAAATGTCATGCCAAACATTGGCAAGAGAACATTGGCAAGAAAGCGGCAAGTTAGCTAAAGTAACAGCCTGGCATCCAGAAAACTCCATATTTTCACAATAGTTTGTTTTGGAGCTACACATAGTGTCTCTTTATTCAGAGTGTGCACTTCTTCTAGTTCCATTATCAGCATGGTGGCTGTTTAGTTTAGTTGAGCTAACATACCTATTAGTCGATCAGGGCTAATGTTAATTGGTTCATGAATGTACATGCACTATGTAGGGAATAGAGTGTCATATGAGAAACAATAACAAGGACCTGGCTGGGAGAGAACTCTGTCCACCTGAATAGTTGGTAGCCATTGACAACCCTGGGAGGGGAGGAGTGCAAAACATCTAAATAGCCCAGGATAATTGTCCCTGCCAAGCAGAATTTAGAATCCATTAATAATTAATCATATTCATCAACATCTGGACGGTAAAGTCCCCTACCTCAGCAACTCATCTGGGATGCAGAGGGGTTTACTATGAATTCACATTTCAGCCAAAACATCAGGAGATACGACCACACATTTTGTGTGTAATAGTGTACACGTCAGGAAGAGAAGTGCAGTCAATCTACTCAAAGTGCTTGTAGTCAGTCATAAGGTATGTATGAACAGTTACATATGGATTGATTTAACATGTTAAAATAGGCCAGAATAAGTCACTCGGTCTCCCGAGTGGCACAGCAGTGTAAGGCACTGCATCTCAGTGCAAGAGGCTTCACTACAGTGCCTGGTTCAAATCCAGGATGTATCACATCTGGCCATAGGGCCAGTCCATCGGGCGACTCCCACAGGGCGGCGCACAATTGGCCCAGCGTCATCTGTGTTTGGCTGGGGTAGGCAGTCATTGTAAATAAGAATTTGTTCTTAACTGACTTGCTAAATAAAGGCAAAAATATATATATTTCAAAAAAGTATATGACTGTGATGCTTTGAACTGTAAAACATTTACCCTTTCACATTACATTGTTTATGTTCCTTCTGCTTTCGACTACGTTTCCCTGATTCATAAAGATCTTCTCTGAATAGTCATTGTGTTCTTTGCCCCAGATCGACTATATGCCAATTTGAGGCATAGAGCCATGTTTAAACAAGCTAAATAATAGCAAGGATTGCCAGGTCAAGCTAGTTTGGTCTTCCCACTGTAGTATGAGACCTCCTTTTCTATACTTTACAACACATATACATCTGACTCACAGCAAAGCTGATTACATTGTTCAAACAACTGAAATGAAATAACAACAGCTGTCAAAGGTTGATTAAATCTATGCCAATAAACTGTGTGTGTGTGTGCATATGTGTGTTTTTGTGGGTATGTGTGACTAACTGTCTGTCGCCATAGAAACCCAGTCAGAGAGTGTGTGAAAGGGCACAGGGTTATGGTTATGACTGACCAGATTTGGCAACTAGTCAGAGATGGAATGTCACAAGCTAACAGAGTCAGAACCTCATCACTTTTTTCCTCCAATAAACTGAGGTTAGGATTTGGGATATACAGACTGATCTGAGATCAGTGTCTGAAGGTAAAAAGTGTCTAAAAGTGAAAAGATAGGGCAAATAGTACTAAAGATTGCTATGTGTTCTTTGAATGTCTCCATGTGTCTGTGAATGTCTGTATATCTACTGAGAGATAAGATATCAGAGAACCTGGTGGGAACAGACAGCTAAAAGGTGTTTCAAATAAGTGAGGAGATAAAGCCATTCATCATTCTGATTCTAACCTGTTCATTGCAGTCACTGCAGATGTCTCAGCTCATTCCCAAAGAGCAACCACTGAGGGGTTCACTATCATTCCCACGAATCTCCCTCTAAGAGCCTGAATCACTTCACTCCTATCTTGTACCACATTTAGTATAGTATCTAACAGGGGCTACTGTATATTGTACCTGTACCACGTTGTCTAGGAACAGGGTGAAGTTCTGGGTCATCCCCGAGGGCGAAGGTGCAACATTCTCTGCCACAAGACTTGGACAGAAAGTAGCATTCTGGGGGACAGGAAGTGACACACACACTCAGGGGTTAAAGAAAACAATGGTTCCCCTGCAGACATCCGCTTCCAAAAATACCTGTCCTGTTTATGTTGCTGAGAGGAAGGAGGAGGAAACGAGAGGGTGAAGCTCTGCTCTGCTCAGAGTGAATCAACAGCCTAAAATGGACGGGTGGTGAGGGATTAGAAAAACAGGCCCACCGGAAGGCAAAGATGGCGGAATAATGGCAGGATGGGGCTCAACACAGAAAACCAGACTTAAAAAATGTTATGTCCAGCTAACAGACTAACAGAGCCAAGCTCACTCTGACTCACCTAACCACACGCCTTCAGAGTACACCAGTTTCTATGGACTCAATCAGACTGTGTGTGGGGATCCAAACAGTGGCAGGGCAACTTTTCTTCTCTAACACCAACGGCAGTATGAGAGAGGGGTGGCTGGCTGTACCACAGCAGTGATGCTGTCAGAACCTAGGTATGCTCAGAGGAGGTGAATAGTGTGTCTAAGGGGTTGTGATAGCTTCAATGAACATAACAAGCATTTCCTGCCGTAACATAACAATACTTAAAGGGATAGCTGTTCTCACAACAATTAAAGTTTGACTAAGATTTTTATATCTCAAAAGAGGTTTTATATTGAGATCAGTCCTCCATGCCAGATTTGGACCATTTTAAAAACATCATTACTAACAAACAATTTCAGATGAAAGCAGCTCCCACTCTGGCACCAGACACACTAACTATACACCAGGGCACCATTATACAGCACTGTACAGTAGACAGGAAAAACGGTGAAACAGTGAGCCTATTCTTCACTCTGGTTACAGAGGGCCTATCAAAAGCCACCACCATGAAGAACTGGGAGAGAGAGCCCTGAGAAGGTCAGAGGGGCTTTAACATGGCCCATTATCTCGTTAGGAGTCTGTTAACCATGTCTCCCTGTGTTTTATGGGCTGTTTCAAAAATGGCTGACAACAGTAAGACAGCTTTAACCTGGTATGACTGGCCGGAATGTTACATGAGGCCAAATCAGAATGGACTGAGATCATCATAGGAGCTTCTGATTGGTTGCCATTGATCTAGGGTTTAATTTGACATTTTCCCCGCTAATGTTTAAGGTTACGACTAGTGGAGAATGGATCCTCGATCTGTAACTAATAGAGCTACTTTAAACTAGCCAGTGATTCTGACTGGAGTGGTTTAACAGAGGGCCAACTCACCTCGAGCAGGCTATGTTTGGAGTCGTCTTTAGAGGAGAGGCAAGAGTGGCTGTCATGGTCCCAGTAACACCTCCACCTGGTGCTCAGACAGCTGATACATCTGACACACAGGAGAACACACATAAATAAAGGTTAGACCAGCGTTTCCCAAACTCAGTCCTCCGAGCAACATGCAAGGTCAAACAGGGTTACACTGGTTACGAGAGAAGATACTAAACATCGAGTTCCACTATTCACGAGGAGCTCTGTAAAGGCAGGAATCCCTGACAGAGCTGTGTGCATGCATGTGTGTGTTTTCCCAGATAGCAGCTCAAATAAGAACACCTCCACTGTGTGTCACACTATTGCCTGTGGGTGGAAGACAGATGTCCCCACACCAGGAGTGATAGCGCCTTCAGTGATACCATGTCTGTCTCGTAACAACCATGGGAGAAGGGGTGCCAGCTTGCCATTTAAGAGAGGGGAGATGAAGGGGTTTGCAGGAACGTGATTTGCTGGGTGTGTGTGGGGGAGGGTGATTAGAAGCAGACGACCCACTCCAGGGACTCTTATCAGGCAGATTTTTTGTTTTAGCTAAATTACTCTCACTCACAAACACATACACAGAAACACCCCCCCCCCCGCTCTCCCTCTCTCACACTGCTCATATAGAGTCATCCTGAAAACCCACCCCTGACCCTCACACACTGAACACACAGATGAGCTCTTACGCTCAGGTCTCTCAGTGAGCACTGTGGTTCAACACACACTCTTAGTCTATGTCAAGGAGAAAGCTGTTAGGGAGAATCAGGGGCTCAACTTTCACAGGGGACGGGGACATTTTTATTTTTGTTTCCCCCCAGTTTTATCATTGCACTGTGATAAAAAAAAAGTGGCAATGGTGTGCTTTAGGACCATGCGGACGCCACAGATCATGCGGACGCCACAGATCATGCGGACAAGTGAGTGACCAGCACAGTGCTACTGTCTGCAGCGGCTCTCTTTGTGTGTTGCCCCCTTTTTTCAGAGTTGTAAAGGCAAGCAGAGCAGAAACGGGTTACTCTTTATTTGACTGATGTAGCTGTCGAGGTAACTGTTGATTAGACTAAAAGGAAAAAATGATTTATTACCAGTGCTGAGCTAGTAGTGTAACTAACATGTAACGTTAGCTAATGTTCAATCCCCTCTCGACTGAAGTTCTGTCTGAAGAGAATGAACTAGCAAGTAGCTACCACAGCCGGTTCAGCTCTAGCCTCTAGCTATCTGTCAGATAGCAATAGCAAACAGCTGTTGTGTGTATGGAAATGTTTTTGTCCCGTTTCAACAGAAGTAAATTAACTTGGCTAGTTTTCGGGCAGTACCATAAGAGCTAGCCAAAAGTTGGCTAACATTAGCTAGCTTGCTGACTAACTTTGTATTATTTTTGCCTCAATCACACTAGACCTGAGCCAAACAATGAAACCAGTGGCCAAAGAATTGAAGACGAATATCCTGACGTTTTTTGACAGCGCAATGTGAGTTTTTATTAGAGTCCGTATAGCAATGTAACATTATTGATTTGTCAGTTTCCTTAGCTCTACAGGCTACTCTGTCATGGTGCACAGTCAGTACACAGCACAATATTGATGAAGATGAATGGATACAGACATGTTTGAATGCCCAGTCATGTTCATATCATCTCAGACATAAATTACTGCACTTTAAGATCATCCATAGAGCATCCTATATGCCAGCGAAACTGAATATCATGCCCTCAGAAATGTAATTAGTCTGCTGGAAGTGTAAAACACAAAAGGGGACATATTTGCATATGTTATGATCTGGCTGAATTCTGGCTGAAAACCTCAGCAGGTCTACAGATTCTTCTCCCTGTTTTTGTTTGTTGGAAATGTTGATACTGGAGACTGTTATAAGAAGAAACTATGTAACCTAGCATTTATAGTGGCTAAGAAATGCATTGCCATTAATTGGAAGGTTGGTTATCCTACCACAACTTCAGAATGAATGGCAGAAATGTCAAATTGTGTATCAATATATTTGATTTATTACAAGATTAAGGGTATACTGTGCAACTTTCATAAGGTCTGGGTGCCTGTTTGACAGAAGGGGTCTGTATTGAAAACATTAAATTATTTTTGTTGTACAGTCGCAAATAAAACAATTATTTTCATGGCACACGAGACACCTGTGTGATTTGGCCTGTCTCAGTGGACTAATCCATTGAAGAGGCCCAGTGGTGTAAAGTACTTTAAAGTAAAACATGTTTTAAAGTAGCCTACTACTTAAGTATTTTTTTGGGGGTGTATCTGTACTTTACTTTGCTATTTATAGTTTTGACAACTTTTACTTTTACTCTGCTAAATTCCTAAAGAAAATAATGTACTTTTTACACCATATATATTTTCCCTGACACCCAAAAGTACTTGTTACATTTTAAATGCCTGAGGGCACAGTGTGTTGTGAAATCTGTGAATGTATTATAATGTGTTTTAAATGGTATAAACTGCCTTAATTTTGCAGGACCCCAGGAACGGGGATTCATAATAAATACAAATAGAAATGCTTAGCAAGACAGGAAAATGGTCCAATTCACGCATTTATCAAGAGAACATCCTTGGTCATCCCTGAACATCCCTGCCTCTGATCTGGCAGACTCACTAAACATAAATGCTTTGTTGGTAAATTATTGACGGAGTGTGCTGCCAGAAATCCGTTAAAAAAACGTTTAAAAAAATTATAAGCAATTTCAATTATTTATACTTTTACTATTGATAATTAAGTGTATTTAAAACAAAATGCTTTTAGACTTTTACTCAAATAGTATTTTACTGGGTGACCTTCACTTTTACTTCAGTTATTTTCTATTAAGGTATCTTTACTTTTACTCAAGTATGACAATTGGGTACTTTTTCCACCACTGAGGAGGCCGTGGGGATGCCATGGTCCAAGAATATGGGGATTGTGGCTCAGATGCACAAGGCACGTCACCAGAATGTGCTCTCTCCCGCCATTTTTTATTCATTGTTTCATAATTTTTTTTATTTCATTTTTTTATTTCACCTTTATTTAACCAGGTAGGCAAGTTGAGAACATGTTCTCATTTGCAACTGCGACCTGGTCAAGATAAAGCAAAGCAGTTCAGGGCGGCAGTGTAGCCTAGTGGTTAGAGCATTGGACTAGTAACCGAAAGGTTGCAAGTTCAAATCCCCGAGCTGACAAGGTACAAAATCTGTCGTTCTGCCCCTGAACAGGCAGTTAACCCACTGTTCCTAGGCCGTCATTGAAAATAAGAATTTGTTTTTAACTGACTTGCCTAGTAAAATAAAGGTACAAATAAAATAAATAAACATACAACACAGAGTTACACATGGAGTAAACAAACATACAGTCAATAATACAGTTGGGAAAAAAGTCTATATACAGTATGTGCAAATGAGTTAGGATAAGGGAGGTAAAGGCAATAAATAGGCCATGGTAGTGAAGTAATTACAATATAGCAATTAAACACTACAATGGTAGATGTGCAGAAGATTAAAGTGCAAGTAGAGATACTGGAGTGCAAAGAAGCAAGATAATTAAATAAAAACAGTTTGGGGATGAGGTAGATGGATGGACTATGCACAGGTGCAGTGATCTGTGAGCTGATCTGACAGCTGGTGCTTAAAGCTAGTGAGGGAGATATGAGTCTCCAGCTTCAGTGATTTTGCAGTTCTTTCCAATTTGTTGAGTAGAGTGTTGGAGGCTATTTTGTAAATGACATCGTCGAAGTCTAAGATCGGTAGGATGGTCAGTTTTACGAGTTTTACAAACATACGTTTGGCAGCATGAGTGAAGGATGCTGAGTTGCGAAATAGGAAGCTAATTCTATATTTCATTTTGGATTTGAGATGCTTAATGTGAGTCTGGAAGGAGAGTTTACAGTCTAACAAGACACCTAGGTATTTGTAGTTGTCCACATATCCTAAGTCAGAACCGTCCAGAGTAGTGATGCTGGCTGGGTGGGCAGGTGCGGGCATCGATCGGTTGAAGAGCATGCATTTAGTTTTACTTGCATTTAAGAGTAGTTGGAGGCCATGGAAGGAGAGTTGTATGGCATTGAAGCTTGTCTGGGGGTTAGTTAACACAGTGTCCAAAGAAGGGCCAGAGGTATACATAATGGTGTCGTCTGCGTAGAGGTGGATCAGAGAATCACCAGCAGCAAGAGCGACATCATTGATGTATACAGAGAAGAGAGACGGCCCGAGAATTGAACCCTGTGGCACCCCCATAGAGACTGCCAGAAATCCGGACAACAGGCCCTCCGATTTGACACACTGAACTCTATCAGAGAAGTAGTTGGTGAACCAGGCGAGGCAATAATTTGAGAAACCAAGGATATTAAGTCTGTCGATATTAATATGGTGATTGACAGAGTCGAATGCCTTGGCCAGGTCAATGAATACTGCTGCACAGTAATGTCGATGGCGGTTATGATATCGTTTAGGATCTTGAGCGTGGCTGAGGTGCACCCATGACCAGCTCTGAAACCAGATTGCATAGCGGAGTACGGGGAGATAAGGTACGGGGAGATTCGAAATATTCGGTAATCTTTGTTAACTTGGCTTTCAAAGACCTTAGAAAGGCAGGGTAGGATAGATATAGGTCTGTTGCAGTTTGGGTCTAGAGTGTCTCCCCCTTTGAAGAGGGAGATGACCGCGGCATCTTTCCAATCTTTGGGAATCTCAGACGATATGAAAGAGAGGTTGAACTGGCTAGTAATAGGGGTTGCAACAATTTCAGCAGATCATTTTAGAAAGAGAGGATCCAGATTGTCTAGCCCAGTTTATTTGCAGGGGTCCAGATTTTGCAGCTCTTTCTGAACATCAGCTATCTGGATTTGGGTGAAGAAGAAATGGGGAGGCTTGGGTGAGGTGCTGTGGGGGGTGGAGGGCTGTTGATCGGGGTAGCGGTAGCCAGGTGGAAAGCATGGCCAGCCGTAAAAAAAAAAGTTTATTGAAATTCTCAATCATAGTGGATTTATCGGTGGTGACAGTGTTTCCTATCCTCAGTGCAGTGGGCAGCTGGGAGGAGGTGCTCTTATTCTCCATGGACTACAGTGTCCCAGAACTTTTTTGAGTTTGTGCTACAGGATGCAAATTTCTGCTTGAAATTGTTCTTCATTGTTTGCTGTGTCTATCAATTCCCTGTTACATACATCACCAGCAATAGTTTACATTTACTGTTAATTCCCATAATGTCTAATCTGCGATGTGTGTTTGGTTATGGTAATTTTGGACATGTGTTTTGCAGAACTCACAATCTATGCTACAAGGGTCTTCCAAATGGACAATGACCCCAAGAATAGTTCCAAAGTTGTGGCAAAATGGCTTAAGGACAACAAAGTCAAGGTACTGGAGTGGCCATCACAAAGCCCTGACCTCAATCCCATAGAAAATTTGTGGGCAGAACTGAAAAAGCATGTGCGAACAAGGAGACCTACAAACTCAGATACACCAGCTCTGTCAGGAGGAATGGGCCACAATTCACCCAACTTATTGTGTGAAGCTTGTGGAAGGTTACCTGAAAAGTTTGACCCAAGTTAAACAATTTAAAGGTAATGGTACCAAATACTAATTGAGTGTATGTAAACTTCTGACCCACTGGGAATGTGATGAAAGAAATAAAAGCTGAAATAAATCATTCCCTCTGCTTTTTTTCGGACATTTTACGTTCTTAAGATAAAGTGGTGATCCTAACTGACCTAAAACAGGGAATATCTACTAGGATTAAATGTCAGGAACTGTGAAAAACTGAGTTTAAATGTATTTGGCTAAGGTGTATGTAAACTTCCAACTTCAACTGTACATTTTTAAAGGGGGAGAAAGGGACGTTCAGAGGGAGGAATGAGAGACAGAGGCATAGTGAAAGAAACAAGAGTGACAGTGAAAGAGGGAGACAAAAAGAGAGAAAAAGGGGGAAGTGTGTGAAAGAAAGTGAAAAGAGCTTCACCTAGAAACCTCATCAGAAACAACTCCCACCAAACCGACTTTTTTTCAACACACTTTTAATCAAAATCGAATGTCACAGTGAATTGTTTTGTTGAGGTCATATTGAATTGTCGTTAATTGAAAACTCAGCCAAATGTAAATCACAAATAGACGTTGAACTGATGTTTGTGCCAAGTGGGCTGTGAGAGAGCACTCTCAACACACAAACACACTCTTCTGGATACAAACACAGACGCAAGGCCCACAGAAACAAGAAACCAGGATTTAGCTAGGACTGTGTGGGAGTGGTCTGAGTAGGGAGGGGAAAACTGAAAATGTGCTGTTATTGGCAGAGAGGTTGAAAACTATCTTTCTTATTGGTCTATTAACAAATTTACTACATGGTGATGTCACCGTGGAAGGCCAAAACTCCATCCCACCAAAACAAACTGAATCTTCATGCGTTCTTTTCAATCAGCTCTTACACTAAAATGGCATTATCATCATTTTCACAATTTCACAGTATTATTCCAACCTCATAGAGTGGAAATGTACACATCTCAAAAAAATAAAGGGAACACTAAAATAACACATCCTAGATCTGAATGAGTGAAATATTCTTCTTAAATACTTTTGTCTTTAAGTTGAATGTGCTGACAACAAAATCACACAAAAAGTATCAATGGAAATCAAATGTATCAACCCATGGAGGTCTGGATTTAGTCTGGAGGTCTGGAGTCACACTCAAAATTAAAGTGGAAAACCACACTACAGGCTGATCCAAATTTGATGTAATGTCCTTAAAACAAGTCAAAATGAGGCTCAGTAGTGTGTGTGGCCTCCGCGTGCCTGTATGACCTCCCTACAATGCCTGGGCATGCTCCTGATGAGGTGGCGGATGGTCTCCTGAGGGATCTCCTCCCAGACCTGGACTAAAGCATCCGCCAACTCCTGGACAGTCTGTGGTGCAATGTGGCGTTGGTGGATGGAGCGAGACATGATGTCCCAGATGTGCTCAATTGGATTCCGGTCTGGGGACCGGGCGGGCCAGTCCATAGCATCAATGCCTTCCTCTTGCAGGAACTGCTGACACACTCCAGCCACATGAGGTCTAGTATTTGTCTTGCATTAGGAGGAACCCAGGGCCAACCGCACCAGCATATGGTCTCACAAGGGGTCTGAGGATCTCATCTCGGTACCTAATGGCAGTCAGGCTGCCTCTGGCGAGCACATGGAGGGCTGTGCGGCCCCCCCAAAGAAATGTCACCCCACACCATGACTGACCCACCACCAAACCGTTCATGCTGGAGGATGTTGCAGCCAGCAGAACATTCTCCACGGCGTCTCCAGACTGTCACGTCTGTCACATGTGCTCAGTGTGAACCTGCTTTCATCTGTGAAGAGCACAGGGCGCCAGTGGCGAATTTGCCAATCTTGGTGTTCTCTGACAAATGTCAAACGTCCTGCACGGTGTTGGGCTGCAAGCACAGCCCCCACCTGTGGATGTCGGGACCTCATACCACCCTCATGGAGTCTGTGTCTGACCGTTTGAGCAGACACATGCACATTTGTGGCCTGCTGGAGGTCATTTTGCAGGGCTCTGGCAGTGCTCCTCCTGCTCCTCCTTGCACAAAGGCGGAGGTAGCGGTCCTGCTGCTGGGTTGTTGCCCTCCTACGGCCTCCTCCACGTCTCCTGATGTACTGGCCTGTCTCCTGGTAGCGCCTCCATACTCTGGGCACTACGCTGACAGACACAGCAAACCTTCTTGCCACAGCTCGCATTGATGTATCATCCTGGATGAGCTGCACTTCCTGAGCCACTTGTGTGGGTTGTAGACTCAGTCTCATGCTACCACTAGAGTGAGAGCACCGCCAGCATTCAAAAGTGACCAAAACATCAGCCAAGAAGCATAGGAACTGAGAAGTGGTCTGTGGTCCCCACCTGCAGAACCACTCCTTTACTGGGGGTGTCTTGCTAATTGCCTATAATTTCCACCTGTTGTCTATTCCATTTGCACAACAGCATGTGAAATTCATTGTCAATCAGTGTTGCTTCCTAAGTGGACAGTTTGATTTCACAGAAGTGTGATTGACTTGGAGTTACATTGTGTTGTTTAAGTGTTCCCTTTATTTTTTGAGCAGTGTATATAAAACACAGGAACACACGTTTTGGACAGCACTTTGCCTTGAAGGAAGCAACTTGAAGTGGTTAAAAGTGGAAAGAGTATCAGGTCTTCAGTTTGCGGCACTGTACTCTTCCTGTGAGAATGGCACTTAGCTCATTATCACCTTCGACAATACATTTCACACCTTCAGACCTCACTGAGGACACAGGGGCATGCAGACACACACACACATACAACTTCGTACATATCTTTGAGATTTAACGTGTAATGAAAAGTGCTATATAAATTACATCTATTATTATTATACACCTGCATACACACAGACAACTTCATTTTCACACCTCTAAACCAATCTGACAAGTGGACCGAATGAACACGTTCCAACAGTTTGCTGCTCTGAATGCACAAACATACACATTGTCATTTATACGTATGCACACATACATTATACACATTACACTATACACATTACACATACTGTACTTTAGCCACAGCTCTCCACAGGAAAAGCATGAACAAGACCAGCCACAGCGCTAACTTAGCCAATTAGCTTACTTCTACTGCCACACTACATACATTTGACATTTAATACCTTGTCAAGACTTCAACCAGGCTGAATTTAAACTATTCAAGTAGATATAGAAAAATATTTAACCATCATTCCCCTCACTGAGTACAGAGGGAAAGCTATTAAATTCAATAAACTATATTTACCCCAAATAAATAATGGTTGCTAGTCAAAACATAGCATTGTAGACCACATAAAACAACATGAGACACACTGTATATAGCCAACCAACAACATTCAGCATATACAAGACAAATATAGCACCCCTCACTGACACCAACACTGATTTCAATAGCTCTGCCGCCAAAAACGTCATAACCCACTGGAATTGTTATAAGTGAAATAATCTGTTTGTAAACAATTGTTGGAAAAATTATTTGTGTCATGCACCTAACCAACTTGCCAAAACTATAGTTTGTCAACAAGACATTTGTGGAGTGTTTGAAAAATGTGTGTATGTAAACTTCCGACTTCAACTGTATATGTACATATAGTTATATATTTGCCAAAATATATGGGGGATTGGAAGTGATGCAGAAAATTACATTGATGGAAGCTACAATCTATCTGCAATATTAAAACTGTTCTACCCCCACCCCCCAAAAAAAGTATTCAGACCCCTTGACTTTTTCCACATTTTGTTACATTACAGCCTTGTTCTAAAATGTATTAAATTGTTTCTATCCTTCATCAATCTACACACAATATCCCATACTGACATTTTTGGAAATGCAAATAAATAAATAAAATAAACATTTACCTAAGTATTCAGACTCTTCAGTACTCAGTACTTTGTTCAAGCACCTTTGGCAGAGATTAGAGCTTCAAGTTTTCTAGGGTATGACACTACAAGCTTGGTACACCTGTATTTGGGGAGTTTCTCCCATTCTTCTCTGCAGATCCTCTCAAGCTCTGTCAGGTTAGATGGGGAGCGTCGCTGCACAGCTATTTTAAGTTCTCTCCAGACATGTTCGATCGAGTTCAAGTCTGGGCTTTGGCTGCGATACTCAAGGACATTCAGAGATTTGTCCCTAAACCACTCCCACGTTGTCTAGGCTGTGTGCTTAGGGTCATTGACCTGTTGGAAGGTGAACCTTTGCCCCAGTCTGAGGTCCTGAGCGCTCTGGAGCAGGTTTTCATCAAGGATCTTTGCTCCGTTGATCTTTCCCTCAATCCTTAATAGTTTCTCAGTCCCTGCAGCTGAAACACATCCCCACAGCATGATGCTGCCACCACTGTGCTTCACCGTAGGGATGGTGCCAGGTTTACTCCAGATGTGATGCTTGGCATTCAGACCAAAGAGTTCAAGCTTGGTTTCATCAGACCAGAGAATCTTGTTTTTCATGGTCTGAGAGTCTTTAGGTGCGTTTTGGCAAACTCCAAGCGGGCTGTCATGTGCTTTTACTGAGGAGTGGCTTCTGTCTGGCCATTCTATCATAAAGGCCTGATTGGTGGAGTTCTGCATAGATGGTTGTCCTTCTGGAAGTTTCTCTCATCTCCACAGAGGAAATCTGGAGCTCTGTCAGAGTGACCATTGGGTTCTTGGTCACCTCCCTGACTAAGGCCCTTCTCCCCCGATTGCTCAGTTTGGCTGGGCGGCCAGCTCTAGGAAGAGTCTTGGTGGTTATTAACTTCTTCCATTTAAGAATGAAGAGGCCACTGTGTTCTTGAGGACCTTCACTGCTGCAGACATTTTTGGTACCCTTCCCCAAATCTGTGCCTGGACACAATCTTGTCTCGGGACTCTACGGACAATTCCTTCGACCTCATGGCTTGGTTTTTGCTCTGACTTGCACTGTCAAATGTGGTACCTTATAGAGACAGGTGTGTACCTTTCCAAATCATATCCAATCAATTGAATTAAGTTGTGGAAACATGTCAAGGATGATCAATGGAAACAGGATGCACCTGAGCTCAACTTCGAGTCTCATAGAAAAGGGTCTGAATACTTACTGCCTGCAGGGAGAAACTTTGTAGTGGGGCAGGGGGAAAAAGGGAGAAACATCAGGGAGAGTCGCATTAGAAGGGGTGGGAGATGAGGAAATGTTGGATGGGCAAGGAGGCATGGCTGAGTCAAATACCCGTCACAAGACCCACTGATTGATGCTTATTTATAAAACCCTCTTAGGCCTCACTCCCCCCTATCTGAGATATCTACTGCAGCCCTCATCCTCCACATACAACACCCGTTCTGCCAGTCACATTCTGTTAAAGGTCCCCAAAGAACACATATCCCTGGGTCGCTCCTCTTTTCAGTTCGCTGCAGCTAGCGACTGGAACGAGCTGCAACAAACACTCAAACTGGACAGTTTTATCTATATTTATGTCTTCAAAGACTCAATCATGGCCACTCTTACTGACAGTTGTGGCTGCTTGGTGCGAGTATTGTTGTCTCCACCTTCTTGACCTTTGTGTTGTTGACTGTGCCCAATAATGTTTGTATCTTCTTTAGTACTGCTACCATGTTGTATTGCTACTATATTGTTGTTATGTTGTGTTGCTACCATGCTGCGTTGTCATGTGTTGCTGATTTGCTATGTTGTTGTCTTAGGTCTCTCCTTATGTAGTGTTGTGTTGTCTCTCTTGTTGTGATGTGTGTTTTGTCCTATATTTATATTGCATTTATTTATTTATTTATACATTTTGTTTACCTTTTTAATTTAAATTTTATTAATATATATATTTTTTAATTTAATTTTTATCCCAGGCCCCCTCCCCGCAGGAGGCCTTTTGCCATTTGGTAGGCTGTCATTGTAAATAAGAATTTGTTCTTAACTGACTTGCCTAGTTAAATAAAGGTTAAATAAATACAAAATAAGAAAAATTAAGCTGGTTAAGAGAATTCCAAGTGTGCAAAGCTGTCATAAAGGCCAAAGGTGGCTACTTTGAAGAATCTCAAATGTAAAATATATTTAGATTTGTTTAACACTTTTTTTGGTTACTAAATGATTCCATGTGTGTTATTCCATAGTTTTGATGTCTTCACTATTATTCTACAATGTAGAAAATAGTAAAAATAAAGAAAACCTCTGGAATGTGTAGGTGTGTCCAAACCTTTGACTGGTACTGTATATATAATATTTTGTGTTGTTGTTTCTCTTTAATACTACTAGCCACCTAGACATATTATGAAGTTGGTTTGAGCTAGCCCAGATAGGTTCCCAATCTCCCAACCTCATTACTAGCTACCAATAAGCCATTTCAGGCTATCAATCAAGTTAGTGTAGCTAGCTTGTCTAACTATCTTAGCAGGCAAGCAATAACTACATATAGTGAATAAGACTCCCATTCTTTGAAATCTTTTATCCAGATTTTAATAGACATGCAGAGAAGCATACTTAGTTTCAAAGAAAACCCCACAAGTCAGGAGGATACGGGCAGCTCAAGAGGTATGCTTAGATATGCAGAACAATAGACACAATTTCTACATATGATTAATCATAATGATTAGGGCTCTACATTGCAGGAAAAGTATTTGAAAAATGCAAAATTCTCCAATTTACGGACAGTCATAGGACCACCCTCCACCCATCATTACAGACTTTGTGCCCCCTCAGATTTTTGGGGTGTATACACCCCTGTTTGCCACCCTTCCAGCCTTGAGCTGCATGTGTGGTGAGAGAATTCCAGTGAGACTATAGATGACATTTGGCCGACATTTGAGTGATGCAAGTGACTTGGCAAAGAACTCTGCTCAGGGACGGGGCTGATTGCGTCTCAAATTTCACAGTTATGAACCTGCTATTTAGGCTACATTTGAGGTAGATTTGTGGATCCGGGGTTCACAGAGACAGTGCAGATTGGAAGTGTGTGTGTCAGCGTGTGTGTGTCTTGTAACTGGGTTTAACTTAGGAAGATCTGGAAATAGTGTTAGTGGTTAAAACTATAAGATGGATAAACGAGTGTAAAAGAAACCCTAGATGACTCAGACTTGAAAACACTCACGCAGTCTTCGTGTGTATCGCTCCTGTCCTCTCGCAATCATAGATGACGAAGCTCCCGGAAACCACGGATGTGCCGTTCACCTTTATCGCCACGGGAACAGTCAAGTGATCTGGCACAACAACATATAACATGGAAATGTCTCAGCATATGTCAAGATCAGCAGTGATGAAACAGGATGAAATCAAACTAGTGTTCTACCAGTAGTATAAGTAACCCTTACCTCTGCCAGGGGGGATGTTGGGGTACCTCTCCCGAGGTAGTAGGGGGCAGGTCTGAATCTGGGCTGGGCCGTAGTCCAGGTGCACCGTGGCTGCCGTGGCAACACCCAATCCATAGTCACATTCCACCCGCGAACCAACCAGATCAGGGACACTGCCGTTTATCAGAATCCCCACATCCTGGTGGAGAGAAAGAAGGGTTAGGGGATGCAGGAAAGTAGAGAGAGGGAAAGAGAAATCTTCATGTCTCCAAAAGACAGATGGCATAGCAAACTTGCATCCAAACATACTGTTGTGTGACGAGAGACATGAGTGATCTACACTGGGATCACAACACTGAGGAACATCACACTTCGTTTTCTGTCAATCTCACTGATCTCATTTCAATATGTGGGAGAAAAACAGAGGGGGAGGAAGAGGGGGAGACAAGGGGGGGTGAAGAGTGAGAGCGACAGACGGAGAGGAAGATGACATAGCTGTAGACATAGTAGTTGGAGAGGCCAGTGACATATGGTAACATGTTACACTTTACACTCTATTGTCTGGAATTGATAATTTCCTGGCTGTGGCGCTGACTTCCTCTTTCCTGCTTGCTGCTTCCTGTTTGGGGAGACGGCAGTGGGCCCAGCTTCCTGTGGTCCTGAGTGATGACTTGGAATTGGACAGCTGCTGGAGCTATCACAGCCAACCTGACCTACATACCCCACACAATGCTGTGTCTGACACTCATAATGTACCTACTGTACACACAGTACCAGTCAAAAGTTTGGACACACCTACTTATTCAAGGGTTGTCTTTATTTTTACTATTTTCTACATTGTAGAATATTCACTTAACAATGTTTGAACTTACATACACCTGATGACACATAAAAACAGTTATGATGTAATGTATGGTACCTTGATGTCAGTGGACAGGCTGATCTCTGGGGGGGTGAGGGTCATGGAGGGGCACTGCTGGGGACCTTCGCCCATCCCGATCCAGGAGCGCGCCAGAGGCCCCCAGGCACACTCCCTCTGGATGGAACACCTGCACACGGGGCACATATAAAGACATGTGTACATGATTAAATACGTTTAAATTGGAGCCAATTATTCTAGTAATTTATGTTTATAATCTTATAATATATCTCATAGTGAGCTCCAACGTTGAAATTACGTGGAAACAGCATTGATTCAACCAGTGTGTGCCCAGTGGGATAACACATCATGAAAGTTGTGCAGCCGTCTTCATCGACCTTGCCAAGGCTTTCGACTCTGTCAATCACCATATTCTTATTGGCAGACTCAGTAGCCTCGGTTTTTCGGATGACTGCCTTGCCTGGTTCACCAATTACTTTGCAGACAGAGTTCAGTGTGTCAAATCGGAGGGCATGCTGTCCGGTCCTCTGGCAGTCTCTATGGGGGTGCCACAGGGTTCAATTCTTGGGCCGACTCTTTTCTCTGTATATATCAATGATGTTGCTCTTGCTGCGGGCGATTCCCTGATCCACCTCTACGCAGACGACACCATTCTATATACTTCCGGCCCGTCCTTGGACACTGTGCTATCTAACCTCCAATTGAGCTTCAATGCCAACACTCCTTCCGTGGCCTCCAACTGCTCTTAAACGCTAGTAAAACCAAATGCATGCTTTTCAACCGATCGCTGCCTGCACCCGCATGCCCGACTAGCATCACCACCCTGGATGGTTCCGACCTTGAATATGTGGACATCTATAAGTACCTAGGTGTCTGGCTAGACTGTAAACTCTCCTTCCAGACTCATATCAAACATCTCCAATCGAAAATCAAATCAAGAGTCGGCTTTCTATTCCGCAACAAAGCCTCCTTCACTCACGCCGCCAAACTTACCCTAGTAAAACTGACTATCCTACCGATCCTCGACTTCGGCGATGTCATCTACAAAATTGCTTCCAACACTCTACTCAGCAAACTGGATGCAGTTTATCACAGTGCCATCCGTTTTGTCACTAAAGCACCTTATACCACCCACCACTGCGACTTGTATGCTCTAGTCGGCTGGCCCTCGCTACATATTCGTCGCCAGACCCACTGGCTCCAGGTCATCTACAAGTCCATGCTAGGTAAAGCTCCGCCTTAGAATTTGTTCTTAACTGACTTGCCTGGTTAAATAAAGGTAAAAAAAAAAAAAAATCTCAGTTCACACAATCTCAGTTCACGCTACAAATTCAGTTCAAGCTACATATTCTACATAAATCTCAGCCCTCACTACATATTCGTCGCCAGACCCACTGGCTCCAGGTCATCTACAAGTCCATGCTAGGTAAAGCTCCGCCTAAGAATTTGTTCTTAACTGACTTGCCTGGTTAAATAAAGGTAAAATAAATAAATAAATAAAAAAATAAAAAAAATTCTCAGTTCACTGGTCACGATGGCAACACCCATCCGTAGCACACGCTCCAGCAGGTGTATCTCACTGATCATCCCTAAAGCCAACACCTCATTTGGCCGCCTTTCGTTCCAATACTCTTGCCTGTGACTGGAACGAATTGCAAAAATCCCTGAAGTTGGAGACTTTTATCTCCCTCACCAACTTCAAACATCTGCTATCTGAGCAGCTAACCGATCGCTGCAGCTGTACATAGTCTATTGGTAAATAGCCCACCCATTTTCACCTACCTCATCTCCATACTGTTTTTATTTATTTACTTTCCTGCTCTTTTGCACACCAATATCTCTACCTGTACATGACCATCTGATCATTTATGTGTTAATCTGCAAAATTGTAATTATTCGCCTACCTCCTCATGCCTTTTGCACACAATGTATATAGACTCCCCTTTTTTTCTACTGTGTTATTGACTTGTTAATTGTTTACTCCATGTGTAACTCTGTGTTGTCTGTTCACACTGCTATGCTTTATCTTGGCCAGGTCGCAGTTGCAAATGAGAACTTGTTAACCTCCTAGCGTTTTAAACAAGATATTTTGTACAAAAAGATGCTGGTTAAATAAAGGTGAAATAAAAAATAAAAAATAAAATAAAAAGTTATTCATAGCCAAACTACTGTCTAGCAGAGCTTCTTAAATGAGCTCCCAGCTTCCTCTATGGACCTAGTAGCAACAAAGCTCCACATTTCTCCTACACACAGACGCTTTCAGGAAACACTGCGCATCTGGTATGTGGCTGGGAGTCTCCTCATTGAAAACATCAAAGGTAAATGATTTTATTTATTTGGTTAAGCTCATGCTACACAAGCTTTGCAAACTCTGTTTACTCTGTGTTTCCAATACATCTGCTCTCCTCTCATTGCAGAGAGCGGACATATTTTGATTTCTGCCCTCATTAAATCTCAATGCAGCGTTTAGTGGGATGGTTGGTTTCCCATAGAGTTGCGTATCAGACACATCTCATTGTGTCACATGAGAGGTCTGGGCTGTCAGTCAGTCAGGTCAACACACACAACACACTGTTTGACTTGGTGTCAAACATGTTCCCATCACAACCTAAACCCTCCGGCATCATGATCAGAGGCCATTTAATTCAATTAAGGAGCTACCAGGCCATGTCATTCATGTGTGTGTGTGTGTGTGTGTGTGTGTGTGTGTGTGTGTGTGTGTGTGTGTGTGTGTGTGTGTGTGTGTGTGTGTGTGTGTGTGTGTGTGTGTGTGTGTGTGTGTGTGTGTGTGTGTGTGTGTGTGTGTGTGACTGTGTGTGACTGTGTGTGTGTGTGTGTGTGTGTGTGTGACTGTGTGTGTGTGTGTGTGTGTGTGTGTGTGTGTGTGTGTGTGTGTGTGTGTGTGTGTGTGTGTGTGTGTGTGTGTGTGTGTGTGTGCGTGTGCGTGTGTGTGTGTGACTGTGAGAAAGTGGGAGCTTATCAAGCAGGGTGGGCTCATATTATGACTACTGTTTGACTAATAAACTTCACCAGTCCCTAAGCACAGAGCACAGCTAGTACTCCTGCAGCGCAATATAAAACAAGGACACAATGACCTTAAACTATAGATTAACTAGACTGGAGCAGCCACAAGCAGTAGAACAGCAGTTAGAAGTTAGAATCACCATGTAATGACTTTGGCACCCATACTTTCCTTTGACACTTTAACAAGTCTGTTCTAAAATTGGTTTGTGAGCGAATGAGTGGATGTGTGTATGCATTTAAATGTGCATCTGTGTGTATGTGTGTATCGCTGCGTGGGTGCGTGAATGTCCAGATTTTAGTCCTACTGGCGCTAAGGGACCAGGAAGGACCATGAGGTCAGCTACTCTTCTAAGAATAGAATAGAATGGCTCTGCAATCCCACAAAAATTCCCTATACACACACACACACACAAACACACACGCAACAACCTCAAACACATAAAAACACAAGCAGTCTTGACAAACTTAATAGCCTCTCTGGAACACACAAACACCTAAAACAAAAGCACAGCACACATTGAAGCCTAAAGAAACTAACAAACACACATAAACAATATTTAAACAAACACACACAGAGAGACAAGTTATGATGCTGAGCAGGAAAGTCAGACAGTAACTCAGTGACCAGTGAGTCATTCACCTCTGTCTAACCCAGTATGGCAACAGAATGGACTTTTCTTACTTCCCTTTCTAAAGAGTAAGGGCTCTATTTGAACAAACCTTACCTGCAATGGTAAGTCTATGTGCAGGTTCAGGGGTGTGTCAGAAATATTTTTGCTATTTTCACTTTCAAAATGATCGACGTACTTGCTTGCATTGGTGGGAAAGGGCTGGGTTTTGATGAATAAACAAGTTGTGGGTGTGTCAAGCCTTGGCCCCTCACTGGCCAATCAGAACGTGCTCCATGGAAAAATATGTGGCTGCTTCAAGTTCTGTATTTATGTTTTTTATGTACTGCCTTGGAATCAACTCCAATCCAATGTTAGTCCGTTATAGCTTGTTAAATGGTTTACAGAAAAGAAATAACAAAATATAGACCTATATTTGATAAATACGTCAATTTGAACCCATTTGCAGTCCAGTAAATTTGTGGCTTCAAAAGCAATCACACAGATTTAGGGGCTAGGCTTACTGTAAATTGCATTATGGCTGAGCATGGACATGCCAAATATTGTCAGTAAGATTGATAAGGCCTAAAAAGAGAATGAATAATTCCAATCAAATTCTAAACAAAACAGAAACTTGTTTTCAATAGGCTATGTCAAATTTACAGGCATCATATTTCACCCCCATGGGCATATGATATTAAACAATGGAGACTACGGAGGGTTTTACACATACAGATCCAATATAAATAGAAAGGGAGGATGTCCACTCCCTGTTATACTGGTCCCAAATAGGCCCATGTTTTATGAACATATTCGGAACCATTTTACAGATCAGATCGCAATTCACAAACCTCCAGAAGTTGCATTGCAAGCGCGCCACGGATGTTGTCACCATAAAACCAGGAAGGTGAATCATTATAATACATTTGGTTGTAATAAAATTCAATGAAGAACAACTTGTGTTTTTTAATGACAACAACAATAAATACATATAAATGTACTGATATCATAAAACCACCAGGATAAATGACAGGCGTTTCTGTTGAACCAGCCTTCGTTATAGTAGGCCTGAGGGAGGGATTGGATTTTGAACGTATGAAACAGAAAACAAGCTCTTTTTACAGGTTACAGATCACTTCTAAATACGAGGTTCACCAGTATTCACATAGGTTCTCATCTCTCGTTAAAATAATGTAGGCTTGTCTACAATACATAGATAAAAAAGGAATGTCAGCTCACTATTTTACTCCTCTCTAACTTGATATTTTAATAAAGCTTTGGTGAATAAAATGTATTTCCAAGCAGTCTCAAGAGCCAAACCCTTTACGCAGACAAAAAAAAAAGCCTTAATTGAGAGGAGGGGAGGCTATGCTTGGTTTCTGATCAAATAAATCGAAATGGGACAAAATATATATATATTTTTTTATGTTTCTTGCCTACTCTTGTTCCATGCGCATATGGGCAGTGTGCATCACGGCTGGATAGGCTGCGTTTTCGCTGTCAAGATTAATGCCATAACCAACTGCATTACCGTTAAAACCATCTTTTGGTTGGTCTTAAATATTCCTATCAGCACTGCCTGAAATTAGCACTTTGCATCATATTTTTAAGGACACACCTCACATATTTCCACCCTGCCCATCTGAGTGCAAATAAGCTGATAAAAGACAGGTGAAAGGCCAAACCAAATGCCAGGGCGTCAGTTTTACATGAAACTTGCAAACTAATGTGCGTTTGATACTAACGCAGTGTCACGTCCTGACTGTCACGCCCTGGTCTTAGTATTTTGTGTTTTCTTTATTATTTTGGTCAGGCCAGGGTGTGACATGGGTTTATTATGTGGTGTGTTTTGTCTTGCCTGAAGTGGTTCTCAATCAGAGGCAGGTGTTTATCGTTGTCTCTGATTGGGAACCATA
The DNA here is from genome assembly GCF_036934945.1 of Oncorhynchus masou masou. Taxonomy (NCBI): domain Eukaryota; kingdom Metazoa; phylum Chordata; class Actinopteri; order Salmoniformes; family Salmonidae; genus Oncorhynchus; species Oncorhynchus masou. The sequence goes on along the minus strand of NC_088229.1, from coordinate 46,412,840 downwards.
TTTAGGCAGCCATATTCTTTGAGTGTTTCGTGGGTGATTGTTCCTGTCTCTGTGTTAATTTGCAACAGTATAGGCTGTTTCGGTTTTTGTGTTACGTTTCTTGGTTTTGTATTGTTCGTGTTTATTCGTTATTAAACATGTATGAAAATTACCACGCTGCATTTTGGTCCGATCCTTGCTACACCTCGTTGTCAGAGGAGGAGATAGAAGAAAACCGTGACACTGACCTTAGTTCCTTTTTTATATGTCTCTGTTTTAGTTTGGCCAGGGCGTGAGTTGGGGTGGGCATTCTATGTTGTGTATTCTAGGTTTTGTATTTCTGTGTTTGGCCTGGTATGGTTTCCAATCAGAGGCAGCTGTCAATCGTTGTCTCTGATTGAGAACCATACTTAGGCAGCCTGTTTTCCCACTATGATTTGTGGGTAGTTGTTTTCTGTTTTGTGTTGCTGTACCTTACAGGACTGTTTCATTTTCATTTCACTCTCTTTGTTATTTTGTTTTGTGTTTCTGTTCTAATAAATATAACATATAACACTTACCACCCTGCGCATTGGTCCGATCCATCTTATTCCTCATCGGAAGAGGAAGACAATCGTTACACGCTGCCTTAACGCCAGACGAAAATAGAGCCTAAATGTTTACTCCAGGGGCTGCTCAGGAAAAGTTCTCACTGTTTTGAAATTGTTTCTAAAAATCCATTCACGCCTTCTCTGTCAACTCTACCACACTCACAGTGATCATGGTGTACATAAGTAGATACAAAAACAACTCTCTCTCAAATACACCCACACCCACAACAGCAGCCTGTCATCACCTGTCAACTACTTTGCTAAAGCAGGCATGTTTTAAATAGTAACATGCTACTCCTTACAGTTTTTGTATAGTTTCAGTGCAATTTCACAAGTATGTGGTCAAATTTCACAATTCATAGTACAACATTCAAAACAGATCATCAAAAAGGTAGTTGTTTCAAACCTCTAATCACATGTTCAATAGAATAAGTACAACACATAAAAATCATACAGTCACTTTTTCACCAAACTTAATCAATGTTTCATCTAGAAATACACCTTCCTAATATTGAGTTGCACCCCCTTTTGCCCTCAGAACAGCCTCATTTCGACAGAGCATGGACGACAAGGTGTTGAAAGCATTCCACAGGGATGCTGGCCCATGTTGACTCTAATGCTTCCCACAATTGTGTCAAGTTGGCTGGATGTCCTTTGGGTGCTGGACCATTCTTTTACAAACGGGATACTGTTGAGTGTCAAAAACCCAGCAGTTTTGCAGTTCTTGACACTCAAACTGCTGCGCCTGGCACCTACTACCATACTCTGTTCAAAGGCACTTAACCTGTCTCCTCCCCTTCATCTACACTGATTGAAATGTATGTAATGGGTGACATCAATAAGGGAACTTCCACCCTTGGATTCACCTGGTCATGTCATGGAAAGACAAGGTGTTCCTAATAATTTGTAGTTATCAGTTTTGAGCAGATTAAGTGATAGTTCATTGTCTTGACAAATGACAAGAAAATCATATCAAAAGTAAAGTGAATAGTGCATTTTTAAAAGCATATACTTAGATTGAATATGTATCCAAATTGAAAGAGCGATTTGGTGCAGTGAACAAGTGACTGTGAATTTGTTTGTTGTACTCAGTCAATTGAGAATGTGCTTTGAGTATTGAAAAATGAGCCATTTTGATGATCTGTTTAGATTTCTTTGCTTACAAGAGTTGTGAAAATGTACCAAATATAGTGCCTTCAGAAAGGATTCATACCCCTTGACTTGTTGTTACAGCCTGAATTTAAAATGGATAATACTTTTTCCACTGGCCTACACACAATACCCCATAAGGTCAAATGGAATTATATATTTTTCAAAAATGTTACAAATTAATAAAACGGGCACCTATTGGTAGATGGGTAAAAAAAAAAGATCTGACATTAATATCCCTTTCAGCATGGTGAAGTTATTAATTACACTTTGGATGGTGTATCAATACACCCAGTCACTACAAAGATACAGGCGTCCTTCCTAACTCAGATGCCGGAGAGGAAGGAAACAGCTCAGTGATTTCACCATGAAGATAATGGTGACTTTAACACAGTTACAGAGTTTAATGTCTGTGATAGGAGAAAACTGAGGATGGATCAACAACATTGTAGTTACTCCACAATACTAACCTAATGACAGAGTGACAAGAAGGAAGCATACAATTATTCCAAAACATGGATCCTGTTTGAAACAAGGCACTAAGGTAATACTGTCCTGAATACAAAGTGTTATGTTTGGGGCAAATCCTATTCAAGAATAGTGGTGGCTGCATCATGTTATGGGTATGCCTGTAATTGTTAAGGAATGGGAGTTTTTCAGGATAAAAAATATATGGGATGGAGCTAAGCACAGGCCTAGACGAAGCTGTTTCAGTCTGCTTTCCACCAGACACTGGATGAGGAATTCCCCTTTCAGCAGGGCAATAACATAAAAATAAGAACAAATCTACACTGGAGTTGCTTACCAAGAAGACAGTGAATGTTCCTGAGTGGCCGAGTTACAGTTTTGACTTGAATTAGCTTGAAAATATATGGCAAGACTTGAAAATGTCTGTCTAGCAATGATAAACAGTGAACTTGACAGAGCTTGAAAACAAATGCTTCAGAGTCCAATGGCGGCGAGATTTACACCACTCCAGCCGACTCTTGGCATTGTGCATAGTGATCTTAGGCTTGTGTGCGGTTGCTAGGCCATGGAAACCAATTTCATGAATCTCCTGACGAACAGTTATTATGCTGACGTTGCTTCCAGAGGCAGTTTGGAACTCGGTAGTGAGTGTTGCAACCAAGGACAGACTATTTTTACACACTTCGCGCTTCAGCACCTCGGTAGTCCCGTTCTGTGAGCTTGTGTGGACTACCACTTCGTGGGTGAGCTGATTTTTCTCCTACAGTAGCACTTACAGTTGACCGGGGCAGCTCTAGTAGGGCAGAAATTTGACAAATTCACTTGTTGGAAAGGTGGCATCCTATGACAGTGCCACATTCAGTTTTTGTGTATGGAGATTGCATTGCTGTGTGCTCGATTTGATATACCTATCAGCAACGGGTGTGGCTGAAATAGCCGCATCCACTCATTTGAAGGGGTGCCCGCATACTTCTGTTTATATAGTGTCTGTAAATGAGATATTTCTGTATTTCATTTTTAATAAATTCTTAAAACATGTTGTCACTTTGTCATTATGGGGGTATTGTGTGTAGATGGGTGAGAGGATAAAATCCATTGAATCCATTTTGAATTCAGGCTGTAAAACCAAAAATGTGGAATAAGTCAAGTGGTATGAATACTTTCTGAAGGTACAGTGTAAAAAGAGAATTATGAAAATCTTGAAAAACATAAGTTCTGATAAGAAGAATGATAAACATCTTAAAACATATATCTCTCTCACACTCACACATAGACAAATACAGTATACAGACCCTCCCCCCCCACACACACACAGACAGATATACACAGACAGACAGACAGACAGACAGACAGACAGACAGACAGACAGACAGACAGACAGACAGACAGACAGACAGACAGACAGACAGACAGACAGACAGACAGACAATCACAGACAGCAAAAACCCAACACCGAGAAATATACTGTAATATACACAGATACAGACACTAAGACACATGCATGCACACATACTTTACATTTGAACACACACACACACTCACAGAGACATACAGTAGACAAAAAATGCATAATGACAGGCAGAATAACACACATGCCTACTGTAAAACACAGACACTTACAGAGAGAAAGCCACATGATACAAAGGCATATAGACACAGTGCTGACACACACACACAGACAGGAGAAGATTATTTAGTGATGAGAATCCTCCAGCACCCAGTATGTTTGAGTGTGTGTGTGTCAGAGAGGTGACGGAGAGGACCCTCCACCCCCAGACACCGACCCCTGATGCCCTGAGAACAGCCCCCCTTCCTGGATCCATCTGCCCTCCAGCCCTGGAACATATCACCAGCAGCAGTCCAGATTGAGCGCCAGAACACACCACTACACACACGCTCATGAGTTTCAGTACCCAGGACTCTCACAGGCACACACACACACACACACACACACACACACACACACACACACACACACACACACACACACACACACACACACACACACACACACACACACACACACACACACACACACACACACGCACACGCACACGCACAGACAAAGACACGCACACATACATAGAGCTACAGAAGAGCGCACACACACACACACGAACACAGACAAAGACACGCACACATACAAAAAGCCTCATAGAAAAGCGCAAACACACACACACACACAGATTCACTCATTCACTCACGCAAAGACACGCACACATACAAAGAGCCACATAGAAAAGCACACACACACACACACACACACACACACACACACACACACACACACACACACACACACACACACACACACACACACACACACACACACACACACACACACACACACACACACAGATTCACACAGACATATACACAAACACAGACGAAGACAAGCACACATACAAAGAGCCACATGGAAAAGTGCACACACACACACACACACACACACACACACACACACACACACACACACACACACACACACACACACACACACACACACACACACACACACACACACACACACACACACACAAACACAAACACAAACACAAACACACACAGATTCACTCATTCACTCACACAGACATATATACGAACACAGACAAAGACACGCACACATGCAAAGAGCCACATAGAAAAGCGCAAACACACACACACACAAACACACACAGATTCACTCATACAGACATATACACGAACACAGACAAAGACACGCACACATACAAAGAGCCACATAGAAAAGCGCACACACACACACACACACACACAGATTCACTCATTAGCTCATACAGACATATACACAAACACAGACAAAGACAAGCACACATACAAAGAGCCACATAGAAAAGTGCACACACACACACACACACACACAGATTCACTCATTGACTCACGTGGAAATATATACGAACTTTACTTCCGGCGCCGACAGAGATGGCCGCCTCGCTTCGCGTTCCTAGGAAACTATGCAGTTTTTTTTTTTTTTTTTACGTGTTATTTCTTACATTAGTAACCCAGGTCATCTTAGGTTTCATCACATACAGTCGAGAAGAACTACTGTATATAAGATCAGCGTCAACTCACCATCAGTACGACCAAGAATATGTTTTTCGCGACGCGGATCCTGTGTTCTGCCTTACAAACAGGCCTTCTGCCTTCTGTTCACCTGATTTAGAATTCCTCACAATCAAATGTAGACCGCATTATCTACCAAGAGAATTCTCTTCGATTATAATCACAGCCGTATATATCCCCCCCAAGCAGACACATCGATGGCTCTGAACGAACTTTATTTAACTCTTTGCAAACTGGAAACCATTTATCCGGAGGCTGCATTCATTGTTACTGTTGATTTTAACAAGGCTAATCTGAAAACAAGACTCCCTAAATTTTATCAGCATATCGATTGCGCAACCAGGGGTGGAAAAACCTTGGATCACTGTTAATCTAACTTCCGCGACGCATATAAGGCCCTGCCCCGCCCCCCTTTCGGAAAAGCTGACCACGACTCCATTTTGCTGATACCTGCCTACAGACAAAAATTAAAAAAAGAAGCTCCCACGCTGAGGTCTGTCCAACGCTGGTCCGACCAAGCTGACTCCACACTCCAAGACTGCTTCCATCACGTGGACTGGGACATGTTTCGTATTGCGTCAGATAACAACATTGACGAATACGCTGATTCGGTGTGCGAGTTCATTAGAACGTGCGTTGAAGATGTCGTTCCCATAGCAATGATTAAAACATTCCCTAACCAGAAACCGTGTATTGATGGCAGCATTCGCGTGAAACTGAAAGCGCGAACCACTGCTTTCAATCAGGGCAAGGTGTCTGGTAACATGACTGAATACAAACAGTGCAGCTATTCCCTCCGTAAGGCTATCAAACAAGCTAAGCATCAGTACAGAGACAAAGTAGAATCTCAATTCAATGGCTCAGACACAAGAGGCATGTGGCAGGGTCTACAGTCAATCACGGACTACAGGAAGAAATCCAGCCCAGTCACGGACCAGGATGTCTTGCTCCCAGGCAGACTAAATAACTTTTTTGCCCGCTTTGAGGACAATACAGTGCCACTGACACTGCCTTCAACGGAAACATGCGGTCTCTCCTTCACTGCAGCCGAGGTGAGTAAAACATTTAAACGTGTTAACCCTCGCAAGGCTGCAGGCCCAGACGGCATCCCCAGCCGCGCCCTCAGAGCAAGCGCAGACCAGCTGGCTGGTGTGTTTACGGACATATTCAATCAATCCCTATACCAGTCTGCTGTTCCCACATGCTTCAAGAGGGCCACCATTGTTCCTGTTCCCAAGAAAGCTAAGGTAACTGAGCTAAATGACGTCCGCCCCGTAGCACTCACTTCCGTCATCATGAAGTGCTTTGAGAGACTGATCAAGGACCATATCACCTCCACCCTACCTGACACCCTAGACCCACTCCAATTTGCTTACCGCCCAAATAGGTCCACAGACAATGCAATCTCAACCACACTGCACACTGCCCTAACCCATCTGGACAAGAGGAATTCCTATGTGAGAATGCTGTTCATCGACTACAGCTCGGCATTCAACACCATAGTACCCTCCAAGCTCGTCATCAAGCTCGAGACACTGGGTCTCGACCCCGCCCTGTGCAACTGGGTACTGGACTTCCTGACGGGCCACCCCCAGGTGGTGAGGGTAGGTAACAACATCTCCTCCCCGCTGATCCTCAACACTGGGGCCCCACAAGGGTGCGTTCTGAGCCCTCTCCTGTACTCCCTGTTCACCCACGACTGCGTGGACCCGCACGCCTCCAACTCAATCATCAAGTTTGCGGACGACAAAACAGTGGTAGGCTTGATTACCAACAACGACGAGACGGCCTACAGGGAGGAGGTGAGGGCCCTCGGAGTGTGGTGTCAGGAAAATAAGCTCACACTCAACGTCAACAAAACTAAGGAGATGATTGTGGACTTCAGGAAACAGCAGAGGGAACACCCTCCTATCCACATCGATGGAACAGTAGTGGAGAGGGTAGTAAGTTTTAAGTTCCTCGGCATACACATCACAGACAAACTGAATTGGTCCACCCACACAGACAGCATCGTGAAGAAGGCGCAGCAGCGCCTCTTCAACCTCAGGAGGCTGAAGAAATTCGGCTTGTCACCAAAAGCACTCACAAACTTCTACAGATGCACAATCGAGAGCATCCTGGCGGGCTGTATCACCGCCTGGTACGGCAACTGCTCCGCCCTCAACCAGAAGGCTCTCCAGAGGGTAGTGAGGTCTGCACAACGCATCACCGGGGGCAAACTACCTGCCCTCCAGGACACCTACACCACCCGATGTTACAGGAAGGCCATAAAGATCATCAAGGACATCAACCACCCGAGCCACTGCCTGTTCACCCCGCTATCATCCAAAAGGCGAGGTCAGTACAGGTGCATCAAAGCTGGGACCGAGAGACTGAAAAACAGCTTCTATCTCAAGGCTATCAGACTGTTAAACAGCCACCACTAACATTGAGTGGCTGCTGCCCACACACTGACACTGACTCAACTCCAGCCACTTTAATAATGGGAATTGATGGGAAATTATGTAAATATATCACTAGCCACTTTAAACAATGCTACCTTATATAATGTTACAAACCCTACATTATTATTCTCATATGCATACGTATATACTGTACTCTATATCATCGACTGCATCCTTATGTAATACATGTATCACTAGCCACTTTAACTATGCCACTTTGTTTACATACTCATCTCATATGTATATACTGTACTCGATACCATCTACTGTATCTTGCCTATGCTGCTCTGTACCATCACTCATTCATATATCCTTATGTACATATTCTTTATCCCCTTACACTGTGTATAAGACAGTAGTTTAGGAATTGTTAGTTAGATTACTTGTTGGTTATTACTGCATTGTCGGAACTAGAAGCACAAGCATTTCGCTACACTCGCATTAACATCTGCTAACCATGTGTATGTGACAAATAAATTTGATTTGATTTGATTTGAACACAGACAAAGACACGCACACATACAAAGAGCCACATAGAAAAGCGCAACACACACACACACACACACACACACACACACACACACACACACACACACACACACACACACACACACACACACACACACACACACACACAGACAAAGACACGCACACATACAAAGAGCCTCATAGAAAAGCGCAAACACACACACAGGTTCACTCATTCACTCACACAGACAAAGACACGCACACATACAAGGAGCCACATAGAAAAGCGCAAACACACACACACACACACAAACACACACAGATTCACTCATACAGACATATACACACACACAGACAGACACGCACACAGACAAAGACACGCACACATACAAGGAGCCACATAGAAAAGCGCAAACACACACACGCACAAACACACACAGATTCACTCATACAGACATATACACGAACACAGACAGACACGCACACATACAAAGAGCCACATAGGAAACACACACACACACACACACACACACACACACACACACACACACACACACACACACACACACACACACACACACACACACACACACACACACACACACACACACACACACACACACACACACACACAGATTCACTCACACAGACATATACGAACACAGACAAAGACACGCACACATACAAAGAGACACATAGAACAGCGCAAACACACACACACACACACACAGATTCACTCATTCACTCATACAGACATATACACAAACACAGACAACTCACAGGACAAGCACACATACAAAGAGCCACATAGAAAAGCGCAAACACACACACACACACACACACACACACACACACACACACACACTCTCTCTATCACACACACACACACACACACACACACACACACACACACACACACACACACACAGATTCACTCATTCACTCACACAGACATATACACAAACACAGACAAAGACACACAAACACAGACACACACACAAAGAGCCACATAGAAAAGCGCACACACACACACACACACACACACACACACACACATTTACATTCACTCACACTAGACACATATCACACGAACACACACAAAGACACACACACATACAAAGACACACATAGAAAACACACACACACACACACACACACACACACACACACACACACACACACACACAGACAAACACACACACACATACACACACACAGAAAACACACACACACACACACACACACACACACACACACACACACACACACACACACAGACAAACACACACACACACACACACATACACGACTTACACACAGACAAAGACACGCACACACAAAGAGCCTCAGAGCCACAGAAAAGCAAACACACACACACACTCATTCAACACAGACAAAGACACGCACACATACAAAAAGCCACATAGAAAAGCGCAAACACACACACACACAAACACACACAGATTCACTCATTCACTTACACAGACATATACATGACACGCACACACAAAGACACATAGAAAAGCACACACACACACAACACACACACACACACACACACACACACACACACACACACACACACACAGATTCACTCACACACATATACGAACACAGACAAAGACACGCACACACACACACACACACACACACACACACACACAGATTCACTCACACAGACATATACGAACACAGACAAAGACACGCACACATACAAAGAGACACATAGAACAGCGCAAACACACACACACACACACACAGATTCACTCATTCACTCATACAGACATATACACAAACACAGACAAAGTCAAGCACACATACAAAGAGCCACATAGAAAAGTGCAACACACACACACACACACACACACACACACACACACACACACACACACACACACACACACACACACACACACACACACACACACACACACACACACACACACACACACACACACACACAGACATATACACAAACACAGACATTCACTCATACAGACATATACACAAACACAGACAAAGACAAGCACACATACAAAGAGCCACATAGAAAAGCGCACACACACACACACACACACACACACACACACACACACACACACACACACACACACACACACACACACACACACACACACACACACACACACACACACACACACACACACACACACACACACACACACACACACACACACACACACACACACACACACACAGATTCACTCATTCACTCATACAGACATATACACAAACACAGACATAGACAAGCACACATACAGAGAGCCACATAGAAAAGCGCAAACAAACACACACACACACACACAAAGACACACACACACACACACACACACACACACACACACACACACACAGATTCACTCATTCACTCATACAGACATATACACAAACACAGACATAGACAAGCACACATACAAAGAGCCACATAGACAAGCGCAAACACACACACACACACACACACACACACACACACACACACACACACACACACACACACACACACACACACACACAGATTCACTCATTCACTCACACAGACACAAATACGAACACAGACAAAGACACGCACACATACAAAAAGCCTCATAGAAAAGCGCAAACACACACACACACACACAGATTCTCTCATTCACTTACACAGACATATACACAAACACAGACAAAGAAACGCACACATACAAAGAGCCTCATAGAAAAGCGCAAACACACACACACACACACACACACACACACACACACACACACACACACACACACACACACACACACACACACACACACACACACACACACACACACACACACACACACACACAGATTCACTCATTCACTCACACAGACATATACACAAACACAGAAAGACAAGCACACATACAAAGAGCCACATAGAAAAGCACACACACACACACACACACACACACACATAGAAAAGCAAACACACACACACACACACACACACACACACACACACACACACACACACACACAGACAAACAGCACACACAAACACACACACAGAACACACACACACACACACACACACACACACACACACAGATTCACTCATTCACTCACACAGACATATATATACGAACACAGACAAAGACACGCACACATACAAAGAGCCTCATAGAAAAGCGCAAACACACACACACACACACACACACACACACACACACACACACACACACACACACACACACACACACACACACACAGATTCACTCATTCACTCACACAGACAAAGACATACACACATACAAAGCCACATAGAAAAGCGCAAACACACACACACAAACACACACACAAAGACAAGCACACATACAAAGCGCCTCATAGAAAACACAAACACACACACACACACACACAAAGATTCACTCATTCACTCACACAGACAAACACACACACACAAAGACACATCACACAGACACACACAGAGACACATACAAAAAGCCTCAGAAAAGAAACACACACACACACAAACACACACACACACACACACACACACACACACACACACACACACACACACACACACACACACACACACACACACACACACACACACACACACACACACACACACACACACACACACACAGATTCACTCATTCACTCACACAGACACATATACGAACACAGACAAAGACACGCACACATACAAAGAGCCACATAGAAAAGCGCACACACACACACACACACACAGATTCACTCACACTCACACACACACACACACACACACAGACAAAGACACGCACACACACACACATACACGAACACAGACAAAGACACGCACACATACATAGAGCCACAGAAAAGCACACACACACACGAACACAGGCAAAGACACGCACACATACAAAAAGCATCATAGAAAAGCGCAAACACACACACACACAAACACACACAGATTCTCTCATTCACTTACACAGACATATACATGAACACAGACAAAGACACGCACACATACAAAGAGCCACATAGAAAAGCGTACACACACACACACACACACAGATTCACTCATTCACTCACACACACATATACACAAACACAGACAAAGACAAGCACACATACAAAGAGCCACATAGAAAAGCGGAAACACACACACACACACAAACACACACAGATTCACTCATACAGACATATACACGAACACAGACAGACACGCACACATACAAAGAGCCACATAGAAAAGCGCACACACACACACACACACACACACACACACACAGACACACACACACACACACACGCACACACACACACACACACAGACACACACACACACACACACACACAAAGACACACACACACACACACACACACACATTCACACACACACAGACACACACACACACACAGATTCACTCACACAGCACACTCATTCACACACAGACAAAAGACACATACACACATACAAAGAGCCACATAGAAAAGCACAAACACACACACACACACACACAAACACACACAGATTCACTCATACAGACATATACACGAACACAGACAGACAGACAGACACGCTAACATACAAAGAGCCACATAGAAAAGTGCACACACACACACACACACACACACACAGATTCACTCATTCACTCACGTGGACATATATACGAACACAGACAATTCACTCATTCACTCACACATATACAAAGAGCTCACAGAAAAGCGCAAACACACACACACACACACACACACAGATTCACTCATTCACTCACACAGACAAAGACACGCACACATACAAAGAGCCACATAGAAAAGCGTACACACACACACACAGATTCACTCATTCACTCACACAGACAAAGACACGCTCACATACAAAGAGCCACATAGAAAAGCGTACACACACACACACACAGGTTCACTCATTCACTCACGTGGACATTTATACGAACACAGACAAAGACACGCACATATACAAAGAGCCTCATAGAAAAGCGCAAACACACACACACACACACAGATTCACTCATTCACTCACACAGACAAACACAAGCACACATACAAAGAGCCACATAGAAAAGCACACACACACACACACACACACACACACACACACACACACACACACACACACACACACACACACACACACACACACACACACACACACACACACACACACACACACACACACACACACACACACACACACAGATTCACTCATTCACTCATAGAAAAGTGCAACACACACAGACATATATATACGAACACAGACAAAGACACGCACACATACAAAGAGCCACATAGAAAAGCGCAAACACACACACACAAACACACAGACAAAGACACGCACACATACAAAGCGCCTCATAGAAAAGTGCAAACACAAACACACACACACACACACAAAGATTCACTCATTCACTCACACAGACAAAGACACGCACACATACAAAGAGACACATAGAAAAGCGCACACACACACACACACACACACACACGATTCACTCACGCACGCACGCACATACAAAGAGCCACATACACGCACACACACACACACACACACACACACACACACACACACACACACACACACACACACACACACACACACACACACACACACACACACACACACACACACACACACACACACAGAAATTCACTCATTCACTCACACAGACATATACACGAACACAGATGAAGACACGCACACATACAAAGAGCAACATAGAAAAGCGCACACACGCACACTCAGACATACTCAGAGACACAGAGACACATATGCATACACACACAAACACAGGCACAAAGTCACACAGACATGTGCACAGATACACACTTTGACATTTTCTTGTCAAAGGAGCCAGTGTGCACTCTCCCTCCCACCACAATTATCATCACAATCAACAGGCTTTTGTAGAGGTAGAGAGAGAGAGACAGGGGGAGAACAGCAAGTGAAGAAGACAGAGCCCAAAGAGACAATGAGAGGAGAAGGGAACCCAAGGAGAGAAGGATGACTAGAGCCAGATAGAGAATGAGAGCAAATGAGACAAAAAGAAAATAGTAACTAACAGTTACTAAATAAAAAAGGAATGTTAGACAGGGAGCGAGAGAGATAAATAGGATATATATAAATAAAGAGAGGTGTGAGAGAGATTAAAGATGGACAGACAGTGTTAGTCTGTTACATTAATCAAACACCAGTCTCTCTCTTTCCCTCCCTTCCTCACTCCCTCCCTCGGTGCCCCCTGGCCATGTTAGCCGTGCCAGATCCCCAGTCAACCAGCGCAGCCCAGCACACATCTCTAACCCCCATCTCATCTGTTGATCTGCTTTTATCACCCAGCCATAACCAACACAGCCCTCAGACACAGAGATATAGAGAGAGATAGAGAGAGAGAGAAAGACCAACATCCCAGACAGACCCACATTCATAATGCTATACTCTAAGTCCTTTCACAGCAATTACCATAAAACTCTACTCCAACACCTCTTCTTACAGTAATCGTACAGGAAACTACACAGTCCCTCCTCCCTAAACTCCTCACCCCTCTTAACATCAATCATCAGCTCTCTCACAGTCCCTCCTCACTAAACTCCTCACCCCTCTAACATCAATAATCAGCTCTCTCACAGTCCCTCCTCACTAAACTCCTCACCCCTCTAACATCAATAGTCAGCTCTCTCACAGTCCCTCCTCACTAAACTCCTCCCCCCTCTAGCATCAATTGTCAGCTCTCTCACAGTCCCTCTTCTCTCAATCTCCTAAAACTCCTTATATCACTAATATAACATGTTATACTATTAGACGACTGCACCTTACTAAACTGAGGATTGATTGATTGGTTTACATGGGTTGCCGTGGTTCTTACCTGCTCTCCAGTGTGCACCAGCCACAGTGTGCATCGCCGGCCCCCAGACAGTCACTGCATGTTCTGTACTGGCTACATGCTGCTACCTTTACCCTCAGGAGCTATTGACAGAAGCACACATACAGACACTCAAAACACTGTACATAATACAGTATATTATTCACACCTCATCTCTTTTAGCATGTTTTGTGCATTTAAACACTCATACATGGTTGACTCTTATCATGTTTATTAAGCATAGCACGTCGTCTGGCTTTCACACACATGCAAGGTGCCTTTCTCACTCTTCGTCTAATATATTACCATGTTGAATAGGTACGTATTTCTCTGTTTACAGGAAGCACATTCATTCTCTCACACCAATTTTTCCGGTTGCAGCCCCACTTCTACATACAGTTTGCACGGTTGACTCATAACCTTCGTGCATTATTTAACATACAACACTTTTAGACAAGGGGCCATTACATTCTCCTAAAACGTCTGACAAGGCAATGCATATTCGCTCATCTAGCATTATTTGGTTTGTCAAATCAAAAGGGAAAGCAGACTGCTCATATCACCTCTTGAAAATTGTTATCTCTGAATGTATTTATCTGATGTGAAGTGAATGGATATAATATCACTTATTCACTTATTCAGAAACTTGTAATAACTGCTAAATAACATCTGTTTTTCCTAAAAAAATATGACTACTCACTAGGAAAAACCAGGAAAATGCATAAATGAAAGGCATGTCAAAGAAACAAACTAAACCAATGCCATTGTCAGTGAGAACATGAATCAGTCTAACTGAGTCTAGCTGATGGATGAAAGTATTGATCCCCACAGCCTTACATGGTGAGAAGTCATAAGGTAGAGGTAGTTCCTGTCTATGGGGTCAAAGGTCATAATGTGGTGCACTGATTCGCCGGCTGGTAGCTTCAGAGACCACTGATTGGCCACGGTCAGGTTCTTCAGGAGGGTCAGCTGTGGGAGACAGGCAGAGTGCTCAGTACACAAAAAAGACACGTAACAAGTTAGGTAACAATTTAGGTCATGATTACCATTGATTTTAGTTTTTTATTTGACGGATTCCATTCTTTCAGACCTGTTTATACATGTACTATTTACACAAAGGCACACTACTTGGCGGTGCTGATGTGAAGTGGGCTACTTCTTTGAGTTAAGCAGATTCATTACTTTGGCCATCTCACAGTTTGACTGGGCTGTGTGATTTAAGGGTTATGCAACCATGCACTTCAGTCCACTCCAACACAACTCACCCTCGATACTTTGAAAATACTCAAATGATATTTTTAACAAAGCACTTTGTTTAAAAAAAAGGCACAGTCGAAAAAAATGACTGTAAGATGTACACAAGAGTACACACAATTCTTTACAAAAAGTATTAAGTCAAAAAGTATCAAGTACACACTCACATACACACAGTAATCCATAGACCACAGAAAAATACATGCTAAGGATGTGACTTGATGTTACACAGACAGTGAGAAAGCTTCTTGCTGAGAATTGTTGTGGTTTCTGTCTCAGCTCTATTGACATCCTGCCATCCTGAGTAAACCAGACAGAGATTGTTCTGGTGACAGTCCCGGACTCGACTGCTGCTCTAGTGACCAAACACAACTCAACCCACGAACACATGCATGAGCACTAGCACAAACTTTCACACACAAACACATGTGAAAACAGGCATATGCACACACACTCACACAAATAAACATAACCCCCCCCACACACACACACACACACACACACACACACACACACACACACACACACGCACGCACGCACGCACGCACACACACACACACACACACACACACACACACACACACACACACACACACACACACACACACACACACACACATGCATGCCAATAAAGATCAAACATACAGGGTCACAATAGAGCCACCCAATAGCCCACACCTGGGCAGATAGCAGGGAGCTGTGAAGAGGTGGAGATGAGTTGGGCACAGCCAGGTCAAACAACAAAACACCTGCTGGATACTGGCAGGTCACTCACTGCCTCTCTCTCTCCCCTGTCTGTTTGCCACAACATGAAAGACTCTATTCAACTCAGGAGTACTCAGCTGCTCCAAGAGCTCTCTCTATGCGCGTGTGTGTGTGTGTGTGTGTGTGTGTGTGTGTGTGTGTGTGTGTGTGTGTGTGTGTGTGTGTGTGTGTGTGTGTGTGTGTGTGTGTGTGTGTGTGTGTGTGTGTGTGTGTGTGTGTGTGTGTGTGTGTGTGTGTGTGTGTGTGTGGGAGGGAGGGAGGGAGGATAGAGTGTGTGTTTGTTGACAATATAATCAAAGGACCCTTTTTATGGTTGAGATAGTGGACTGAGAGACAGAGAGGGAGAAGGACAATGAAAGACAAACTGAGATGGGAGGAGGTGGCGAGAGAGGGAAATAAACGAAAGACAGAGAAAGAGAGAGGGAGTGAAAGAGAGACATAGAGAGACAGAGTTAAATAGAGAAACAGTGCTGCTGTAGTGAGAGACTTTGTTAAAACATGTCTGTAATTACTTCATTGAGGGTCTCCCACCCCCAGTAGCAGAGGCCTAACTCAATCTCTACCACTGTTCCCATGTACTCTGTACTACTCCGCCTGAGCCAAACTCACAGACAGAATCACATTACACACACTACACACAACAGCACCATTACCCTCTGTTACAGTGCTGCCCCCAGGACAAACACACACACACAAATGTGTACACACACAGCATAAAACACACAGACCTCCTGTTTTGAACATGCAACACATACAACACGCTCCATATTAACACACACACCAGGGTTTCCTTTAGGAAAATGTGGCTCTGGCAGAATTTGAGAAAAGTACCGGACACATGTACATTGGGTGTGTACCCTGATTAGGGCGTCCACCCACGGTGCTCAGAATGACAGAAATTCTGATGCACACTTTGAAGACGTTAGAATACCTGTCCACATTTGCTGTTCCTCAGCCAACAAGACGAGTAACGAACAGCAACATCACTAGCCTATATCAATCTACTATCCCACATAGTAGAAAAGTTGACCTATTCTATTGGTCAGCTTATTGAGAAAGAAATAGCCTATTCCAAACATACTCTGGGACAGTTGTGGCAGATAGATCCCAAATTCATATAACTAATAAGCCTAGGCTACATAAAATAAAAAAAAAGTTAAAAAGCTTTGAGGCTGATGCAACAGATCAGAACATTTAGTTTAAAATGTTGATAAACTATTATTTCTTCACATTATAAGCGCAGCAATTCGCACAAGGCAGTAGACTACGCATGAATGTTCGTTGTCACGACTCCTACCGAGGGTGGCTCCCCTTCCTGTTCGGGTGGCACTCGGCGGTCATCGTCACCGGCCTACTAGCTGCCACTGATCCCTTTTCCCTCTTTTCTGTTTATTAGTTGCACCTGTGTATAGTTTAGGATAATTGGTTGGGCTTTATTTACCAGCCGGCCCGCCTGCTGGTTGTGCGGGAATGTTTTCAGTGTACATGTTGTCCGTGACGGTTGTCCATGTAATATGTATTTTGCTGGACTGTTTAAGTTCCTTGTGTTGGGGGCATTTGTTTGGGTTGGCGTCATTTCACCGTTGTGGTGCAAATAAAGTAGCGCTACCCTGAACTCTCTGCTTCCTGCGCCTGACTTCTTCCCCCACTACACCCCGGGCGTTACATTCGTTCCATAATGCAATTAGAGGGAAAACACCACTGTCAAAAGCAAACCGCACATGCGAGCGGTTTCATGTGACAGAGATGAAAATATCTGTTTGAATTTAGAGAGAGAGGAGATCTAATATGAAAGATCTAGCATGGGTTGCTATAACTAGGATTGTGCCTTTGGCTACTAAACATTGAAAGAAAATGTATATAAAATAATTGCCTACAAGGATATGGTCTGATATTGGCTAGGCTACTTTGAAGCAAGGTATGACATGCCTCACAATATATAGTGAAATGTTCAGGTTTCAAACAATTAAGTAAAAGTTTTCAAAATGCATACTGCCTCCAGCACATTGCAAAGTGATGTGTGAAGTGCTGATGAACCCTGCTGATGAAGCCTGCCTGCCTTCCTTTGTCTGCCATTTGCTGAGGTGCAGTAACAGCCGCAGGCTCTGTATCTGTATGCTGTACGGCATGATAAAGAAGATACATAACGAATATAGCCTAGCCTACTGTACACACCCGCCAATTTAATTCCACAAAATTATGCAAATGAATCTATAGACCGATAAGCATGACCAGTCAAAAGTATTTCCATCAACTGGTGTTTCCATCAACGAATAAGCTAAAAAGCATTATTTCGCAATTGGATTTGTTCTTCTTCTCCCGGATAATTGGCAGGGTCAATTTTTATCAGCTTTTCAAAATGTTTATCTGTAAAAAGAGAAGAAGAAGCTATTACCGGTTAACGAAACCCTGGTGGGTGAAGCTTCAGGTTAAAGAGAAAGCCATTGTGAATGAAAAAGTCTGCTTTTATTTGAAGTTCATTTTTTATGTGTACAGATGTGGTCATGGGGGGGGGGGGGGGGGCATGAGGTATTGCCCTCTCATATGTATTTTTTGTGTGCATTAGACTGGTACCTTTTACAACGTTAGAAATATGTTGCTGGAGGGTGTCTTGTTTTAGGCCTCCTAAAAGAGCATTCTGTTAGCTTTTTTTTGTTTATGCCAGAGGTATGGTGGTGGTTAAGGTTGTGTGTGTGTGTGTGTGTGTGTGTGTGTGTGTGTGTGTGTGTGTGTGTGTGTGTGTGTGTGTGTGTGTGTGTGTGTGTGTGTGTGTGTGTGTGTGTGTGTGTGTGTGTGTGTGTGTGTGTGTGTGTGTGTGTGTGTGTGTGTGTGTGTCTCCAAATTGTCTGGCCTGATTGTATATTTAGGTTTTTGGTTGTCTGCCTATGTCCTTACGCCATTGAGTAAAAGTGGTTTGGTGTTTACCCAATGTGCATACTCCATACCCCATGATTATGTGCTCTGTGTGTTCTCACAGCATGTGTGTTTATGTTTGTCTGTGTGTGTGCGCGCGTCTGCGCCTGTGTGCGTGTGAGCGCGACACCCACATAAAGCAAATGTTCTCTCAACTGTAAACGTTTCCTCACCCTGCTCAGATGTGATCTTTCATTAATACACTTCCTGGCATTTTAAAGCACCCTTTTAGACCTACAGTAAATCTATGTTATTTTCTCATGTTAACAATGTCTCATCTTTATTCATTACCTTCAGTTCAATCTATTGTAATTTACACCTTACACTTCTCTGATAACATCTAAAACTGCTCTCTCTTCTTTGGAAATGTGAATATTCCTGAAAGAGAAATGGATGTCAGTAAAGCAGTTCCTCTAACCTTGCGCAGTCGTCCGGTGCTGGTGCCCAGAAACACCACAGTGTGGTGATGTACGTCGTCCACGGCAACAGAGCTGAGGCCCAGAGACTCAAACAGGGGTGTGGCCCTCAAGGGCCTTTGTAGGGCCAGTGGGTGCTGCAGGTGGGCCGCTCCACAGTCCAGCTGCTCCGGTTGCAGCTGACAGATGGATAAAGAGAGACAAATAGCCAATGATCAAACTTTGAGTCAGTTTAAAATATCTCAATAAACAGGAAGAGAGACAGGCAGGCAATTATGAAAAATAATAATAATAATAATATATATATATATATATATATATATATATATATATATATTGGTTAAAATAATATCAATTACGGATCAACATATTGCTCCCAGCGTTGTTCAAAATTCTTATATTCTTGAGCATATATGTGTATATATAAATCATTGGTTCTAAATCACACCTGCGTTTTGCGAACAAGTAGAATCATAAACAGTGGTTTGTTTGTTATGTTGGCCTGTGTCCCCTGGATTTTCCTCACGGATTTGCCTCTTGATCATTACATTCACCACTCTCTCAAACGTCTAACTCCGCCCTCTCGTGGCACAGGCCAAGGGTCTGAGACGTGAAACGAATTGCCCCAGCTGAGAGTCGGCTCAAGTAGGGAACTAGAGACACTGTTGATAGTGTGTTTGCAAGGTGCCGAACTAAAGGCAATTTTAAAACCATCCCTTTCCCAGACATCCCACAAACAAACATACACTGACTCTGGTAAATAGTCACTTAGATATGTTAGTCAGGTGGCTAGCTGACAGCAGAGACTTCTATTGCAGTAACGTTGAAGGGCTCTGGCTAGTAGGCCTATTACTTAGCCAGCTAGAAGGATGAAGTAAGAAGCTAACGTTAAGTGGCGATGCCTCAACAGGAGCAAAAAGAGGCTACTAAGTTCTCATAATAACGTTGCTTTACAGACTAGGCTACTGAGAAAGACAGTGATGTGGCGCTCAGTGTTGAGGCTGAGGCAGGCTTCAATGCATGGTGAAGGAAGAGACAGAAAGAGAGAGGAAGCAAGCAGAGAGAGAGATTAGTACATTGGGTTCATATTAGTTTGTAGCCCAAATAGTTTGGACGCTACAGACAGAAGTTGGCACATCTGCAGTACCGACTTCAGACGGGCAAAACGGAGACCACCATCGTGCTCCTGAGAGTCTCATCTTTCCATAGAGTGATCATATTAGTTAGTAGGCCATTTGTACACTACAAAGGTTTTGTGGGAAGACTTTTGTATTATGCTAATTAGATTTACAAACAGGTGAGTCATTTAAGCAATAATACATGAGAGGCCATGTGTCATGACATTTTTATCATGGCTGTGATGTGGTCATAGCCATAAAGCCACAAAGTGTTATTTAAATTGGAATCCAGCCAGTTAGGATAGCTAACAATTGGAACGTTTATTAATCACACACAACTGCAGTTAGAATGACTACCAAGGTGGGAAGATTGATAAATGAGACTACCTAAACCATCTAAACTGGAACAACCATCTCAATAATGGGCGAAATAAGTCCAACCACTTACATATTGGATTAGTTTAGAATAATGTATGTTATTTAACTTTTTGTGGTTGGCTATAAAACAAATGAAACAATCAATGTGCATGCAGAAACATATATTAAAACAAACAATTCTAAAAAGCAACCTGCAACAAAGAATACTAGGAAATGTGATAATAAACCCCCTCTCTTGTATTTTTAACTCAGAGAGCTCATGGAAATTAACTCAACACAGCCAAGTAACAACAAAACCACAATTCAACTGTGATTCAGTGATTGAACTATGATTCAAATGATTTATTCACTGCAGGTGGTGTACATTTCAATTCCTCCAGAATCAACACTCAGATAGATATACCTCAACACCGAGATTTGCTGTGTAGCATCTTTAAGACCTGACTGTCAACATAATGGGAGGATTGAATTTCACAGCATTTCTCAGAAGCTGCAAGTGGAAATAAAGACCTTTTATAAGACACGTTGTTTGAGTACTATGGGTCCTTTAAATAATGAGAGGGGATTTATAGTGTGAAAGTAATAGCCTTTAAAGATATGATCTAATAAGAATACACTTTTCTTCCTAAATTTTGTACGTAAAATATTTTTATAAGCCTAATCTAAGAGCATGTATTATGTTATTTGAATACAGATTAACCTCAATAATGATTATGGCCTATGATACTACATTTTCCAAGAGAACGAATCAGCTTGCCCAGTGGAAAACTATAATGTTACCCTACATTTAATTAAAAAAATAGTCGAGTATCGATGGTAAACGAATGTTTACTTTAAAAAACATGTCCATTCTACGTCTCCAGTAGAGGCCGAAAGCTTGCGCGGATGAGAGATTAACAAAAGAAGCCTACCCCACACGGTTCCCATAACCAGATCCTGCACACAATCACCGACCTGAGCGCGCTCGTGACAGGAAACTTTTCCCATAGAAATGATACGGTGTGATTCATTATTAAAATTGTCTGTTGCCAAAAGCAACACATTTTGCCAATGTATTTATGCAGGCCTATAGTAGCAAGTCCAATAAACCCACACCTTTCTGTTTTTTTTGTAGCACGTAGGGCTCCTAACTTCATCAACATAAAATGAAATAACATTAGTTCCCACTAAGTCTCACAAATATGAATAGGCCTACAAATCTCACTGAAGTTTAAAACAAAATTATAGTTTTCATGCTTACCACCAGATTCCCTTTGTGTACGCACGCTGCGCCCGAGCCCTGGATGACGCTATCCAGCACCTGCACCTCGCTGCTGGGGGAGTTGGAGCAGTTCCTCCGACCCTGACGTATCTCTTCCTCGATGTCTGAGAACCGAAACGCACACAGGGCAGACTTTCTGTCTGATTTGGTGAACACCCCGAACAGGTACGACTCCAGCCCCTCTCCGGTCCCCGAGTGGATCTCCGCGGGGTGAACGGAGACGAGACGGTTGTAGATGTTCCCGTTATATCCACACTGGAGCGGCATCTGGATGAAGGACTCAGTGAGTTTACGGCTCTCTGAGGTGGATTTTCTGGGGTTCTCGGTGTCAAGGCATATCCTGGCTAGGATGCTGTTCGGCTGGCTCTCCTTGTGGCCCATATTCGCGTCGTTGTTGATAGCAATATAAGAATAGGTCTTCTGAATGAAGGCATGGACAAAGTTTAGTTTATTCTTCTGCTTCACCTCCTGTTTGATCTTGAAGACGTTATCCTCGGACGGGTTGATGTCATAGGTGAACAGCCTAGATAAATCATTGATGTTCAGGGACCGAATAGCGATTTCGGGTGTGTTCTCGAAGCGCAGGTCCTCCTTGCTGTGGTTCTTGGGGAAAAACGTGGTCCCGACGCCGGTGTAAGTGGCCCCGACGAGGAGTCGGGTGTTCCCCCCATGGCTCCTGAAGATGAGCCCCACGGTGGAAGCGTTGGGGTGGTTCGCGGCGATATTCAGCATGCTGGGGAACACGGTCTTCTCGCCCTGAGGGGGAAACTCCACCGCTATCTGAGATATATTTTCCATCTTCCTGAGCTCACAGAAGCCCTGGTACACCGAGCCGCATACCACCAGCACCCCCTGCTCCCGGTCCAGCTCGAGCAGCTTGTTGAAGTTGTCAGTGAGGGATTTGGGGTGCTCGCAGGGCGCTTGGGGAAGCTGCGGCGCATGGCACAGCAGGTTGTCCTCCACCGGCCCTGTTCTCTTCTCCACCTCCACGCTCAGGGTCCTGTTAAGCTGGTAGACCATGTTTACCGTAGCCAGGTAGACTTTTCTACTCACCTCATCCACCACAAAGTTATTGGTCTGGTTTGGAGAGGCGAACGCCTGTTGGATCTGTAGCGCGCTGGCAAGCCATGGGCTGTGTTGTGCATTCCAGGACGATTCCAGCACCAGAACGCCGAAAATCAGAACAACTATCTTCTCCGAAGGAGGCATTTTTCCTTCTGGCCGGTTTCCGCGTCTTCTGTGCCGAGGGGTGCATTGAGTAAGGAAAAAATATCGTGTTTTGTCCTACTGCGACAATCCAAGAGGAAAGGCTGTTTCCTGCTCAACTCCTTAACACAGAGTGACGTGATAAGAGAGTCGTGCTTCCTATTCTCAGCGCAGCGCACATCAGAGCACAGCAGAGGAGGGCTGAGAACGCAGAGCTGTCTTATGTCGCTGCCCCCTTTCTCTGCCCACTCCACTCCACCACACAGCCCCGCACCCAGCAGCTGCAGTCCTCAATCCTCCCATTCATTCTTCTCAATATTATAGGCCTTGGAATTTCATCATGTGAGATTTGTTTCAGTCAAAGTTTATTGGAGTGGTTAGGGTAGGCTAATTTTAGGCTAGTTGCGTAATGGACATCCACAAACCAAGGCAGAACAATAATGGTGTAATGACTGTTAATTAGTTATCTATCTATAGAACTATAACAAAAATAATCCCCAAATGATCAAACTAGAATAATACTTTGAGAGGGATTTGAGGGGGATTAATAATGTGAGAAGAAAATATAGCATGGGCCTATTTTCTAAAATAGAAACCTACAACAGACATTTAGATAGCCCAGTTGATGTTGCCTGTCATCTTAAATCAGTGCTCTGTTCCTCTTAGAGTTGATGCCGGGAGCTGCTCTCACATCCTGCGACCAGTGGCCCCTTCCCACTGGGCATAAACCGATTGAATCAACTTTGTTTCCACGTCACTTCAACCCAAAAATTAACGCGATGACGTTGAATCAGCGTGAAAAACTGATTGGATTTGCAAAAAAATCTCAATATAAGGGGATTTCATATTTTTGACCTAATTCCATTGGCATGGTGAAATGTGTTGTTGATTTCACGTTGAATTCACGTCAGTTGACAACTCAACCAAATGTAAATCAAAACTAGATGTTAAAGTGACGTGTGTGCCCAGTGGTTCTCAGATTAGTTATGCAGATTTGCAAAGGGCTCCGTCTGCACTCTGTGCACATATGGTGGGGTAAGCACCGTGAAAGTGCTACCAGATGGGCACCTCAGCGCACCTTTCCATTTTTTGACATTCACATCTATTTAGCTTTTGGATCCCTGCCTCATAAATATTCAAACGCAACCCATGTGCACCTCTCAAAAATGTATGACGCTTAAAGTTTCATTTTTTTAACAGAAATGAAGTCCTTCTTGTTCACAACTCTGCAATGAGAGAACATGCGACATCTCAGTGGGATATCAATACAAAAAGTGACAGCGCAGACTGGGAGTGCATCTTTTTCGATTACCCACATTCTCTCAAGGGCCCACATAATGTAAATACAATTACCCAAAGACAGATCAGAAAGGTGGAAGGGAGAATAATCTCTGGAGTGAGTGAGAAATACGGCAATTTGTGCGTTATGCCAGTTCGTGCACTAAATCCCTGTTGGATCTCTCGCGGCCGGCTGTCACAGGGGACCTGTTCTGTTCCACTTAGTTCCGTGCACGCCTCCTATCACCACTTCGTGCTGTTATTTGCGCTGATAAGCACCGTCGGGGCCTATGCGTGTTTACGTTTGCCCACAAACACGCTCATCTAATTGGACAGTGTGGAGGGGCAGGAAAGAGGTATGATAAGGAACCAGCTCACTGATCGCCCGGAGGAAGACTACCACACACACATATCGCCTACACACATCCTCCAACACACCCAACTAAAACCCATCATCTCTACTAAGAGTGAGAGGGAAGGGACTGAGGAGAGAGACTGGGGAGAGACGCGGTATCACGGGTCACGGCTGTCAAGGATCAGATATTACTGAAGAGGTGTGACGGAGTGCTGCACTTTGGTTACCCTCGATTTTTCGTGACACATAGGCCACAGAGTGTGTTAGGGGGTAGACCTATCGAATCAAATCAAATTAAAATATAATCAAAGTTTATTCGTCACTTACACAGTTTACCGCAGGTATAAAGGTCAGGGGTGGAAAAGTGAAAGTCACACTATAAAATACTACTGAGTAAAAGTATCTGGTTTTAAATGAACTTAAGTAGCCTCCAGTGGTGGAAAAACTACTTAATTGTCATACTTGAGTAAAAGTAAAAAGTAGGCTAAAAGCAAATGCTATACATCAACTTCCTTATATTAAGCAAACCAGATGGCATGATTTTCATGTTTTCATTTATTTACAGAAAGTCATGTGCCACACTACAACACTCAGACATCAATTACAAAGACAGCATTTGTGTTTAGTGAGTCCTCCAGATCAGAGGAAGTAGGGCTAACAATTCATTATAGTGATATGTGCGTGAATTGGACCATAATGCTGTCCTGCCTGAAAATCTATGGGAGAAAAAAGTACATATTTTTTAAGGAATCTAGTCGAGTAAAAGTGGTTAAAAATATAAATAAGTAAAGTACAGATACTGAAAAAAACGACTTAGAAGTATTTTTACTTAAGTAGGCTACACCACTGTAAAAGGTGCAGTGAAAAAAAACTTACATGCAAGCTCCCTCAACAATGCAGTTGAAGTTGAAGAAAGTCTTATACTAAGTCATAAAACTGATATGTACACGATATGATATACAGTATACACTTTGAATGTGCAGTCAAGTATGGCTGTATTTACAATATAAAGTGGATTGTCTTGGTCACGCAGTTTAAATAGTAGGTTCTAAATGGAACAGCAGCGTAGACGGAACGTATGTGTGTACAGTGCCTTCAAAAGGTATTCATTCCTTTGATTTATTCCACATTTTGTTGTGTTACAGCCTGAATTCAAAATGGATTAAATTGATTTATTTTCTCACCCATGTACACACAATACTCATAATGACAAAGTGAAAACTTGTTAAAAATTTTAGCAAATTTATTGAAAATGAAATACGGAAATATCTCATTTACATAAGTATTCACACTCCTGAGTCAAAACATCGTAGAAGCACCTTTGGCAGTGATTACAGGTGTGAGTCTTTCTGGGTAAGTAACTAAGAGCTTTCCACACCTGGATTGTGCAACATTTGCCCCTTATTCTTTTCAAAATTCTTCAAGCGCTGTTAAATTGGTTGTTGATCATTGTTAGACAACCATTTTCAGGTCTTGCCATAGAATTTCAAGTAGATTTAAGTCAAAACTATAACTTCTTTAAACATTATTCTTGGTAAGCAAATTCAGTGTAGATTTGGCCTTGTGTTTTAGGTTATTGTCCTGCTGAAAGGTGAAATCATTTCCCAATGTCTGGTGGAAAGCAGACAACCAGGTATTCTTCTAGGAATTTGCTACTTAGCTCAATTCTGTTTCTTTTTTATCCTGAAAAACTCCCCAGTCTTTAACGATTACCAGCATACCCATTACACGATGCAGCCAACACTATGCTTGAAACTATGGAGAGTGGTACTCAGTAATTGTTGTATTGGATTTTTCCCCAAATATAACACTTTGTATTCAGGACAAAAAGTTCCACATTTTAGCAGAATTACTTTAGTGTTTTGTTGCAAACAGGATGCATGTTTTGGAATATTTGTATTCTGTACAGGATTTGTTATTTTCACTGTCAATTTGGTTAGTATTGTGGAGTTATTACAATGTTGTTGATCCATCCACAGTTTATTCCTATCACAGCCATTAAACTCTGTAACTATTTTAAAGTCACCATTAGCCTCCTTTGTCTCCAGCAACTGAGTTAGGAAGGACGCCTGTATCTTTATAGTATCTGGGTGTATTGATACACCATCCAAAGTTTAATCAATAGCTTCCCCATTCTTAAAGGGATATTCAATGTTTGCTTTTAAAAAATGTTTTACTCACCAATTGCAAGGCATTGGAACACCTCCGTGGTCTTTGTGATTGAAACTGTTTTTCAAATTCACTGCTCGACTAATGGACCTTACAGATAATTGTATATGTGGAGTACAGAGAATACAATTTATGTGACTTGTTAAGCACAATTTGACTTTGGCTTGCCATAACAAAGGGGTTGAATACTTATTGACTCAAGACATTTCAACTTGTCATTTTTAATTAATTTGTAAAACATTTGAAAAACATTATTCCACTTTCACATTATGAGGTTTTATGTATATGACAGTGACAAAAAAAAATCGATATTTACTAAATTTTTAAATCAGGCTGTATAGGAGACAGAATGTGTCTCCTTCCTGAGGGTATGACTGCTGCATCGTCCCATGGTGTTTGTACTTGCGTACTATTGTTTAAACAGATGAACGTGGTACCTTCAGGCGTTTGGAAATTGCTTCCAAGGATGAACCAGACTTGTGGAGGTCTACAATTTGATTTGGCTGAGGTATTTGATTTCTGAGGTATTCTTTTGATTTCCCCATGATGTCAAGCAAAGAGGCGCTGAGTTTGAAGGTAGGCCTTGAAATACATCTGCAGGTATACCTCCAATTGACTCAAATGATGTCAATTAGCTATCAGAAGCTTCTAAAGCCATGACATCATTTGCTGGAATATTCCAAGCTGTTTAAAGGCATAGTCAACTTAGTGTTTGTAAACTTCTGACCCACTGGAATTGTGATACAGTGAATTATAAGTGAAATAATGTCTGTAAACAAATGTTGGAAAAATGACTTGTGTCATGCACAAAGTAGATGTCCTAACCGACGTGCCAAAACTATAGTTTGTTAGCATGAAATTTGTGGAATGGGGCCTCCCGGGTGGCGCAGTGGTTAAGGGCACTGTACTGCAGCGCCAGCTGTGCCATCAGAGTCCCTGGGTTCGCGCCCAGGCTCTGTCGTAACCGGCCGCGACCGGGAGGTCCGTGGGGCGACAAACAATTGGCCTAGTGTCGTCCAGGTTAGGGAGGGATTGGTCGGTAGGGATGTCCTTGTCTCATCGCACACCAGCAACTCCTGTGGTGGGCCGGGCACAGTGCGCGCCAACCAAGGTTGCCAGGTGCACAGTGTTTCCTCTGACACATAGGTGCGGCTGGCTTCCAGATGGTTGGATGCGCACTGTGTTAAGAAGCAGTGCGGCTTGGTTGGGTTGTGTATCAGAGGACGCATGACTTTCAACCTTCGTCTCTCCCGAAATTGGGGAGAAAAAGGGGGAAAATTCACGCAAAAAAAAAAAACATTTGTGGAGTGGTTAAAAAATGAGTTTTAATGACTCTGCGCCACCCGGGAGGCCCCATTCCACATCATACAGTATGTAAACTTCCGACATCAACTCTATATATACAGTGCATATATATATATATATATATATATCACACACAGTGCCTTTGGAACATATTCAGACCCCTTGACTTTACCCACATCTTGTCCTATTACAGGCTTATTTTAAAACGTATTAAATGAATAAACATTCTCAGCAATCTACACACAATACCCCATAATGACAAAGTGAATACATGTTTAGATTTTTTTTGCAAATGGATTAAAAATAAAGAACTGAAATAACTTATTTACATTAGTATTCAGACCTTTTTCTATGAGGCTTAAAATTGAGCTCAGGTGCATCCTGTTTCCATTGATCATCCTTGAGATGTTTCTACAACTTGATTAGAGTCCCCCTGTGGTAAATTCAATTGATTGGACATGATTTGAAAAGGCACCTGTCTATATAAAGTCCCACATTTGTCGGTGCATGTCAGAGCAAAAACCAAGCCATGAGGTTGAAGGAATTGTCCGTAGAGCTCCGAGACAGGATTGTGTCGAGCACAGATCTGGAGGAGGGTACCACATCATTTCTGCAGCAGTGAAGGTCCCCAAGAACACAATGGCCTCCATTATTCTTAAATGGAAGAAGTCTGGAACCACCAAGACCCTTCCTAAAGCTGGTCACCTGGCCAAACTGAGCAATCGGGGGAGAAGGGCCTTAGTCAGGGAGATGACCAAAAACCTGATGGTCACTCTGACCGAGCTCTAGAGTTCCTCTGTGGAGACGGCAGAACCTTCCAGAAGGACAACCATCTTTGCAGCACTCCACCAATTAGGTCTTTATGGTAGTGGCCAGACGGAAGCCACTCCTAAGTAAAAAAAACATGACAGGCCGTTGGAGTTTGCCAAAAGGCATCTAAAGACTCTCAGATCATGACAAATAGGATTCTCTAGTCTGATGAAACCAAGATTGAACTCTTTGGCCTGAATGCTAAGTGCCACATCTGGAGGAAACATGGCTCATCTTTATCAAGGGTGCCAATAGTTATGGACCTGACTGTCTGTATGTACAATGTGTACACTTGGAACTCGGTAGAGAGTGTATGTGGACACCGCTTCAAATTAGTGAATTCAGCTATTTCAGCCATTCCCATTGCTGACAGGTGTATAAAATAGAGCACACAGCCATGTAAACTCCATAGGCCACTCTCCTGCCAATAATTGTCTATCTAAAGAGCTCAATGTGAAGTGAAAATGTCTAGGAGCAACAACGGTTCAGCTGTGACTTGGTAGGCCACACAAGCTCACAGAATGGGACCGCCGAGTGCTGAAGCACTTAGCATGTAAAAATTGTCTGTCCTCAGTTGTAACACTCTCTACCGAGTTTCAAACTGCCTTCGGAAGCAACTTCAGCATGAGAACTGTTCGTCGGGGACTTCATGAAATGGGTTTCCATAGCCGAGTAGCCGCACACAAGCCTAAGATCACCATGCACAATGCCAAGCGTCTGGGTTTGGCGAATTCCAGGACAACTTTACCTGCCCCAATGCATAGTGCCAGCGGTAAAGTTTGGTGGAGGAGGAAAAATGGTTTTGGGCTGTTTTTCATGGTTCGGGCTAGGCCCCTTAGTTCCAGTGAAGGGAAATCATAACACTACAGCATTCGATGACATTCTAGACAATTCTGTGCTTCCAACTTTGTGGCAACAGTTTGGGGAAAGCTCTTTCCTGTTTCAGCATGACAATTCCCCCATGCACAAAGCGAGGTCCATACAGAAATGGTTTGTTGAGATCATTGTGGAAGAACTTGACTGGCCTGCACAGAGCCCTGACCTCAATCCCATCGAATACCTTTGGGATGAATTGAAATGCCGACTGGCCTAATCGCCCAACATCAGTGCCCGACCTCACTAATGCTCTTGTGGCTGAATGGATGCAAGTCCCCGCAGATATGCTCCAACACCTAGAGGAAAAAAGAGTAGAGGCTGTTATAACTGTATAGGGGGACCAACTCTATATTCATGCCCATGGTTTTCGAATGACATGTTCAACGAACATGTATCCACATACTTTTGGTCATGTAGTGCATGTGTGTGTTTCTGTGTGAGTGAATGTGTATGTACTTGTGTAAGTGTTGGATGTGTGGAGTGTCTCTAAGGTGCAGGTCTGAGCAGGTAGGCAGGAGCCTGTTAGTCCGAGACCCGATACCTTTTGAAAGATGGTAACGGAGTGAACAGTCCATGGCTTGGGTGATTGGAGTTCTTGACAATCTTCCAGGCCTTCCTCAGACACTGTCTGGTGTAAATGTCCTGGAGTGCAGGGAGCTCGACCCCAGTAATGTATTGGGCCGTCCGCTCCATACCAGGTGGTGGTGCAGCCCGACAAGATGCTCTCAATAGTACAGCTATAGACGTTCTTGAATATCTGAGGGGCCATGCCAAATTTCTTCATTCGCCTGAGGTTGAAGATGCGCTGATGAGCCTTCTTCACCATGCTGTCGATATGAAGGGTCCACGTCAGGCCCTAGCTGTTCATGGGGGCATGCTCCCTCTCCCCCCTGCTTTCCTGTAGTTCATGATAAGCTTCTTGGTTTTGCTGATGTTAAGGGAGAGGTTTCTGTCCTGGGACCACTTTGCCAGGGCTCTAACCTCCCTGAGGCTGTCTCATCACTGTCGTGCCGTCTGCAAATTTAATGATGGTGCTGGAGTCATGCATAGACACAGTCGTAGGTGAACAGGGAATGCAGGAGGAGGATGAACACATACCCCTGACAGCCCCCTGTGTTGAGGGTCAGCGTGGGAGAGGTGTTGTTGCCTACCCTCACCACCTGGGGGCAGCCCGTCAGGAAGTCCAGGATCCAGTTGCAGAGCGAGGTGTTTAGTCCCAGGGCCATGAGCTTAATGATGATGTTTTTTGAAGCTGAGCTGTAGTATGCAAATTGTAGTGGGTCCAGTGTGGTAAGGGACTGGGACTGCGATCTGCCCATCAACCTGTTTCCTGCCAGATAAGAAACAACCCCTGCACAGGGACAGCGTCAGCACTCCACTGCCTCTCCACTCCATATGGACTGACAATGAGACATGAACAGCTAGGGAATATGAATGGTAAAATATATATATTTTGAACACACACTGCATAAAGGACACGGACGTACACACACATTGAAAAGTTAAATATGTATCACACATTTCTAAACCCACTGTAATGAAGGTGTTTCAAGGCTCAATTTGAGTGCACAGATCATCTGTGGGTCATCTCAGGCACTAACGAGTTTTAAACAGGATAGGACCGCCATCTAGTGGCTTCGTACATGAACTTCAACAGGACTGATTCCTTCTATAATCAATCCACATTAAACACTAATCAGTGCTTAAGCCTACTTTGTTCCTTAGTTAAAAATGTAAAATGTATCTCATCTAGACAAAGTTTAGTCCAAGCAGTTTAAGAATCTCACTTAATTAATTAATCTGTTTAACAACATGACTTTAAATAATTGCCCATCCTCAACCTGAAACAGGATTTGGCCAGCAGGGAGGAGATGATCGCTTGCCAATCCTACAAGAGAGCCTGAGACAGACACACACAAGACTATGAGTGCGTGTCTAGGTACACACACACACACACACACACACACACACACACACACACACACACACACACACACACACACACACACACACACACACACACACACACACACACACACACACACACACACACACACACACACACACACACACACACACACAAAGTCAGAGTGCCAGGAGTTAATCAGGAATTCACTTTTATTGTCCCACACTTAGAAAAGGACATCAGAAGGCACTCGAGTGGTTTAGCACACAAACCTACCCCACCAAACACCAGAGAGGACACGGCAAGGTCACACCAAAGTCAGAAGTAAACTCAGGAGCCATTCACCTGTGGCAAGTTCAAGATCAAGACACAAGATCAAGACACAAATTCAGTGCAGTTTCTTGTTTAAATATGTTCAATGATCCTGAACATAGGCCTAAGCCGCCAGAGAGGGCTATGTATAGGAAGAAATGTAGTGTTCCTCCATCCTTGTCCCAGAACGCAATTCCCAATATCGGTTATTATCTTCAAACAAGCTCCTAATGGAGCTGCAGAGTGGACTTCAGATGGACTCATTCATGTCAGCTAGGTCGACTGAAGGACCTTGAACAGATGAATGGGAGGATAAAATGGATTGAGAGCCAGCATTATTCAACAGTAATCAAGGACCCAGATTAGGAAACACACATCAGATCATTAGCAGAAGTGGCCTTGTTAAGAAGGTATATTCTAGCCTGGTCCCATATCAGTGTATGCTTTGTTTAGTCAATTCTTCTGCAATGTCATGACCATGAATCAGAGGAGTTGGCTAATAAAGCACAAACAGATCTGGGAACCAGGCTAATATTATTTGTCATACACCTCAAATCCAAGGTGAGACATACAAGTAGGCCGTATGTACAATTGGCTGATCATCGAAGAGAACTGTATGTTTTGTATCACAAATGGCACATTATTCTCTATTATACACAGTGAAAGTGTTCCCACTATAAAGGGAATAGGGTGTAATTGACATTTTGCCTCTATTCCCCACAAGGCTATATGACCTGCGCTGGGTCTTTTCTCTTTACATACCAAAGAAAGAAAGAACATAAAAACCTCCCTATTTATTAACCAGGTGCAACGGGAGAGTTTTGGCACATAGGACAGAATGAATATTGGTGGAAACATGGGGATAAAAAGAGAGTGAAAGGGAGAGAGAGAACTGTAAGTGATGGAGAGAGTCACATTCGTGATACAGGCAGCGCATCGAACAACAGTAGCATGGCAGTGGATACAGTTGTCTTTGTCTGGCAAAAGCAGCATTCCTTTTCAACATGGACTTCAGCTGACACAATGGGTGGGCACCAGTAAAAAGCAGTATCATGGCAACTCCACATTTCCTGCAAAGTGGCCTTATTTGTACCTTTGGTCTCTGGTGGCTCTGTGGCGAATGGCACTAACTGTTAAACCCTCCCTCTTGTCTAAGCTGTTGCCACACTCTAGAAGTCATTATCATTCATGATATCACCTATCTTAATTGAAAAGGATGTACGGAAGCACGAGGAGTCTCTAGGCGTGACACTCAAAGTATTGTCCGGGAAACAAAAAGTCCTCGGTAGAAAGGTTCCTTCTGATCTCAGAATCAAGCCATCGCGTGGGGAAAAGTGCGAGGGCATTCATTCATCTTTTTATATTCTACCCATAACAGCCAGGTAGAGCACTTTCTTCCTGAAAGGCAGACAATCAGAATAGCATTTCTCTGCAGAGGGCCTGAGCCTGAGGTGAACTTCCAATCAGTTTCCTGACAGCTCCTCTTTGTGCAGAGTGGGAGGAGCTTAACGCTACATGGTACTGAATAAGAAAAATTAAAATAAAAAGAATAATATTAGAAATAATAATAACGACAATAATATACTTGATTTATTCCTAGGAAATAAAACAGTATCAGGATGCATCCTGTGAAAGAAAAAAAAATATTTCTGATCTCCAAAAATGTAAACAAAGTCTCATTCTTCCTAAATGAATGTCAGAATTGAGTGGTATTCTCATCTTCCCTCCTTCCCTGACTTTCTCCTCAGTCCCACCT
Source organism: Oncorhynchus masou masou (assembly GCF_036934945.1). Lineage (NCBI taxonomy): Eukaryota > Metazoa > Chordata > Actinopteri > Salmoniformes > Salmonidae > Oncorhynchus > Oncorhynchus masou. Next base: position 46,377,744 of record NC_088229.1, on the reverse strand, counting down.
CACTGAGCTCAACAGATAGGCTCATTCCTCGGTGTCCGTCAACACAAACACCACATCCCATTGGCAGTTAGGCCGATCCTGCTTCTTGTGTGTGTGTGTGGACAGAGCTCCACCCCCATGCATAGTCATAGAACCACACCTCTCCATGTGGTCATCTGGGTGGCTGCAGGGCGCGGTGCGTGCAGCAGCCCGACAGCGCGTCCCAGTTCCTCCAGATGAAGGCGAAGAGCAGTATGAGGAGGAGGGTGGAGAAGGACCGGGAGCGGGTCTTCATCAGGGGGATCACACAGTTGGCTATGGTGGAGACAAACACCAGGAGCACGGCCATGAGGGCCAGGAGGACGTTGATGAGCTTCCCCAACAGTGTCCGGGCCGTGGCATTTTCTAAGCCCTCTAGCTGGACCACCTGCTGCTGTTGCTGCTGCAACTCCATCTTAGAGATACGTGTCTGACACGCCTCCAGGGCTTCCTACAGGACAGGTCAAGAGAAAAGTGTTACACGTAGTATTACTCAGTACTACTACATGCAGTAAAGACAGTAGTGTCTGACAGACAAATAACAAAGATCATTCAATGTAAAACTCTAGCATTTGATTTAAAACATCAAAGAGAGGGATGTGTAGGTTAAAGACAAGGCAACGTTGTGCACCCACAACCTCATGCAGGACAAAAGGACATGTGGTTTACAGACACGGAAATGCTCTGTTTACAGACAAACAACACACTGAGGTTATGGTACACAGACATGGTTTTCAGTTCATTTTTACAGTCCTGTTTAAGCTGGTAATGCCCTATTATTTAATAAGAAATTACATTGAAACAATGGTTACTTTTCTGGGACGAACCTGTGAAAGAACTCAACAAAATAGCTAACTATCTGGTACATTATGATGCTAGTTCTTATGGATTCCAATGAAACAAATATACAGTTGAAGTCAGAAGTTTACATACACTTGGTTGGAGTTGTTAAAACTCGTTTTTCAACCACTCCACAAATTTCTTGTTAACAAACTATAGTTTTGGCATGTCGGTTAGGAGATCTACATTGTGCATGACACAATTAATTTATCCAACATTTGTTTACAGAACCATTATTTCACTTATAACTCACTGTATCACAATTCCAGTGGGTCAGAAGTTTACATACAATAAGTAGACTGTGCCTTTAAACAGCTTGGAAAATTCCAGAAAATGATGTCATGGCTTTAGAAGCTTGTGATGGGCTAATTGACATCATTTGAATCAATTGGAGGTGTTCCTGTGGATTTATTCCAAGGCATACCTTCAAAATTAGTAGGAAATGCTGCTAGCTAGCTAGCCAACAGCTAGCCAACCTCTACCGAATTGAACTCCAACTACCCGGTCAACATTCCGCGTCGTTCCACAGGTAGTATCACATTTTCATTTCACTTCATTACAGTACAACGGTTTGATTTGTTTGATCGTAGCTAGCCAGCTACATAGCCGTCTTTGTATCTAAGACAATTGTGTAGTCTAGAGCGATTTTCTAGGTTAGCTGGCCAGCTATTGTCGTTCTTCTAACGTAGCTAGCCAGCTAGCCCCCGAATAGCAGCACTGTAGTAACTATTACAGTACAACGGTTTGTTTTGTTTGATCGTAGCTAGCTAGCTACATAGCCGTCTTTGTATCTAAGACAATTGTGTAGCCTAGAGCGATTTTCTAGGTTAGCCAGCCAGCTATTGTCGTTCTTTTAAGTAACGGAACGCAATCAACCTTGCTAGCTAGCCAGCTAGCCCCCGAATAGCAGCACTGTAGAAACTATTACACTCGACGGAACGACTTGATTAGTGTAGTGTCAACATCGCAGCCACTACCAGCTAGCCTACTCCAGCAGTACTGTTTCATTTCAATCATTTTAGTCAATAAGATTCTTGCTACGTAAGCTTAACTTTCTGAACATTCGAGACGTGTAGTCCACTTGTCATTCCAATCTCCTTTGCATTAGCGTAGCCTCTTCTGTACCCTGTTAACTATGTGTCTATCTATCCCTGTTCTCTCCTCTCTGCACAGACCATACAAACGCTCCACACCGCGTGGCCGCGGCCACCCTAATCTGGTGGTCCCAGCGCGCACGACCCACGTGGAGTTCCTGGTCTCCGGTAGCCTCTGGAACTGCCGATCTGCGGCCAACAAGGCAGAGTTCATCTCAGCCTATGCCTCCCTCCAGTCCCTCGACTTCCTGGCACTGACGGAAACATGGATCACCACAGATAACACTGCTACTCCTACTGCTCTCTCTTCGTCCGCCCACGTGTTCTCGCACACCCCGAGAGCTTCTGGTCAGCGGGGTGGTGGCACCGGGATCCTCATCTCTCCCAAGTGGTCATTCTCTCTCTCTCCCCTTACCCATCTATCTATCGCCTCCTTTGAATTCCATGCTGTCACAGTTACCAGCCCTTTCAAGCTTAACATTCTTATCATTTATCGCCCTCCAGGTTCCCTCGGAGAGTTCATCAATGAGCTTGATGCCTTGATAAGCTCCTTTCCTGAGGACGGCTCACCTCTCACAGTCCTGGGCGACTTTAACCTCCCCACGTCTACCTTTGACTCATTCCTCTCTGCCTCCTTCTTTCCACTCCTCTCCTCTTTTGACCTCACCCTCTCACCTTCCCCCCTACTCACAAGGCAGGCAATACGCTCGACCTCATCTTTACTAGATGCTGTTCTTCCACTAACCTCACTGCAACTCCCCTCCAAGTCTCCGACCACTACCTTGTATCCTTTTCCCTCTTGCTCTCATCCAACACTTCCCACACTGCCCCTACTCGGATGGTATCGCGCCGTCCCAACCTTCGCTCTCTCTCCCCCGCTACTCTTTCCTCTTCCATCCTTTCATCTCTTCCCTCTGCTCATACCTTCTCCAACCTTTCTCCTGACTCTGCCTCCTCAACCCTCCTCTCTTCCCTTTCTGCATCCTTTGACTCTCTATGTCCCCTATCCTCCAGGCCGGCTCGGTCCTCCCCTCCCGCTCCGTGGCTCGATGACTCATTGCGAGCTCACAGAACAGAGCTCCGGGCAGCCGAGCGGAAATGGAGGAAAACTCGCCTCCCTGCGGACCTGGCATCCTTTCACTCCCTCCTCTCTACATTTTCCTCCTCTGTCTCTGCTGCTAAAGCCACTTTCTACCACTCTAAATTCCAAGCATCTGCCTCTAACCCTAGGAAGCTCTTTGCCACCTTCTCCTCCCTCCTGAATCCTCCTCCCCCTCCCCCCTCCTCCCTCTCTGCAGATGACTTCGTCAACCATTTTGAAAAGAAGGTCGACGACATCCGATCCTCGTTTGCTAAGTCAAACGACACCGCTGGTTCTGCTCACACTGCCCTACCCTGTGCTCTGACCTCTTTCTCCCCTCTCTCTCCAGATGAAATCTCGCTTCTTGTGACGGCCGGCCGCCCAACAACCTGCCCGCTCGACCCTATCCCCTCCTCTCTCCTCCAGACCATTTCCGGGGACCTTCTCCCTTACCTCACCTCGCTCATCAACTCATCCCTGACCGCTGGCTACGTCCCTTCCGTCTTCAAGAGAGCGAGAGTTGCACCCCTTCTGAAGAAACCTACACTCGATCCCTCCGATGTCAACAACTACAGACCAGTATCCCTTCTTTCTTTTCTCTCCAAAACTCTTGAACGTGCCGTCCTTGGCCAGCTCTCCCTCTATCTCTCTCAGAATGACCTTCTCGATCCAAATCAGTCAGGTTTCAAGACTAGTCATTCAACTGAGACTGCTCTTCTCTGCATCACGGAGGCGCTCCGCACTGCTAAAGCTAACTCTCTCTCCTCTGCTCTCATCCTTCTAGACCTATCGGCTGCCTTCGATACTGTGAACCATCAGATCCTCCTCTCCACCCTCTCCGAGTTGGGCATCTCCGGCGCGGCCCACGCTTGGATTGCGTCCTACCTGACAGGTCGCTCCTACCAGGTGGCGTGGCGAGAATCTGTCTCCTCGCCACGAGCTCTCACCACTGGTGTCCCCCAGGGCTCTGTTCTAGGCCCTCTCCTATTCTCGCTATACACCAAGTCACTTGGCTCTGTCATAACCTCACATGGTCTCTCCTATCATTGCTATGCTGACGACACACAATTAATCTTCTCCTTTCCCCCTTCTGATGACCAGGTGGCGAATCGCATCTCTGCATGTCTGGCAGACATATCAGTGTGGATGACGGATCACCACCTCAAGCTGAACCTCGGCAAGACGGAGCTGCTCTTCCTCCCGGGGAAGGACTGCCCGTTCCATGATCTCGCCATCACGGTTGACAACTCCATTGTGTCCTCCTCCCAGAGCGCTAAGAACCTTGGCGTGATCCTGGACAACACCCTGTCGTTCTCAACCAACATCATGGCGGTGGCCCGTTCCTGTAGGTTCATGCTCTACAACATCCCAGAGTACGACCCTGCCTCACACAGGAAGCGGCGCAGGTCCTAATCCAGGCACTTGTCATCTCCCGTCTGGATTACTGCAACTCGCTGTTGGCTGGGCTCCCTGCCTGTGCCATTAAACCCCTACAACTCATCCAGAACGCCGCAGCCCGTCTGGTGTTCAACCTTCCCAAGTTCTCTCACGTCACCCCGCTCCTCCGCTCTCTCCACTGGCTTCCAGTTGAAGCTCGCATCCGCTACAAGACCATGGTGCTTGCCTACGGAGCTGTGAGGGGAACGGCACCGCAGTACCTCCAGGCTCTGATCAGGCCCTACACCCAAGCAAGGGCACTGCGTTCATCCACCTCTGGCCTGCTCGCCTCCCTACCATTGAGGAAGTACAGTTCCCGCTCAGCCCAGTCAAAACTGTTCGCTGCTCTGGCCCCCCAATGGTGGAACAAACTCCCTCACGACGCCAGGACAGCGGAGTCAATCACCACCTTCCGGAGACACCTGAAACCCCACCTCTTCAAGGAATACCTAGGATAGGATAAGTAATCCTTCTCACCACCCCCCCCCCCTTAATGACTTAGATGCACTATTGTAAAGTGGCTGTTCCACTGGATGTCAGAAGGTGAATTCACCAATTTGTAAGTCGCTCTGGATAAGAGCGTCTGCTAAATGACTTAAATGTAAATGTAAATGTAGTGCCTCTTCGCTTGACATCATGGAAAAATCAAAAGAAATCAGCCAAAACCTCAGAAGACAAATTGTAGACCTCCACAAGTCTGGTTCATCCTTGGGAGCAATTTCCAAACGCCTAAAGGTACCATGTTCATCTGTACAAAAAATAGTGCGCAAGTATAAACACCACGGGACTACGCAGCAGTCTTACCATTTAGGAAGGAGACGCGTTCGGTCTCCTGGAGATGAACGTACTTTAATGAGAAAAGTGCAAATCAATCCCAGAACAACAGAAAAGGACCTTGTAAAGATGCTGGAGGAAACAGGTACAAAAGTATCTATATCCACAGTAAAACAAGTCCTATATTGACATAACCTGAAAGGCCGCTCAGCAAGGAAGAAGCCACTGCTCCAAAACCACCATAAAAAAAGCCAGACTACGGTTTGCAATTGCACATGGGGACAAAGATCATACTTTTTGGAGAAATGTCCTCTGGTCTGATTAAACAAAAATAGAACTGTTTGGCCCTAATGACCATCGTTATGTTTGGAGGATAAAGGGGGACGTTCGCAAGCCGAAGAACACCATCCCAGCCGTGAAGCACGGGGGTGGCAGGATCATGTTGTGGGGGTGCTTTGCTGCAGGAGGGACGGGTGCACTTCACAAAATAGATGGCGTCATGAGGGAGGAAAATTATGTGGATATATTGAACCAACATCTCAAGACATCAGTCGGGAAGTTAAAGCTTGGTCGCAAATGGGTCTTCCAAATGGACAATGACCCCAAGCATACTTCCAACGTCGTGGCAAAATGGCTTAAGGACAACAAAGTCAAGGTATTGGAGTGGCCATCACAAAGCCATTGACCTCAATCCTATAGAACATTTGTGGGCAGAACTGAAAAAGCGTGTGTGAGCAAGGAGGCCAACAAACCTGACTCAGTTACACCAGCTCTGTCAGGAGGAATGGTCCAAAATTCACCCAATTTATTGTGGGAAGCTTGTGGAAGGTTACCTGAAACTGTTGATCCAAGTTAAACAATTTAAAGGCAATGCTACCAAATACTAATTGAGTGTATGTAAACGTCTGACCCACTGGGAATGTGATGAAAGAAATAAAAGCTGAAATAAATCGTTCTCTCCACTATTATTCTGACATTTCACATTCTTAAAATAAAGTGGTGATCCTAACTGACCTAAGACAGGGATTTTTTACTAGGATTAAATGTCAGGAATTGTGTAAAACTGAGTTTAAATCTATTTGGCTAAGGTGTATGTAAACTTCCAACTTCAACTGTAAATATGAATTCATTATTATGTATTGTCATCCAAGTTAAATACCAGGTAAATGGTGAGCTGTAAAATAACCTGGTACGCCCACACACAGAAGAAAGATTATTGTGCCTCATCCTCATTCCTTATAACTGAATGCCTTTCTGTTTGACTTCAGATGAAATTGTGTTTGTGAAATTAATCACAATCATACAATTGTCTGGCTATCTAGTTTGTATGTGTACAGTGTGTGTGTGTGTGTGTGTGTGTGTGTGTGTGTGGTTGTGCGTGTGACTGACCTGTGAGTCTCTGGCTCTCTCGTAGGACTGGTAGGCTATCTTCTCCTCCATGCTGGCCAGCTCCTGCTTCAGGTTTAGGATCTCATTCTGATGAAGCTCTGTCAGATCATTCAGCTGCTCCTCCAGACGCTCACACCTAGACATACCCAAATATAGACACAAACGTTAGTCTAATAGCTCACGCAAACATAGACACAGACAGAGATACAGAGAGGCGGACAGTCACACACGCACGTGCGCACACACAGACAAACACACGTTCTCTCGAGTGCCACTTTAGAGAAACAGAGGTTCCAGTTTTTCCAGGAAAAGAGCCTGAAGAGCTTTTAGGTCAAATAACAACTGACTGGACTGACGGCTATCTGTGAGCTGATTAGCACATGCTTACTCGTCTGTCGATAAGACTGACCAATGGCAGATAATCAGCAGGATGACACTGACCAATCACATACTCTCAGCAGGAGTGAGGAGACCAGGAAGATTGATGTTATTAGTAGTGGAAAGCAACTGAACAGGCAAAAAAGAGCTGTATATGAATGTGAGTATTTTTGAATACAGTCGTACAAAATGTGTCAGGAAAAATGTGAATAAAAGCATAATGTGCTTGTCTGTGCATGCATGTGTGTGTGATTAGGTGAATCACCTCACCAGTCTGATCTCATTATTGCTCACCTGACCTGTTTAGATTCACATTTTAATATGATCTACAACTCTTCCCTCTGGTACCACACCGGCACGCACACACACAACAGATCAAGCAGAATAGAAGCATAACAGGTGAGTCAGAGAGAAGGGGAGGAGGAGGAGCTTCCGCAGAACCCAAGTTGTCTGAGCATAAACTCATTGTTGGACATAAAGAACAAAAAAAACACCAGGAAATCAGCTCCAAGTTATTTTAAATTAAGAAGTCTGTTCCAAAGTATTCCCATGCATAATAGAGAGATATATGTGATCATATACAAATGTAAGCAATGTTTTACATTTTTCTGTTCTAGTCCGTTTGGGCTTCTTGCGGTCAATTTGTATGTTCCGGCAACCGACCATCCGCTCAAGAAAACAAATCGGTCTGCGGCTGAATCTAGTTGATGATCTCTTTGGTAAAGTTTCCTCTAAGAGTTATACAGGTAGCAGTCTCAACACAGAAACAGTGTGAAATAACCAGTGGACTTAGTTCATTACAAGTCATGAAAAGATCAATACAAAGTCTTCAGTCCAGGCTGTATTCTCATTCATTCATCCACCCATTTCTTCATTTGTTATGCTTCAGACTCTTATCAAAGGTTTAAACACAATGGTTTAACCATAGCTGTGTGGTTAATTGCGAGAACATAGTCATCAGCAGACACGCTCAAAGCTCATTAGGGTCCCTCAGTTTTGATGGTTTGTATTTTTTGCCTAAACATATCTCTCTCTCTTTTTCTCTCCTGTTAATTTGCCTAAATATATTTAAATGGAGACCTCTGTTCCTTTAGTGTCTTTACTAAATTGTCTATACAAACACCTCAACAGTTTAGTAGTCTACAGCGTTCTCTCTGCCTGAATGATGCATAACGGTGTTTCTGTAATTTCTGTGTATCTTCATGTTTACTGTCACTACCTTTACAACAAACATACATGCTTCCATAACACTTAAAGATGACCTCTCAAATGTTAACCTTATCCATCTTTGAATGGAGTTTTTCATACAGGTCTCTCTCTCTCTCGTTATTTAATGATTCTTGTTTCCGTACCTGAATCGTTCCTCCTGTAGAGTCTGCATGATGACAGTGTAGTTCTTCTGATAGTGGCTCTTAAGTACCTCCAGACTCTCCTCTTGTCTCCCCTGGCCTTCCCTCAGCTCCTGCACTTCCTGCAGCAGCATGTCCAGGCTGGAGCTCTGGCTCCTCTCCAGGGTGTTCCCCATGGAGCTGGGGGGCCCTCCGGGGGCCCCAGTCGTGCTGTTGGCCCCTGCCGACCCTGAGGTAGCGCTGGAGCAGTCATCCTCGCTACCGTACTTGGGACTGGACTGCAGGTGGTGGTGGCCTGCGAGGCCCAGAGACCTCCCCCCAGCCCCCATCAAACCCTCCTCAACACATGACGGGTCATCCAAGGAGTCCTTCAGCCCGGGGATGTTGTCGGCGCTGCCAAACTTGTTGCGGAACAGCGAGGCGATCTCTCGGGGCTTGGAGACGACTCCGGCGGCAGCAGAGTGCGTGGCCTGGGAGAAGCTGGTGAGGCCTCCCTTGACACTGTCCACCACACCTTCGCTGAAGCCTGTGACCTTTGCCCCCACACCCTTTAGTCCTTGCTGCATGTCCCTGAGGACGTCCTTGGACTGGTGAGGGATGCCGTTGTGCTCCACCTCCCTCAGCTTGCGGTGGTAGTGTTCCAGCTTCCTCTGCAGCTGCTGGATGGTCTGGGCTGACTTCTGATTCTTCTTCTCAAACACCTGCAGTTATATAGGACATTTAGATTGCTGTGTTTAATATGACATTTACACTGAGTATACCAAACATTAGGAACATCTTCCTAATATTGAGTTGCCCCCCCTTCCTTTTGCCTTCAGAAAAACCTCATTTTGTCTGGGCATGGACTCTACAAGGTGTTGAAAGCGTTCCACAGGGATGCTGCCCCATGTTGACTCCAATGCTTCCCACAGTTGTGTCTAGCTGGATATCCTTTGGGTGGTAGACCATTCGTGATACACAATGGGAAACTGTTGCTCATGAAAAACCTAGCAGTGTTGCAGTTCTTGACACAAACCGGTGCGCCTGGAACCTACTACCATACCCCATGTAAAGGCACTCCCATTCACGCCCTAAATGTCACACATACACAATCCATGTCTCAATTGTCTCAAGGCTTTAAATCCTTATTTAACCTGTCTCCTCCCCTTCATCTACACGTGGGTCAATACCATTTTTTAAATGCAGGTACAAAGTCAGGGTCTCAACTTACTTGTCTCAATTGTCTCAAGGCTTTAAAATCCTTATTTAACCTGTCTCCTCCCCTTCATCTACACATGGGTCAATACCATTTTTTAAATGCAGGTACAAAGTCAGGATCTCAACTTACTGTTGTGAGTTAGAATAATATAATACACAAGGTGCAAATTGGAAATGCGGCTGTGCATCAGCAGTCACTCAATTAGCCCATGTCAGCAAAGATGTTTTAGATTGGTAAATTAGTCTAGCGGCCAGCGAAACGTAGAAAGCATGGTCAAATTACCGACCGGGATAACCCATTAATCATCAATTATCATATTAAAAACTGCAAACATTTGCCTCCACCCTATTGCAAAATGTGTAGAATTGAGGTAGAATTATATGAAATTAGTTATAAAATGCCAAAATATTCTCTCCGCTCATGGCAAAATGAGTAGATTTGCAGCAAACGTGCTTTAAAACTGCAACATTTTCTCTAAGCCACATGGTAAAATGTACAGAACTGCAGGAAATTAATTTAGTGGGCCAAAACAAATAACTTATTTTCTCTGTCACGAGGGGGGGGGGGGGGACGACGACGACAACGACTCCCCAAAAGTAGGTATGCCAAGCTTGTAGCGTCATACCCAAGAAAGCTCTGAAAAACCCCATATGGAATCATGTAGTAACCAAAAAAGTGTTTAACAAATTCTTCAAAGTAGCCAACCTTGCCTTGATGACAGCTTTGTACACTCTTGGCATTCTCTCAACCAGCTTCACCTGGAATGCTTTTCCATCAGTCTTGAATGAGTTCCCACATATGCTGAGCACTTGTTGGCTGCTTTTCCTTCACTCTGCGGTCCAACTCATCCCAAACCATCTCAATTGGGTTGAGGTTGTGTGATTGTGGAGGCCAGGTCATCTGATGCAGTACTCAATCACTCTCCTTCTTGGTCAAATAGCCCTTACACAGCCTGGAGGTGTGTTGGGGCATTGTCCTGTTGAAAAACAAACAATAGTCCTACTAAGTGCAAACCAGATGGGATGGCGTATCGCTGCAGAATGCTGTGGTAGCTCTTCCTTTCCTGTGGCGGTAACTTGGTGGTTTTGGAATGCACTTGAAGAAACATTCAAACGTTCAAAGATCTTGTAATTTTCCGGATTGACTGACCTTCATGTCTTAAAGTAATGGACGGTCATTTCTCTTTGCTCATTTGAGCTGTTCTTGCCATAACATGGAATTGGTCTATCTTCTGTATACCAACCCTACCTTGTCACAACACATCTGATTGGCTCAAACACATTAAGAAGGAAAGAAATTCCATAAATGTACTTTTAACAAAGGCACAGCTGTTAATTGTAACACATTCCAGGTGACTACCTCATGAAGCTGGTTGAGAGAATGCCAAGAGTGTGCAAAGCTGTCATCAAGGCAAAGGGTGGCTACTTTGAAGATTCTCAAATATAAAATATATATATATATAAATAATATATAAAATATAAATATATTTGTTTAACACTTTTTTGGTTACTACATGATTCCATATGTGCTATTTCATAGTTTTGATATCTTCACTATTATTCTACAATGTAGAAAATAATAAAAATAGAGAAAAACCCTGGGATGAGTGCTGTAGGGGTGTCCACTCCAAACTTTTGACTGGTACTGTATGTAATGTGATATTTCCTTTTTTATTTTAATACATTTGCAAAAAAACTGTTTTTGCTTCGTCATTATGGGATATTGTGTGTAGATTGATGAGATATATATATTTTTTTATCCATTTCAGAATACGGTTGTAACGTAACAAAATGTGGAAAAAGTGAGGGGGTCTGAATACTTTCCAAATGCACTGTATTGTAGTCATATATTCTATCATTTAGCAGTGCTGTTATCCAGTAAAAGTAGATCTGTCTGGTGTATTGTCATTCAACTGTTTTGTGTTTCATATCAAAACGACAAAAACTCTGATTATAAAACAATGCTGACCTGTTTGATGCGGGCACTCTGCTGCTTGTCAGCGTTGTTGGCCAGTTTGAGGTACTCGGCCACGTTGTTGTCTCTGGCCGTCTGCTCAATCTTGATCTGCTCGGTGAGCTTCAGGATTTTCTGCTGCAGCTGAGCGATGGCCTGCTTGGTGCGCTGGGGGTCCGGGGTGCCATCGTCACCCCCAGAGAAAGACCCATCCTCCCCACACGACACTGCCTGGGGGGTCTGAGCTAAGCCACTCACCTCCAACCGCTCAATCTGGTGGACGAGAGGGGAATTCATGATCACAATATTGGCTCCACAAAGAAAACAGAAAAAAGGAAGCGGCTGAAAAATAACCAATTTCCTTCCATATGCCCAGACAACACTGACTGTGTAGCATGGCATGCAGACTGAACCATAGAGGAAATCAAACATTTGTCATCAGTAACAAATTGTTAATCATGAGTGGAGGTGGATAATATCATTGAACCTCATCACTAGTGTGCCCAGTACAATGTAGGACATCATGTATGACAGGATGTCGGATTTGCGATTACAGTGTTGACATTGATTCACAGATTAGGTCTACCTACAGACAACCGTTGCTTTTTCAGGCATTGATCTGATTTCTGCCAACAAGCACCAGTGTAAAAAATCTACATCTAAATGGGAAATGTGGTATTCGATTAGCACTCCATGATAGTTAGGAGTTAGAATAGACTGGGAACCATGAATCCCCTGAGCCCTACAACTCCAGTAGCTACAAAGTCAAGGGCCATGCTCACTACTTACTAACCTAACTGTCAACATTCCCTGGGGCCATTCTCCGTATCAGAGACTGACACTGGCATATATTACAGTGCACCGAACAGACAGGAGCAAGAGGGATGGGGAGAGCCAGTATTTGCACGCCAAAGTTGGGAAATTCCTCACCTGTTGGCACAATATGACTAACTGATGACATATACCACCCTGTAATGACATGATTAAAAAGAAAACCACAGCATCCGGTAATTGAGACAGCTGTAAGAAAACTAAAATCCAGTCTATTGAAACCATTATGCTCCAAAATACAGAGACACCTGATACTTTCAAAAAGAGAAGGGACAGCGAAACTGCAAGGCAGCGAAAACTCTCTCACCTTGCCATTCTCCAATCGGAGTACTTGTTCCCAATCCATGTTCCCTTATTCCCTCAGTCGGTCTGGCACCTTCATTCATGTATCCCGCTCTGGAGCTTTGCCCCTTGCTCACGCCAACTCCCCTAATTTATGTATACAGATTTAGTGTACCTAAACCCTGACTATCCTCCTCTCCCCGACGCTCCTCACCCCCTCCCCACGGCGTGAATGTGGTGACATCATCCTCCTGCAATCCCGCCTAGAGCCAAGTGCAAGAAGTGCTCAAACGTCAATCATTATCTGCTCATGTTCCGATTGTGGTAAAAAAAAAAAGACTTGTCAGAGACATTTCAAACCACCCGCGATCTGTATTGTTCATGTTGATTTATTTCAAACAACTTGGTGGAAATAAGAGGAACATTTATTCCTTCTTTGAACACAGTAGCCTAACCCTATAGTTTCACTATGTATTTTCACCTCAAGGTTCTCGTTTCACCTGTCACACAAGAATATGAATCATATGTATTGCATATGTATTAATCAAAATGTATTGCTCAATGCAAATCGTTTCTCAGAAAAAACTGGAGGAAACAGGATGTTCTCCACAAAAGGGCAAAACGAAAAAATCTGAACAATTTTCCGTAAACAACTTTTTGACCTTGACATGGATTTATAGAAACAAAACCCTTGGACATATAACTATTTATATAAAACTCCCTCCTTTATCTGGGTTTAATCTTTCCATTCTGAAAACAGACATTCATTCAGGGAGGAAAAACTGACTAACAGAGTACAGAAATCAGGGTGGTTGGGAGTGTAAATTAGATAACATCAAAACTTTGCCTCTCTCTGTGCCAAACAGCGGCTGAAGAAAGGTGGCTGCGGGACAAGCTCAACCAGTCTGACAGTTTCAGGAATGCCACACAGACACACACACACACACACACACACACACACACACACACACACACACACACACACACACACACGCTCCAATTATTTTGAATATGGCATTGTTGGGTTTCCAAGTGGTGCACCAGTCAAAGGCACTGCATCTCTGCATGAGGTTTCACTTCATTACCTGGTTCGAATCCAGGCTGCATCCTATCTGGCAGTGATTCGGAGTCCCATAGGGCGGCACACAATTGGCCCAGCATCGTCCGGGTTTGGCCGGAGTTGGCCTTCATTGTAAATAAGAATGAATTCTTAACTGACCTGCCTAGTTAAATCAAAAATATATACAGTTGAAGTCGAAAGTTTACATACACCTTAGCAAGTACAGTTAAACTCAGTTTTTCACAATTCCTGACATTTAATCCTAGTTGAAAATCCCTGTTTAGGTCAGTTAGGATCGCCACTTTGTTTTATGAATGTGAAATGTCAGAATAATATTGGAGAGAATGATTTATTTCAGCTTGTATTTCTTTCATCACATTCCCAGTGGGTCAGAAATGTACATACACTCAATTAGTATTTGGTAGCATTGCCTTTAAATTGTTTAACTTGGGTCATACGTTTCAGGTAGCCTTCAACAAGCTTCCCACAATAAGTTGAGTCAGGTTTGAAGGCCTCCTTGCTCGCACATGCTTTTTCAGTTCTTCCCACAAATTTTCTAGGGGATTGAGGTAAGGTTTTTTTTGATGGCCACTCCAATACCTTGACTTTGTTGTCCTTAAGCCATTTTGCCACAACTTTAGAAGTATGCTTGGGGTCATTGTCCATTTGGAAGACCCATTTGCGACCAAGCTTTAACTTCCCGACTGATGTCTTGAGATGTTGGTTCAATATATCCCATAATTTCCCTCCCTCATGATGCCATCTATTTTGTGAAATGCACCAGTCCCTCCTGCAGCAAAGCACCCCCACAACATGATGCTGCCACCCTCATGCTTCACAGTTGGGATGGTGTTCTTCGGTTTGCAAACCTCCCCCTTTTTTATGGCCAAACACTTCTATTTTTGTTTCATCAGACCAGAAGACATTTCTCCAAAAAGTACCATCTTTGTCCCCATGTGCAGTTGCAAACTGTAGTCTGGCTTTTTTATGACAGTTTTGGAGCAGTGGCTTCTTCCTTGCTGAGCGGCCTTTCAGGTTATGTCGATATAGGACTTGTTTTTCTGTGGATATAGATACTTTTGTACCTGTTTCCTTCAGCATCTTCACAGGGTCCTTTGCTGTTGTTCTGGGATCGATTTGCACTTTTCGCACTAAAGTACGTTCATCTCTAGGAGACAGAACGCGTCTCCTTCCTGAGCGGTATGACTGCTGCGTGGTCCCATGGTGTTTATGCTTGCGCATGATTTTTTTGTACAGATAAACGTGGTACCTTTAGGCGTTTGGAAATTGCTCCCATGGATGAACCAGACTTGTGGAGGTCTACAATTTGTTTACTGAGGTTTTGGCTGATTTCTTTTGACTTTTCCATGATGTCAAGCAAAGAGGCACTGAGTTTGAAGGTAGACCTTGAAATGCATCCACAGGTACACAGCCGATCAGAAGCATCTAAAGCCATGACATAATTTTCTGCTATTTTCCAAGCTGTTTAAAAAAAGCACTTAGTGTATGTGAACTTCTGACCCACTGGAATTGTGGTACAGTTAATTATAAGTGAAATAATGGGTCTGTAAACAATTGTTGGAAAAATGACTTGTCGTACACAAAGTAGATGTCCTAACCGACTTGCTAAAACTATAGTTTGTTTTAACAAGACATGTGTGGAGTGGTTGAAAAACAAGTTTTAATGACTCCAACCTTAGTGTATGTAAACCTCCGACTTCAACTGTATATAAATTGTGAAATCCTAACCATACAATGATGACTTTGAAACCTCCTGCTTTGGACTGGATGTGTCAATGTGTAGTTCATAGTCTACATGAATAATCTAGGAGCAGAATTACTGTTTTACCTCAATTAGCCACGAAATCCCTAGTTTGAAAGCCACTCTTTTCTTGATGCTCTGCTGAGACATTTTCCCTACATTTTCTCCCACATAGGCCGGCACCCTAGCAATTTTAGCTAACCAATGAGCTTCAGCCCCTCACATTCGAGTGACAGCTAGAAAAAGGCCTGCCCAGCATTATCCAATGAGGTTGCACGGTGGGCAGAAAGGCTCAGTGGACACAGCAAAGAGTTGCCTCATTCAAAACAACTAGGAACTCATAAAAATATCAAATCATGAGTGATCTTCAGGTTGGAAAGTCAGAGCTCTAGAAAGAGGCCCGAGTTCCCGAGTTGGATGACCATTCAAACCGATTTTTGATCTTGTTTTTTCCTGAGTTGCCAGTTGTTTTGAACACACTGAAGTCAGAAGTCAGAAATGTCCTAGTTGCCCGTTGTTTTGAACGCGGCAAGAGAGACACAGAGAGATCAATGACGTGGTGCACATATCTGCACATATGTGACGTAGTACGTCATTTTCGGGGACCACTTTTGGCTCGTGAGTGCTACTTTCAGAAATACTGGCTAAAAAGTACACAAAATTACCAGATAATCTCTTTCATGGCCCAAAAAGTGAACAATACTATTATTATGATGACAGCTAAAATGAAAAGTCCCAATTAACAAGATGTGCTGCCAACTGACAAGGAAATTAATCAAAGAATGAGAAAAGTTCGCATTTCAACCATATGCCTAAAGTGAGAATCCATAGGCCTATATATCCAGATCCAAAAATGTGTCAAATTAAAGTGCATTTGTAAAGTTTTCAGACCCCTTCACTTTTTCCACATTTTGTTACATGATAAAAAGGATTACATTTTTAAATAAGCATCATCATTGGTAAGACTAAGCTACATGGCTTTAACTGCAGAAGTGAGATCAAAGACATGATGACACGGATTAACTGTGGCCTCAAAAACGGCCCACTAAAATAGCTGTCTGGCCACTGACTGAGATAGATAAAGGAGGGAGGCCAAGGAATGGCTGAGTCAGCTGACCACAGTGAACTTGAGTGCCCTGCGAAGCAGCGCTGAGACACAAGCTTGCCCGTGATAACGAACAGATCAGAGACACTCACAGACTGGCACAGGAGTAATCCATCCATCCCCATAAACCGGGCCTAAAACGCACGATAAGCAAGAGCATGCGTCCAGGTACAGATGCAAGAACACACACACACACACACACACACACACACACACACACACACACACACACACACACACACACACACACACACACACACACACACACACACACACACACACACACACACACACACACACACACACACACACACACACACCAGAAAGAGGAGAATGGTAATCCCTCATTTTCCCAATGCCCCTCTCATTTATCTGAGAGTATGACCTAACTTCCATCTTGATAAAGGATTTCTGAGCTATAAGGGAGGGCAGACACTGATAAGGGCTTTATGAAAGCAGACTCCTCTAATGCCCTAGAGATCCTCACCCACTCGGAACACGTTACCATGGTCACAGTGTTCCGTCTGATCCACAGAAGCTAGGGGTCAAGGGTAGTAAAGCTAATCTGGAGTGTAAAGTTCAGATCTCAAAGAAAGGAAGGAAAAGGGAGAGCGAGAGAGAGAGAAAGAGAGAGGGACCAACAGAGGTGTACTTAGCCACGGAGAAAAGATACCCTAAACTCAATACACCTGTGACGAGCACAACTTATTGTTTACGCCTAGACGGAGCATAACTATGTCTGTATACAGTAGACAATCACAAAGCACATTCACATGACAGTGCAAAATTTATCCCTGACTGTTTCATAGGTTGAAAATGTGATACATATATGGTACAATATATAGTATGTGTGTCATTCATTGGACATATACCTGCACCCCTCATCCAACTAACTCTTGTCAGCCATAAATGGCTCAAGTTGAGTGCATGCATCATACTTATCAGGAGTTGACAGGTATCACCACTTCACGTACATGGTGGAGACACTGTAATGGACTAAGGCCCTAGAATTTCCCTCTCTAGGGTCAAAACTGATTAACTGATTAACACAAGTTCCCAATGCTTTTCCTTTCCTGATCTCCTCTCCCCCAGTCTTAATGACTCCCCTCTTCTCCTCTCTTCATCCATCTCCTGCTCTTCCTCCCCATTTAACCTCCATTTCCTCTCAGTTCCTCTCCTCTCTTCTCTACCCCTCTCCTTTCCTGATGGTCTCACTTCCCACCCATCCTTGCCAAGTTAAGCAGCTCTGATAGTTTTTAAAGGAAATCAGCTTTATTTGTGTCTTTAATGGGTTCCAATCAGACAACAATGAGGTCCATTCAATAGCTACGGACAATTACATAACTCTGTGTGACGCTGGGCAAAGCAGCCATTTACTAAACATACAAACACACAGTTCAAGCTCGCCAGCAGCTAACTTTTGTTATGTGGAGGAATTCAGAGGGGTCTGGGAGAAAAGCCTGTTGTGTCCGCTTCCAACCGGAAAAAACCCCACACCGACTAAACTAAACTAAACTGGGAGCCTGTTGAAATGCTGTGGCTTTCCCTAGCCCAGCCATCACAACACAGGCTTTCAGTCCTCATGACGTCAAAACAAAGTCCTCTCAAAGCTTCTCAGTACAGGCCTTTCGTCTCTTACCGCAACTCACAGTTTCTCAAATGCTCTGTTAGGTTTCAACATGGGTGTGTATTGGTTCATGTAACGCAAGGACATTTTTACACATTGTAGACAGATTAACATTCATAGATGCTATATATGGATGGATACAAACATGGATGTCTGTACACACGTATATACAATGAAAAACCACATTTTGAGAAGTACGTGCACATGGCTGTGAGGTCCAACATAGATGAACACACACATACAGGCACACATTGTATACAGGTGGAGACTCACGGTGGTGGGGGAGGGAGATGGAGAGGTCTCAGCAGTTATCAGGTTGAGGATGACCTCCATGATGAGGGGGTGCGTGCATGGAGCCTCACACAGCCTCATGTGGGGAGGGGGTTATTGGGGGGGGTCATTGACATCTCAAAGGAGAGTGGGGTCTGTCCCACAGCAGGGAGGAGGACTGAGCCAAGGGTCCACTCATCACACTGGACTCACTTACTGCCTGGTCCTCTTGGAACAAGATCCACTACCACTAGACAAAGACTGTGAATAACCTCTGTAGGAGCCAATGGAATACTATCAAGACTGAGTATAGTATCTGGCCCCAGCATAAGATCCACTGAGGCAGAGTCCACTGTCCATAGTCCAGTCTGTCCATCAAACAGCTAGCCTCTGCCAAGTCCCCAACAACCAGATGTTATGGTTTCAGGGGAAATGAAAGAGTCTGTGACGCGACATTAAGAAGGTGACACTTCATATTAACTCCTCCTCCACATTTACTGTATTGGTTGAACAGTGCAGAAGAGAACCTCTCCCAACAGTTTTCGTTTTTCTCGTCAAGACCAGTATGAAAGGGATCTAGTTTCAGGCTTTTGTTTTACACCTGCTACGTTAATCCAAGCGCAGACCCAGCTAAACCGCTACTTCGTCCAGTCAACTCAGTCACAACTGAGTCCACAGACCTAGGAGACCCTGATACCAGCCTGTCCTGCTATCAGCCTGAGAGACATAGAGCAGCAGCTCCGCTGGGTCGAGGCTTCACTGATCACACACTCTACAGAGTGGAGGGAGAGTCCAGCCAATGTGAAGCCTATGGAGCACACACACACACACTTCAGCGAGCACAAATCCCACAGACGCAGTGCTCCTGGAACAACAAGGAGTCCTCGCATCGTAGGGTCGTCTTGATGCAGCCTCAGGATGACAAGAAGTGACAGTTAACTGACTAGAGTTGACTGCAGTTTGAATGCAGGGTGAAAAACTTCAGGGTTAACGAAAGGAAGAGCTGACCAAAGATTGAATGCGGAGTTAACTGAAGGAAGAGTTGACTGCAGTTTGAACGCAGGGTTAAGTTTTCACAGAGTCTATAGGGCGTAAATCCACTGAGGGAGAAAGAGAGAAAGTGAGACCCTGAGGACGAATGTGCGGGGAACGAGGGAGTAGAGAGGAGAAAAGAGACCACCGGGAGCTGTCAGTGTGTGTGTGTGAGTGAGAGAATGAGAAGGAGGGAGAGAGGGAGGTGAGAGGGGGAGCAAGCGCACAGGGAAGGGGGCAAGGGAGAAAGTATTTTCATCCGTTACAGTTTCTGGGCCAGTGAAACTCCACAGTTGGCTAGCTGATGCAGAAAACATCTCATAAGTAGAAAAATAACTGTCAAGCCTGAGCTAATTATCTTCCACAGCTTGATTGTCACAGCCAATCAGCACTGATGGTCAACACACAGAAACCAAACAGAAATGAACCTAGCCTACATAGCCTGACCAATGAGCTTCACAGCCAGAATCTCTTAGCCAATCACCTGGCTGAAATCAAAATAGCCTTGCATCAGAATCCTATGATCTCATCTCTGTCCCTACTGTACTGGCTACTGCCAGTGGGCCTGATGTCACTCACCACACATCCACATTCCACATACTGTAGGATACATCATGTCACAGTCCTAAACAAAACCAGTGTTGTCATGTCCTTAAAGATGACTAGGTTTTCTATGAGAAAACAGAATCAGTTTTAGCTAAAAAAACAGCTCCACCATAAACCCCTTCTCAGATTATACGGTCATATGACCAACAAGACCACAATGCAATGTGTGTGTGTGTGTTTTTGTATACCAACTGCTCACAACCAATCAGGAAGAGAAGTGAAGCGGGGCACATAGGGGGGTAAAGCAGGATGAGGGCTGACAAATCATTTCTGTACAGAAATGAACTGAGAGGAGGGAGGGGGAGGAGGATGAAGGAGGGAGAGAGAAGGAGAGGGGATGAATAAGGCTTTAATGAGGACTGGGGAGGGAGGAATAGAGGGGATGAGGGACCAAGACCCAGAGAGAGGCTAGAGTTTATGAGAAAGGTGGCTTACATAAGAGTAGGCCTCAGTCATTCTGAGGTTTCTGGGAGTGTGTGTGTCCACTCGACTCAACTCTAATTCCTGTAATGAATGAAAGGGGGCATATGACTATTTAATATGTATCAATCAATCATTCAGGGAAAGACCCGTGCCATAGTCTGACTGACCTAACTGGTTTGCAGGTGCTTTTAGAGTTAGCATCACATACATGTTGCAGACCCAGATCTGTCTCTACCTCTTAAGGATTGGACCCTTTTTTTTCAATTTTCGCCTAAAATTTCATACCCAAATCTAACTGCCTGTAGCTCAGGACCTGAAGCAAAGATATGCATATCCTTGATACAATTTGAAAGGAAACACTTTGAGGTTTGTGCATTTGAAATTAATGTGGGAGAATATAACACATTAGATCTGGTAAAAGATAATAATAATTTTTAAAAATCATTATCTTTGAAATGCAAGAGAAAGACCATAATGTATTATTGCAGTGTAGGTGCAAATTAGATTGTGTGTGCAAAGTTGTGTGTGTGTGCAAAGTTTCAGATTGATCCAGTGAAGCATTTCAATACTGGACAATATTTTGTATCAAGTCTGCCCAAATGTGCCGAATTGGTCAATTGATACATTTTCAAGTACATAACTATATAGAACATACAAAAATCATATGGTAATAGAATATTTAAGTTCACACATCCCCAGGAATGTCATACATGACAGATCATTAGCTTATACAGTGGGGCAAAAAAGTATTTAGTCAGCCACCAATTGTGCAAGTTCTCCCAGTTAAGAAGATGAGAGAGGCCTGTAATTTTCATCATAGGTACACTAAAACTATGACAGACAAAATGAGAAAAAAATTGTAGGATTTTTGATGAATTTATTTGCAAATTATGGTGGAAAATAACTATTTGGTCAACAACAAAAGTTTATCTCAATACTGTTATATACCCTTTGTTGGCAATGACAGAGGTCAAACATTTTCTGTAAGTCTTCACAAGGTTTTCACACACTGTTGCTGGTATTTTGGCCCATTCCTCCATGCAGATCTCCTCTAGAGCAGTGATGTTTTGGGGCTGTTGTTGGGCAACACGGACTTTCAACTCCCTCCAAAGATTTTCTATGGGGTTGAGATCTGGAGACTGGCAAGGCCACTCCAGGACCTTGAAATGCTTCTTTTACGAAGCCACTCCTTCGTTGCCCGGGCGGTGTGTTTGCTATCATTGTCATGCTGAAAGACCCAGCCACGTTTCATCTTCAATGCCCTTGCTGATGGAAGGAGGTTTTCACTCAAAATCTCACGATACATGGCCCCATTCATTCTTTCCTTTACACGATCAGTCGTCCTGGTCACTTTGCAGAAAAACAGCCCCAAAGCATGATGTTTCCACCCCCAAGCTTCACAGTAGGTATGGTGTTCTTTGAATGCAACTCAGCATTCTTTGTCCTCCAAACACGACGAGTTGAGTTTTTACCAAAAAGTTATATTTTGGTTTCATCTGACCATATGATATTCTCCCATTCTTCTTCTGGATCATCCAAATGCTCTGTAGCAAACTTCAGACGGGCCTGGACATGTACTGGCTTAAGCAGGGGGACACGTCTGGCACTGCAGGATTTGAGTCCCTGGCGGCGTAGTGTGTTACTGATGGTAGGCTTTGTTACTTTGGTCCCAGCTCTCTGCAGGTCATTCACTAGGCCCCCCCATGTGGTTCTGGGATTTTGCTCCCCGTTCTTGTGATCATTTTGACACCACGGGGTAAGATCTTGCGTGGAGCCCCAGATCGAGAGAGATTATCAGTGGTCTTGTATGTCTTCCATGTACTAATAATTGCTCCCACAGTTGATTTATTCAAACAAAGCTGCTTACCTATTGCAGATTCAGTCTTCCCAGCCTGGTGCAGGTCTACAATTTTGTTTCTGGTGTCCTTTGACAGCTCTTTGGTCTTGGCCATAGTGGAGTTTGGAGTGTGACTGTTTGAGGTTGTGGACATGTGTCTTTTATACTGATAACAAGATCAAACATGTGCCATTAATACAGGTAACGAGTAGAGGACAGAGGGGTCTCTTAAAGAAGAAGTTACAGGTCTGTGAGAGACTACTTATTTTCCACCATAATTTGCAAATAAATTCATTAAAAATCATACAATGTGATTTTCTAGATTTTTTTTTCTCATTTTGTCTGCCATAGTTGAAGTGCAACGGACAAATCTTATTTATTTGCCCTCAAGTGGTTTTTAGACTGTTATTTGGCATATCAGCTTGACAAGAACAAGTGATATTTGGTATTTTATTAGGATCCCCATTAGCTGTTGCAAAAGCAGCAGCTACTCTTCCTGGGGTCCATACAAAACATGAAACATAATACAGAATGACATACTACAGAACATCATTAGACAAGAACAGCTCAAGGACAGAACTACATACATCTTTAAAAAGGCACACGTAGCCTACATATCAATACATACACACAAACTATCTAGGTCAAATAGGGGAGAGGCGTTGTGCCACAAGGTGTTTTTATAAACCAGGTTTGCTGTTTACAGTGGCTTGCGAAAGTATTCACCCCCTTTGTAAGGGATTTCTTCCATTGACGGAGAGGCGGACCAAAGCGCAGCGTGGTTATTTTGATTCATGCTTTAATAAATCACTTCGCATGAACAAACTTACAAAAACAAGAAATGTGAAAACCCTAACAGTCCTATCTGGTGCAAACACAGAGACAGGAACAATCACCCACAAACACACAGTGAAACCCAGGCTACCTAAGTATGATTCTCAATCAGAGACAACTAATGACACCTGCCTCTGATTGAGAACCATACTAGGCCGAACATAGAAATACCCAAAATATAGAACAAACAAACATAGACTGCCCAACCAACTCACGCCCTGACCATACTAAATAAAGACAAAACAAAGGAAATAAAGGACGTGACAGAACGTGACATCCTTGGCATTTTTCCTATTTTATTGCCTTACAACATGGAATTAAAATTGATTTTTTTGGGGGTTTTGTACAATTTGATTTACACAACATGCCTACCACTTTGAAGATGCAAAATATTTTTTATTGCGAAACAAACAAGAAATAAGACAAAAAAACGGAAAACTTGAGCATGCGTAACTATTCACCCCCCAGATTCAATACTTTGTAGAGCCACCTTTTGCAGAAATTACAGCTGCAAGTCTCTTGGGGTTTGTCTCTATAAGCTTGGCACATCAAGCCCTGGGATTTTTTTCTCATTCTTCAAGGCAAAACTTCTCCAGCTCCTTCAAGTTGGATGGGTTCCACTGGTGTATAGCAATCTTTAACCACTATTATTGAACATGGAATGAGTCCATGCAACTTATTATGTGATTTGTTAAGAACATTTTTATATTTTGCCGTAACAAATGGGTTGAATACTTATTTACTCAAGAGATTTCAGCTTTTAATTATTTTTTTATTTCTAAAATGTTCTTTGGGGTATTGTGTGTAGATCAGTGACAAAAAATCTTAAATTAATACGTTTTAAATTCAGGCTGTAACTCAACAAATGATCGAAAAAGTAAAGAGGTGTGAATACTTTCTGAAGGCACTGTAGCTAGCCAAGCATGATCAGGAATTTATACTGTACTGTCTTTGGTTACATTACGCCAATGTCTCTCTATAAAATGGGCCATAACATTAAGACTAGCAGAGATCCAACTGTTGAACTTCGATATTATGTTCAACAATATATTGAAAAACATTATTTTCCAATATTCATAAGTTATTGTAAGAAAATTGTTATTGATTGTCAAAATACAACTCTTGTTACAGAGCTTTGTAGCACCTACAGATGAAACATTATGGAGTCTTAGATGAGGGCTGGGTAAAGCCACAATGTCATAATATGCCATCTTTAATCAATTATTTCTAAATTATCCTTTTATATACAAATGCCAAATATATTGTAGGTCAACCATTTTTTTATTGAATCCATTTTGAATTCAGGCTGTAACACAACAAAATGTGGAATACGTCAAGGGGTATGAGTACTTGCTGAAGGCCCTGTAAGCTCATGCACAAAAACATGTCATCGGGTCTAAAGGTTGTCTCGCGCCGAATTGCATATGTGCAGGCCTTCAAATCAAAGGTACTCCTTCGACATAAAGCTGTTTTTGAATCAAATTAAAACGTGTTAGTTTGTTACTTTCACAAAATTGGAGTAATGACAAGTTCAACTACATGGTTGTGCCTTTAGATTTGAACAAATCCCAAACCCCTGCCTGGTCTTCTTGGTCTGCCTTGCAAGCATTCCCAGAAGTCTTGCGAAGTTGCGCCTCAGTTTAGAAACTCTATGAAATAACCAATCACAGCCCTCCTTTTACTTGCATCATTCCACATCCTGCAAATCAGCAGCAGAAGGGGACGATTTGTTGGTAACCCTTACAAATTGGATCATAACTCTAAGAGTAGCAGAGATCCGACTCTGCCACTACGCCGGTAGAGTATATGTTCAACAATATATTGAAGAATTCACCAAATCCAAAATTTGGATTTGCCAATATTCATGTTTATATTTTTCAATATTCATACATTCATGCAAGAAAATGTTATCAGCAGGGTCGTGTTTCTGAGGAAGCATGGCTCTCGACCGTCGCCTCTCCCGTGTTCGTACAGGAGTTGCAGAGATAGAGAGACTAACTACCACGTATACCACGAAATTGGGGAAAAAAGTGGGTAAAAAGTTTTTTTTTTAAAATGTTTTTGTGAGGAATCACTCAGATACTGCTGACCAATAGGGAATGGTATGTCACAGCTAGGCCTAATTAATAATTAGTTATTGTATATTTAACCCTCTCTTCCCCCCATGTCTTTGTGTGAGATTGTTTATTGTAGTGCTTGTGCACAATCCCCGTGAGCGCACGACAGGTTATTTTTGTGCCTATTTATCTTGTTGTTCTGGATGCCGTTAGTTTTGTATAATAAATATGCGGTTATCACCCAATTCTGCTCTCCTGTGCCTGACTTCTCTGCCACCAATTACGCACCCGCTACAACCCAGAGAGAAAATACACCCCTTTACCTACAACCCATTTGGGGACACTCACTCACACACACACACATTGAATAAGAATGCATGGGTTAAGAGAGCTGACATTTTAATAAATCAAAGACCAAAACATTGAATCATCTGACGGATTTAGGTCTGATATCCAATAATATGCCAAACATCTTTCTCACATAAGATCACCACACTGTCATGACTATTTAGCAGAGGCTAAATAGAATGATCTGGATTCCAGAGGAGGTTTTTGGATTCCAGAATAGAAGGCTCTGGGGCCTGTGAATTCCAGGGTATTGCCCTCAGCCAGGAACAAACCACAGACAGAACAGATACAGGACTGGTGAGGGAACAAGAGAGAAAGGAGAGGGAAAGAAAGAAGGGCAGAAAGAACACAAAGGGGGAAAAAAAGGTTGAAGAAGATGAACAAATAAATAGAGATAGGGAGGGAGTGGATAGAGGACAGTTAGGAAAGAGGATAGTGAGAAAGTCAGGGAGAGTGAGGGAAAGGGAGAACAATCAGAAAAAAAGAGAGAGGGGTACACTGAGATTCTGACACTGCCCACCATGTGCATATGGGTTATGAGTTGTCGGGATTGGGGTGTGCATGTTGGAGGTTACTTGACGAGCGAAGGCTTTGCTTGGTCCTTAAGCCACTAGGAAAGGAGAGTCCATCTCAGGGCCCCATAAACAATACCGCCCCAATTGAGAACAGGCTCATTTCAGCCCCTTTGTCCCAGCCCTGCACCCCCAGCCCCTCATCTCCCATCAATAGGCTGATTAGGGGTTGCATAAACCACTGGACAGATTTAACACAGGCTTTATGATTGACGGACAAGGGGTGGCCACGATCCTAATGACCAACCCAAACAACAAGACCGAACAACAACAAAACACAGGGTTACGTCCGTCTCATGCTCTGGTGCTTGATATATAATTGAATAGGTGCAACCTAGGGAAGAGAACAATGAAGTTTTCAATTCCCATGAAGGAAAGCTGAATCCATAAAGGGTGCTCTGAACAGTTGGTCCGAGCATGTAAACATGGTAGAGTACAGAGTGTGTCTAACAATGGTTTTGGCCCTAGCCACTGTGCATCTGTGTAGTTGGGTGTTGTAGATTTGATTAGAACACAGCGACCCTGACTGGTCTCACCAATATGGAGTTTAGCCACAGTGTGCTAGAGACACATCCTGTCACAGATTACAGTGATGGTCGCAAGGGGTACATTTTGTGTGTTTTCCATGTATGTCAGTGGGCCTTTCAGTATGCAGGAACTCTGAAAGGAAACAGATACACAGTCATGAAAGTGTATTTAACACAACTGCTCAGTGAGAGTAAGGTGCCCTTTTGAGTGTGTGAACTTGCATGCTCATACATATGTGTGTGTGTATCTCTGTGTGTGTGTGCGTGTCTGCTGGTTCTGGTCAGGATTTACCAGACCCAGTCTTGTTACGTCCGTCTCACCCTGATTATGCAACACAGAGACTGAGGCCGCTATCCCACAATGCCCTGCTGGCCCTGTACAATACAGCGTGTTGGCCCCACCCTGCCAGCCTATTTATTCATGGATAGGAAGACACAGAGACTAACACAATCAGTACAGGCCTTTCTCCCCTACACTGTTAGACAACCCCCCACACCCCACAAAACACCCCTCCACTGGCCCTTCCTGGCCCACTTGGTGCTCTAATCTTGACCCAGCTGGCCCCTGGCAGTTGGGGTGTTGGGAGGGACAATCCAGTCCAGTTCTGACCAGTTCAAACCAGTACATTTGAGAAAGTGTGCAGAATGAGTCAAGAGTGTTCTCTAGGTCCTACTGTACAATACTGCAGCCTACCACTGGGAGAGGTAATGTGAGTGTAGAAATCTAGCATAGGGTTTCCCAAAAGGTAGGTCAGGAGGACCTACTGGTGTGTACAGTAGCAGCTGGTTCATTTTGGGTCCGCGCATAAAACGGGGGCCTAGAAGATAGAATATGTTTGTTTTTATTATATGTCCAATGAAATAAACCAATGTGTGTGTGAGTCAGACGGAGAGAGAAACAAAGAGTGAAAGAGAGAGAGGGAGAAACGATAACGGGGTAGGGGAGAGAGCGAGAGAGTGAGCGAGAGTTGAGTGATGCACTGGCATCCAGACTGTATCACATCCGGGCAGTGATTGGGAGTCGCATAGGGCGGCGCACAATTGGCCCAGGTTTGGCCGGGGTAGGCCGTCATTGTAAATAATTATTTGTTCTCAACTGACTTGCCTAGTTAAATAAAGGTTGAATGCAAATTGGCATTGGTGACCACTAGGTGGTACTATCCCAACAGCAACGAGTCCCATCTCTTCTTACACACCCACATACATACGACTCTCTTTCTTACACACCCACATACGCCGCAGCCCGTCTGGTGTTCAACCTTCCCAAGTTCTCTCACGTCACCCCGCTCCTCCGCTCTCTCCACTGGCTTCCAGTTGAAGCTCGCATCCGCTACAAGACCATGGTGCTTGCCTACGGAGCTGTGAGGGGAACGGCACCGCAGTACCTCCAGGCTCTGATCAGGCCCTACACCCAAGCAAGGGCACTGCGTTCATCCACCTCTGGCCTGCTCGCCTCCCTACCATTGAGGAAGTACAGTTCCCGCTCAGCCCAGTCAAAACTGTTCGCTGCTCTGGCCCCCCAATGGTGGAACAAACTCCCTCACGACGCCAGGACAGCGGAGTCAATCACCACCTTCCGGAGACACCTGAAACCCCACCTCTTCAAGGAATACCTAGGATAAGATAAGTAATCCTTCTCACCACCCCCCCTTAATGATTTAGATGCACTATTGTAAAGTGGCTGTTCCACTGGATGTCAGAAGGTGAATTCACCAATTTGTAAGTCGCTCTGGATAAGAGCGTCTGCTAAATGACTTAAATGTATATACATGCAGACTCTCTTTCTGAGACACCCACATACATACAGACTCTCTGGGACTATCTGCCCATTCTAGAATGCCTTTGGTCTGAGTAGCCAGGTCTGTGTCTCTGACCGTAGCCATTTCCTATGCTATTTCCTGTCAACATTCCTTTTCCTTGTTCCACCTGTGACCGATGTAACACATATCTAAACTTTAAATCCCCGTACATAACTTTATTGAGAGTCTGCTGTATGGACATTACATAAAAACACGTGAGTTGGTGAGGCGGATGCTCACTGGGAGAGGGTAGAGGGAAAGACTGAAGAGAGGAAAGGATACAAATGGTAAGATGAGTATAGATGACTGAGCGCAATAGTCATTTGAACCAGGGCTATCATGCTGGATGGGGCTAAGTGCATATACTGTATTTGCAAGAAAGAGGAAATTGATCACCAATATGGTAGAAACCCATTATTACTACTTAAACCTATTCCGTCTGTTCATACAGTATCTGCACACACCGAAGAGTAAGGGGGCTAGGATAAGGAGCCTTAGAGAGTAAATGAAGCTCTCTGATATGAGGAGACAGTATGAGAACATTGTTGGCTGCATTCAGATTGGTGGATCCACTTGCGAACAAGGCATGGGCATGACAGGTCAGACGATGGTTACTGGAGGTGTGTGTGTGTGTGTGTTTGAATGTTTGAGTGCTCTCCTGTGTGTTATCTGGGTTAATGGCACAAAGCCTCAGAGCTGAGCTCAGAGATATATATTGGAATATTGTAACGGTTCTCTAACGACAGATGCTGGGAGACGAGAAGCAAGTAGAGGGTGTGGATTTAATAATAAATAGACATGAAACAAAACAAGAACAGCATCTGGACAGGAGAAACATAACATCAAAGCTGACTCGGGAATGAAAATGAGGAAGTGACAGATATAGGGGAGGTAAATGATGTAATAGAGTCAAATCAAATCAAATTTTATTTATCACATACACATGGGCAGCAGATGTTGATGTGAGTATAGCAAAATGCTTGTGCTTATAGTTCCGACAATGCAGTAATAACCAACGAGTAACCTAACCGAATAGTTCCAAAACTACTACCTTATACACAGTATAAAGAGATAAAGAATATGTACATAAAGCTATATGAATGAGTGATGGTACAGAACGGCATAGGCAAGATGCAGTAGATGGTATAGAGTACAGTATATACATATGAGATGAGAAATGTAGGGTATATAAACATAACGTGGCATAGTTTAAAGTGGCTAGTGATACATGTATTACATGAAGATGGCAAGATGCACTAGATGATATTGAGTATAGTATATACATATACATATGAGATAAGTAATGTAGGGTATGTAAACATTATATTAAGTGGCATTGTTTAAAGTGGCTAGTGATACATTTTTACATACATTCCTATCAATTTCCATTATTAAAGTGGCTGGAGTTGAGTCAGTGTGTTGGCAGCAGCCACTCAATGTTAGTTGTGGCTGTTTAACAGTCTGATGGCCTTGAGATAGAAGCTGTTATTCAGTCTCTCGGTCCCTGCTTTGATGCACTTGTACTGACCTCGCCTTCTGGATGATAGCAGGGTGAACAGGCAGTGGCTCAGGTGGTTGTTGTCCTTGATGATCTTTATGGCCTTCCTGTGACATTGGGTGGTGTAGGTGTCCTGGAGGGCAGGTAGTTTGCCCCGGTGATGTGTTGTACAGACCTCACTACCCTCTGGAGAGCCTTACGGTTGTGGGCGGAGCAGTTGCCATACCAGGGGGTGATTCAGCCTGACAGGATGCTCTCGATCGTGCATCTGTAGAAGTTTGTGAGTGCTTTTGGTGACAAGCCAAATTTCTTCAGCATCCTGAGGTTGAAGAGGCGCTGCTGCGCCTTCTTCACAACGCTGTCTGTGTGGGTGGACCAATTAATTTTGTCTGTGATGTGTACACCGAGGAACTTAAAACTTTACTACCCTCTCCACTACTGTCCTGTCGATGTGGATAGGGGGGTGCTCCCTCTGCTGTTTCCTGAAGTCCACAATCATCTCCTTTGTTTTGTTGACGTTGAGTGAGAGATTATTTTCCTGACACCACACTCCGAGGGCCCTCACCTCCTCCCTGTAGGCCTTCTCGTTGTTGTTGGTAATCAAGCCTACCACTGTAGTGTCGTCCGCAAACTTGATGATTGAGTTGGAGGCGTGCATGGCCAAGAGAGGGCTCAGAACACACCCTTGTGGGGCCCCAGTGTTGAAGATCAGCGGGGTGGAGATGTTGTTACCTACCCTCACCACCTGGGGGCGGCCCATCAGGAAGTGCAGTACCCAGTTGCACAGGGCGTGGTCGAGACTAGTTTGGAGGGTTTAATGCTGAGCTGTAGTCGATGAACAGCATTCTCACATAGGTATTCCTCTTGTCCAGATGGGTTAGGGCAGTGTGCAGTGTGGTTGCGATTGCGTCGTCTGTGGACCTATTGGGGCGGTAAGCAGATTGGAGTGGGTCTACTGTGTCAGGTAGGGTGGAGGTGATATGGTTCTTGACTAGTCTCTCAAAGCACTACATGATGACGGAAGTGAGTGCTACAGGGCGGTAGTTGTTTAGCTCAGATACCTTAGCTGTCTTGGGAACAGGAACAATGGTGGCCCTCTTGAAGCATGTGGGAACAGCAGACTGGCATAAGGATTGATTGAATATGTCTGCAAACACACCAGCCAGCTGGTCTGCGCATGCTCTGAGGGCGCGGCTGGGGATGCCGTCTGGTTCTGCAGTCTTGCGAGGGTTAACCAGTTTAAATGTTTTACTCACGTCGGCTACAGTGAAGGAGAGTCTGCAGGTGTTGGTAGCGGGCCGTGTCAGTGGCACTGTATTGTCCTCAAAGCGGGCAAAAAAGTTATTTAGTCTGTCTGGGAGCAAGACATTCTGGTCCGCGACAGGGCTGTTTTTTTTTTTGTAATCCGTGATTGACTGTAGACCCTGCCACATACCTCTTGTGTCTGAGCCGTTGAATTGCGACTCTACTTTGTCTCTATACTGACGCTTAGCTTGTTTGATTGCCTTGCGGAGGGAATAGCTACACTTTTTGTATGCGGTCATGTTTCCGGTCACCTTGCCCTGGTTAAAAGCAGTGGTTCGCACATCAATCCACGGTTTCTGGTTTGGGAATGTTTTAATCGTTCCTGTGGGTATAACGTTGTCAATGCACGTTCTAATGAAGTCCAAGTGAGTCCCATTATTAAGCGCAGGTGTGTGTAACGATGGTGGCAGGTGTGCCTAATGTGAACTGGTGACCTCAAGCACCGGAGAGGGGGAGTGGGAGCAGACGTGACAGGACCCCCACCCCAGGCGAGCCTGAAGGGCCGGCTGAGGCGTGGGAGCCTGACGTGCCGGTCGAAGCATCCCCGATTTCTTCGACAGTGGCACCCCGAACTGCTGTCACCAACAAAAACAAAACAAGCAAAAAAACTCCCTGACATGAAACAAAACAAGAATAGCGTCTCGACATGAGAAACATAACATCAATGCTGACTGAATGAAAATGCGAAATTGACAGATATAGGGAAGGTAAATGACGTGATGAAGTCCAGGTGAGTCCCATTATTAAGCGCAGGTGCGCGTAACGATGGTGGCAGGTGTGCGTAATGATGAGTGAACTGGTGACTTCGAGCACCGGGTGCAGATGTGACAAATCTATTATTCATTAACTTTTTCGATATAGGGGGTGCTCTTTTAATTTTTGGATAAAAAAACGTTCCCGTTTTAAACAAGATATTTTGTCACAAAAAGATGCTCGACTATGCATATAATTGACAGCTTTGGAAAGAAAACACTCTGACGTTTCCAAAACTGCAAAGATATTGTCTGTGAGTGCCCAAGAACTAATGCTACAGGCGAAACCAAGATGAAATTTCATACAGGAAATGCCCCAGATTTTTGAATGCGCTGTGTTCCAATGTCTCCTTATATGGCTCTGAATGCGCCAGGAATGAGCCTACACTTTCTGTCGTTTCCCCAAGGTGTCTGCAGCATTGTGGCGTATTTGTAGGCATATCATTGGAAGATTGACCATAAGAGACTACATTTACCAGGTGTCCACTTGGTGTCCTCCGTCGAAATTATTGCGCAATCTCCAGCTGCGTCCACTTTTCCATTTGGTTCAGAGGAGAAAGGCAACTGCCATGAATGATTTATCATCGAATAGATATGTGAAAAACACCTTGAGGATTGATTCTAAACAACGTTTGCCATGTTTCTGTCGATATTATGGAGTTAATTTGGAACAAAGTTCGGCGTTGTAATGACTGAATTTTCTGGGGTTTTTCTTAGCCAAACGTGATGAACAAAACGGAGCGATTTCTCCTACACAAATAATATTTTTGGAAAAATTGAACATTTGCTATCTAACTGAGTCTCCTCATTGAAAACATCCGAAGTTCTTCAAAGGTAAATAATTTTATTTGAATGCTTTTCTTGTTTTTGTGAAAATGTTGCCTGCTGAATGCTAGGCTTAATGCTATGCTAGCTATCAATACTCTTACACAAATGCTTGTGTAGCTATGGTAAAAAGCATATTTTGAAAATCTGAGTTGAGCGTTAACAAAAGGCTAAGCTTGTGAGCCAATATATTTATTTCATTTCATTTGCGATTTTCATGAATAGTTAACGTTGCGTTATGCTAATGAGCTTGAGGCTATGATTACGCTCCCGGATAGGGGATTGCTCGACGCTAGAGGTTAAACACACACACTCAATTATATACAGTGAAAGGCAAAGAGAGAGACAGAACACTTTCTCTCCATCTAAGAATGTTCTCATAGTCTGCAGTAGACTCTCTGAGGGAAGGAGGACCAATCACAGTAAAATGCTCACAAACATACAGGATGATTTAAGTAATCATGGTCAAATTAACTTTAACATGGAGTAAGGGAGGACTTTCCATTGTCTAGCCAACCTTGACACAGAGACATAGTGAAGTGGAACAACAACAGTCAAATTCTCTTGAACACAAAGACCTGATGGACCAATGGCAGTGAGGTTCTCTTTGACACAGAGAAAGCATAGACCAATGACAGTCCGTTGTATTTGTCACAGAGACAGAGTGGACCAATAACAGCTGAGTGCTATTATATGCCAGTGTTATTTGCCAGATGTGGGTGAAGGTTGACCAGCATATCCTCACATCCTCCCCAGAGAGTAGAGATGTGGCAATGCTCAATGACCAAAGAGGAAGCACAGCTGTGGACCCCCCCAAAAAACACACAAAGAATGACCCACAGTGACTCCCTGAGATTCCACACACCCACAAGTACGTACGTACGTACGCACGCACACATACACACACACGCACACACACAAACACTCACAAGAAAAGGCTAACACAAACACTGGAGTGTCCTTGAGAGATGTAATTCAATTACACTACACCAGGAACTGGAAAGCTGATACTATATATAGGTGAGCAATGAGAAAGAGTGCAGCCACAGAGTGCAGCCACAGCCAACCTACCCAGATTAGAAAGCCTTATAAACCAGGGAATAAAGGGTCAAACAGGCTCTCAAGTTTCCACATGTCCTTTATGTGTGTTTTTAAGGGTCTACAGACAATCATAAATAGACATAGGACTACAAAGGGAAAACCAGCCACGTCGCAGACCCCGACATCTTGCAACCCGGACAAGCTAAACACCTTCTTCACCCGCATTGAGGATAATACATTGCCACCGATGCAGCCTGCTACCAAGGACTTTGGGCTCTCCTTCTCCGTGGCGGATGTTAGTAAGACAGCCCAGACTGCATCCCTAGCCGCGTCCTCAGAGCATGTGCAGACCAGCTGGCTGGAGTGTTTACAGACATAATTCAATCTCCCTATACCCGTCTGCTGTCACCACTTGCTTCAAGATGTCCACCATTGTTCCTGTACCCCAGAAAGCAAAGGTAACTGAACTAAATGACTATTGCCCCGTAGCACTCACTTCTGTCATCATGAAGTGCTTTGAGAGGCTAGTTAAGGATCATATCGCCTCTAAATTACCTGACACCCTAGACCCACCTCAATTTGCCCCAATAGATCCACAGACGATGCAATCGCCATCGTACTGCACACTGCCCTATCCCATCTGGACAAGAGGAATACCTATGTAAGAATGCTGTTAATTGACTATAGCTCAGCATAAACACCATAGAGCCCAAGCTCATCGTTAAGCTCGTGGCCCTGGGTCTGAACACCGCCCTGTGCAACTGGGTCCTGGACTTCCTGACGGGCCGCCCCCCAGGTAGTGAAGGTAGGAAACAACATCTCCACTTCACTGATCCTCAACACAGGGGCCCCACAAGTGTGCATGCTCAGACCCCTCCTGTACTCCCTGTTCACCCACGACTGCGTGGCCATGCACGCCACCAACTTAATCTTGAAACTCTGGGGGCGCTATATCATTTTTGGATAAAAAGACGTGCCCGTTTTAAGCGCAATATTTTGTCACAAAAAGATGCTCGACTATGCATATAATTGATAGCTTTGGAAAGAAAACACTCTGACGTTTCCAGAACTGCAAAGATATCCTCTGTGCGTGCCCTAGAACGTGAGCTACAGGCAAAACCAAGATGAAACGGCATCCAGGAAATCAGCAGGATTTTTGAGGCTCCGTTTTCCATTGTCTCCTTATATGGCTGTGAATGCGAGAGGAATGAGCCTGCCTTTTCTGTCGTTTCCCCAAGGTGTCTGCAGCATTGTGACGTATTTGTAGGCATATCATTGGAAGATTGACCATAAGAGACCACATTTACCAGGTGACCGCCCGGTGTCCTGCGCCGAAATTGGTGCGCAAACCTCAGCTGCAAGTATTTTTCCATGGAATTCAGAGAAGAAAGCAGGCTTCCACGAACGATATATCAATGAAGAGATATGTGAAAAAACACCTTGAGGATTGATTCCAAACAACGTTTGCCATGTTTCGGTCGATATTATGGAGTTAATTTGGAAAAAGTTTGACGTTGTTGGTGACTGAATTTTCGGTTCGTTTCGGGTAGCCAAATGTGATGTACAAAACGGAGCGATTTCTCCTACACAAAGATTCTTTCAGGAAAAACTGAACATTTGCTATGTAACTGAGAGTCTCCTCATTGAAAACATCCGAAGCTCTTCAAAGGTAAATGATTTTATTTATTTGGTTATCTGGTTTTTGTGAAAATGTTGCGTGCTAAATGCTACTCAAAATGCTATGCTAGCTTTGCATACTCTTACACAAATTAGTCAATTTCTATGGTTCAAAAGCATATTTTGAAAATCTGAGATGACAGTGTTGTTAAGAAAAGGCTAAGCTTGAGAGCAGACGCATTATTTTCATTTTATTTGCGATTTTCAGAAATCGTTAATGTTGCGTTATGCTAATGAGCCTGAGGCTTTAGTCACAAACCGGATCCGGGATGGGGAGTTTCAAGAAGTTAATTTGTCAGCTCAAGGATTCAATCCAGTAACCTTTTGGTTACTGGCCCAAAGCTCCTACCTGCCAGGCTACCTGCTGCCCCATTAAGTACGGGTTCATGTGTGTGTGTTAGTCCATCAAATCAGCATGTTTTGTGGTAGTGTGTTTTTTCACAAATATGCTTCAGGGAAAAAGAGCTGTGGTACTGGCTCACAGACTGGGCTATGCTAAGTTAATTGATTACCCATCCCATGCTCTAGGGAAAAAGCGCACAGTGGCCGGGTAGCAAACTCTATGCTGCACGGTACTAGTCCAGGGCCTGGTGGTTGGGAAACCCTGTACTACAATGTTTCCTCTGCTCCGTCATACACTGCTCAGTGTTGTGCTATGTGGAGATATGATAGGACTGTAACAATGACTGTGGAATGTGCACATCTACACCTCCACCACAGGAAAGAGGAAACAGCTGAGTGTCATTCTCACACAGAGATCAGAGAGCGGATGACACACACACGCAATGGTTGGGCGGTAACCAGATTTCAATACCTTCAAACTGTGTCTGTGCCATTCCGGGATATACGGAATTACTGGCAGTGTACACAAGGGGCACTATTTTTTTTCAAGCTACACAAAAAGCCCCAAAAACATCAGTTACCAGAATGCTAACAAAATGACAGCCAACCCAGCTCATAAAGTTATGCAAGTGTCAAAAAACGCAGTTTGAAGCGCGCACAAAACAGATATTAGACATCAGGGACCTTAATCCACGAGGGGATTCTCTGCTGCTGTTCCCAAGCTAACATTAGCTACTTAGCTAACATTAGCAAGTTAGAAAAACTCAGATAGAAAAAATTTATTTGGCACATCATAAATAGTTCACCTCATAGTAATAAGATATATAGCTTGCAAACATTAGTAGTGGCGTCATACCCTGTGTTGTTCTGAACACAATCAACCAATGCTTGTCTATTCTGAAGAAAATTTGCAGCGGAACACGCACCTGCATTCGAAAATAACTCCTTTCTATGCGCACAAAAATGAAGTGTTTATCTGAAGTGCCTTGAAAGCCTAACACAGTAAGATCATATTTTATAATCATATTGGCAATAGAACAAGCTTTCTAATGATGCCCACCTGACCGAGATTGAGATTTATAATGGGCCGTTTTTGGAATGCGTAAACAACAGCAGTAATTGTGTGATAGTAGGGATGTGTTCAAAACAACTATATGTGTGCTTGCTCTAGTTCCTCAATGGCACAGCTAGGAGAGCTCAAAAAAGCACATAGTTGAAGACTTCTTTGAGTCATAAAAGTGCATTGAAATGACTTAGGAAACTGTGCACACGTTGGAGAGGTGTGTGACCATTTAGTCCTCTCAGCCTTGTCCTTTTTTGTTGTCTTATGTTGCACTTACCCCACTTTTTTCAGGAATATGCCTATAATGTTACTCAAGGTATACAGAGTATTTTCAGATTTTGTTTTTAACAAATGCGGTAAAAAGTATAGTTAAATGTAAAATACACATAAAATGAACAGTGTAATGTTTGGATTCAGTCTTGTGTCAGGTGAACTGTTGTGTCCTCAATTTTGGTCTAATAATTTCCCATAATCCCATAATGTTCCCTTTCAACTGCTAACATGATTATTGCATTTCATATTTCTTCTGTAAGAAACATTTCAATTTAGCCCTATTCATATGGGCCAATTCCAACGAGTGTAAAGGGTTAACACTCTTAATCCATCATCATTACCAAATATTTGCTTTCTAATCAATAACACCTAAATTAATACACTCACACAAATGGAACAAAGCGCTATCATAAAACTAACATGGATACAATATACAATGATATCAAAATCAAACACACAATCTCAATGGTCAATCTAAGCTCAGGCAGAACACACATTCACTGCCAACTCAGTGGAGCAGCAGCCCATGGGCAAAAAGCAGGCAAGGAAATATTTACACTTATAGCAGAATATTTGTACAGCGCTCTGGGAGAGAGAGAGAAGTCTGTTTGAGAATGAAAGAGAGAAACAGGGAAGGTGATGAGAGGGCAGAAGAGTGAAGAGAGAAGAGAGGACAAGTAAAGAAAATGTCTATGAAAAAGGGGAGAGGAAGATAGTGAAAGGGAAAGAGTTCGGAAGGAGAGCAGGCATGAACACAGATAAGGATGAAGTGTATCTTACTTTTTCTCTGATGAGAAGAATCTAGGCTCAGCAAAAACAACAAACCAGAAAACCACGTGGCTTAGTGTACTGCCAGCCCGCACCACAGAACTCTGCCTAAACATATCCCTTCAACTGTAAACACTGTGGGTTGGAGAGGTTGGTGTTACATAAACTAACAACAGCTTTCAACCACTAATGCAGAGTGGGGCGATGACATTGGCCACATCACACACATGCACAGCACAAGCACACTTGTTTTTATCTATTCAACCTTCACCTAACCTTTATTTATCAAGATCTGCAAAAACAGCAATAACACACACACAGTTTCATTGAAATGACACAACAATGGATTACATCATGTCCTGGTCACAGGTCACACGGACTGCAAAACCCACACCTCATGCTTGTGTATGTCTGCTGAAACTCAATCAAAACTCTGCTGTTTGATGAGTGTGTGTGTGTGTGTTTGCCTGTCATAAACACAAATTAAGGTCAACAATGCCAGTAATATTGGTCCTTCAAATCAAATCAAATTGTATTAGTCACATGCGCCGAATACAACAGGTGTAGAACTTACAGTGAAATGCTTACTTACAAACCACTAATCGACAGTGCAGTTGAAAAAACAAGAATAAGAGATAAAAGTAACAAGTAATTAAAGAGGAGCAGTAAAAAATAACAATATATACAGTAGGGTGCCGGTACAGAGTCAATATGTGGGGTCACTGGTTAGTTGAGGTAGGATGTACATGTAGGTAGAGTTAATTAAAGTGACTACGCATAGATGACAACAGAGAGTGGTAGTGGTGTGGAGAGGGGATGGGGGGGGCAATATGAATAATCTGACTAGACCACTGCACCACCCGGGAGGCCCCATCGATGCACTTATTGATGAAGCCAATGACAGATGTGGTGTACAGTCGTGGCCAAATGTTTGAGAATGACACAAATATTAATTTCCACAAAGTTTGCTGCTTCAGTGTCTTTAGATATTTTTGTCAGATTTTACTTTGGAATGCTGAAGTATAATTACAAGCATTTCATATGTGTCAAAGGATTTTATTGACAATTACATGAAGTTAATGCAAAGAGTCAATATTTGCCGTGTTGACCCTTCTTTTTCAAGACCTCTGCAATCCACCCAGGCATGCTGTCAATTAACTTCTGGGCCTGACTGATGGCAGCCCATTCTTGCACAATCAATGCCTGGAGTTTGTCAGAATTTGTGGGTTTTTGTTTGTCCACCCACTTCCTGAGGATTGACCACAGGTTCTCAATGGGATTAAGGTCTGGGGAGTTTCCTGGCCTTTGACCGCAAATATGTTTTGTTCCCCGAGCCACTTAGTCACTTTTGCCATATGTCAAGGTGCTCCATCATGCTGGAAAAGGCATTGAGCATCACCAAACTGTTCCTGGATGGTTGGGAGAAGTTGCTCTCGAAGGATGTGTTGGTACCATTCTTTATTCATGGCTGTGTTCTTAGGCAAAATAGTGAGTGAGCCCACTCCCTTGGCTGAGAAGCAACCCCACACATGAATGGTCTCAGGATGCTTTACTGTTGGCATGACACAGGACTGATGGTAGCGCTCACCTTGTCTTCTTCGGACAAGCTTTTTTCCAGATGCTCCAAACAATTGGAAAGGGGATTCATCAGAGACAATGACTTTACCCCAGTCCTCAGCAGTCCAATCCCTGTATCTTTTGCAGAATATCAGTCTGTCCCTGATGTTTTTCCTGGAGAGAAGTGGCTTCTTTGCTGCCCTTGACACCAGGCCATCCTCCAAAAGTCTTTGCCTCACTGTGCGTGCAGATGCACTCACACCTGCCTGCTGCCATTCCTGAGCAAGCTGTGTATTGATGGTGCCCGATCCCACAGCTGAATCAACTTTAGGAGAGGGTCCTGGCGCTTGATGGACTTTCTTGTGCGCCCTGAAGGCTTCTTCACAACAATTGAACCGCACTCCTTAAAGTTCTTCATGCTCTGATAAATGGTTGATTTAGGTGCAATCTTACTGGCAGCAATATTCTTGCCCATGAAGCCCTTTTTGTGCAAAGCAATGATGACAGCACGTGTTTCCTTGCAGGTAACCATGGTTGAGGAAGGAAAAACAATGATTCCAAGCACCACCCTCCTTTTGAAGCTTCCAGTCTGTTTTTCAAACTCAATCAGCTTGACAGCGTGATCTCTAGCCTTGTCCTTGTCAACACTCACACCTGTGTTAACGAGAGAATCACTGACATGGTGTCAGCTGGTCCATTTGTGGCAGTGCTGAAATGCAGTGGAAATGTTTTTTTCGGGATTCAGTTAATTTGCATGGCAAAGAGGGATTTTGTAAATAATTGCAATTCATCTGGTCACTCATAATAACATTCTATGATATGCAAATTGCCATCATAAAAACTGAGGCAGCAGACTTTGTGAATATACATTTTTGTGTCATTCTCAAAACTTGGCCACAACTGTACTCCTCAATGCCATTGGAGGAATCCCGGAACATATTCCAGTCTGTGCTAGCAAAACAGTCCTGTAGCTTAGCATCTGCTTCATCTGACCACTTTTTTATTGATCTAGTCACTGGTGCTTCCTGCTTTAATTTTTGTTTGTAAGCAGGAATGAGGAGGATAGAAGTATGGTCAGATTTGCCAAATGGAGGGTGAGGGAGAGCTTTGTATCAAATCAAGTTTTATTTGTCACATACACATGGTTAGCAGATGTTAATGCGAGTGTAGCGAAATGCTTGTGCTTCTAGTTCCGACAATGCAGTAATAACAAACGAGTAATCTAACCTAACAATTTCACAACAACTACCTTATACACACACAAGTGTAAAGGGATGAAGAATATGTACATAAAGATACATGACTGAGTGATGGTACAGAACGGCATAGGCAAGATGCAGTAGATGGTATTGAGTACAGTATATACATATGAGATGAGTAACGTAGGGTATGTAAACATACTAAGTGGCATTGTTTAAAGTGGCTAGTGATACATTTTTTACATACATTTTTCCAATATTAAATTGGCTGGAGTTGAGTCAGTACGTTGGCAGCAGCCACTCTATGTTAGTGGTGGCTGTTAAACAGTCTGATGGCCTTGAGATTGAATAACAGCTTCTGTCGGATGTCATAAGGTGAATTCACCAATTTGTAAGTCGCTCTGGATAAGAGCGTCTGCCAAATGACTTAAATGTAAATGTAAATGTAATGTCTCTCGGTCCCTGCTTTGATGCACCTGTACTGACCTTGCCTTCTGGATGATAGCAGGGTGAACAGGCAGTGGCTCGGGTGGTTGTTGTCCTTGATGATCTTTATGGCCTCCCTGTGACCTCGGGTGGTATAGGTGTCCTGGAGGGCAGGTAGTTTGCCCCCGGTGAAGTGTTGTGCAGACCTCACTCCCCTCTGGAGAGCCTTCCGGTTGTGGGTGGAGCAGTTGCCGTACCAGGCGGTGATACAGCCCGACAGGATGCTCTCGATTGTGCATCTGTAAAGGTTTGTGAGTGCTTTTGGTGACAAGCCGAATTTCTTCAGCCTCCTGAGGTTGAAGAGGCGCTGCTGCGCCTTCTTCACAACGCTGTCTGTGTGGGTGGACCAATTCAGTTTGTCCGTGATGTGTACGCCGAGAAACTTAAAACTTACTACCCTCTCCACTACTGTCCCGTCGATGTTGTTTTCTGAAGTCCATGATCATCTCCTTTGTTTTGTTGATGTTGAGTGTGAGGTTATTTTCCCTCACCTCCTCCCTGTAGGCCGTCTCGTTTGTTTTGGTAAGCAAGACTAGTGTCGTCTGCAAACTTGATGATTGAGTTGGAGGCGTTCATGGCCATGCAGATGTGGGTGAACAGGGAGTACAGTAGAAGGCTCAGAACGCACCCTTGTGGGGCGCCAGTATTGAGGATCAGCGGGGTGGAGATGTTGTTACTTACCCTCACCACCTGGGGGCAGCCCGTCAGGAAGTCCAGTAGCCAGTTGCACAGGGCGGCGTCGAGACCCAGGGTCTCGAGCTTGATGATGAGTTTGGAGGGTCCTCTTGTCCAGATGGGTTAGGACAGTGTGCAGTGTGGTTGCATCTCTGTGCATCTCTGTGTGTGGAGTACAGGGGGTCCAGAGTTATTTTCCCTCTGGTTGCACGTTTAACATGTTGATAGAAATAAGGTAAAATTGATTTAAGTTTCCCTGCATTAAAGTTCCTGGCTACTAGGATCACCGCCTCTGGGTGAGCGTTTTCTTGTTTGCTTATGGCGGAATACAGCTCATTCAAAGCTGTCTTGTTGCCAGCCTCTGACTGTGTTGGTATATACACAGCTACAAAGAATATAGATGAAAACTCTCTCCGTAGGTAATGTGGTGTGCAGCTTATATTGAGAAACTCTACCTCAGGCTAGCAGTAACTCGAGACTTCCTTAGATATCGTGCACCAGCTGTTGTTCACAAAAATACATAGACCGCCACCCCTTGTCTTACCAAAAGCCACTGTTCTATCCAAGCTGTATGTTTATATTGTCGTCATTCAGCCATGACTCCGTGATGCATAGGATGTTACAGTTTTTAATGTCCCGTTGGTAGTTTAATCTTCCCAATAACGTCCATTTAATTTTCCAAAGATTGCATGTTTGCATGCAGAATAGAGGGGAGTGGGGGTTTATTCGATTGCCTCCTACTCCTCAGAAGGCAGCCGGCCTCCGGCCTCTCTTTCTTCGCCTCTTCTTCACGCAGATCACGGGGGTCGGGGCCTGTTCCCAAGGGAGCTGTATATCCTCCACCTCGGGCTCGTCAGAGGCGTGAAAGAAGAAAAAGGATTCTGTTAGTCCCTGGTGGGTAATCGCAGTCCTGATGTCTAGAAGTTATTTTCGGTCATAAGAGACGGTAGCGGCAACAGTATGCACAAAAATAGTCCAAAAATAAGTTACAAACAACGCAGATAAACAAACAAAAAAACTCAATCAGTTCGGGGCATGTAAAACGTCTGCCTTTTCTGCTCTAGCGCCATTTTGAAATAATGGCGCCGGAGCTGCAGAACAGGGTGTGGTGAGTCTTTTGTTCCAGCCCTGCACTAATACAGCCGCTCTAGCTTATCAAGCATGTGGTTATACAGTACATTGCTTAGCTGAATCAGGTGTGTTGTATCTTGGCAAGAACAAAATCCTGTGCACACTGTGGCCCTCAACGACCAGTTCCAATCAACCCTTTCTACCAGCATGACAAAGACCATGCATCCATCCAAAACAATACTGTAGTTATGGACATCATCTTCTGTCTTTCTCATAATATTGTAGGTAAACAGAAGTAACCAGCTTAAGTAACCAGCATCTACAGGCTTTTAGAAAGAGGGCATGTGCCAGTGTGTGTGTGTGTTTACGGGTAAAATGATCTGAAGTAGACAATAGCTGTACCTTATTAACTCTGAA
The DNA here is from genome assembly GCF_036934945.1 of Oncorhynchus masou masou. Classification (NCBI taxonomy): domain Eukaryota; kingdom Metazoa; phylum Chordata; class Actinopteri; order Salmoniformes; family Salmonidae; genus Oncorhynchus; species Oncorhynchus masou. The sequence goes on along the minus strand of NC_088229.1, from coordinate 46,334,312 downwards.
TATTAAGTGCTAATTACTCCTGGAAATGATTGCATACTACCAAAACTGCAGACATTTATGTATGTGTTATTGTAATATATGTTCTCACAGATACATGAAGGAATAACAGAGTAGAATAAAAAGTGTGGTTGAGGAGAGAGCAGCAGGTGGGTAGGTGGAGAAGAGGTCTAAGAGGAGCAGGAGGAAGGAAGGAGGAGGATAATCCCATAATCCTGCTCTCTGAAGGGGCGGGATGAGCAGACATCTTCAGAAAAGCCCTGAGGAGGCTTTACCCCCCCCAAGTATGACTGCCTTTTCATCTCCACTCAATAATACAGAGACCCACTCCCAGACCCATTCAAAAGCAACCCCTTTTTCCTTACAAACCTCCCAAAAATGCTCTGCCCCAACCCTCCTTCCCTCCTCCCCTTCCCTCCATCTCTCTACCCCTACCCATCCCTCTCTCCCCAAGCAGCTCAAGTGAGAGATCAGACCAGACCCTCCACTCAATCAACGTGGAATCCTCAGTCCTGCTAGACAATGTGTGTGTGTGTGTTCTGGTGAATAATAAGAATGCATACATCAACTTTTGGTGCAGTCGAGAGAAATGGAATACTACCGAACATTGGAAAGAGACTTCACTTTATCTGAATACTTAACCTTTGTAAAACAGCCCAAACAAGGAAAAACCTTAACCAATTACAGAATCAGTAATAATATCCTGGAAAGGACAGACTATGTCATCACTGTGGGTTAGGCGAGATAGAAAGTGAAGAACACTTTCTAATCACCTGCCCAAAACATAGATTCATTAGAGATTCCTTATTTTTAAAATGAAAGGTTCTACATTCACAGAACAATTAAACAAAGAGAAACTTTCTATACCTTTGGGGGAGAGGTCTGATGTTATAGAGTTGGCAGCAAAGTATGTCACAGTTTGTCCCAAGCGAAGGGAGGAAACATAAAAATGTACTATTGTACTATTGTATTATAAGTAATATTATAAGTAATAGACCATATAAGTATCACCATTTTCAATTATTTTTTTGATTCTGAACATTGGCCATTATTACATTTCTGTATTGGATATTTATTTGTTATATTCTGTTAATATACAGTGTACACTGAATGTACAAATTCTTAATGTTTTGTACACTCAGTGTATATTTTTGTATTTCATATTATAGCTGCTATTTTTATTGCTGTCATTGTTGCTTTCATTATTTTTATTTGTATCACTTTGCTTTGTCAATATTGAAATGATCATTCATACCATTAAAGCATATTGGACTTGAGAGAGAGAGATAGACAGGGACAGATTCAACACAGTGATGAGACAGATTTTTTTGGGACAGATTAACCAAGAGAGATGGAGCTAGGAGGGAAAAAGAAAGAGACAGCAACTACAGATGTACATGTCTTTTGAAAGTATACACTTGAAAGAGCCACACGAAACATATAATGTCACAGGTCTCAAATTACCAGACTAATATGGGGGTCCCCACAATGAAGTCAATTTCATGTATTATGTTCAGCTCAGTGGGTCACTTTACAGTTAAGTTGGGGTCTTTTAGCAGACTTACCTTGGAGTACTGTCTGCGTAGACTAAACCTCTGAACCATCCTGACTGACAGAGCGACTGACGATGTGCTCTACTCCACTCCACGCACGGAGCTCTTCTCAGTAGGAACACACACATCCAGAGCCAGTCGACACACACACACACACACACATCACTACAATCTACTTCACGCAAAAGGAAATATGCATGTGCATAATCACAGAAAAGCACACACATGCAAACACACTTCTCTCTGTTCCAAACTGCTCTAGACCATGCTGGTTCATCTAGTGAGAAAACACAAGTCACGAGAGAAAAGAAAGTAAGGAGGTGAGAATGAGGGAGGAAAAGGGAGGGAGGGAGAACATACAGAGATAAAAGAGTGCTCAGCTGTGCTGCCCTCTACTCACACAGCATGGGTGCGCACTCTCTCCACATTCACACAATGTGGTTGAAAGAATATAGAGTTACAAAGCAGACAGGAATTAGAAATACTGACACACTAAAACTATCGTGCTGCAGACACAGGGTCTGACGCAAACACACACAAACACATACACAGACACACACTCGGTCTTCAGCTCCGTCACATTTACTGGAGAAAAAGCAATGTTGCGTCATGCTTCCTGTCGGGCAGTGGAGGGGGCAGAAAAAGGGGAGGGTGAGGGGCTGTCTGACTGTCTGTACAACGCCTCTCCTGGGACTATGTCATTGGGGGGGGGAGAAAGGGGGTGGGAAAGGGAGGAAGAATAAGAGAGAGAGTACAAACACATTCCTTTCCAAATGGCCGTGGGGTGAGACAGAGATGCAGCTTGAGCCCCACCCTCTTCAACATATATATCAACAAATTGGCGAGGGCACTAGAACAGTCTGTAGCACTCGGCCGCAACCTAATAGAATCTGAAGTCAAATGTCTACTGTTTTCTGATGATCTGTTGCTTCTGTATCCAACCAAGGAGGACCTACAGCAGCACCTGGATCTTCTGCACAGATTCTCTCAGACCTGGGCTCTGACAGTAAATCTCAGTAAGACTAAAATAATGGTGTTAAAAAAAGGTCCAGTTGTCATGACCACAAATATAAATTCCAAATTGAGACTCAGCATGCAGATTTCTGCAAAAACATACCAAATAATGCACGCAGAGCAGAATTAGGCCGAACCCCATTAATAATCAAAATTCAGAAAAGAGACGTTACATTTTACAACCCCAAAAAGAAAGCGATTCCCAAACCTTCCATAACAAAACCATCGTGTACAGAGAGATTAACCTAGAGAAGAGTCTAAGCAAGATGGTCTTGGGGCTCTGTTCGGGAAACGCAAACAGACCCCTCAGAGCCCCAGGACAGCAACAGCAACACAATTAGACCCAACCGAATCATGAGAGAACAAAAATATAATTACTTGACACATTGCCAATTCTTTCCAATTTTTTGGGGAGAAAACCTGAATGCTATTTGGCACTAAACAGAGAGTACACAGAGGCAGACTACTTGACCACTGTGACTGACCCCAAATTAAGGAAAGCTTTGACTATTTACAGACTCAGTGAGCTTAGCCTTGCTATTAAGAGGCTGCCATAGGCAGACCTGGCTCTCAAAAAAAGACAGGCTATGTGCACACTGCCCACAAATTGAGGTGGAAACTGACCTGAACTTCCTAACCTCCTGCCAAATGTATGATCATATCAGAGACACATATTTCCCACAGATTACACAGACCCACAAATAATTTTTTTAAACAAATCCAATTTTGATAAACCCCCATATCTGTTGTGTGAAATACCACAGTGTCCCATCACAGCAGCAATGTGTGTGATCTGTTGCCACAAGAATAGGGCAACCAGTGAAGAACAAACACCATTGTAAATACAACCCATATTTATGTTTATTTATTTTCCCTTTCGTACTTTAACTTCTTGAGTGTAGGGGGCAGGATTTTTGTTTTTGGCTAAAAAACTGGCAAAAACCTGAGGAAAATGAAACCAATCTGCTGTTTTTCCTGAAAGCTCTCTGTTCCATTGGATGCCTTGCCTCCTAAATGTCATGTCTTGTTATGTCTGTTCCTGTCCTTTCTCTTCACTCTGTCTCTCTCTGCTGGTCTTTTTAGGTTACCTTCTCTGTCTCTCATTCTTCAGCTGTTCTACATCTCCCCTAACTAGCTCATTCACTCTTTCCCACCTGTTCTCTCTTCCCCCTCTGATTAGGTCTCTATTTCTCTCTCTGTTCCTGCTACTTTCAGTGTCTGATTCTTGTTTGTGTTTTTGATGCCAGAAGCAAGCTGTCGTCTCGTTTGCTTCCACCTTGTCCTATCCTGTCGGAGTCTGCCTGGCAGGTGCATCCTGCATTATACTAACGTTCTTTTTGTTCCATTGACTACGTTGGAAGAGGATTTATGCCATTCCTGTTTTTCATTAAAGAACTCTGTTTTCTGTTAAAACCGCTTTTGGGTCTTCACTCAAGTACATAACAGAAGAATCAGACCAAGAATGGACCCAGCGGCCCGGACCCTTTTCACTCCGCCGTCGAGATCCAGGGAGCGATGCTAGGCAGACACGAGGAGGAATTGTCTGCTGCTCGACATGCCGTTGAGACCCTGGCCGTCCAAGTCTCCGACCTCACAAGACAGGTTCACCAACTCCACCTCGATCCACCGCCCACTTCCAGGGTTTCCGAGTCTCCGGAGCCCAGGATCAACAACCCGCCGTGTTACTCTGGGGAGCCCACTGAGTGCCGCTCATTCCTCACTCAGTGTGATGTGGTGTTCTCTCTCCAGCCCAACACTTACTCCAGGAGCGCAGCCCGCATCGCCTACGTCATTTCTCTCCTTACCGGACGGGCGCGTGAGTGGGGCACGGCAATCTGGGAGGCGAGGACTGAGTGTATTAACCAGTATCAGGACTTTAAGGAGGAGATGATACGGGTTTTTGACCGTTCTGTTTTTGGGGAGGAGGCTTCCAGGGCCCTGTCTTCCCTATGTCAGGGGAATCGATCCATAACAGATTATTCTATTGTTTCGCACTCTCGCTGCCTCTAGTGACTGGAACGAGCCGGCTTTGCTCGCTCGTTTTCTGGAGGGTCTCCTTGTCGAGGTTAAGGATGAGATCCTCTCCCGGGAGGTTCCTTCCAGTCTGGACTCCTTAATAGCTCTCGCTATTCGCATAGAGCGACGGTTTGATCTTCGTCGCCGAGCTCGTGGAAAGGAGCTCGCGTTCTCCGTTGCTCCCCTCTCCACATCACTGCCACCTGCCGCATCACTGCCACCCTCCTCCGCCGGCTCGGATGCTGAGCCTATGCAGCTGGGGGTATCCGCATCTCGGCCAAGGAGAAGGAACGGAGAATCACCAATCGCCTCTGTCTCTACTGCGGCTCCGCTGGTCATTTTGTCACCTCATGTCCAGTAAAAGCCAGAGCTCATCAGTAAGAGGAGGGCTACTGGTGAGCGCAACTACTCAGGCCTCTCCTTCTGGATCACGCACTACCTTTCCGGTCCATCTCCGCTGGCCCGGTTCATCTGCTTCCTGCAGTGCCTTGATAGACTCTGGGGCGGAGGGCTGTTTTATGGACGAGACCTGGGCTCGGGAACATGACATTCCTCTCAGACAGTTAGGGAGCCCACGGCCTTGTTCGCTTTAGATGGTAGTTCTCTCCCCAAGATTCAGCGTGAGACGCTGCCTTTAACCCTCACTGTCTCTGGTAATCATAGCGAAACCATTTCTTTTTTAATTTTTCGTTCACCTTTTACACCTGTTGTTTTGGGTCATCCCTGGCTAGTGCGCCATAACCCTTCTATTAATTGGTCTAGTAATACTATCCTATCCTGGAATGTTTCTTGTCATGTGACCTGTTTAATGTCTGCTATCCCTCCTGTTTCCTCTGTCTCTTCTTCACAGGAGGAGCCTGGAGATTTGACAGGGGTGCCGGAGGAGTATCACGATCTGCGCACGGTGTTCAGTCGTTCCAAGGCCACTTCTCTCCCTCCACACCGGTCGTATGACTGTAGTATTGATCTCCTTCCGGGAACTACTCCCCCGGGGTAGATTATACTCTCTGTCGGCTCCCGAACGTAAGGCTCTCGAGGATTATTTGTCGGTTTCGCTCGACGCCGGTACCATAGTCTCCTCCTCCTCTCCCGCCGGAGCGGGGTTTTTTTTTGTTCAGAAGAAGGACGGGTCCCTGCGCCCATGCGTGGATTATCGAGGGCTGAATGACATAACAGTTAAGAATCGTTATCCGCTTCCTCTTATGTCTTCAGCCTTCGAGATCCTGCAGGGAGCCAGGTTTTTCACCAAATTGGACCTTCGTAACGCCTACCATCTCGTGCGCATCAGGGAGGGGGACGAGTGGAAGACGGCGTTTAACACTCCGTTAGGGCACTTTGAATACCGGGTTCTTCCTTTCGGCCTCGTTAACGCTCCAGCTGTCTTTCAGGCACTAGTTAACGACGTCCTGAGAGACATGCTGAACATTTTTGTTTTCGTTTACATGGACGATATCCTGATTTTTTCACCGTCTCTCTCGATTCATGTTCAGCACGTGCGACGCGTCCTCCAGCGCCTTTTGGAGAACTGTCTTTATGTGAAGGCTGAGAAGTGCACTTTTCATGCCGCCTCTGTCCCTTTTCTCGGTTCCGTTATTTCCGCTGAGGGCATTAAGATGGATCCCGCTAAGGTCCAGGCTGTCATTGATTGGCCCGTTCCTAAGTCACGCGTCGAGCTGCAGCGCTTTCTGGGCTTCGCTAATTTCTATCGTCGTTTCATCCGTAATTTCGGTCAGGTGGCAGCTCCCCTCACAGCCCTTACTTCTGTTAAGACGTGCTTTAAGTGGTCCGTTTCCGCCCAGGGAGCTTTTGATCTTCTTAAGAATCGTTTTACATCCGCACCTATTCTTGTTACACCTGACATCTCTAGTCAGTTTGTTGTTGAGGTTGACGCGTCAGAGGTGGGCGTGGGAGCCATTCTTTCTCAGCGCTCTCTCTCTGACGGCAAGGTCCATCCTTGCGCGTTTTTCTCTCATCGCTTATCGCCGTCAGAACGTAACTATGATGTTGGTAATCGCGAACTGCTCGCCATCCGCTTAGCCCTAGGCGAATGGCGACAGTGGTTGGAGGGGGCGACCGTTCCTTTTGTCGTTTGGACTGACCATAGGAACCTTGAGTACATCCGTTCAGCCAAACGACTTAATGCGCGTCAGGCTCGTTGGGCTCTGTTTTTCGCTCGTTTCGAGTTTGTTATTTCTTATCGTCCGGGCTCAAAAACACCAAGCCTGATGCTTTATCTCGTCTCTTCAGTTCTTCTGAGGTCTCCACCGACCCCGAGGGGATTCTCCCTGACGGGCGTGTTGTCGGGTTGACTGTCTGGGGAATTGAGAGGCAGGTAAAGCAAGCACTCGCTCACACTCCGTCGCCGCGAGCTTGTCCTAGGAACCTTCTGTTTGTTCCCGTTCCTACTCGTCCGGCCGTTCTTCAGTGGGCCCACTCTGCCAAGTTAGCCGGCCACCCCGGCGTTCGGGGTACGCTCGCTTCCATTCGCCAGCGTTTCTGGTGGCCCACTCGGGAACGTGACGCGCGTCGATTTGTCGCCGCTTGTTCGGTCTGCGCGCAGACTAAATCTGGGAACTCTCCTCCTGCCGGCCGTCTCAGACCGCTTCCCATTCCCTCTCGACCGTGGTCTCACATCGCTTTAGATTTTATCACCGGACTGCCTTCATCAGCGGGGAAGACAGTTATTCTTACGGTTGTCGATAGATTCTCTAAGGCGGCTCATTTCATTCCTCTCGCTAAGCTCCCTTCTGCTAAGGAGACGGCTCAGATCATTATCGAGAATGTTTTCCGAATTCATGGCCTTCCGTCTGACGTCGTTTCCGACAGAGGCCCGCAGTTCACGTCTCAATTTTGGAGGGAGTTTTGCCGTTTGATTGGGGCTTCCGTCAGTCTCTCGTCCGGCTTTCATCCCCAGTCTAACGGTCAAGCCGAACGGGCCAATCAGACTGTTGGTCGCATTTTACGCAGTCTTTCTTTTCGTAACCCTGCGTCTTGGTCAGAACAGCTCCCCTGGGCAGAGTACGCCCACAACTCGCTTCCCTCGTCTGCTACCGGTCTATCTCCTTTTCAGAGTAGCCTCGGGTACCAGCCTCCGCTGTTCTCATCTCAGCTCGCCGAGTCCAGCGTCCCCTCCGCTCAGGCTTTTGTCCAGCGTTGCGAGCGCACCTGGAAGGGGGTCAGGTCGGCACTTTGCCGTAATAGGGCGCAGACTGTGAGGGCCGCTAATAAGCGTAGGACCAAGAGTCCTAGATATTGTTGCGGTCAGAGAGTATGGCTCTCCACTCAGAACCTTCCCCTTAAGTCAGCTTCTCGCAAGTTGGCCCCGCGGTTCATTGGTCCGTTCCGTATTTCTCAGGTCATTAATCCTGTCGCAGTGCGACTTCTTCTCCCGCGCTATCTTCGTCGCGTTCACCCGGTCTTCCATGTCTCCTGTGTTAAGCCCGTTCTTCGCGCCCCCGCTCATCCCTCCCCCCCATCCTTGTCGAGGGCGCACCCATCTACAGGGTTCGTAAGATTTTGGACATGCGCCCTCGGGGCCGTGGTCATCAGTACCTAGTGGATTGGGAGGGGTACGGTCCTGAGGAGAGGAGTTGGGTTCCCTCTCGGGACGTGCTGGACCGTTCGCTGATCGATGATTTCCTCCGTTGCCGCCAGGTTTCCTCCTCGAGTGCGCCAGGAGGCGCTCGGTGAGGGGGGGGTACTGTCATGTCTTGTTATGTCTGTTCCTGTCCTTTCTCTTCACTCTGTCTCTCTCTGCTGGTCTTTTTAGGTTACCTTCTCTGTCTCTCATTCTTCAGCTGTTCTACATCTCCCCTAACTAGCTCATTCACTCTTTCCCACCTGTTCTCTCTTCCCCTCTGATTAGGTCTCTATTTCTCTCTCTGTTCCTGCTACTTTCAGTGTCTGATTCTTGTTTGTGTTTTTGATGCCAGAAGCAAGCTGTCGTCTCGTTTGCTTCCACCTTGTCCTATCCTGTCGGAGTCTGCCTGGCAGGTGCATCCTGCATTATACTAACGTTCTTTTTGTTCCATTGACTACGTTGGAAGAGGATTTATGCCATTCCTGTTTTTCATTAAAGAACTCTGTTTTCTGTTAAAACCGCTTTTGGGTCTTCACTCAAGTACATAACACTAAAGGGATATCAACCAGAGTCCTTTTCCAATGGCTTCCTCATGGTGTCAAAAGTCTTTAGACATAGTTTCAGGCTTTTATTTTGAAAAATGAGCGAGAAAGATAACCGCGTCAGTGGATAGCTGGGTGTTCGCAGAGTTTTGCTTGCGCAACAGAGTGGGGCAGCCATTGTCTCTCCCTCTCTTATTGAAAAAGCGGCAGTCCCGGTTGATATATTATCGATTATATATTTTAAAAACAACCTGAGGATTGATTATAAAAAATGTTTGACATGTTTCTGTGGACATTACTGATACTATTTGTAATTTACGTCTGCGATGTCGTGACTGCTCGAGCCTGTGGATTTCTGAAAATAACGCGCCAAACAAATGGGGTATTTTGGATATAAAAATAATCTTTACGGAACAAAAGGAACATTTATTGTGTAACTGGGAGTCTCGTGAGTGCAAACATCCGAAGATCAAAGGTAAGCGATTTAATCTATTGCTTTTCTGACTTTCGTGACCAATCTACTTGGCAGCTAGTGTTTGTATTATTTTGTCTACTGAGAGAGATGTTCTTACATAAACGCTTGTTATGCTTTCGCCGAAAAGCTGTATTGAAATCTGACACGCCAGGTGTATTAACAACAAGCCAAACTGTGTTTTGCTATGTTGCACTTGTGATTTCATGAAAATTAAATATTTTTTGTCATTTAATTTGAATTTGGCGCGCTGCAATACAGCGGGTGTTGATGAAAAGGATCCCGCTAAATGGATGAGTGCGTCAAGAAGTTAACTATTTGCACTTAGCCATAATATGACATTTGAAATGTCTCTATTCCTCTGACACTTTCTCAGTGTAATGTTTACTTTGTTTTGAATGAGATAGAAAATGAGAGAGGAGGGGAGGAAGGCAAAAGACAGACAGTGGGTCATAAAGAGAATGAGACAGGTAGTATTTGGGTAGGGTGTGGCTCTATCAGATCCATTGTGTGCAATGTGGAAACTCAAGCACACACACACACACACATTTCACTGCTCCCGCCTCTTCAAATATCTTCAACAGTGTAAGGACAGACACTAGAGACAAGAAGCAAGTACAGGGAGTGAACATTTAATGAAACACGGACAGGAACAGAATACGGGCAGCGCCTGGACAGGGGAAAACAAAATGGCAATAATGCTGACACGGGGAACTGAGGAGCGGACAGATATAGAGGGGCAATCAACAATGTAAAGGAGTGTGTGTGTGTGTGTGTGTGTGTGTATCCCACAAATGTTGCGAGGGAGTAAAAGATGTTAGGGACAATACAGGATGAATCACAATAATTGTTTGAAGGTTGAGTCCCGGTCTATCCGGGGCCATGGGATCCAAATGTGCAAATTGTCCAAACAGATCATCGAGGTAGATGAATTATTTTAAACATGTTATTGCTAACATGTCACCATAGCATCACCCACCTGTAGCACGCGCTCCAGCAGGTATATCTCTCTGGTCACCCCCAAAACCAATACTTTCTTTGGCCGCCTCTCCTTCCAGTTCTCTGCTGACAATGACTGGAACGAACTACAAAAATCTCTGAAACTGGAAACACTATCTCCCACACTAGCTTTAAGCACCAGCTGTCAGAGCAGCTCACAGATTACTGCACCTGTACATAGCCCACCTATAATTTAGCCCAAACAACTACCTCTTTACCTACTCTATTTATTTTATTTATTTATTTTGCACCGCATTATTTTTATTTCTACTTTGCACATTCTTCCACTGCAAATCTACCATTCCAGTGTTTTACTTGCTATATTGTATTTACTTTGCCACCATGGCCTTTTTTTGCCTTTACCTCCCTTATCTCACCTCATTTGCTCACTTCGTATATAGACTTGTTTCTACTGTATTATTGACTGTATGTTTGTTGTACTCCATGTGTAACTCTGTGTTGTTGTATGTGTCGAACTGCTTTGCTTTATCTTGGCCAGGTTGCAATTGTAAATGAGAACTTGTTCTCAACTTGCCTACCTGGTTAAATAAAGGTGAAAAAAATGGACAATAAGCAGATATGGCTTCTTAACCTATACTGTCCAAATAATGATGATCCAAGCTTCTTTGAAAATACACACTACCATTCTTATTGTGCAGGAATACATTGATTTGGATAGAAAACACTCTAAAGTTTCCAAAACTGTTAAAATAATGTCTGCCTTTCTTGTTTTCCTTTTATATTGACAAAGCTTTTGTCCGGTTGAAATGTTATTGATTATTATGACTAAAAACAACCTGAGGATTGATTATAAACATCGTTTGACATGTTTCTATGAACTTTACTGATACTTTTCGGATTTTTTTGTCTGCCTGTTGTGACTGCCTTTGAGCCCGTGGATTACTGAACAAAACACACAAATATAAATTGGATAATTGGATATAAAGAGGGACTTTATCAAACAAAACAAACATCTATTGCATGGAGCCCCCACGAAAATCGCATGGTTTGCTTTCACCGTAAAGCCTTTTTGAAATCTGACACAGCGGCTGGATAAACAAGAAGTTCATCTTTAAGCCGATGTATAACACTTGTATGTTTTATGAATTTGTAATATGAGTATATCTGTTTTTGAATTTGGCGCTCTGCAATTTCACTGGATGTTGGTCAGGTGGGACGCTACCGTCCCACGTACCCTAGAGAAGTTAACAAAAATCTTGCAGGGTGGTTGAAAAATGAGTTTTAATGACTCGGACCTAAGCGTATGCAAACTTCTAATTTCAACTGTATAAAACTCCAGTCCATTTAAGAAATTGGAGTCCTCTTACACTTCAGTGTTGTGATGCAAATATTCTAGCTAAATGCTTAGCGCATAGAATTAAAAAGGTATTGTCAGATATTATTCATCGTAATCAGACAGGTTTTTTACACAGACAATACATTGGAGATATATGACAAATATATGACAAGTACTGGAAACAGAATACTATGAAATATCAGCGAAACCAGGCCTGGTTTTCAAAGCTGATTTTGAAAAGGCTTTTGATAAAGTATGACTGGAGTTAATATATACATGCCTGGAATATTTACATTTTGAAGAATCTCTTATAAAATGGGTTAAAGTTATGTACAGTAAACCTAGGTGTAAAATAGTAGACAACGGCTACTGCTCAAGGAGTAAAACAAGGTTGTCCACTATCGGTATTTATAATTATTATTGCAATTCAAATGTTAGCTGTTAAAATTAGATCCCAACAATAATATTAAGGGACTAGAAATCTGTGGCTTAAAAACAAAGGTGTCATTATAAGCTGATGATTCATGTTTTTTATTAAATCCATAATTAGAATCCTTCCACGGCCTCATAGAGGATCTAGATACTTTGTCTAACCTCTCTGGATTAAAACCAAATTATGATAACTGTACTATATTATGTATTGGGTCACAAAAAAAATCAACTTTTACATTACCGTGTAGTCTACCAAAAAAATAGTCTGAAAGGGATGTGGACATACTTGGTATTCAAATCCCAAAAAGAAATGAATGATCTCACTCCAATAAATTATGTTTGAAAGTTAGCAAAATAGATAAGATCCTGCTACCACGGAAAGGAAAATACCTTTCTATTTGTGGCAAATCACCCTGATTAACTCTTTAGTCATATCACAGTTTACCTATTTGCTTATGGTTTTGCCTACACGTAGTGACTTGCTTTTTAAATTATATGAACAACAAATATTCAATTTTATTTGGAATGGCAAGCCAGACAAAATTAAAAGGGCCTATTTATATAACGAATATGAATTACTGGAGGGGGGAAATTATTAAATATTAAAGCATTTAAACTCTCACTAAAGGCATCAGTCAAACAAAAGTTACATTTAAATAATAAATGGTTCTCTAGTAAACTAGTAAAAATTTCTCACCACATGTTCAAGAATGGCCTTTTCCCCTTTATTCAGATTTCAACTGCTCACTTTCAGTTATTTGAAAACGGAATAATCTCCAAAACATCGTTAGTTTTTAAATAAGCCTTAGAAAGTTGGTTGCAATTTCAGTTTAATCCACCTGCAAAGACAGATATTGTGGTTGAACTCAAATATACAACATTTAAAAAAAATCAGTTTTTTATCTTTTTTTTTTTTTTTAGAAACTATTGTAAATTATATCATGAATAGCACTGGTATAGTTATGTCACAGATGCAGCTAACCAAGACATATGTAAATGTCTGCTCTACCCAAAATTACAAACAACTAATTGCAGCATTACCACAGAAATGGAAGAGGCAAGTGGAAGGGGGAAAAAGTAAGGAACTTGTCTGTCGGTCCTGCATTAAAGACCAAAAATGGTTAAAGAAAATTGTGATAAATTAAAATATATACCAATTTCATTTAAGGACCAAAAAATTGACACCTGTGCCATATAAGTTGCAAGATTGTTGGGGAAGAGATGTTCAATGTACCAATTCCATGGCATATGGTTTATATATATGGGGGGTACAATCTTCCCAGCTCTGCAGATTTTGCAGGCACACAGACACTGGAACTCTGCCTATAGAAGGCCATCATCACCTCTTCACTGTTGACTTTGAGACTGGTGTTTTGCGGGTACTATTTAATGAACCTGCCAGTTGAGGACTTGTGAGGAAACTGTTTTCAACTTACATATTTGACATACGTTTACATTGTGCATGTTTATTTATACAGTCATTATTATTCAACATGTCCTCATCTGGGATTTGAACTCACAACCTATGGGTCATGGCATTCTGATCTTTCTGCTATGTCTGTGTCAATTGGGAAGTAGTGAACTACATGTAATTCAACAAGGAATCTAATAACATTTTGCAGTAGCTTAGTGCTAGTTTAACTACATTCAAATCTTGGTAATGTTGTCCGTAGTTAATAACTTTTTTGTCATGTAACTACTGGAACTACAGTCAATTTCTTTTGCAAACAAATTATATGGGTGAAGTAGACAATCATTTCCTTTCATTTTCAGCATCAGACCTGTCTAATTCTCACTTAAAACACTTTTTTGTGGGGCCTCCCAAGTGGCGCAGCAGTCTTGAGTATGCAGTGCTTGAGTATGTCACTACAGACCTGGGTTCAATCCCAGGCTGTGTCACAGCTGGCCATGACTGGGAGACCATTGGCTCAGCGGGTTTGGCCAGCCGGGATGTCCTTGTCCAATCATGCTCTACTGACTCCTTGTGGCGGGCTGGTCGCAAGTTGTACGATGTTTCCTCTGACACATTGGTGCTTCCAGGTTAAGCGAGCAGGGTTGTGTTATGAAGGACGAGAGTGCAGCCAAATCTGTAACGGTCAACAGTGGCATCAATTTCCTGCAAAACAACAGGTAAGATGTGCATTCTGCAAGGGCATCTGACTGAACTGCACATTACAGAAGTAAATTGAGCAAAGCCTCCAAAACTACTTGTGTGCAATTATAATCATTTTTGTATTTCTGCATAGGACCCAACGGTTACCTCCTACAGGCGGGAGAGGTAGGATTTTCACTGCTGGGCAGGAAACTGCAATCGTTGATATGGTTATCAGAAACAATGGCATAAAACTCCGAGATTCAGGATGAGTATTGGGCAGACAATGTAAGCATGACTATTTCTAGAGTCCTGAAACAACATCAAGTCAGGATGAAGCAGTTGTACACTGTTCCCTTTGAGAGAAACTCTGATGAAGTCAAGCAACTCAGGAACCAATAAGTCCAGGTAAGATGACTATAAAATACAGAACTGGTTTTGAACAAAACCAAACAGGGCAGAGGCACACAATGGCATGTTTTTAGTTATAATGTAAACTACCGTAATAGCCTAACTCTTATGTTGCCTTGTGGATTTATTTTAGAGAGTAAAGGACATTGAAGCCAGGCAAACACATATTCATCTTTATGGATGAGGCTGGTTTCAACTTGGCCAAAACACGGCGGCAAGGAAGGAATGTGGTTGGGAAAAGAGCCACAGTGGAAGTCCCGGGCCAAAGGGGTGCCAACATCACAATGTGTGCAGCAATATCCTCTGATGGATTTCTGTTACCCAAACCTCTAATTGGGCCATACAACACCGAGCGTCTCATTTCATTCCTGGATGACCTCTATGGAAAGGTTGTGCCAGGTGAGGAAAGGGTTGCAGTGAGGCGAAATCGGCCAACGTTTGTAAATGTATGGGACAATGTGGCATTTCACCAGTCCCGTGCAGTCACAGAGTGGTGTGCAGCCCATCCCAGGATGGGGTCGCTTTTCCTCCCACCTTACTCTCCATTCCTCAACCACATATAGGAATTATTTTCCTCATGGAGGTGGAAGGTTTATGACCACCATCCACATGATCAAATGTCCATCCTGGACGCAATGAATGCTAGATGCCTGGACATATCTGCAGAAGATTGCCAGAGATGGACCAGGCATTCCAAAAGATTCTTTCCTAGGTGTATTGCCCAAGATGACATAAGATGTGACATGGATGAGAACCTGTGGCCAAATGCATAAGATAGGGTTGACTAGTATTGCTACTGTGTCGGTAGATGGCGTGTATATACAAATTCATGTATTTTGGAATCACTCAATGCCATAACATGACATAAAACATATTGAAGCATATTGCATCACGTCTGATTCATCCCTGTAACATATACTGCAGTGAATTCTAAACAGTAAAGGTGTCCTTCTTGTTTTGTAAAGAAAACATTGTGTAATGCTACCTGTTGTTAGTGTTGTTTAGTTCATTGTTTTACGAGTGACAACGTGTGCTTGTTTGGAGACAACCTTTGCTCGTGTTGTGGAAGAATGAGCTGATTTGAGACATGTATGAGGTGTTTTGGTAGTTTTAGGGCATTTGAACATGAAATGAACTGCTGTGCCAAGCTGAAAGTTAGTTAGGAGAACCGTGTGAAGAGTTTTGAAAAAGTGACCTAAGTATTGAGAAATGGGTCCTAGCGATTGTAAAAAAAAAAAGTAAAATGGCTATATATATATATATATATATATACGCAGATCAGACTACAGACATTATCTGATATGACACCGCCATCTGGTGGCAGTAAGGACAAACATCAGGCATTTACACACCGGTATGTCTATAGCTATACTTTCAGAGAGGAGAGCAAGGCTGAAAATGTATATTCTCTCACTGGGGCCAGTCTGTTTCTCTTTCAGCCAATGTGTCTATCTTGGCAACAAGAGGTAGTAATGTTGTTGAATGACAAAATAGTCTGGCACTCAAACTAAATACAGACGTTAGATAAAGTCAAGTGAACACAAATTAACACCGTTCACACCTACTGTAGGGAGAGGCTACTTCATCAGAGGGTATTAAAAGAACATAGCATGCTAGATGAGCAGGAAAATACTGCATGTACTTCCCCTGCGTCAGCTTTCCTTTGTTATTGAGCTCTGTCCTTTCAGACACAAGTGGTCTATTCTTACACACTGTCCACCAAATCAAATCAAATCAAAATCAAATCAAATTTTATTTGTCACATACACATGGTTGGCAGATGTTAATGCGGGTGTAGCGAAATGCTTGCGTTGGGTGTGTGTGTGTGTATGCGTGTGAATGTGTGTGTGTGTGTGTGTGTGTGTGTGTGTGTGTGTGTGTGTGTGTGTGTGTGTGTGTGTGTGTGTGTGTGTGTGTGTGTGCGTGCGTGCGGTTATAGCAGTGTCTGGTACAGAACTCTCAATGCAAAACCTGAGAGGTCCTCTGACCTATCTTATCACAGATGGACAAGCATCAACTCCCTGAGAGGTCATGCACACATACTGTACATTCTGAACACAGAACAACACACATACACATGGATGCAGAAAAATAACCTCCACATCTTGCGTGATGTAGCATGTCAAGCATTTCCAATTTCCAAAACATGATAAGAATTCTCATAAAAGATCAGTGCTCCTACAACACAAGGAGCTCTTCTTAATGTATTATGTGGATAGACAGCATGTCTACTTTACTGTTAAAATAAAATGTATCTTCTTGACATGACAGAAATGCTTTTATAACATTCAGCGTTAGTTCTTCCTCTAGTGGATAATTCATCTTCACATGTCTCATAACATATACTGTAACTAAATAACTGAGAATCTAAGAGACAGCGTCTGTTGACTACATGGCAGTCAGCAATTACAGTGGAACATACCATTCTCAAACATCCAGAGAGGGGTGTTTGGCTATCTGGCTAGGATAATGCATATCATATTTGCTCTAGACGTACTTGGGACAGTCTTTGGGCAGTCGGGGCTCAGGAATACCAGTTTCTGACTGATCTGAGTAGACATGTGTGTGTGTACCTCTGACCTGAGCCTGGATTAGCACTGCCTCTGCTCAGGAGCATTTAGCATTACAGGACAGAAACATTATTTTACACACATGGCATCACGTGTCATACTACATAATAGATACCCATAAACTTCCAGTCATTGCACTAATGCTAATTAGCATTGGCTTGCAAAACTCAAACTTCTTCCATATTGGACACAGAGACATAACAATGTTATCCACGAGTTCACCTGACTCTGGGGAAGTAGATAAAGGTTGCCAATATCCCGAAGAGTCCCTTTAAGCCTCAATATTTAAGAGCAGGCCTGTTGGATGAAGAACACCTGAGTAGGACAGGATTGTAATTACATCCATTACCAGATAAAACATGATCACAAACCAAAAAATACCCTAATATGATTGACAGCTGACATTGCTCACCTTGTCTGTCTCCTCCGTGGACTGGTATCCTGACGACAGCACCACGTCGCCTGACGTTGCATATCCAGGATTGTACCCAAGGGAGGGGCTACTTCGTGTGGTGTTGTCCGTGGTGGAGGAGGAGCGCAGGCGTTCGGAATGCTTCTGTGCATCATAGGTAGGGTGGCGGTGGGGGGTCTGGGGGCTGCCTCTCAGAGGGGGATCCTGGTCTACTCCCCCTCCGCCTGCCCCTGTCCCGTTCCCCCCACGGTGCTGGCTCTGCAGCATAGTCCCACGCCTCATCGTGCCCACAGGGCCGGCACCCTGACCAGCTGGGGGGGCAAGGAGACCACCAGAGGGGGGGTCAGAGTCAGGACAGGCCAAGGGGGCTTGGAGGGGGGTGAGGTGGTCCTCGGGAGGGTAGCGAGAGGGGCCACCCATTGAGATCACAGAGGATGAGGAAGAGGAGGATACAGAGGAGGAAGAGGAGGAGGCTAGGGTAAAGCGAGAGAGGGACAGGCGTCTGCGTTGCTGCTGGAACAGCTGCTTCAGACCCTGGCCCAGGACGCCCATGCTCTCTCGGGCATTCTGGGTCATTTTGGAGGGGAGTGGTGGTCTGAGTGAGAGGAACACCTCTTGAGGCCTGAGTCCTGCGCCCCTTCTCTACCCCCCGACCCCCCCTGGGTGCCTCCCACTACCTCCTCTCTGCATACGAGGGTGCAGCACTCTCATACACAGGGGAATGGGGGTAGGATAGGGGAGTAGAGTAGAGTAGGGTGTGTGTTTCTGGGTTCACTGTCTGCCTGTCTGTCTGTAGGACAGGATGGGATGGGTTGAGACAGGAGAGGTCAAAGTTCAGCGGTGGCCAATGGGAGTCCACAACATGCATCCAATCAGCTCAAAGATAATGCTTGCCTTGTAGTCTACCATAGAAAGAGAGGAAATGAGTTATGAGGGAGTGAAAACAAGGGACAGCAAGAGGAAGCAAACAAGAAGAAGATGCTCTAAAACAGATAGTGTTGGAAGTTGCCCCTCGACTCTGGGCCAGATGTTACTAACACCACAGACACTGCACACACAAACGGGGGAAGGGGAAAGGAGATAGATGGACACACAGAGATGGAACAAACAAAAGAGAGAAATAAGTGAAAAGATCCACATACCATCAGTCCAAGATCACCTGTAGAGAGAGAGAGAGAAAGAGAGCAATCAATGTCTCAATCAACTAAATCAAATCTACTTACGCAATCTATGAACACTCAAACCTTACACCCAAGTATTGTGTCCCCTGGCAGATCCTCTGGGAGCTCATTTGGCGTCACTAAATTTCAAATCCTTCTGCTTTACCGCTACAGTGGTGTCTGGAGAGAAGGGCTTCCTCAAAAACTACAACACACAGCAACACAGGCTCACTATACCAACTCACCTAACCTGCAGCAACCCCAAAAAACTATGCCAATCTACGCTAAGCAACATGGTTTCCTATGAGGCTGAGGAGCGACAGTAATTTCCTTAGATACATATTCCTAGTGTGAAGAGAAGGCTGCCTGTCAGACAGTCACAGTGAGTACTGGCAGTGAGGGGAGGAAAACAAGTCCGAGTCAGGAACATTCTGAGCTCTGGGGGTGGGTGACATGCTAACTATATTCCCTAAACTGCACAGTCATAAGAGACTATGCATGAATGCACACATACATGTGCGAGGGCGAGAACACACAAACATGCAAGGGACACACACACAGTGTAATCTACACAAATGAGGCTGTGATACGGTCGGCCCACATCACAGCTAGTTAACACAATCAGCTGTTCAGTTTCACAATAGGCCTAGAGAGAGGAGAGAGAGCAGCACACAGCACAGTGCCCACACTGTCACTAGCAGCACACAACAATACTGACACATTCACAAAGCAGTATACTGACCACTGATCAGCCACTTGCCTTCACTATAATACAGTCTTAGAAAAAAAGGTGCTATCTAGAACCAAAAAGGGTTCTTCGGCTGTCCATTTTGAAGAACCTCTTTTGGTTCCAGTTAGAACCCTTTTGGTTCTAGGTAGAATCCTTTTGAGTTCCATGTAGAACCTTTTCTACAGAGGATTCTACATGGAACCCAAAATAGTTAAACCTGGAACTAAAAAGGGTTCTACATGGAACCATAAACGGTTATACTATGGGGTCACTTTTTTTTCTAAAAGTGGACTTTTTTTCACATTTTCAAACAGTCCATTTATATTTTCCAACCGGGATATACATTTGGGTGAGGTTTCTTTCCTCACCTGCAGTAGCCTTGTTTCACTGCCAAAAATAAAATTTAAACATCTGGTGTGGTAACAACACAATGTCAAACACAGGTAGCCTAGTCAAATAATTAACATCCGATCACATTAACCACTACTCTCTCGCGGGAATTCCACTAACGGTCTGTATGTAGCCAACGTAGCTGCTGCTCATGTTGGTATCTGTACTGATGGCGCAAAACGCATAACAGGGAGACAGAGTGGAGACATAGTGGAGCGGTAACTCGCGTGCAAGCCGTTGGTCCCAACGCCACTTAGGTACACTGCATGCATCCGCCGAGAGGCGCTTGCAGGAATGCCTGACAGCTTGAAAGACGTTTTGGACACTACAGTGAAAATGGATAACTTTGTTAAAGCAAGGCCTCTAAACTCTAGTGTATTTTCTGCACTATGCAATGATATGGGCAGCGACCATGTAACGCTTTTACAACATACAGAAGTGCGCTGCTTATCAAGGGGTAAAGTATTGACACATTTTTTTTAAATTGAGAGACAAGCTTAATGTTCTTTACTGACCATCATTTTCACTTGTCTGACTGCTTGCATGATGAGGGGTTTCTCACACGACTGGCCTATCTAGGTGATGCTTTTCCTCGCCTCAATGATCTGAATCTAGGATTACAGGGACTCTCATCAACTGTATTCAATGTGCGGGACAAAATTGAAGCTATGATTAAGAAGCTTCTCTGTCTGCATTAAGGACAACACACAGGTCTTTCCATCATTGTATGATTTTTTGTGTGCAAATTAACTCAAGCTTACGGACAATGTCAAATGTGATATAGCGAAGCACCTGAGAGAGCTGGGTGTGCAATTACGCAGGTACTTTCCCGAAACGGATGACACAAACAACTGGATATGTTATCTCTTTCATGCCATGCCTACAGTCCACTTACCGATATCTGAACAAGAGAGCCTCATCATTATATTATTATTTGAGCCCTGGTCCTATAAGAGCTCTGTCACTTCCCACGAGCCGGGTTGTGACAAAAACTCACACTCATTCTTATGTTTAATAAATGTATCGTATAAAAACAATATTTGAGAGTGCGCTGACCCTGGTGCTAGAGGGGGTACACAGCTGGAGGTTGAATGTTTGAAGGGGTACGGGACTATAAAAAGTTTGGGAACCACTGCTGTTGAGAAACACAACTGGAGACTCTCAGTGAGTGCAGGGTTTTGATGAGCCTAACTTAAGTTGTTTATATCAGGCGAGTTTGTGCTGGGCTGTACCTACACAAACCATAGTTTGCCAGCCATTAGCCTTTAGTACTCTACAGAAATAACATGCCATTGAGGAAAACTCTAATAAATCTACACACAACTCACAGAGACACATGGCTAAGTAGAGTTTCTTAACGAGTGCATGGTTTTGTTTCAACAGTGGCACACCTGATTTAAATAATTGTGGTCTAAACCACGATTATTGATTATTAAAGCAGGTGATGTAGCACCGGGCTGGAACAGGACTTTACACACTCTGTCTGTGGCGCTCCAGGACCTCAGTTGGCAACCTGGTAGTAGTGTTTGAGTGGAACGCAGTGATGAAAGGTTGAATATGACAAGAGAGACAGAGAGAGAACAGATGGGGGACAGGACAGGTTCATGCTCACTGCCAGTCACAGCCACTCAGTCAGTAACCTGCTGCCAGCCTGGTACTCACTATTATAAACACTCTGAGTGGCACATTCAATGCATGACAAAATGCCTCTGTGATCTGAAAAGAACAGCTCTGACTGACACACCTTGAACCCTTTCACCTTCACCACCCGAGTACTCAAAGGTCTTCACATAACATAACACAAGCATGTGCGCATAAGTGTGCAAACCCTATATTAAAACATATATAACATCTAGGGGAAACACTGTGCACACCAATTCACAATACAGACACACGTACATCAATCAAATAGCACCTAACAAGCATCTTAAATGATTGCTATGGTGTGTGTTTTGGGGCGTTAGCGGTGGAATTGTCCTGTTTGAATCTGGTGCTGAACCTGCCTCTAGCTGCTAGCCCCCTCTCTCTCTCTAAGTCCTCTCTCATCCTCAGGCTGATCTCAGCCCATCTCGGCCCAGCTGATCTCAGCCCAGCTGATTGGGTGTTTTCTTTATTGTCTACTGTTTTATATGCATGCTTAATCCTCTTTCAGGAGCCCTTAGAGGACAAAGCCCCATTTTGTGTGTGTGTGTGTGTGTGTGTGTGTGTGTGTGTGTGTGTGTGTGTGTGTGTGTGTGTGTGTGTGTGTGTGTGTGTGTGTGTGGTATGCAGTCCTAATGCATAATTTCATTAGGCAAGGCTTGGCTTTCCACCTTGGTGAGGTCACGAAGCTATAACAAAATCAAATGAAATGTACCGTCAGTTGCCAGATGGGCTGTTGAGTGACATGACAGTGCTGTTGTGTTCTGTTTTTTTTTTTTACTTTTATTTTACGAGGCAAGTCAGTTAAGAACAAATTCTTATTTTCAATGACGGCCTAGGAACAGTGGGTTAACTGCCTGTTCAGGGGCAGAACAACAGATTTTGTACCTTGTCAGCTCGGGGAGTTGAGCTTGCAACCTTTCGGTTACTAGTCCAATGCTCTAAACACTAAGCTACACTGCCGCCCCTGTTCTATCATGTTCTGACCCTGTCCCTCAGAGCAGGTGCTGCTGGAATCACAGAGAGGGTCTTGGTACACTACTGAGGCTACAGTCGACACATGACCATCCTCTACAGATCACTCATATACTGTAGGCCTATCAGGACTTAGACAAACACTCACACAGACACAGGCACGCAGTGGTGATTAAACAGACAACAGGTGTCAGAGCCTTTGTGAACAGGGCAGCCATGATGAGTCAGCACATTTCTCAGAATTACTGTGGCTGCATCCCAGTCAAAGGTAAACCAGCAATGACCACAAGAACAATGGCCCTTCTGGAAGCCCCTGGTACACGCACACACGCACACACACACATGACCTGGACCTCATCTCTATGTCAGGCCATTCGTTGGCCAGTTTTCCTGTTGCGGTTGTTGATACCATTGTCTTTGCATGGCCAGCTGAATCATACAGATGGAGACAGCTCAGCCACATATTGTTGGTCATGGTTGAACTAATAGGCTCACTCCCCAAAAATATCATAGTATACTGAAACAGGCCCATACAGTTCCAGAGGACGTGGAACAGACTGCTCTTTGTTCTGCTCAGAGCCACAAACAGCCCTATCTCTGGTCTTTGTGCTCTGTCTATCACTGACACATCAACAAGAGAGAAAAGACCAGAGAGTTCTGTCAGCCTTGCCGAGAGAAAACACTGCCATTCAAAGGTTTGGGGTCACTTAGAAATGTCCTTGTTTCAGAAATACAGTGTAGACAATGTGTCACGGCTTTCGTTGTAGGAAGGAGGAGCGGACCAAAATGCAGCGTAGTTGTGATTCATTTTATTAAATAAGGAAACTATACACGATTAAACTAACAAAATAACAAACATACGAAAACAGCCCTATCTGGTGCAAAACACAGAGACAGGAACAATCACCCACAAACACACAGTGAAACCCAGGCTACCTAAATATGGTTCCCAATCAGAGACAATGACTAACACCTGCCCCTGATTGAGAACAATATCAGGCCAAACACAGAAATAGACAAACAAGACATTCAACATAGAAAGCCCACTCAGATCACACCCTGACCAATCAAAACATGGAAACATACAAAGTAAACTATGGCCAGGGCATGACAGTACTGGAAAAGGTGTTAGAATGGCCAAGTCAAAGTACAGACCTGTCATGCCCTGGCCATAGTTTACTTTGTATGTTTCCATGTTTTGATTGGTCAATTTTTCAGTTTTTGATTTGTTAAAAAAGTTTGAAATATCCAATAAATGTCGTTCCACTTCATGATTGTGTCCCACTTGTTGTTGATTCTTCACAAAAAAATACAGTTTTATATCTTTATGTTTGAAGCCTGAAATGTGGCAAAAGGTCGCAAAGTTCAAGGGGGCCGAATACTTTCGCAAGGCACTGTATATATCTGAAGAATATGTAGGATAGTCTAGTATATGTATAGTAATAGTTAATAGGATAGGCCTTGACTAGAATACAGTATATACATATGATGTGGGTTAAACAGTATGCAAACATTATTCAAGTGACCAGTATTCCATTATTAAAGTCACCAGTGTTCCATGTATATTTACATAGGCAGCAGGCTCTAAGATGCAGGGTTGAGTAACCGTGTGGTAGCTGGCTAGTGACAGTGACTAAAGTTCAGGGCAGGTTACTGAGCGGAGGCCGGCTAGTGATGACTACATGCCGTGGCTCAATGGGGGGTTGGAGATCACAGCATAACACTGTGATATGGACCTGATGCTGTGGACCACGAGGAAGACTTCAACCTGTAGTGGTAGTGGTCAGCATTCCAGCTTTTACAGCAGGGGTACTAGGCAATTAGATTTAGTCGCAGGTCGATTTTTGTCTAAGCGAATGGTCGGTCGGGGGGGGGGGGATATCCTTTTTATCATTTGTACACTACAAACTGACCACAAGTAAACCCAAAAGAGGTTGTATTTGAAAATAACAATACTTTCATACCTTGTTTCAATTGAGACATGATCACGTCTCTTTTTTAATAATGTGGGTATACCTGGAAAGATGTTTCCATAACAATTTTAGCAAAATTCCTGGTGATTTTATAGTATTTTTGTGTCCCTAAAACATATTTTTTTTGAATCAGAGAAATTGAGCTGCTAATCCTAAAAATAATTCCACATCAGAGGGGCAAGCTGTCTGTCTCTCTCCTATCTCGCTCTCTCTCTCTCTTTCCTATCTCGCTCACTCTCTCTCTCTCTCCTATCTCACTCTCTCCCCTCTCTCTCCTATCTCACTCTCTCCCCTCTCTTTCTCTCTCGCTCTCTCCCCTCTCTTTCTCTCCCCTCTCTTTCTCTCTCGCTCTCTCCCCTCTCTTTCTCTCTCGCACTGAGCAACAGGCTAGCAATGTCACCCACATTTTTTAAGGTTGCGTCTAACCAAAATGAAATTATAAAATTACATTAGTCATTTAACAAAAATACAGTCTACAGTGGACAGCAATTGGTAGTTGTCATGGGTTGCAGCTATCTGGGACATCCACCCCAGTGTGCACACACTGTTTGAATCAACGTTGTTTCCACGTCATTTCAATTAAATGATGTTGAACTAACGTGGAATAGACATTGAATTGACATCCGTGCCCAGTGGGATGGCATGCACATTCACATATCCCCAGATATACTGATGATGTCTGATGATATGCATAAAGACAAGACATAAAACCGAGGTGAAGTAAAAGTAGACTGAATAACAGAAGGTAATAAAAGTACAACTTTGATGATAGAGCTCTCTAAATGTAACCTACAATAAAATTGACTCTTGAATCTACAAAACAGCATATTATCAGATCATTAAAACATGCATGCAGTGTTTTGTTAATATGTTAGGCTACTAACACATAAAGCAGATATCACAGTGTAGAAGTTACACTATGGCCAGTCAAATTATCTCAAAATTACTGTAGAAGGTGGAGATAATAATCTAGATTTCCTTCATGATTATGGTGCATAACGTTCATAGTTGACATGACGGTATTAACCTACAAGTGTAACAAATTTACAACATCAACAACAAGGCAACGGAATCATAGCCTATGAATGGATTGCATCAATAGAAGTTTGTAATGTAGCAAAATAGAATCAAATCAAAGTTTATTTTTCACGTTCGCTGAATACAACAGGTGTAGTAGACCTTACAGTGAAATGCTTACTTACAGGCTCTAACCAATAGTGCAAAAAAGGTATTAGGTGAACAATAGGTAAGTAAAGAAATAAAAACAACAGTAAAAAGACAGTGAAAAACAGTAGCGAGGCTATATACAGTAGACGGGCTTTATACAGGCACCGGTTAGTCAGGCTGATTGAGGTAGTATGTACATGTAGATATGGTTAAAGTGACTATGCATATATGATGAACAGAGAGTAGCAGTAGCATAAAGAAGGGTTGGCGTGTGGCGGGTGGCGGGACACAATGCAGATTGCCCAGTTAGCCAATGTGCGGAAGCACTGGTTGGTTGGATCAATTGAGGTAGTATGTACATATGTACATGAATGTATAGTTAAAGTGACTGCATATATAATAAACAGAGAGTAGCAGCAGCGTAAAAGAGGGGTTTTGGGGAGGGCACATAATGCAAAAAGTCCGGGTAGCCATTTGATTAATTGTTCAAGAGTCTTATGGCTTGGGGGTAAAAACTGTTGAGGAGCCTTTTTGTCCTAGACTTGGCACTCCGGTACTGCTTTCCACACGGTAGTAGAGAGAACAGTCTATGACTGGGGTGGCTGGGGTCTTTGACAATTTTTAGGGCCTTCCCCTGACACCGCCTGGTGTAGAGGTCCTGGATGGCAGGCAGCTTCGCCCCAGTGACGTACTGGGCCGTTCGCACTACCCTCTGTGATGCCTTGCGGTCGGAGGCCAAGCAATTGCCATACCAGGCAGTGATGCAACCAGTCAGGATGCTCTCAATGTTGCAGCTGTAGAACCTTTAAAGGATCTCAGGACCCTTGCCAAATCTTTTAAGTTTCCTGGGGGGGAATAGGCTTTGTCGTGCCCTCTTCACGACTGTCTTGGTGTGTTTGGACCATTCTAGTTTGTTGGTGATGTGGACACCAAGGAACTTGAAGCTCTCAACCCGCTCCACTACAGCCCCTTCGATGAGAAAGGGGGCGTACTCGGTCCTCCTTTTCCTGTAGTCCACAATCATCTCCTTAGTCTTGGTTACGTTGAGGGATAGGTTGTTATTCTGGCACAACCCTGCCAGGTCTCTGACCTCCTCCCTATAGGCTGTCTCGTCATTGTCGGTGATCAGGCATACCACTGTTGTGTCATCTGCAAACTTATTGATGGTGTTGGAGTCGTGCCTGGCCATGCAGTCATGGGTGAACAGGGAGTACAGGAAGGGACTGAGCACGCACCCCTGAGGGCCCCAGTGTTGAGGATCAGCGTGGCAGATGTGTTGCTACCTACCCTCACCACCTGGAGGCGGCCCGTCAGGAAGTCCAGGATCCAGTTGCAGAGGGAGGTGTTTAGTCCCAAGATCCTTAGCTTAGTGATGATCTTTGAGGGAACTATGGTGTTGAACACTGAGCTGTAGTCAATGAATAGCATTCTCACATAAGTGTACCTTTTGTCCAGGTGGAAAATGGCAGTGTGGAGAGCAATAGAGATTGCATCATCTGTGGATCTGTTCGAGCGGTATGCAAATTGGAGTGGGTCTAGGGTTTCTGGGATAATGGTGTTGATGTGAGCCATTACCAGCCTTTCAAAGCACTTCATGGCTATAGATGTGAGTGCTATGTGTCTGTAGTCATTTAGGCATGTTGCCTTCGTGTTCTTGGGCACAGGGACTATGGTGGTCTGTTTGAAACATGTTGGTTTTACAGACTCAATCAGGGACATGTTGAAAATGTCAGTGAAGACACCTGCCAGTTGGTCAGCACATGCCCGGAGCACATGTCCTGGTAATCAGCCTGGCCACGCAGCCTTGTGTATGTTGACCTGTTTAAAGGTCTTACTCACATCGGCTACATAGAGCGTGATCACACAGTCGTCCGGAATAGCTGATGCTTGTCTCAGTGATGCTTGCATCGAAGCGAGCATAGAAGTGATTTACCTCGTCTGGTAGGCTTGTGTCACTGGGCAGCTCACGGCTGTGCTTCCCTTTGTAGTCTGTAATAGTTGCAAGCCCTGCCACATAAGACGAGTGTCGGAGCCGGTGTAGTATGATTCAATCTTAGCCCTGTATTGACGCTTTGCCTGTTTGATGGTTCGTCGGAAGGCATAGCAGGATTTCTTGTAAGCTTCCGGGTTAGAGTCCCGCACCTTGAAAGCTGCAGCTCTGCCCTTTAGCTCAGTGCGAATGTTTCCTGTAATCCATGGCTTCTGGTTGGGGAATGTACGTACAGTCACTGTGGGGACAACGTCATCGATGCACTTATTGATAAAGCCAGTGACTGATGTGGTGTACTCCTCAATGCCATGGGACGAATCCCGGAACATGTTCCAGTCTGTAATAGCAAAACAGTCCTGTAGTTTAGCATCTGCTTCATCTGACCACTTTTTTATAGACTGGTGCACTGGTGCTTCCTGCTTTAATTTTTGCTTGTAATCAGGAATCAGGAGGATAGAGTTGTGGTCGGATTTACCAAATGGAGGGCGAGGGAGAGCTTTGTATGCGTCTCTGTGTGTGGAGTACAGGTGATCTAGAATTTCCTTCTGATTCCACATTTAACATGTTGATAGAAAATTGGTGGAACTGATTTAAGTTTCCCTGCATTGAAGTCTCCGGCCACTAGGAGTGCCGCCACGGGGTGAGTGGTTTCCTGTTAGCTTATTTCCTTATACAGCTTACTGAGTGCGGTCTTAGTGCCAGCATCTGTCTGTGGTTGTAAATAAAAAGCCACAAAAAGTAGCTGAAAACTCTCTAGGCAAATAGTGTGGCCTGCAATTTATCATAATATACTCTACTTCAGGCGAGCAAAATCTAGAGACTTCCTCAGATTTTGTGCAACAGCTGTTGTTTACAAATAAGCACAGATCATCCCCCCTCGTCTTACCGGAGTGTGCTGTTCTATCTTGCCCGGTGCAGCGTATATACCGCTAGCTGAATATCCATGTAGTCATTCAGCCACGATTCCATGAAACATAGGATATTCCAGTTTTTGATGTCCCGTTGGTAGGATATTCGTGTCCCCTGAACCCGCGTTTCTTCCTCTTGCAAATAACGGGGATGTTGGCCTTGTAGGGTGTTTGGAGAATGTCCTGTGCGTCTTGCTTGTTGAATTTTTTTTTTAGCCTAATCCGAGGTCAGTGATCGCTGTCCTGATATCAAGAAGCTCTTTTTTGCCGTAAAATACGGTTGCAGAATCATTATGTACAAAATAAGTTAAAAATAACACGAAAACCCACCACATAATATCACAATTGGTTGGGCGCCCGTAAAACTGATGCCATTTCTTCTGCGGCCATTTTCCATAGGAAGGAGAGAGGCTATCCAGACACGCCTCGTGCACAAATTAATAACATACAGTATGTCGCGCAGCTGAGTCGAGTGTGGAGACGAATGGATTTGGATCAGTCAGACTTCCTGATGAGCCCTTCCCAGCTAGCTACCAATAGCCACGGGAAGTCATTTGGGGGTGGGGGTGCTGTAATATTTTTGCAGACCGCTAATACAGGACTAGTAAAGGTACAGTGCACTACTTTTGTGAAACTAAATGTAGTTGTGTGTTTACTAGCATTTGCGTCTCTTATTTATCTGTACAAAACAATTAATCTGATAATACTTGTGGAACATAAAAGCACTTGCCTGATTATGTTTTCCAGTTTCTTGAAATACTTCGCAAATGCAACTTAAATCTATGTGAAAACTGAAATGGTCTATTCTTTCATTTTCCTAGACACGCTTATACAGAGCAACTTACAGTAGTGAGTGCATACATATTCTTACTTATTTGTACTGGTCCCCCTTGGGACTCAAACCCACAATTGTAGCATTGCAAGCGCCATGCTCTACAACTGAGCCACATCATCACAAACCACTTGATGTCTCAATGTACTCAATTACTGTATTGTGCATTGTTTTTCCTCATGGCGATGGAAAGTCAACAGGTACAAACCTAGATGACCATTCTGACCAGCCAATACAGTAATGTACATTTACATTAAGTGGTTTGTAAGGATGGTCAATTAATACTGCACAAAAAAGTGGTTGTTTTATATGTTATTTGATCATGAAAAATATTTAATTTGATGTAGATGCTTTGCACCTTTTGATGTAAATGATTGTGGACAGGGTTTTGTTATTTCTGGATTCCATTAGAATGACAATTGCAGAGGAAGGAACAGGGCAACAACTCTTACAATCCTTGAATCCTGCAAGATACTGTTCTTAATTATACAACTACCTTTTTTTGCCAAAGCAGAGATGCTGAAAATATTTTTTTGCCAGCACTACAGACATCTATATCGGTCTGCTAATACCAAGTAAAGCCCCAGTGCACTACTTTTGTGAAATATTTAATTTTATTATATATATATTTTCATTCAGATTTTTCAGGAGGTGCTGCAGCACCCTCAGCACCCCTACTTCCAGTGGCTGTGCACGGACCTAGTTCATGCTGGCTAGCTGGCAACAATGGTGCTAGTTAAAACTTAGGAAAGTGATGTTTATTTTGATGGGAAGGGAGTATTGGTCACCATCTGGTTGTCACCATTACCAGTGCAATGGTGTTGTATCAAGGTGCTTTCCGATGTGAGTTGCTTCTGTTCCCACCAGGCAGCAGTTGCTTCCCACCTATGCAAGTTCCAATCCAGCTATAGAAAGTTTTTTATATATTTTTAGTTTTAAGCTTATCCCAAACCTTAACCATGTTGAGTTAATTCCTTACCTTAAGAATGTGGAATTAATGCCTGAACTTAACCTTAAACACTTCGAAATTTGAAGTTTGGAACCACTTCGAAATTTGACGCTTGAGAAACATGGATCAACGTCTAACTCTTACTTGAGACTGAGCGCAACCATGTGGATGTCACCATGATACAGTCTGCTGCTCAATGGGGAGAGTTTGCCCTCAAGCAGGCAACACTACATGGGGCTCAGTGTCCTTGGCTCCCGGTTGCCGCAGTCTGAGCCCTTGGCTCCCGGTTGCCGTAGTCAGGAGGAGGGGAGTAGCTAGAATAGTGTATCCAATATCAGGCCAGGGTGACAAGTAAATAACATTTATTGCAGATTTAAACGGAATGATTCTACACTCAAGTCCCAACTTCGGCTGACAAGTTTCAAATTCTGGGTGAAGTTTCCAGCCACAAGCACAAACTAGCTAGCTGAGAAGGGCTCAGTAGGACGACTGACTAAACCGAATCCGTTCGTCTCCACTCGACTCTCGCTGCGCGACACAGGTCATCAATTTGGGCACCCGGCGCGTCAGTTTGAAGTCATGTTGGATTGTGTCATTGCAAACCCAGACTTATGATTTTTTTTGCGAAAGAAACAACAGCTATGTACTAGAACAGAGTCAATAAATGTCACACTATACACATGATATTTAGAGTTGATAACTTAAGCGGTATATTGGCACTTACCTGGGCGATGAGAAAACTGTTACAGCCGACACACGTCCACCCCTCCTCTGACAGTGGCAATAGGCTGCCCTTGGACAGCGCATTTCACTCACAACGTACGCTACTGCAGCGGAGGGCACGCGTATGGCCGGACCAGACCATTTGTTTCGATTAGGGGAGTTGGCTGCAAAATATGCTCAATTCACATAGGTTACTCCAGCTATATTGGTCATTGAAACAAATACAATGTTCAGAATATTGTGCAGGTTTTGAAATGATTTTATTCATCATCTATTATAAAACGTTTTTTTCAACATGATTATTTTTTTTTTTTTGATCTACGGCTTGTTGTTGTTTAGTGGTCTTTGTCACCTCGTGGCAGGAGCCATACTGTGACCCCAATGACGGTGAGGGTATGACAGTATTACAATGTGCACATTTGTCATATAAGTAAAAAACACGGATGAAAAAATTGGTTACGGGAGACATTGATCTTTACATTTTATCAATACAGCCCAGCTCGGTGACATTCTCTGTATCTCAATTTACCATCAAACCTGAAAGGGACAGAGAGTTGGAGAGTAAGGTGGGAGGAAAAGCGACCCCATCCTGGGATGGGCTGCACACCACTCTGTGACTGCACGGGACTGGTGAAATGCCACATTGTCCCATACATTTACAAACGTTGGCTGATTTCGCCTCACTGCAACCCTTTCCTCACCTGTCACAACCTTTCCATAGAGGTCATCCAGGAATGAAATGAGGCCCAATTATCGGTTTGTGCAACAGCAATCCATCAGAGGATATTTCTGCACACATTGTGATATTGGCATCCCTCTGGCCCAGGACATCCACTGTGGCTCGTTTCCCAATCACATTTCTTACTGTTGTTTTGCCAGAAATTTCTCAGAATAGATGCCACTGTTGACCGTTGCAGATTTGGCTGCACTCTCAGACCAGCCTCTCTCATTGATAGACCATGATTTATTACATGAACAATTATAGTAGCCCTAATCTAATCTGAGACTATCACTACATTTACATTTACATTTAGCCATGTCACGTTCTGACCATAGTTCTTGTGTTTTCTGCATCAGATAGGACTGTTTCGGTTTTGCCACGTTGGTTATTTTGTATTGGAAGTGTTCAATTTGTATTTATTATTAAATAAGATGAACACTTTGGTCCTCTCCTTCCCAAGAAGAAAGCCGTTACAAGCCACTTTAAACAATGCTACTTAATATAATGTTTACATACCCTACATTACTCATCTCATATGTATATGTATATACTGTACTCTATATAATCTACTGCATCTTTATGTAATACATGTATCACTAGCCCCTTTAAACTATGCCACTTTGTTTACATACCCTACATTACTCATCTCACATGTATATACTGTACTCGATACCATCTATTGCATCTTGCCTATGCCGTTCTGTACCATCACTCGTTCATATATCTTTATGTACATATTCTTTATCCCTTTACACTTGTGTGTATAAGGTAGTTGTTGTGAAATTGTTAGGTTAGATTACTCGTTGGTTATTACTGCATTGTCGGAACTAGAAGCACACACATTTCGCTACGCTCGCATTAACATCTGCTAACCATGTGTATGTGACAAATACATTTGATTTGACTACAGCTCTTGATCTTCCTCTCAGTCTTCTTCCACCACACATACGTACTCCTCTCCCTCTCCCTCTCCCAGCCACTCTTCTTTCTCTATCAGCCACTTCTCTATATCTGGCTGGGTCCATGTTTACATTACAGTACAGCATTATTCCTAAAATGTCCCCTTTTGTATAGATGGTAATGAAATTGAAAGATGAACACCTGGGTTGATGTTCAGCTACAATGGGAATCAGCTGTGGTTTGTCTAATTGTTTTGATAGTATTTAATCTTTCAGATATGGAATATATTTCGGTATTACTGTCTTGTTTAATTTTGTGTTATGTTAGGTTTTGAACTTAAGTTTAACAGTTTTGAAAAAAGTATGTTAACATGTGCAAATTGGCCTGTAGGTACATGGAGTTTTGGTGGTGGTTGTGTCTGAGTGAGAAAATAATTCATGAAATTTGAAAGATGTAGTCATTGAGTGCATTTTGTGCCAAAGCAATACAAAATTATCCACAGTCTTGCCCACATAGACTGTGTGAAGAGTTTTGAAAAAGTGACCTAAGTATTGTGAAATGGGTCCTAGCGATTGTAAAAAACTGTAATGCGTTTGAGACAATCAGTTGTGTTGTGAAAATGTAGGGGTGTATACAGAAGACAGCTCTCTTTGGTAAAAGACCAAGTCCATATTATGGCAAGAACAGCTCAAATAAGCAAAGAGAAATGACAATCCATCATTACTTTTGCAGTCGTAAAAGTCATCAAGTGCTATGAAACTGGCTCTCATGATGAGGACCGCCACAGGAAAGGAAGACCTAGAGTTACCTCTGCTGCAGAGGATAAGTTCATTAGAGTTAACTGCACCTCAGATTGCAGCCCAAATAAATGCTTCAGAGTTCAGGTAACAGATACATCTCAACATCAACTGTTCAGAGGAGGCTGCTGAATCAGGCCTTCATGGTCAAATTTCTGCAAAGAAACCACTACTAAAGGACTTCAATAAAAGGAAGAGACTTGCTTGGTCCAAGAAACACGAGCAATGGACATTAGACCAGTGGAAATCTGTCCTTTGGTCTGATGAGTCCAAATTTGAAATTTTTGGTTCCAACTGTTGTGTCTTTGCAAGACGCAGAGTAGGTGAATGGATTATCTCTGCATGTGTGGAACCCACCATGAAGCATGGAGGAGGGGGTGTGTTGGAATGGGGGTGCTTTGCTGGTGACACTGTCTGTGATTTATTTAGTATTCAAGGCACACTTAACAGCATGGCTACCACAGCACTCTGCAGTGATACGCCATCCCATCTGATTTGCGCTTAGTGGGAGTATCATTTGGTTTTCAACAGGGCAATGACCCAACACACCTCCAGGCTGTTTGGGATGAATTGGACTGCAGAGTGAAGGAAAATCAGCCAACAAGTGCTCAGCATATGTGGGAATTCCTTCAAGACTGTTGGAAAAGCATTCCAGGTGAAGCTGGTTGAGAGAATGCCAAACGTGTGCAAAGCTGTCATCAAGGCAAGGGCGGCTACTTTGAACATTCTCAAATATAAAATACATTTTGATTTGTTTAACACTTTTTTGGTTTACTACACGATTTCATATGTATCATTTCATAGTTTTGATGTCTTCACAATTATTCTACAATGTATAAAATAGTAAAAAATAAAGAAAAGCCCTTGAATGAGTAGATGTGTCCAAACTTTTGAATTATACTGTATACATGCACGCAAATATATACAGTACCTGTCAAAAGTTTGGACACACCTTCTCATTCAAGTGTTTTTCTTTATTTTTACTATGTTATTCAATGTAGAATAATATGGGTTGAATACTTATTCAGGGGTTAGTTGTTTAGCAACAAAACTGACGCGTGCACAACTATGGGGAAAAACAGACAGGGTTGGCTTTAGATCGTTGACAAAATGTAAGCTATAATTAATCTCCAATGTTTATTGAAAACAGAAATGATTTGCACAATGAGCACTTGTTGTCTCTCAAATACATCGTTACAGTTGTTGGTTAATATGGCTAGTGAATTGTAGCCATATTAGCATTGACATGAAATCAAGATCAAGATGAAACAAACCACTTACGATTCCCCACATAGCAGTTTCTTCTCAATCTTGCCATCCAGAATTATAACACACGAACGTCTGCCCCATTAAGCATGCACAAATCGTTTGAGTGATGTCGTCAGCTAACCCATCCATCATTGATATATTTGTTTTTTCATTAGTTTTTTTACACATTCAAAAATTGTTCTTCCAATTTGACATTACAGAGTATTTTGTGTAGATCGTTGACAAAAAAATATAACAATTAAATCAATTTTAATTCCACTTTCTAAATCAACAAAAACGTGGAAAAAGTCAAGGGGTGTGAATACTTTCTGAAGGCACTGTAGCTGTTACCTCAACAGCACAGCAATGAACACAGGGTTTTCATTCCTATGTATCTGTCCTTCATGCTTTGTCACATATTACAATGTACAGTATGATACAGAGACAACATGAGAGAATGAATATGATGGTGGGAAATGAGTTTGTATATGACTCAGCGCTCACTTACAGACATGTACATGTGTTATCAACTATGCCCAACAGAGGGCAACAGTGTCAAATATATGTTAACTTGTGTGTTACAGTTTTAGGCCTACCATCCTAGTAAATAAATATACACAATTCTGAATATTATGTTTACATGTTAGGCTACTGGTCATAATGCACACTTACATTCGATCATATCAAAGACAGACTGAGCAGTGGCAAAAATACACTATCGCTAGCAAACACATCTACGGAAGAGTGGGCATTATCCTCATCATCATCGGCCTTGTCTCAGTCTTGTCTCAGGTTAGTAAGTTGGTGGTCTGTTGATATCCCTTTAGTGGTGTGGGGGCTGTGCTTTGGTAAGTGGGTGGTGTTATATCCTGCCTGGTTGGCCCTGTCCAGGGGTATCGCTGGACTGGGCCACAGTGTCCCCTGACCCACCCTTGTCTCAGCCTCCAGTATCTATGCTACAATAGTCTATGTCCCGGCGGGCTAGGGTCAGTCTGTTATATCTGGTGTAATTCTCCTGTTTTATCTGGTTTCCTGTGTTTATTTAGTATGCTCTCTCTAATTATCTATCTCTCCCTCTCTCCCCTCCCGAAGGACCTGAGCCCTAGGACCATGCCTCAGGACTACCTGGCCTGATGACTGACTGGCTGTCCCCAGTCCACTTGGTCGGGCTGCTGCCCCAGTGTCAGCTGTTCTGCTTGAGACTATGGAACCCTGACCTGTTCACTGGACCTGCTACCTTGTTTTGACATAATGGCCATGTGCTCTTACAATATCCATCCGCCACAGCCAGAAGAGGACTGGCCACCGCTCAGAACCTGGTTTCTCTCGAGGTTTCTTCCTAGGTTCCTGCCTTTCTAGGGAGTTTTTCCTAGCCACGTGCTTCTACATCTGCAATGCTTGCTGTTTGGGATTTTAGGCTGGGTTTCTATATAGGACATTGTGAAATCTGGTGATGTAAAAGGGTTTTATAAATACATTTGATTGAAATTTGATTTGATTTGGCTGCAGGACAGGGAGTCCAAAATCATGGTTAGTTTCCACTTTGTTTCCACTTCGCCATTTTGGGCAATTTCATTATAACGGAATTGAGCTGATAGTCAGATTTTCCACTTAAAAATGTATGCCAAACAAAGAACATTGATTTCAAATCACATGGACTACTTTTAACAGTTAACCCTGAACATTTCACAAAAACACATGTACTGAAAGAATCGTATGGTAAAATAATTTCTGCAATAAAAAAAATATGTTTTCCAGACCGGACCTAATCTGAACTAATCATAGAAGTTCAGCACATTAGAGCTCAGTAGAGTACAGCAGAGTACAGTACAGCACAGAACAGTAGAGTTTAGTACAGTAGGGTAGAGCTAATTACAGTATAGTAGAGTATAGTAGAGAACGGTAGAGTACATGAAAGTAGTGTATAGTTCAATACAGTACAATACAGTAGAGTTCAGTACAGTACATCACAGTAGAATATACAGTTCAGTACAGTACAGTACAGTATACTATTGTGTACTTAACTCTAGTGTGCTCTACTGTGTACTGCACCAAACTTTACTCTAATCTATTATACTGCACAGTACTGTACAGTAAAGAACTGTACTGTACTGAACTATACTCTGCTCTTTTTATGTTATTTTATTGTACTCTACTGTGCTCTCCACACTTATGAAACAGACGTTTATGATTGGTTCAGATTTGGTCCAGACCGGATTGAATCAATCATGGACATCTATGTTTGTGCCAAATCCTCCTGATCGCACCAAAAAACAAAAATAATGTATTTGGAAGTTGAAATTAAGGCAAGGGTGGACTGACCACATTTCAACTACTCTTCAACATCCATGGAGGTCCGATGTCGGTCGTGCTCCGTGGGTAAGGATGCTGGTTACAGTGGAAAGAGAGGGGGCTCATGAGTAGGTGTCAGTAAGAGCCGGGATAGGTGACATTAACTAAAGAGAGAGAGATAGAGAGAGAGGGTTAAAGAGATGGAGGGGTTATCCAGACTGTAGTCACACTTGCTTTGACCTACAGACAACAGAAAGAGAACGAAAACAGTTGTGAGTTGAATGTAACAGTATGCCAGTGGAAGGGAGGACTGTAGCAGGTGACCCAACTGTGGTTTGTGACTGTGGTTTGTGATCATTTCCCATCGTAGCCAATTCATTTGCAGTAATTCCGTAATGGTTTTTCGGAAATTTCGGTACCAATTTGGTAACAGAATTTAGAGTTTAAATCATTTAATAATTCATAAACGAAATAAATATCAGTTAAAACACTATAACCAAATAGTATGTCATATCCTCCCTCCTCACGAGGGAGAGAAATTAGAACATTTTTGGTAATGGAATTTCAAGGAAGAGGACAATGTTTCTTCAATTTGCACAAGGCAAATCATTTCTGCAAAACTAAGTAAAGTGTTGATTTTAGTTGGCACTTTTAGATTTTAGTTAGTACTTTAACTTTAAAACTTTTTGTGGTAGATGATTTCTAAGACCACTTTTCCAGAAATCAAAGCCATTGATTATTTCTAATATTTAGGATATGGTTGAAACATGTATATATGCCTTCATAAATAGATAGACTATTAGTTTTCAATTGACACCAGCTTTTACATGCTCCTATGGACTTCACATGTTGGTGCTTTTACATGGACATGACCTTGTATGTGTGTGAATGGGCTTCACACTATGTTAACATGTTTAAATGTGAGGGTAGAAGCAAAGCAAAAATAGACAGGTTGTGCCAAATCTATTTCTCATGATGCTGTCAATATAGCGATTGAGTATGCAAATCGCAATTGCTACCCTCTAAATTACCTAAATTTTGTAATTAAAATGATCAATTAAAACTATTAAGGGGTAGGAAATTGATTTTGATATGAGGAAATATGAATGACTGGGTCTTTTGGTCAATGATTGACCCTCCTGTAACCTAAAGTATTACGTCTTACGTTTTCAGTAGCTCAGGTGGTTTGTACTTATAGAGCTGCCTAAAATAAGTTGTATCTAATGTTTATTGAATGGATTTAGTGCATGGTTCCATAACCCTTGACATTGGCCATGCATGTATCAGACACTCGTTAGGCTAGTAGCTAGTAGATGAAACACTAACAGTTATAGGTCTTGATGAGTGCTTCATTCTCCTCCAGTGGTTTCCAGTGTTCATGATGTAACAGGAAGTACTTTGTCAAGCTGCTGAGTGACAGAAACACTCTACCTGACGAACAGACAAATAACAACATAACACAAAAACAGGCAGGGCTTTCTAGCAAATGCCTAGTCCCAAAAACACCTAGCTGACAAGGATCGAAAGCTTTGACGTCATCCCTACCCCTAACCTCTATGTACCTCCTTCATTCTGAGAAACACACACACACACACACACACACACACACACACACACACACACACACACACACACACACACACACACACACACACACACACACACACACACACACACACACACACACACACACACACACACACACACACACACACACACACACACACACACTCCAGTGGTCTGTTTTTCTTCCTCTCACAACACTAGAGAGAGGTGGATAATGGGAAACATTAGTGTGAACGGCTGCTGCCAAGCGACCCACTCTCCCCGAGCACACCAGACGTGAATGCCATCTCCCCACGGCTCCCGCCAATTACAGGAGCCCCTCCAGCAGGCCTGGCCTAATAAAGAGCCTGGAGCATGGTGGGGGAGGGGTCAGGCAGGGATCGATCCCCCAGCCTCATGAGGGTACAGCTGGAGAGCCCACAGCTGACCCTCTGGGGAAAGTTACACAATTCTTGTCAATGTCCTCATATCTTGACCTCTCAACTTCATTATTTTCACTTCCTGTCGTGTGTTTGGTGCCATTGCCAACACAAAGTACAGACATGGAGGAGGACGCAAGTGCGAAAATGTCTGTCAGACCTGTTCCTCTACAGAGTGCTCTAGCGTCAATATTTGGAAGTAATCAACCTGGAAAATATAATTTTTAATTGACTGATATCAAATCAAGTCAAATCTTATTGGTCACATTCACATGGTTAGCAGATGTTAATGCGAGTTTAGCGAAATGCTTGTGCTTCTAGTTCCAACCGTGCAGTAATATCGAACAAGTAATCTAGCAATTTTACAACAACTAGCTTATACACACACAACTGTACAGGAATGAATCAGAATATGTAAATATAAATATATGGATGAGCGATGGCCAAAGTGAAGAGGCAACTCTGGGATACTGGACTTCTAGGCAGAGTTGCAAAGAAAAATCCATATCTCAGATTGGCCAACAAAATTAAAATATTAAGATGGGCAGTGCCTAGAAGGCCAGCATCCCGGACTCGTCTCTTCACTGTTGACGTTGAGACTGGTGTTTTGCGAGTACTATTTAATGAAGCTGCCAGTTGAAGACTTGTGAGGCTTCTG
This sequence comes from Oncorhynchus masou masou, assembly GCF_036934945.1. Taxonomy (NCBI): domain Eukaryota; kingdom Metazoa; phylum Chordata; class Actinopteri; order Salmoniformes; family Salmonidae; genus Oncorhynchus; species Oncorhynchus masou. Next base: position 46,294,886 of record NC_088229.1, on the reverse strand, counting down.
TTTCTCAAACTAGACACTAATGTACTTGTCGTCTTGCTCAGATCTGCACCGGGGCCTCCCACTCTATTCTGGTTAGAGCATGTTTGCGCTGTTCTGTGAAGGGAGTAGTACACAGCGTTGTACCAGTGTAACGTCTGCTTCCAACTCCCACTCTCAAACACGTAGATCCCCTGAAAGCAGCTCACTTTCCAGCCCACTTTCTAGCTCACACTCTCAAACACATGGATCCTCTGAACTCAGTTACCTATCCAGATCCCAATCACCTGAATTCTGATCACCTGTTCACACACCTGTATGTCATTATCACACATTATTAAGTTCCGTTCTTTGCACCCCATCATTGTAACGTATTGTTTGTTTTGTGACACACTTCTATTTCGGAGCTCTGTTGTTCGCATAATTTGTGGCGCCTTCTGCCTATCCCCTGCCTTTACTGTTGCTTTTTTGGATACCCTGTGTATGATTCTGCCTGGCCATGGACCCAGCTACCTGCCTCCTCCGGTGGTCCTTTACAAATAAACGCCTGCTGCTTGAAACCAGCTCTCTGTCTCCCATCGTGTTCATTACAACCAGATCTTCAGTTTCTTGCCAATTTCTCGCATATAAATAGCCTTTATTGGTCATAACAAGAATAGAATGATGAGTTTCAGAAGAAAGTTCAATGTTTCTGGGCATTTTGAGCCTGTAATCGAACCTACAAATGCTGATGCTCCAGTTACTCAACCAGTCTAAAGAAGGCCAGTTTTATTGCTTCTTTAATCAGAACGACTGTTGTCAGCTGTGCTAAAATAATTGCAAAAGGGTTTTCTAATGATCAATTAGCATTTTAAAATGATAAACTTGGATTAGCTAACACAAAGTGCCATTGGAACACAGGAGTGATGGTTGCTGATAATGGGCCTCTGTACGCCTATGAAGATATTCCATAAAAAATCTGCCGTTTCCAGCTACAATAGTCATTTATAACATTAACAATGTCTACACTGTATTTGTGATCAATTTTATGTTATTTTAATGGACAATTTTTTTTTGCTTTTCTTTCAAAAACAAGGACATTTCTAAGTGACCCCAAACTTTTGAACGGCAGTGTATGTACACAGTAGGTATTCACATTCACATTGTGCTCACCGTATTCCTACGTAGTAAGGCAAGCATTTACATAAAATACTATTATGTAGTGGAACCAAGGAAACCTACCTGTGTGTGGGATGCCACCACTGTGCTCTCTGATTAAGTAAATCACTGTACAATGAAAGTATGTGAGCATCATTACTGCATTACTGAGAGAGTAAAATAATAGGTCAGTGAGGGTTTAAGGTTATCAAGTTCAATCCTAGTAACTGCTCTGGGCTATACAGTCACCCCACAACATCCAACCCATTTTACTGATTTTTTTTCAAGAATCAAGTAAAAAAACAAAGAAAAACACATCCTGTCAGAGGAATGTATACTTGTTCCAGTGAAACCCCAGCCTTTTATAGCACCTTTCTAAAGCTCAATGCTAACTGGGGTTAAAGTTACTATATACTTGAAGTTGCTCTCATCTACATTAGGAGGCCCTCTCTTTAATATTGCCACGGCCTTGAGTCATAACGCTATAGAACTGTGTCTTTGTGAAGTGTGGAGATCGCTCCACCCCACAGTCAGAGACTAGACTACTCCTATTACTCCCAGATCCATGATTCCTATTCTAGAATTGGCTTCTTCTTTATCCCATCCAACCTTTTTCACTGTGTCTCAGAATGTCTCCCAATAATAATTTCAGACCGTTCTCTCTTGTATTTTGAGATGAAGTGTAACAGTGCTTAACGCCCTCCTAAAAGATGGTGCTTAGTCACTACTTTGGGAAATAAGTTTATTAACCCATGCCAGGAGATGTTTATTAACCCATGCAGGAGATGTTTATATTAACTAACGCCAATAAGAATGTGTGCCAACTTATTATCTGGGATACACTGGAAGCATTCCTTCCTCAAACTAGAATGGTCCAAACACACCAAGACAGTCGTGAAGAGGGCACGACAAAGCCTTATACCCCCTCAGGAAACGTAAAAGATTTGGCATGGGTCCTGAGATCCTTTAAAGGTTCTACAGCTGCAACATTGACTGGTTGCATCACTGCCTGGTATGGCAATTGCTCGTCCTCCGACCGCAAGGCAATCACAGAGGGTTGTGCGAACGGCCCAGTACGTCACTGGGGCTAAACTGCCTGCCATCCAGGACCTCTACACCAGGGGGTGTCAGAGGAAGGCCCTAAAAATTGTCAAAGACCCCAGCCACCCCAGTCATAGACTGTTCTCTCTACTACCGTAAGGCAAGCGGTACCGGAGTGCCAAGTCTAGGACAAAAAGGCTACTCAACAGTTTTTACCCCCAAGTCATAAGACTCCTGAACAGGTAAACAAATGGTTACCCAGACTATTTGCATTGTGTGCCCTCCCCAACCCCTCTTTTACGCTGCTGCTACTCTCTGTTTATCTTATATGCATAGTCACTTTAACTATAAATTCATGTACATACTACCTCAATTGGCCTACCAACCAGTGCTCCAGCACATTGGCTAACCGGACTATCTGCATTGTGTCCCACCACCCACCAACCCCTCTTTTTACGCTACTGCTACTCTCTGTTCATCATATATGCATAGTCACTAACAATACCTACATGTACATACTACCTCAATAGGCCTGACTAACCGGTGTCTGTATATAGCCTTGCTACTCTTATTTTCAAATGTCTTTTTACTGTTGTTTTATTTCTTTACTTACCTACACACACACATACTTTTTTTCTCTCCGCACTATTGGTTAGAGCCTGTAAGTAAGCATTTCACTGTAAGGTCTACACCTGTTGTATTTGGCGCACGTGACAAACAAACTTTGATTTGAGATGGCAAATCATATCATTTTCCAAAGCGGCCACTCACCTTTCCAAAGTGTACACAGTTCTTAAGTAATTTCAATGCAATTTCGTAACTCAAAGAGTCTTCAATTATGTGCTTTTTTGAGCTCTCCTAGCTGTGTCATTGAGGAACTAGAGAAAGAACACATGTAGTTGTTTTGTTTGGAACACAACCCTGCAATCACACATTTACTGCTGTTGTTTACGCATTCCAAAAACGGCCCATTATAAATCTCAATCTCGGTCAGGTGGGTATCATTTGAAAGCTTGTTCTATCGCCAATATGACTAGCTAAGTTATAGAATATTATCTTACTGTGTTAGGCTTTCACAAGGCATTTCTGAGAAACAGATCGTAATTCTGGTGCCCATTACAAATCTCAATCTGGGTCAGATGGGCATCATTTGAAAGCTTGTTCTATCGCCAATATGACTAGCTAAGTTATAGAATATTATCTTACTGTGTTAGGCTTTCACAAGTCATTTCTGAGAAACATATCGTAATTCTGGTGCGCATAGAAAGGAGTCATGAGTGCATTCAGGTGTTCAGCTGCAAATGTTCTTCACAATATACAAACATTGCCTCATTGTGTTCAGAACAACCCAGGGTAGGACGCCATATAATCTTGTAACTGTGCATCAAACATAGTGATCATGAACATTGACACTTTATATTATATGAGTTTTATGATACCTTCTAGTTGACATCAGTTCTTGCTCTGTATCTCTGAGGCTGTACAAGTCACTGTATTATGTCCTGCTGTCATGCACTTAAGGAAATCACGAATATCATGGATATATTGAAACTAGTGTATATATGGAGGCGTAAATATCCTGGCCTAGTATACAGTATCAGTCAAAAGTTTGGACACACCTACTCATTCATTTTTTTTTTTTTACTATTCTCTACATTGTAGAATCATAGTGAAGACATAAACACTATGAAATAACAGATATGGAATCATGTCATAACTAAAAAAGTGTTAAATAAATCAAAATGTATTTTATATTTGAAATTCTTCAAAGTAGCCACAGCTTTGCATGCACTTGGCATTCTCTCAACCAGCTTCATGAGGTACTCACCAAGACTGCATTTCAATTAACAGGTGTGCCTCGTTAAATGTTAATTTGTGGAATTTCTTCCCATCTTAATGTGTTTGAGCCAATCAATTGTGTTGTGACAAGGTAGGAGTGCTATACATATTATGGCAAGAACAGCTGAAATAAGCAGAGAAACGACAGTCCATCATTACTAAGAGCGTGTGAATTTTTTCAGCTTTTTATAAAAATCGCGCACAATTTCAACGTCCTGCTACTCATGCCAGGAATATAGTATATGCATATGATTAGTGTGTGTGGATGGAAAACACTCTGAAGTTTCTAAAACTGGTAAAATCATGTATGTGACTATAGCAGAACGTGTGTAGCAGGCAAAACCCCAAGGAAAACTGTTCACAAAAAAAAAAAAAAAAAATATCCCTCCGCCAGTTCTCTGTATTGTCTATGGCAAGGGAAAATAGATAGCGCCCAGTTTACAGTTCCTACAGCTTCCACACGATGTCGCCAGTGTTGGGAATTGGGTTGAAGTTAATCCTTGGTGAAATGAGGAATAGGCACTTCCTGTCATCGGGTACACCGGGGGAAGTTATGAAAGAGAGAATATCGACCATGATTTCAAGACTTGCTGCTATTGAATACAGATCGCCCCGTGATCAATTTGATTGATTATTAACGTTTACTAATACCTAAAGTTGGATTAAAAAAGTAGTTTGAAGTGTTTTGTCAAAGTTTATAGGCAACTTTTTTGATTTAAAAAATGACGTTGCGTTTTGGAAAGCTGTTTTTTCCTGGATCAGACGGGCTTCATAAATGGACATTTCGGGTATACATGGACAGATTTAATAAAAAATAAAAAAACAATTGTGATGTTTATGGGACATATTGGAGTGCCAACAAAGAAGCTCGTCAAAGGTAATGAATGTTTTAAATTTTAATTCTGCATTTTATGTAGCGCCGGCTACGCTAATTCTTTTGTTTACGTCCCCTTCAGGTATTTCGGGGGTTGCATGCTATCAGATAATAGCTTCTCATGCTTTCGCCGAAAAGCATTTTAAAAATCTGACATGTTGGCTAGATTCACAACGAGTGTAGCTTTAATTCAGTACCCTGCATGTGTGTTTTAATGAAAGTTTGAGTTTTATCGAGTACTATTAGTTGTCGCTCTGAAATTTCCCCTGATGTTGATCCCTGTACAGGGACAGCAGCCATAACTCGTTTAAGATATGAAGGTCAGTCAATAAGGATAAGGAACATTTTACCAATTTTGAAAGTTTCTTCAAATGCAGTCGCAAAACCATCAAGCGCTATGATGAAAGTGGCTCTCATGAGGACTGCCACAGGAAAGGAAGACCAAGAGTTACCTCTACTGCAGAGGATAAGTTCATTAGAGTTACCAGCCTCAGAAATGGCAGCCCAAATAAATGCTTCACAGAGTTTTAGTAACAGGCACATCTCAACATCAACTGTTCAGAGGAGACTGCATGAAACAGGCCTTCATGGTCAAATTTCTGCAAAGAAACCACTACTAAAGGACACCAATACGAAGAAGAGACTTGCTTGTGCCAAGAAACACTAGCAATGGACATTAGATCGGTGGAAGTCTGTCCTTTGTTCAGATCAGTCCAAATTTGAGATTTTTGTTTCCAACTGCCATGTCTTTGTGAGAATCAGAGCAGGTGAACGGATAATCTCCGCATGTGTGGTTCCCACCATGAAGAATGGAGGAGGAGGAATGATGCTGGTGACACTGTCAGTGAGTTATTTAGAATTCAGGGCACCCTTAACCAGCATGGCTACCACAGCATTCTGCAGCGATATGCCATCCCATCTGGGTTTTGCTTATTGGGACTATCATTTGTTTTTCAACAGGACAATGACTCAACACACCTCCAGGCTGTGTAAGGCCTATTTGACCATGAAGGAGAGTAACGGAGTGCTACATCAGATGACCTGGCCTCCACAATCAGCTGATCTCAACCCAATTGAGATGATTTGGGATGATTTGGACTGCAGGTTGAAGGAAAGCAGCCAACAAGTGCTAGGCATATATGAGAACTCCTTCAAAAATGTTGGAAATGCATTCCAGGTTAAGCTGGTTGAGAGAATACCAAGAGTGTGCAAAGCTGCTATCAGCAAAGCTGCTATCAGCAAAGCTGCTATCTAATCTTAGCAATTTCTTCTTAGCTAGCTACATAGCCGTCTTTGTATCAAAGATAATTGCGTAATTATCGTATTTCATCGTCCTAACGTAGTCTACACTGCTATCTGCCCAGCAGCTAGCTAACGCCCACCGATTACCAGCACTGTAGAAACTATTACACTCAACTGAACGACTCGATTAGTGTAGTGTTAGCTAGCTACATAGTTGTCTTTGCTGTCTTCGTATCCAAGATAATTGTGTAGTTTAGAGTGTGTAGACTTATAGTGATTATCTTAATTTACCGAGGTTAGCTAGCCAGCTATTTGTCGTCCTTAACGTAGGAGATACTGCTAGCTAGCTAGCCAACAGCTAGCCAACGTCTACCGAATAGAACTTCAACAACCCGGTCAACATTCCGCTTCGCTCCACAGGTAGTATCACATTTTCATTTCACTTCATTACAGTACAACGGTTTGATTTGTTTGATCGTAGCTAGCTAGCTACATAGCCGTCTTTGTATCTAAGAAAATTGTGTAGTCTAGAGCAATTTTCTAGGTTAGCTAGCCAGCTATTGTCGTTCTTTTAACGTAACGTAATCAACACTGCTAGCTAGCCAGCTAGCCCCGAATAGCAGCACTGTAGAAACTATTACACTCGACGGAACGACTTGATTAGTGTAGTGTCAACAACGCAGCCACTGCCAGCTAGCCTACAAAGTCAACAACGCTGCCACTGCCAGCTAGCCTACTCCAGCAGTACTGTATCATTTCAATCATTTTAGTCAATCAATTCTTCAAGCTTAACTTTCTGAACATTCGAGACGTGTAGTCCACTTGTCATTCCAATCTCCTTTGCATTAGCGTAGCGTCCTGGCGTCGTGAGGGAGTTTGTTCCACCATTGGGGGCCAGAGCGAACAGTTTTGACTCGGGAACTGTACTTCCTCAGTGGTAGGGAGGCGAGCAGGCCCAGTGCCCTTGTTTCAGAGCCCGGTGCCGTTCCCCTCACAGCTCCGTAGGCAAGCACCATGGTCTTGTAGGACTGCTGGAAGCCAGTGGAGAGAGCCGGGGTGACGTGAGAGAATCTCGCCATCTGGATGAGTTGTAGGGGTTTAATTGACGGGAGATGACTCCATTGTTTCCTCCTCCCAGAGTTCGCTAAGAACCTCTTGCCGAGGTTCAGCTTGAGGTGGTGATCCGTCATCCACACTGATATGTCTGCCAGACATGCAGAGATGCGATTCGCCACCTGGTCATCAGAAGGGGGAAAGGAGAAGGCGTGATCACCAGTGGTGAGAGCGTGGCGAGGAGACAGATTCTCGCCACGCCACCTGGTAGGAGCGACCTGTCAGGTAGGACGCAATCCAAGCTGGACAACACCCTGATTCTGAGAGAGATAGCGGGAGAGCTGGGTCGTTCTCAACTAACATCAAGGCTGGGAGGAGGAAACAATGGAGTTGGTGGCCCGTTCCTGTAGGTTCATGCTCTACAACATCCGCAGAGTAGAACAGAGCCCGCCCCTGCCTCACACAGGAAGCGGCGCCGCAGGTCCTAATCCAGGCACTTGTCATCTCCCGTGTCTGGATTACTGTCTTGAAACCTGACTGATTTGGATCAAGAAGGTCATTCTGTTGGCTGGGCTCCCAAGAGTTTTGGAGAGAAAAGAAAGAAGGGATACTGGTCTGTAGTTGTTGACATCGGAGGGATCAGGTTTTTTCAGAAAACTCTCGCCTCTTGAAGACGGAAGGGACAAGCGGTCAGGGATGAGTTGATCATCGGAAATGGTCTGGAGAAGAGAGGAGGGGATAGGGAACGCCGCAGCCCAAGATTTCATCTGGTGTTGAGCAGAAAGCGGTGTCGTTTGACTTAGCCGAGGATCAGATGTCGTCGACCTTCTTTTCAAAATGGTTGACGAAGTCATCTGCAGAGAGGGAGGAGGGGGGGGAGGGGAGGGGGATTCAGGAGGGAGGAGAAGGTGGCAAAGAGCTTCCGCAGATGCTTGGAATTTAGAGTGGAAGAAAGTGGCTTTAGCAGCAGAGACAGAGGAGGAAAATGTAGAGAGGAGGGAGTGAAAGGATGCCACTGGCTTCCATTTCCGTCGGCTGCCCGGAGCACTGTTCTGTGAGCTCGCAATGATCCGAGCACGGAGCGGGAGGGGAAGACCATGGATGCAGAAAGGGAAGAGAGGAGGGTTGAGGAGGCAGAATCAGGAGATAGGTTGGAGAAGGTATGAGCAGAGGGAAGAGATGATAGGATGGAAGAGGGGAGAAGCGGGGGAGAGAGAGCAAAGGTTGGGACCGCGATACCATCCGAGTAGGGGCAGTGTGGGAAGTGTTGGATGAGAGCGAGAGGGAAAAGGATACAGTGGTCGGGACTTGGAGGGGAGTTGCAATGAGGTTAGTGGAAGAACAGCATCTAGTAAAGATGAGGCCCTATTGCCTGCCACAAAGAGGAGAGGAGTGGAAAGAAGGAGGCAGAGAGGAATGAGTCAAAAACAAGGGTCGCCCAGGACTGTGAGAGGTGAGCCGTCCTCATCCATCAAGCTCATTGATGAACCTCCAAGGGAACCTGGAGGGCGATAAATGATAAGGATGTTAAGCTTGAAAGGGCTGGTAACTGTGACAGCATGGAACCACAGATGAGGGGAGAAGAATGACCACTTGGGAGAGATGAGGATTGCCACCACCCCGCTGACCAGAAGCGGGGTGTGCCAGTCGAAGAGAGAGCAGTAGGAAAGTGTTGTCTGTGGTGACATGTTTCCGTCAGTGCCAAGAAGTCGAGGGACTCTGAGATGAACTCCCCCCAATGGTGGAACCTCTGGCCTGCTCGCCTCCCTACCACTGAGGAAGTACAGTTCCCGCTCAGCCCAGTCAAAACCCGCTCTGGCCCCCCAATGGTGGAACAAACTCTCACGACGCCAGGACAGCGGAGTCAATCACCACCTTCCGGAGACACCTGAAACCCCACCTCTTTAAGGAATACCTAGGATAGGATAAAGTAATCCTTCTCACCCCCCTTAAATGATTTAGATGCACTATTGTAAAGTGGCTGTTCCACTGGATGTCATAAGGTGAATTCACCAATTTGTAAGTCGCTCTGGATAAGAGCGTCTGCCAAATGACTTAAATGTAATGTAAATGTAAGGTAAAGCATGGCTACATTGAAGATTCTAAAATATAAAACATATTTTGATTTGTCTAACACTTTTTTGGGTTACTACATGATTCCATGTGTTATTTCATAGTGTTGATGTCTTCACTATTATTCTAAAATGTAGAAAATAGTACAAATAATGAAAAACCCTTGAATGAGTAGGTGTATCAAAACATTTTACTGGTACTGTACATGGCAGAGGCTAAATCAAGCTAGTCGTCTTGACTACTATCTTATGTCATTCTCGCTGGCACCAAACGTTTAAAAACTGTTGACGGGACAGAATGCTGATGGACCATCAAATAATTTACATATACATTGCTCATGCAGAATTTCCACATGGGTGAGGATATTGGAAATTTAATCAAAGCCTATTGGATGATAACTTGTTTTTAACTAGGACAGAAGAATTTATAACTGACTTTTTCTGACATAACATAGGTACAGCTGATCCCCTTATTGTATGGGACACTTTTAAATGTGCCTTTAGAGGCCATGTAATTCAATACTCATCTCTAAAACTAAAGCAATTTAGGTCAAAAGGAGTCCATTTCAAAAACAGAAATAGGACTAACAGTACAGATAGCCATAATAACGGCACCATAGAGACACATAATAAGTTAGAGGAAAAACAAAAAGAAATGGAGGAACTTACTCAAGAAAGATCAAGTGAAAGACATTCTAAAAAAATAAAAAATGAAAGGAGCACGTGATGCCACGGAGCTGAGCAGACGTTAACAAACCGAGCTCTTTAAAATAATATTATTACCTAAATAACAACATTGAAACAATATTCTAACATTGGCTGGTAGCTAGCTCGCAAGATTAGAATTAGCCCTCATGACTCAGATGGCAGTTCCAGACTGCTGCTCTCAGCAGCCTCTTCCGAGTCTGCCGGCATGCTTGCTACTCTCCTCAAAGAAATTCAAGATGGTAACAAAGGTATTTAATTGAAAATTGACAAGAAATAAGCCATTGACGACCTGAAATCCTCCCTGATTGATCTCCTTTTGAGAACGACTTTTGAGAAAACATTAGCACAGTTGAAGATACCGTCACTCGACATGACCAGATTATGAAACATCTGCAGAAGGACAATGCCTATCTCAAAAACAAGGTAGACCAGATGGAGAACCAGAGCAGACGTAGTAATATCCGTGTGGTGGGATTGAAAGAGGACAGCGAGGTCCATGACCCGGTCCGCTTCTTCACTCAATGGATCCCTGATGTCCTAGTGGTTAGAGCGTTGGACTTGTAACCGGAAGGTTGCGAGTTCAAACCCCCGAGCTGACAAGGTACAAATCTGTCGTTCTGCCCCTGAACAGGCAGTTAACCCACTGTTCCCAGGCCGTCATTGAAAATAAGAATTTGTTCTTAACTGACTTGCCTGGTTAAATAAAGGTAAACAAAAAAAAAACAACTTCACCAAGCCACTGGAAATCGAACGCGCCCACAGAATATCAGCACCGAAACCCACGCCAAATGAGCCCCCACGGGCCTTCCTGATCAGGTTCCTCCATTTCCAGGACAGGGAGAAGATACTGCGACTTGCAAGAGCCAAATGGGACCTCACCATCGATGGCAAGAGGGTCAGCCTTTTCCCGGATATGAGCGCGAAACTCACCAGACGTTGCAAGCAGTTCAGACTAGCCGCCAAAGGACTGAAGGAGAAGAACATCACTGGCTACCTCATTCACCCTGCAAGGATAAAAGTTTATTACAATGGCTGAAGCAATTTCTTCAACACACCGGGAGAAGTGTTTACTTTTCTCAAAGAACTGAACCGCGTTTGATTCACGAAGGGTTATCTGTGGGATAAGATGCAGTTTATTGTTTTTTTTCTTGTTTGTGCTGTCCTGGGTCTGAGCTGTTGATGTCTACTTGGAATTTGGATCCATTTACCCCGCGATTCGGTCACTACAGTTGATTAGGACATTTTCAACAAACAATTTTTTCCCATGTTTAGTTCTCTTACATTTACAGGAGAGTATATTTTGGTTTTGTCAGTATCCTCTGGGAGAAGCAAATTAGTGGGCTTAGTCCTATTTCTTTCTCCGCCATTTCTTTTTCTCCTCTCCTGAATAGAGACTCAAGCAGCCCTTATTGTGGACAGTAAATATTCAGCCATAAATGTATATTCACAAAATTTGTTTTCAACTTAGAGAGCTCGTAGGTTTTAGTTTACGCCAAGGTTTAGCTATTAAGAGCAAGATGGAAAGAGAGCAACAACGAATCTCTACAAGTGTGTTCATGTTTGATTGTTGGGATTGTGGATTTAGTCTGACAATCAGGGTGGGTGGGGTTTATGTTTTCTTATCTATGTTTAATTTAATTTCCTTCCTAAAGAGACACATAGGCCACTACAGTGTTCAAACTAAAGCTGGAACATTACCTGACTATTTACATATGAGGGATTACCATTCGGTTATATATTTGAAACCCAACCCATGCTTAATCCACTAAAATATGTCACATTCAACGTAAAAGGTCTTAACAGCCTTTTAACAGTTAAGAGGAAAAAAGTCTATACATTCCTTAAGAAATTAAAGGCTGACATTATGTTTGTACAAGAAACACATCTTACAGCCAGTGAACACAAGAATTTGAAGAGGGAATAGGTAGGACAAGTTTTCGCGTCCTCTTTTAACTCCAATACAAGAGCAACTGTGATTTTGATAAGTAAACACATCCCCTTCTGTGTCAGCAACACCATGTCTGATCCCTCATGCAGGTTTGTTTTGGTGCTGGGGCATATATATTCAGAGTCTTGGACCCTATTGCTCCTAACTTCGATGACCACATGTTTATTCAGAATGTCTTCCCTCAGGTAGCTCAAGCACCACCAGGATGGTTACTGGCTGGAGGAGATATACATGTTTGTGGAGATACAGTTCTTGATTGGTCCTCTGATGAACCCTACCTTCTTACCAAAGCCGTCAAGCTTACCATGTCATTTATTCTCAATTTACTAGATATCTGGAGACAGATGCATCCACAGGATAGGGACTACTGTTTTTATTCACACCCACACAACATACACACACACGCATAGATAACTGTTTGCTATCAACCCAACTGTGTTAGATATTGATTATCTCCCCAGATTGCATAGTGACCATTATCGCCTGGTACTATCAATCTCCATTCCTACCAAGGTAAATGGAGCATATACAGTTGAAGTCGGAAGTTTACATGAACTTAGGTTGGAGTCATACAAACTCGTTTTTCAACCACTCCACACATTCATTGTTAATTAACAAACTATAGTTTTGACAAGTCAGTTAGGACATCTACTTTTGCATGACACAAGTCATTTTTCCAAAAATTGTTTACAGACAGAATATTTAGCTTATAATTCACTGTACCAAAATTCCAGTGGGTCAGAAGTTTACATACACTAAGTTGACTGTGCCTTTAAACAGCTTGGAAAATTTCAGAAAATTATGTAATGGCTTTAGAGGCTTCTGATCGGCTAATTGACAATTGACAATATTTCAAGGCCTACATTCAAACTCAGTGCCTCCTTGCTTGACATCATGGGAAAAACAAAAGAAATCAGCCAAGACCTCAGAATTTTTTTTGTAGACCTCCACAGGTCTGGTCCATCCTTGGGGGCAATTTCCAAACGCCTGAAGGTACCACGTTCATCTGTACAAACAATAGTACGCAAGTATAAACAACATGGGACCACGCAGCCGTCATACCACACAGGAAGGAGACACGTTCTGTCTCCTAGAGAAGAACGTACTTTGGTGTGAAAAGTGTGAATCAATCCCAGAACAACAGCAAAGGTCCTTGTGAAGATGCTGGAGGAAACAGGTACAAAAGTATTTATGTCCACAGTAAAATGAGTCAACATAACCTGAAAGGCCACTCAGCAAGGAAGAAGCCACTGCTCCAAAACCGCCATAAAAAAAAATCTGACTATGGTCTACAACTGCACATGGAGACAAAGGTCTGGTCTGATGAAACAAAAATAGACCTGTTTGGCCATAATGACCATCGTTATGTTTGGAGGAAAAAGGGGGAGGATTGCAAGCTGAAGAACACAATCCCAACCGTGAAGCACGGGGGTGGCAGCATCATGTTGTGGGGTGGCGGCATCATGTTGTGGGGTGATGGCATCATGTTGTGGGGGTGCTTTGCTGCAGGAGTGACCGGTGCACTTCACAAAATAGATGGCATAATGAGAAGGAAAATTACGTGGATATATTGAAGCAACATAACAAGACATCATACCCAAATCCAGATAGCAGATGTTCTGAAAGAGCTGCAAAACCTGGACCCGTACAATTCAGCTGGGCTTGACAATCTGAACCCTCTATTTCTGAGACTATCCGCCACCATTGTCGCAACCCCTATTACCAGTCTCTTCAACCTCTCTTTCATATCATCTGAGATCCCCAAGGATTGGAAAGCTGCCGCAGTCATCCCCCTCTTCAAAGGGGGAGACACCCTGGACCCAAACTGTTACAGACCTATATCCATCCTGCCCTGCCTATCTAAGGTCTTCGAAAGCCAAGTCAACAAACAGATCACTGACCACCTCGAATCCCACCGTACCTTCTCCGCTGTGCAATCTGGTTTCCGAACCGGTCACGGGTGCACCTCAGCCACGCTCAAGGTACTAAACAATATCATAACCGCCATCGATAAAAGACAGTACTGTGCAGCCGTCTTCATCGACCTGGCCAAGGCTTTCGACTCAATCACCATATTCTTATCGGCAGACTCAGTAGCCTCGGTTTTTCTAATGACTGCCTTGCCTGGTTCACCAACTACTTTGCAGACAGAGTTCAGTGCAGACAGAGATGCAGGGTAGACCATCTGATCATTTATCACTCCAGTGTTAATCTGCAATCTAATTATTTGCCTACCTCCTCATGCCTTTTGCACACAATGTATATAGACTCTTTTTTTTAAATTTTTTATACTGTGTTATTGACTTGTTTATTGTTTACTCCATGTGTAACTCTGTGTTATTGTCTGTTCACACTGCTATGCTTTATCTTGGCCAGTTCGCAGTTATAAATGAGAACTTGTTCTCAACTAGCCTACCTTGTTAAATAAAGGTGAAATACAAAATAAAATAAATAAATAAATCAGTCAGGAAGTTAAAGATTGGTTGCAAATGGGTCTTCCAAATGGACAATGACCCCAAGCATACTTCCAAAGTTGTGGCAAAATGGCTTAAGGACAACAAAGTCAAGGTATTGTTGGAGTGGCCATCACAAAACCCTGACCTCAATCCCATAGAACATTTGTGGGCAGAACTGAAAAAGTGTGTGCGAGCAAGGGGGCCTATTAACCTGACTCAGTTACACCAGCTCTGTCAGGAGGAATGGGCCAAAATTCACCTAACTTATTGTGGGAAGCTTGTGGAAGGCTACCCAAAATGTTTGACCCAAGTTAAACATTTTAAAGGAAAGCTACCAAATACTAATTGAGTGTATGTAAACTTCTGACCCACTGGGAATGTGATGAAAGAAATAAAAGCTGAATTAAATCATTCTCTCTACTATTATTCTGACATTTCACATTTTTAAAATAAAGTGGTGATCGTAAATGACCTAAGACAGGGAACTTTTACTAGGATTAAATGTCAGAAATTGTGAAAAACTGAGTTTAAATGTATTTGGCTAAGGTGTATGTAAACTTCTGACTTCAACTGTAACTTTAATCCATTGTCTATGTTATTGAAACAACCTGAATTTTGTACATTCATCAAAGAGCAGATCAATATTTTTATTTCAACAAACAAACCCTCGGCTCCTGACAGTTTCATTCTTTGGGGCACATTGAAAGCCTATCTGAGGGGACTGACCATCCTGAATATCCTTGAATCTGAAATCTCTGAGCTTGAGAAAACCTACCAAAGATGCCCGACTAAAGATCTTTACAGGCTTTTGGTAAATAAATAGCTGAAATATAATACTCTGAACACATATCAAGCTGAGAGGGCCATCACTAAATCAAAACAGCGTTACTACGAGCTTGGAAAGAAAGCACACAAAGTATTGGCATGGCAACTGAAAGCAGAGGAAAGTAAGAGAACAATTAATGCTATAGAAACTCTTACTAATGATATATCTTTCGACCCTACTGAAATGAATGATACTTTTAAGAAATATTACGAGGACCTCTATACTTCCCATTCAAGCGATGATCTATCAGAGATCGACTATTTTCTATCCTCTCTCAACCTCCCATGCCTGTCAGATGAAGACAGCGAGCGCCTGAGTGAACAGTTCTCAGTCCCTGAATGGTTGGAGGACATTAAATCCTTACCTTCTAATAAGTCTCCTGGGGAAGATGGCTTCCCCCCAGAGTTTAATAAAGAATTTAAGGAGCTGTTGGTACCCTACCTTATGGAAGTACTTAAAAAAAGCCAGGGAAGACTGCTTTCCTGAGTCTTTCTCTCCAAAGCAGTGATTACAGTGATTTACATGAAAGGGAAAAAACCTGATAAAGTGCGCCTCCTATAGACCAATCTCTCCCCTTAACACAGATTGTAAACTGGTCACCAAGATGCTATCTAAGAGCCTGGAGTCATGTCTTCCCCTGTTGGTCAACCCAGATCAGACTGGCTTCATAATTAATAGATTGTCCTCCAATAATCACAGAAGGTTCTTTGATATAATTCCCCTTGCTAACCAAAACATAATACCTAGTGTCGCGGTCTCCCTCAACGCAGAAAAGGCCTTTAATAGGGTCGTATGGCCAAATCTCTTTCGCGTCTTTGAAAAGATTGGTTCAGGCACCATGTTTGTAAAATTCCTCTACAAATCTCCTAAAGCTAGGATTGCTACCAATGTGATTAATTCCTCCTCTTTCCCTCTCTATATGGGGAACAGATAAGGTTACCCAATTAGCCCCCACCTCTTCGCCATCGAACCGTTGGCTGAGACCATTAGAACGTGTCATGACATACATTACATGGCTTTGAGGTGGGCCCCCATACATATAAGTTATCACTTTCTGCGGACAACCTTATTTCTAATTAATCTAGAACATTCCCTCTCTCACTTACAGAACCTATTATAATTATGTATCTGGATATAAGGTCAATTTTGATTAAAAAAAACTAAATCTTACCATTGTCTGTCTTTGACCATCATACCATCAAGCATAAGCTTCCATTTAGATGGTTGCCTATGGGCTTCACATATTTGGGTATAATGGTGGATGGTAACCTGAGCAACCTTTATATAAACTCAATCTGGCCAGCTTGTTGCAAAAGGTGGAGGGTGACCTTTGTAAATGGATGGACTTGCCTCACTCTACTGGGTAGAATTAACGTAATTAAAATGAATGTCCTACCCAGATTTCTATATTTGTTTTAATCTCTCCCCATCCCTGTGCCCGCAGGATTCTTTTCCTCTCTCGACATGCTGACCAGACATTTTATATGGCACGGTAAAATCCCTAGGATTAGTCTGGACAAACTGACCCTTGATTACAGTCAAGTGGGCTTAAACCTCCCCAATTTCAGAATGTATTGCTGGGCTGCACAGTCTAGGTTTCTGGCTCAGAGGTTTGACAATGGTCCTTCTCCCTCATGGTTGAACATTGAACAGTTTGAGGTAAATGAGGACTCTGGGCCAGAATTGTTTTATAAATGCGACAGGAAATCTATAAAAACTACCACAACGCTTTAATTATACATTCTGTCCTGGAATGGTGCAAACTGCATGAGCTGTTCAGACGAGAGCGATTTATTTCCCCTAAAACCTGTAAGAATATTTGAAAGATAATACACAACACAGAGGACAAGGGGTCAATAGAGTACTAACGATGTCATGTTCTGACCTTAGTTCTTTTGTTATGTCTCTGTTTTAGTATGGTCAGGGCGTGAGTTGGGTGGGTTGTCTATGTTCCCTTTTCTATGTGGTGTTTTTGTGTTTGGCCTGATATGGTTCTCAATCAGAGGCAGGTGTCATTAGTTGTCTCTGATTGAGAATCATACTTAGGTAGCTTTTTCCCACCTGTGTTTTGTGGGTGATTATTTTCTGTGTCTGCGTGTTCCACACGGAACTGTTCCGGTTTTTGTTATTTCACGTTGTTATTTTGTATTTTTCCGTGTTCTATTACAAAAATCATGAACATGTACCACGCTGCGCATTGGTCCTCCGATCCTTCCTACTACTCCTCGTCAGAGGAGGAAGAAGACCGTTACAAACGATCAATGGAAATAGTGTTTTTTTATGTAATATCAATGGGTCAGAGGAGGAAGAAGACCGTTACAAACGATCAATGGAAATAGTGTTTTTTATGTAATATCAATGAGTCAGAGACATGGGAGGAATTTCAGTCTGGGACTCATGAAAAGTTCTCATTGGTCTAAATTGTTTATACATTGAATCTGAAATAGGATACTTGTTGTTTGGTCATTGGCCCAGTTTTATTGCAAGGAAGTCTAATTGGTCAACCACATGCTTGGGCTGAGTTATAAAATACATCCTGTCCCTTTGTTCTGTGGAGAGAATGACAGGAGCGAATCACTGAGGACAGGGGGAGCATGAACATCTACCATCTACCTCCCTGCATGATTTGTTCTCTTTGAATAAACCTATTTTCCTCCCCCTGATTTGCTTTGGGGCCTGTGTTATTGAAGAATAACATCAACTGCTATCACTTGGGGCCGTGCCCGAGATGAATTTGGTCTGAACAACAACAAGAAAACTCATCAACTCTGTGTTGATCCAGAGCAAAGAGAGAAGGCTGCACACAACTCACTTTGAGAGTCAACTCTTATTCTCCTGACTGATGGCATAATTGCTGGGTGAGTCTAGACCAATATCATTTTAAAAGAACCAAATCAGGTTAAAATTAGTGCATGCAATGAGTGATACGTATCTGTGGTGTATATAATCAAATCAAATTTATTTGTCACATACACATGGTTAGCAGATGTTAATGCGAGTGTAGCGAAATGCTTGTGCTTCTAGTTCCGACAATGCAGTAATAACCAACAAGTAATCTAACTAACAATTCCTAAATTACTGTCTCATACACAGTGTAAGGGGATAAAGAATATGTACATAAGGATATATGAATGAGTGATGGTACAGAGCAGCATAGGCAAGATACAGTAGATGGTATCGAGTACAGTATGAGATGAGTATGTAAACAAAGTGGCATAGTTAAAGTGGCTAGTGATACATGCATTACATAAGGATGCAGTCGATGATATAGAGTACAGTATATACGTATGCATATGTGATGAATAATGTAGGGTAAGTAACATTATATAAGGTAGCATTGTTTAAAGTGCCTAGTGATATATTTACATAATTTCCCATCAATTCCCATTATTAAAGTGGCTGGAGTTGAGTCAGTGTCAGTGTGTTGGCAGCAGCCACTCAATGTTAGTGGTGGCTGTTTAACAGTCTGATGGCCTTGAGATAGAAGCTGTTTTTCAGTCTCTCGGTCCCAGCTTTGATGCACCTGTACTGACCTCGCCTTCTGGATGATAGCGGGGTGAACAGGCAGTGGCTCGGGTGGTTGATGTCCTTGATGATCTTTATGGCCTTCCTGTAACATCGGGTGGTGTAGGTGTCCTGGAGGGCAGGTAGTTTGCCCCCGGTGATGCGTTGTGCAAACCTCACTACCCTCTGGAGAGCCTTACGGTTGAGGGCGGAGCAGTTGCCGTACCAGGCGGTGATACAGCCCGCCAGGATGCTCTCGATTGTGCATCTGTAGAAGTTTGTGAGTGCTTTTGGTGACAAGCCGAATTTCTTCAGCCTCCTGAGGTTGAAGAGGCGCTGCTGCGCCTTCTTCATGATGCTGTCTGTGTGAGTGGACCAATTCAGTTTGTCTGTGATGTGTATGCCGAGGAACTTAAAACTTGCTACCCTCTCCACTACTGTTCCATCGATGTGGGTAGAGGGGTGTTCCCTCTGCTGTTTCCTGAAGTCCACAATCATCTCCTTAGTTTTGTTGACGTTGAGTGTGAGGTTATTTTCCTGACACCACACTCCGAGGGCCCTCACCTCCTCCCTGTAGGCCGTCTCGTCGTTGTTGGTAATCAAGCATACCACTGTTGTGTCGTCCGCAAACTTGATGATTGAGTTGGAGGAGTGCGTGGCCACGCAGTCGTGGGTGAACAGGGAGTACAGGAGAGGGCTCAGAACGCACCCTTGTGGGGCCCCAGTGTTGAGGATCAGCGGGGAGGAGATGTTGTTACCTACCCTCACAACCTGGGGGTGGCCCGTCAGGAAGTCCAGTACCCAGTTGCACAGGGCGGGGTCGAGACCCAGGGTCTCGAGCTTGATGACGAGCTTGGGGGTACTATGGTGTTGAATGCCGAGCTGTAGTCGATGAACAGCATTCTCACATAGGTATTCCTCTTGTCCAGATGGGTTAGGGCAGTGTGCAGTGTGGTTGAGATTGCATCGTCTGTGGACCTATTTGGGCGGTAAGCAAATTGGAGTGGGTCTAGGGTGTCAGGTAGGGTGGAGGTGATATGGTCCTTGACTAGTCTCTCAAAGCACTTCATGATGACGGAAGTGAGTGCTACGGGGCGGTAGTCGTTTAGCTCAGTTACCTTAGCTTTCTTGGGAACAGGAACAATGGTGGCCCTTTTGAAGCATGTGGGAACAGCAGACTGGTGTAGGGATTGATTGAATATGTCCGTAAACACACCGGCCAGCTGGTCTGCGCATGCTCTGAGGGCGCGGCTGTGGATGCTGTCTGGGCCTGCAGCCTTGCGAGGGTTAACACGTTTAAATGTCTTACTCACCTCGGCTGCAGTGAAGGAGAGACCGCATGTTTTCGTTGCAGGCCGTGTCAGTGGCACTGTATTGTCCTCAAAGCGGGCAAAAAAGTTATTTAGTCTGCCTGGGAGCAAGACATCCTGGTCCGTGACTGGGCTGGATTTCTTCCTGTAGTCCGTGATTGACTGTAGACCCTGCCACATGCCTCTTGTGTCTGAGCCATTGAATTGAGATTCTACTTTGTCTCTGTACTGACGCTTAGCTTGTTTGATAGCCTTGCGGAGGGAATAGCTGCACTGTTTGTATTCGGTCATGTTACCAGACACCTTGCCCTGATTAAAAGCAGTGGTTCGCGCTTTCAGTTTTACGCGAATGCTGCCATCAATCCACGGTTTCTAGTTAGGGAATGTTTTAATCGTTGCTATGGGAACGACATCTTCAACGCACGTTCTAATGAACTCGCACACCGAATCAGCGTATTCGTCAATGTTGTTATTTGACGCATTACGAAACATGTCCCATCAGATCCTCCTCTCCACCCTCTCCGAGTTGGGCATCTCCGGCGCGGCCCACGCTTGGATTGCGTCCTACCTGACAGGTCGCTCCTACCAGGTGGCGTGGCGAGAATCTGTCTCCTCGCCACGCGCTCTCACCACTGGTGTCCCCCAGGGCTCTGTTCTAGGCCCTCTCCTATTCTCGCTATACACCAAGTCACTTGGCTCTGTCATAACCTCACATGGTCTCTCCTATCATTGCTATGCAGACGACACACAATTAATCTTCTCCTTTCCCCCTTCTGATGACCAGGTGGCGAATCGCATCTCTGCATGTCTGGCAGACATATCAGTGTGGATGACGGATCACCACCTCAAGCTGAACCTCGGCAAGACGGAGCTGCTCTTCCTCCCGGGGAAGGACTGCCCGTTCCATGATCTCGCCATCACGGTTGACAACTCCATTGTGTCCTCCTCCCAGAGCGCTAAGAACCTTGGCGTGATCCTGGACAACACCCTGTCGTTCTCAACCAACATCATGGCGGTGGCCCGTTCCTGTAGGTTCATGCTCTACAACATCCGCAGAGTACGACCCTGCCTCACACAGGAAGCGGCGCAGGTCCTAATCCAGGCACTTGTCATCTCCCGTCTGGATTACTGCAACTCGCTGTTGGCTGGGCTCCCTGCCTGTGCCATTAAACCCCTACAACTCATCCAGAACGCCGCAGCCCGTCTGGTGTTCAACCTTCCCAAGTTCTCTCACGTCACCCCGCTCCTCCGCTCTCTCCACTGGCTTCCAGTTGAAGCTCGCATCCGCTACAAGACCATGGTGCTTGCCTACTGAGCTGTGAGGGGAACGGCACCGCAGTACCTCCAGGCTCTGATCAGGCCCTACACCCAAGCAAGGGCACTGCGTTCATCCACCTCTGGCCTGCTCGCCTCCCTACCATTGAGGAAGTACAGTTCCCGCTCAGCCCAGTCAAAACTGTTCGCTGCTCTGGCCCCCCAATGGTGGAACAAACTCCCTCACGACGCCAGGACAGCGGAGTCAATCACCACCTTCCGGAGACACCTGAAACCCCACCTCTTCAAGGAATACCTAGGATAAGATAAGTAATCCTTCTCACCACCCCCACCCCCCTTAATGATTTAGATACACTATTGTAAAGTGGCTGTTCCACTGGATGTCAGAAGGTGAATTCACCAATTTGTAAGTCGCTCTGGATAAGAGCGTCTGCTAAATGACTTAAATGTAAATGTAAATGTAATGTCCCAGTCCACGTGATGGAAGCAGTCTTGGAGTGTGGAGTCAGCTTGGTCGGGCCAGCGTTGGACAGACCTCAGTGTGGGAGCTTCTTGTTTCAGTTTCTGTCTGTAGGCAGGGATCAGCAAAATGGAGTCGTGGTCAGCTTTTCCGAAAGGGGGGCGGGGCAGCGCCTTTTATGCGTCACGGAAGTTATAGTAACAGTCATCCAAGGTTTTTCTACCCCTGGTTGCGCAATCGATATGCTGATAAAATTTAGGGAGTCTTGTTTTCAGATTAGCCTTGTTAAAATCCCCAGCTACAATGAATGCAGCCTCCGGATAAATGGTTTCCAGTTTGCAAAGAGTTAAATAAAGTTCGTTCAGAGCCATCGATGTGTCTGCTTGGGGGGGGATATATACGGCTGTGATTATAATCGAAGAGAATTCTCTTGGTAGATAATGCGGTCTACATTTGATTGTGAGGAATTCTAAATCAGGTGAACAGAAGGATTTGAGTTCCTGTATGTTTCTTTCATCGCACCATGTCTCGTTAGCCATAAGGCATACGCCCCCACCCCTCTTCTTACCAGAAAGGTGTTTGTTTCTGTCGGCGCGATGCGTGGAGAAACCCGTTGGCTGCACCGCTTCGGATAGCGTCTCTCCAGTGAGCCATGTTTCCGTGAAGCACAGACCATTACAGTCTCTGATGTCCCTCTGGAATGCTACCCTTGCTCGGATTTCATCAACCTTGTTGTCAAGAGACTGGACATTGGCAAGAAGAATGCTAGGGAGTGGTGCACGGTGTGCCCGTCTCCGGAGTCTGACCAGAAGACCGCCTTGTTTCCTTCTTTTTCGGAGTAGTTTTTTTGGGTCGCTGCATGCGATCCATTCCGTTGTCCTGTTTGTAAGGCAGAACACAGGATCCGCGTCGCGAAAAACATATTCTTGGTCGTACTGATGGTGAGTTGATGCTGATCTTATATTCAGTAGTTCTTCTCGACTGTATGTAATGAAACCTAAGATGACCTGGGGTACTAATGTAAGAAATAACACGTAAAAAAAACAAAAAACTGCATAGTTTCCTAGGAACGCGAAGCGAGGCGGCCATCTCTGTCGGCGCCGGAAGTGAATACGAGTTGAAGTCCTTTGTTCTTTGTTCTATTACAGACTTCCTTTGTTCTATTACAGACTTCCTTTGTTCTCTATAAAAAGGTTTGAGGCCTTTCTTTTAGTGAAACCTTCTTGTTGCATAGACGTGAGTTGCTAGTTGAGTAGCATTTATTTTACACGTGTGGTTAATGCAAGCTTTTTGAAGTGAACATAAGTTTTTATGGGTAACCAGGCCCTACAGAAGCAATTTGTGTTAGAGGTTTGAAGATTAGAGGTTTGAGTCCTCAAAAGTTTATATATATATATATGGGTTAAATAAATATATAAACATAGAGATATATATGAAGTTATATATGAACCACTCTGGAACAGGGCAGAACCGCTCCTCCGGATGTGAGCATGAAAGAGATTTTAAATTCACGTCTAGTGATATGAGGAGCCATTTCAAAGTAAAGAAGTGTAGGCAAGAGATAATAAAGAAATATTCCATCATTGTTGACAAAGATGGAGTATGGCATCTGTCTGATATACAAAAAGTTTTGGGAACAATACAGAGAATGTCTAATTCCTTGGCAAAGACACGATGGTCTTTAACTGTTTTAGCCGAAGTAAGAAAACGGCATGGGAAATTATTTCTGGAGAATCATGTCAAGACATTGCAGAGAAATAAAGCATGTTTAAGGGCTCTTGGTGAACAGATCAAAAACTTGAAAGAAATAATTCAACAATTACTGGCAAGGGTCGTAAAAACAGACTCTTACCCCACCTGTGGACAATTTTTTCCCTCAATCTACCCTCAGGCTGAGTTGCGATCAAGGATGATCAGGTTTCAAGCATCTGGTCAGCATTGCCTCGCTTTGAGTCAACAGATTCTGACAGCAGTGGCAAACGATATCTTAGGCCAACCAGAACACAGGCTGTAAAGGGTAGTAAAGACAAACCTCCAATGACAGTAATCACACACAAATCAGCCTCTCCAAAACAGTTGGATGAATGGTCAAAAACTTTGAAACATCCCAGAGAAGTGGGTATGAGACCATGGGACCATTTGAAGCGTTATAAGAAACTCTGCAATCTATATCCTTATGATGGGTTTCAGTTATTATTACTTGAAGAAAATATTTATAGATCTGTGGGTGGTGAAGAGCAAGATGTGGCCGATGGATGGAGAGCCATACATGTTTTCCTTGAGGGTCTGACCAATGCAGCCAACAATTGGGGAGAGATAACTAAATGTGTACAAAAACTGAAAGAACAGTTTGGTGAATTTGAAGAAAGGTTTAGAGAGGTGGTTAGACACTGGGTTACCCGACATGGAAGATGAAAATACACTCAATTACTCCAAAAATGGTGCAATCTGTCTTGCCCTGACCTTAGAGAGCCTTTTAATTTCTCTATTTGGTTAGGTCAGGGTGTGATTTGGGTAGGCATTCTATTTTTTTGTTGGCCGGGTATGGTTTCCAATCAGAGGCAGCTGTCTATCGTTGTCTCTGATTGGGGATCATACTTAGGCAGCCGTTTTTCCACCTTTAGTTGTGGGATCTTGTTAGTGTATAGTTGCTTTCTGCACTGCATGTAGCTTTACGTTCGTTTTGTTGTATTTTGTTGTTTTTCTGTATTATTTAATAAAAGTAAAATGTATGCCTACCACGTTGCACCTTGGTCCAATCCATCTCTAAATGATTGTGACACAATCACCCATCAGCTGATGTAATCCATACATGATGATTTGCGAAAAACTTGTTTCCACAACTAATGACTGAGAGAGACAAAGCTACGGCGACATCATCGACAGACTGTCACGGCTGGACAGAGACATCAATCAACATAATAAACCGGCTGTTATCAAAGAAACCTGGTGTATGAGACAGAGACAAATATGAAACAGACCAAATCATTATCAATTTATATTGGTCCAATGAAGATTGATGCAGGGCTGTGGATAAGCTCATTTGAACAACCTATTTTAGGCCTTGATGTTATTATGCAATTTGACTTTACACTGAACATCTCTGAAGGGAAGGTGATGTGACAAATTAGACAACTGCGGGGATCTACAGTTCAGAACCATCCTATTTGGACTATGTAGAAAAATTTGCGAGGAACTTTGGATATGGAACCAGTGTGCTTGACAGGTATTGCCCCAACTTGCACAAAACAATATCCCATTAGCAAGAACACTATGGATGCTACTAAAGTAGTGGGGGCTCTTAACATCATCATACAACGTGGCACACCATGTAATCCAGCTACTCTGATGCTTCCTCCAGAAACCACATTACTTGAACACGACTGTTATGAGTCGGTTTTGGATCATCTCTCTGATGGGTTTATTAAGAGTCATCCATTGAAAAAATACCTGAATTTCTTATACACAGATGGTTCAAACATTGTTGAGGGGGGTGTGAGGAAGGCAGGCTGGGCAGTTTCTACAATGGACAATGTGATAGTGACTGGCACATTACCTGCAGGAACATCAGCACAGGTGGCGGAATTGATGACTTTGACAGAAGCATGCAAACAGGCTGAAGGAAAAACAGATTATATCTACAGTACACAGGCTCAAGGTATGCTTTTGATTTCACCCATGATTTTGGAAAAATATGGAAAAACAGAGGATTCATGACATCATTGGGAGCTCCTGTGAATATGGTACCAGAGGTGAGAGCTCTACTGAATGCTCTCCAGTTACCTGGACAAGTTGCAATTTTGAAAATGAAAGCACATGAAAAACTCTTTACAGATGTGTAGTGTCGAATGCACTCTTACCCTACTTGGTGACACAGATCCACTCTTTGGGACACATTGGCGTGGACAATATAGTTTGTAGTTTTGTGGGTAAATGGTGGAATCCTGGTGTGAGGAAATAGGCTGAGGCTGTAGCGGCAAAATTGCAACATTTGTATGGAAAACAACGTCAAAGGACAAGTGAATGTAGACATGACGAGTGCCTGCCCCACCAGGACCCTTCTTACATCTACAGCTTGATTACATCACGCTGCCCAAATGTAAAGAACAGGAAAAAGTGCTGGTCATTGTTGATTGTTTCTCACGATGGGTTGAAGCCTACCCTACTAAGAAAGGAACTGCACAACACACTAAAATTCTGATACAAGAAATAATTCCCAGATGGGGATTTCCGGAACAATTAGATTCCGACCAAGGCACTCATTTCACAGGAAAAGTGTGTCAGAAGGTAGCTCGTCTTCTGAACATAGACTGTCAACTACACTGCCCTTATCATCCTCAATCGAGTGGACAGGTAGAAGGCACAAATTGAGATTTGAAAGAGACACTTTCAAAGATGCATCAAGAAGGGATGGCATGGGCGATATTGTTTATGTTTTGAGTTAGTGGTGTTGTCACAGTTTGTTATTTGTTCGTTTATTGTTTCGTCTTTGCATTGCCAACGGTATTATGTAGTATACGGGCAACACATAACAAAACCAGAGGGTTGAGTCCATTTGAGGTCGTCACAGGTCGACTCATGTCACTACCAGGCATGTTAGATTTGAGAAAAGCAGACATTCACTTCATGAGTGACACAATTATTAACTATTGCATACAACTCTCTAATGCAATAAGGGAAGCAGAAAGACAAGTAAAAGAGGCGTAGGGAATAACTCCCGAGGGGGAACATGACGTAGTACCAGGACAGTGGGTGATGGTAAAAAAAAATATGTAACAGGCTCTTTAGGGCCAAAATGGGAAGGTCCTTGTCAAGTTTCGCTCATAACGAGGTCAGCAGTAAAAGTCCAGGGAAAATCACGATGGATACATGTTCCTCTTGCAAGGTTGTCCAATGTGATGACAATAAAGAACTGATTGATTAGCAATTGGGGGCCAATCTCGGGTGAAGAAGCATAGTAAGATGATCAAAATCTGATAAGCTTCTATGTTGTACACCGCAGTCATCATATTAGGGATATCTAGGAGAAATCTTCAACGTTTTCCAGAAAATCGGGACATGCTTACTTAGGGAAATCTATGTGAAATATCCATTTCTATTGAAACCAGGACATCAAATTTTCACTTTTTTGTTTCCTTCATTACAGGTTGTGAGAATACCCAAGGACTATACCTGAAATGATACCAGATCACCGGTGAAGTGTTCATTAGAAAAGTCAATATCAACCAGTGGAATGGAAGAAGAATTCCTCACTACCGGCAGACTGTTATTTTTTTTTTACCTTAATTTTACTTACTAGGCAAGTCAGTTAAGAACAAATTCTTATTTTCAATGACGGCCTAGGAACAGTGGGTTAACTGCCTGTTCAGGGGCAGAACGACAGATTTGTACCTTGTCAGCTCAGGGATTCGAACTTGCAACCTTTCGGTTACTAGTCCAACGCTCTAACCACTAGGCTACCCTGTCAGAACATACAGTTGAAGTCGTAAGTTTACATACACCTTAGCCAAATACATTTAAATTATGGTGAAATAAAAAATAAATAAAAAAGAGAAGGGAGCTGGCAATACTACTGTATGTTCTGGTAGGAGTGTGTTTAGCTTGCTTTCCAGTGACGCAGTGTGACGCTAGCTATCACCAAAGACTGGAGATTAGAAAACAAATTCAAATTCTGCTTCAGTACTCAACACTGTAGAAGGAAACTGAGGTTCTACTTCGACAGCGTTAACCTTGCGGTTCACGTGAGAACTGTTAAGTAGGAAGACAGGAGTCAAGTCTTGTTGAGGAGAGCTTCAGGTGCCGTACTGATACTTCCACAAGGAAGAGCGGTGAGAATGCCAAGAGAACGGTCGCGTGGCGCTCCTGATTCGCCATTCTACCTGTCTGTCTCCGAGCAAAACCTCTATGTGATACATCGAAACAAATATTTGAAAGATTATTTTTTTCCAAGATCCAAAGCCTATTTATACATTTTATTTGGAAAGACAGTACCCCAAGGGTTCGAATTGGCCTTCTATACTTACCATGCGAAGCAGGAGGTTTGGGTCTACCCCAACCAAAACTGTACTACTGGGACGCTCAGTTAAGCAGTTAGACAATGAATAGTGGAATCATTGGAGTCCTGGGTAAAGATGGAAGCCCACTGAGTTAAATCATATTGTTCACTTTGGGACCAAAAAAGGGAAAGTCATTACTATAATCTTAAAGAGATTCATGAAATGGGACCCCCCTTTATAGCTCTATCTGGAATAATCAATTTCTACTTAAGATATTAATCTTCTTGTTAAATTGGAAGCAGACTTAGGGGAAAGTATTATAAATGAGGAATGGGAAAATATCTGGGATATCACACACTCACGCTCTTACAATCTGAGGCATAAAATGTTGCCAATATAAGATTCTACATAGAGTATATTTTACCCGTGCATCTAAGTTTTGGGACTCCATAATATCAGAAATATATCTGTGTGTGAGAATCCACTTACCAAGTTCCCTTTACATATGTATTTTTGGCAATACAAACGTGGGCGACCTCTATCAACAGAACTCCTGTAACTTAGACCTTGTAGGGGCCTTTTTTTCACTCTGCATTGAAAGTCACCTGATCCTCCAACAGTTGCCCATTGATTTGTAGAGTTATCAAGCAATGTTCCCTTAGATCATGTGCATTATAATATTACAGGTAATATTAATGCAAGTTATTTGAATGTATATGGGCAGAATACCTGGAATATGTTGAACATAAAGGGATTAACGCATGACTACATATTTACCAACAACAATCTACTTAGACAAGTTCCTCCAGGTCCAGCCCTCGCGGTCCCCGGCTGCTCTGGATGCTCGGTTTGGCCTGGTCTGTCCACACCAGATTCAACTAGCCACTTAATTAGCAAGCCCTTTACCTGGAGGGTCTGGTGTGCTGGTGTTGGAGTGGATCGGATAAGTGGATTGGCCGGGGGTCACGGAGGCCGGGTTGGGAGGCACAATCGCAGACCATCAACTAACACATTTTTTTTTATAATAGTGGCACTAAAGATATACCCCTAAATCAACCTATTTAATGCCAATGGTTGAATAATTGTATTTTGCGTTTTCTGTTTGCTTTTAGAATTGTATTTTTTTATGTTTTCTTTGTCTTGTTATTATTTCTGACTTGTTTGCTATGATTTGTCTGCTCTTCTCCCAGCCATTGGGAAGATATGGTTGGGGTTATAGGTGAGAGGGTAGAAGTGAAGTTGTGTGGTCTTAAAGGTGGGTGGGTGTGAATGAAAAGCTAATTCCTGTATTATGAATTACTGTGCAATATCATTTATTGTGTAGGAATGATTATAAAAACATAATAAAAATGTAATCAAAAAAGTGGCTCTCTGGAAATGTATGTTTTTGACCTTGCCTCACTCAGGAGGAATTGTCTTACCCGAGAATTACCCAATGAAACATGTAGTCATTAGTTCTGTTCCCTTGCAATCACTTCATACACCGAATAAGAAACTCCTACTTACACACGCACGCACACACACTTTGGTTTCACTCGGTCTCTGCCTCTGTATTCTGAATGCACCAAGAACAACTAAGCCTTTGATAAGGTCAGGATCCCCCCCAGTGTTACGGCATTGCTCTGAAGCGGAATTAGCATTTAGTGTGACAGGTTGACCATTGACAGGCGGCCAGGCAGGGAAGAGCAGAGCAACCCAGGTTAGCACTAATAGATGCTAGGAGGACACTAGGATAAAGATCATGTTAATTAAGAAAGATCATGTTAATGATCCCAGCTAGCACTTAATGTTCTGAGAACCAAATGTTTCTTAGAGCTTGGTGAGAGCATGGTTGTCCTATGGATATTTTGCATACGACCTTCCCACAATTTTCGGGAATGGTGCAAGATAGTTGCTTGGCTTTGGAACATTCTCAGCACATTTCAGGAACTTGACAAAAAAGCATTTTCTTGGCATTTTGATACTTAAACAGAACGTTTCCTAAAAGTTCAAACATGGTACATTAAATTTCAATTTTGGTAATGTTCTAGGAACGTTCTCCAATTGGTTTAACATTTCAGCATACCATTGTTCAGAGAACGTTAAAACCTCTCTAGGGTATGCATCCCACCTGGCCAACATCCAGTGAGATTGCAGAGCTCCAAATTCAAATACAGAAAAACTCTTTATAAAAATTCAGAAAAGGTATAACTTTTTTACATAGGTTTAAAGATTCACTTCTTGTGAATCCAACCACGGTGTCAGATTTAAAAAATGCTTCACGGCGAAAGCATACCTTACGATTATTTGAGAACATAGCCCAGCAGACAAAGCATTACAAACAATAACCAGCCAAGTAGAAGAGTTACATAAGTCAGAAATAGAGAAAATTAATCACTTCCCTTTGATGATCTTCATATGGTTGCACTCAGAAGACATTCATGTATTCAATAAATGTTCCTTTTGTTCCATAAAGTCTCTCTTTATATCCATAAACCTCCATTTTGTTCACGCTTTTTCTTCAGTAATCCACAGGCTCAAACGCAGTCACAACAGGCAGACAAAAAATCCTAATTGTATCCGTAAAGTTCATAGAAACATGTCAAACGATGTTTATATTCAACCCTCAGGTTGTTTTTAGCCTAAATAATCGATAGCATTTCAACCGGACAATAACGTCATCAATATAAAAGGTAAACAAGAAAGGCACTCTCTTGGACACGAGCATGAAAAAGCTCTGTGACACGGTTGTCTCAGGTTTCCGCCTGCCAAATCAGTTCTGTTATACTCACAGACACTATTTTAACAGTTTTGGAAACTTTAGTGTTTTCTATCCAAATCTACCAATTATATGCATATCCTATCTTCTTGGCTGAGTAGAAGGCAGTTTAATTTGGGCACACTTTTCATCCAAAATTCCAAATACTGCCCCCTACCCTAGAGAAGTTAAGAAAACTGTCCACAATAACCACAAGAAATGTTTAGTAATGTTCGGAGAACATTCTAAGATTGTTATTTAAAAACATATACATTCTGTTTTCAGCATCAACAAAACTGTCCACACCTGATCTGAATGCTTGTTTCCTTTGAAACAGGGTCTGTTTGAATATACTAAAATGAACACTTTGTATGCGTTAAAAACTCCATCCTGGTGGTGCAGTGGACTAAGACAATTAATAGAGATCAGACTGAATCTCACTGATGCCATGTAACAATAAAAAGAAAATGTGTATTTTTTACAAGTATGTGGTACATTTTCACAACTCTTAGAAAAAGATTCACACTTGGTCACATTTGTAACGCAGCCAGTCTTTCATTCAAAACCTGTCATTGTGCATTAATTTGGATTGTAAACATCTCTCACCACTCAAAAATATAAGTTAATTGTGAAATGTAATGAAAACATTGGTTTAATCACCAAAATACAACACAATAATATATTTTCAACGTATTTGTTTAAACTGCCAGTTAAACCAATAGCAAACAATCCAAGATTAGTGTTTCAAATCGCCCTTAAAAGTGCTGAAAGTAATATGCTACAGTACTGTACATTACAGTTTTCACATTCAGCAATACATTTACATTACTCAACAAAATTGACAGAAAATCTATAATTTCTATATCTATCCAATTCATGCAAAAAAACAATCTGATATAATTGCAACCTAGGTGAAACAAATTAAATGACTGAAAATAAAACATAACGTTGGCATGCATTCATTTGCATCAAACCTGTCTTGAGTATCACAGTGAATGTCCTCATTGTTCATACACCGTGGGAGAAAACTTTCGGCCTTTTTGCAAATCTAAACTTGACATTGGTCGGCATTGATGTTGTTGAATGCCTCATCGATGGCCAGAAGGAGGGTGCCATTCATGGGGACGGCGATCGTACACCTTCCACCTCCATGGTGAATAAGATTCCTCAGTAGGGTTGAGAAAAGGACAGTATGGGGGCAGGTGTAGGGTCACGAATCGGGGATCGGCCCAAAACCATGCCTGAACCATCTCTGCATGATGGAACGTGACATTGTCCCACACAATGACATAGGTGACCTTGACAGACCTGCTCAATTTCCTTGAGAAACACAATGAGGTGTGCAGCGTTGTAGGATCCCAGTAATGTCCTATGTCCAACCACAACATTTTCAGAGATAGCTGCTCACATGGAGATGTTGTTCCCACATTGTCCAGGCAGTTGGCCGACGAGGCCTGTTGGCCGACGAGGTTTTGCCCACGATGTCGAGTTTTGACCAGGTTGAAGGCAGCTTCATTAACAAAACTACACTTGTGAAGATTTCACAGCAGCATCAAGCACCATCTAAAAATACATAAAAGGTAAGTTATCTTTACAGTATAGTTCCAATATGATATTCTGAAATGGAATGTGCATCAAATAGTAACAGTAATACGTAGCATTCGGAAAGTATTCAGAACCCTTGACTTTTTCCACGTTATGCCACAGCCTTATTCTAAAATGGTTTAAATATACATTTTTCCTCATTAATCTACACACTATACCCCATAATGACAAAGCAAAAACAGGTTGTTAGAATGTTTGCTAGTTAAAAAAAAATACAAAAGATATTTACATATTCAGACTGAAAATTTATCTCAGGTGCATTCCGTTTCCACTGATCATCTTTGAGATGTTTCTACAACTTGATTGGAGTCCACCTATAGTAAATTCAATTGATTGGACATGATTTGGAAAGGCACACACCTGTCTATATATGGCCCCACAGTTGACAGTGCATGTTGGAGCAAAAACCAAGACATGAGGTCGAAGGAATTGTCCGTAGAGCTCCAAGACAAGATTATGTCCAGGCACAGATCTGGGGAAGGGTACCAACAAATTTCTGCAACGTGGAAGGTCCCCAAAAAACAGTGGCCTCCATAATTATTAAATGGAAGAAGTTAGGAACCACCAAGACTCTTCCTAGAACTGGCCATAAGAATTTGTTCTTAACTGACTTGCCTAGTTAAAACCTGTTTGTGATAGCCCCCACTTTTCCCAATTTCCGCCTGAAGACATACCCTAATATAACTGCCTGTAGCTCATGCCCAGGAGCAAGGATATGCATATTCTTGGTATCATTTGAAAGGAAACACTCTGACATTTGTGGAAATGTGAATTGAATGTAGGAGAATATAACACAATAGATCTGGTAGAAGAAAATACAAGGAAATAAACATATGTTTTCTGTTTTTTTATTGTTGTTGCATCTTTCAAATGAACAAGAACAGCCAAACATTCAGATATAATGCTGGGGATCATTTCAAAGAACAGAAGAGGGCAACAGTATTTGACCAAAGTTTCAGACAGATACCTTCAGGAATGAGTGAGCTTACATCAAATGTCGACCGCATTATCTACCAAGAGAATTCTCTTCGATTATAATCACAGCTGTATATATTCCACCCTAAGCAGACACATCGATGGCTCTGAACGAAATTTATTTGACTCTTTGCAAACTGGAATCCATACATCCTGAGTCTGCATTCATTGTAGCTGGGGATTTTAACCTCTTACACTTATGGTGGCGCTATTTCATTTTTGGAAGAAAAACGTTCCCGTTTTAAACAAGATATTTTGTCACAAAAAGATGCTCGACTATGCATATAATTGCTACTGTTCGAAAGAAAACACTCTGACGTGTCCAGAAATACAAATATCTTCTCTGTGCGTGCCCTAGAACGTGAGCTTCAGGCAAAACCAAGATGACTTGGCATCCAGGAAATGACAAGGATTTTTGAGGCTCTGTCTTTCATGATCTCCTTATATGGCTGTGAACGCAAGAGGAATGAGTCTGCCCTTTCTGTCGTTTCCCCAAGGTGTCTGCAGCATTGTGACGTATTTGTAGGCAGATCGTTGGAAGATTGACCATAAGAGACCACATTTACCACGTGTCCGCCCGGTGTCCTGCGCCGAAATTGGTGCGCAAAAGTCACCTGCCAGTATTTTTCCATGGAGCAGAGAGAGAAGCAAGCTTCCAAGAACTGCATGTCAATGAAGAGATATGTGAAAAAACACCTTGAGGATTGATTCCAAACAACGTTTGCCATGTTTCGGTCGATATTATGTAGTTAATCCGGAAAAAGTTTCACGTTGTAGGTGACTGCATTTTCGGTTCGTTTCGGTAGCCAGGCGCAATGTAGAAAACGGAACGATTTCTCCTACACACAGACGCTTTCAGGAAACACTGCGCATTTGGTATGTGGCTGGGAGTCTCCTCATTGAAAACATCAGAAGCTCTTCAAAGGTAAATGATTTTATTTATTTGGTTATCTGGCTTTTGTGAAAATGTTGCGTGCTACATGCTACACAAAATGCTATGCTAGCTTTGCATACTCTTACACAAATTAGTCAATTTCTATGGTTCAAAAGCATATTTTGAAAATCTGAGATGACAGTGTTGTTAAGAAAAGGCTAAGCTTGAGAGCAAACGCATTATTTTAATTTTATTTGCGATTTTCAGAAATCGTTAACGTTGCGTTATGCTAATGAGCCTGAGGCTTAGTCACAATCCCGGATCCGGGATGGGGAGTTTCAAGAGGTTAACAAGGCTAATCTGAAAACAAGACTCCCTAAATTGTATCAGAATATCGATTGCGCAACCAGGGCTAGCAAAACCTTGGATCATTGTTATTCTAACTTCCGCGACGCATATAAGGCCCTGCCCCGCCCTCCTTTCGAAAAAGCTGACCACGACTCCATTTTGTTGATCCCTGCCTACAGACAGATACTAAAACAAGAAGCTCCCACGTTGAGGTCTGTCCAACGCTGGTCCAACCAAGCTGATTCCACACTCCAAGACTGCTTCCATCATGTGGACTGGGATATGTTTCGTATTGCGTCAGACAACAACATTGACGAATATGCTGATTCGGTGTGCGAGTTCATTAGAACGTGCGTTGAAGATGTCGTTCCCATAGCAACGATTAAAACATTCCCAAACCAGAAACCGTGGATTGATGGCAGCATTCGCGTGAAACTGAAAGCGCGAACCACTGCTTTTAATCAGGGCAAGGTGACTGGAAACATGACGAATACAAACAGTGCAGCTATTCCCTTCGCAAGGCAATCAAACAAGCTAAGCGTCAGTATAGAGACAAAGTAGAATGTCAATTCAACGGCTCAGACACAAGAGGTATGTGGCAGGGTCTACAGTCAATCACGGACTACAAAAAGAAAACCAGCCCAGTCACGGACCAGGATGTCTTGCTCCCAGGCAGACTAAATAACTTTTTTGCCCGCTTTGAGGACAATACAGTGCCACTGACACGGCCTGCAACGAAAACATGTGGACTCTCCTTCTCTGCAGCCGAGGTGAGTAAAACATTTAAACGTGTTAACCCTCGCAAGACTGCAGGCCCAGACGGCATCCCCAGCCGCGCCCTCAGAGCATGCGCAGACCAGCTGGCTGGTGTGTTTACGGACATATTCAATCAATCCCTATCTCAGTCTGCTGTTCCCACATGCTTCAAGACGGCCACCATTGTTCCTGTTCCGAAGAAAGCTAAGGTAACTGAGCTAAACGACTACCGCCCCATAGCACTCACTTCCGTCATCATGAAGTGATTTGAGAGACTAGTCAAGGACCATATCACCTCCACCCTACCTGACACCCTAGACCCACTCCAATTTGCTTACCGCCCAAATAGGTCCACAGACGATGCAGTCTCAACCACACTCAACCACACCCATCTGGACAAGATGAATACCTATGTGAGAATGCTGTTTATCGACTACAGCTCGGCATTTAACACCATAGTACCCTCTAAGCTCGTCATCAAGCTCGAGACCCTGGGTCTCGACCCCGCCCTGTGCAACTGGGTACTGGACTTCCTGACGGGCCGCCCCCAGGTGGTGAGGGTAGGCAACAACATCTCCACCCCGCTGATCCTCAACGCTGGGGCCCCACAAGGGTGCGTTCTGAGCCCTCTCCTGTTCTCCCTGTTCACCCACGACTGCGTGGCCACGCACGCCTCCAACTCAATCATCAAGTTTGCGGACGACACAACAGTGGTAGGCTTGATTACCAACAACGACAAGATGGCCTACAGGGAGGAGGTGAGGGCCCTCGGAGTGTGTTGTCAGGAAAATAACCTCACACTCAACGTCAACAAAACTAAGGAGATGATTGTGGACTTCAGGAAAAAGCAGAGGGAACACCCCTCTACCCACATCAATGGAACAGTAGTGGAGAGGGTAGTAAGTTTTAAGTTCCTCGGCATACACATCACAGACAAACTGAACTGGTCCACCCACACAGACAGCATTGTGAAGAAGGTGCAGCAGCGCCTCTTCAACCTCAGGAGGCTGAAGAAATTTGGCTTGTCACCAAAAGCACTCACAAACTTCTACAGATGCACAATCGAGAGCATCATAGCGGGCTGTATCACCGCCTGGTACGGCAACTGCTACGCTCACAACCGTAAGGCTCTCCAGAGGGTAGTGAGGTCTGCACAACGCATCACCGGGGGCAATCTGCCTGCCCTCCAGGACACCTACACCACCCGATGTTACAGGAAGGCCATAAAGATCATCAAGGACAACAACCACCCGAGACACTGCCTGTTCACCCCACTATCATCCAGAAGGCGAGGTCAGTACAGGTGCATCAAAGCTGGGACCGAGAGACTGAAAAACAGCTTCTATCTCAAGGCCATCAGACTGTTAAACAGCAACCACTGACATTGAGTGGCTGCTGCCAACACACTGACTCAACTCCAGCCACTTTAATAATGGGAATTGATGGGAAATGATGTAAAATATATCACTAGCCACTTTAAACAATGCTACCTAATAGAATGTTTACATACCCTACATTATTCATCTCATATGTATACGTATATACTGTACTCTATATCATCTACTGCATCTTTATGTAATACATGTATCATTAACTATGACACTTTGTTTACATACTCATCTCATATGTATATACTGTACTCGATACCATCTACTGTATCTTGCCTATGCTGCTCTGTACCATCACTCATTCATGTATCTTTATGTACATATTCTTTATCCCCTTACACTTGTGTGTATAAGACAGTAGTTTTGGAATTGTTAGTTAGATTGGTTATTACTGCATTGTCGGAACTAGAAGCACAAGCATTTCCCTACACTCGCATTAACATCTGCTAACCATGTGTATGTGACAAATAAAATTTTATTTTATTTTATTTTATTTTTCATGACATTGAGCATGAAGTCACCAAGATGTCCCACACAGGTTGCCCAAATGTACCCAAGTGGCCGAATTGGTACAGTGATACATTGATGCAAATAACTATATTCAAAATACAAAAATTATATTCTAACAAACCCCCCCGGCAAAAAATAGAAAAATTAAAAACAACAAGGGTAACTAGTTACACTTTCAATGTACAATATTGTGAAGACCCTCAGTCCTCTCTGATGGCTAGCAGCTGTGAGATGGGGGGCTGTCCACAGCTCTTAGCCATTTCCTTCTGGAGGATGAAGGCATTCACCACAGAAATGTCGCTGAAATGATAAAACAATGTGTTGTTCCATTTCATTGTCTTGTGGAGAACATTGTAGTAACCAATCAGCGCGTCTGACAGGTCCACACCTCCCATGCTCTTGATGTAGTCCTTTATAGCTGCAGGAATGGGGAAAGTTTTTATGGTCCATGCACCAGTATCGTCCTTCACACGCCTGACGATGTGATTGCCACTGAAGGACTTGTGGATAGTGGTGCACATGACCACCTCTCTGGTATCCATCCACTTCACAAAGAGCAGGCCATCCTCGCGAATCCATCTCATGGTACCCCGATCAGCCCGCTTAGAAATGTCATTAACCTTTGTTTTCGGAAAGCCCACTGTTGGTCCGAATGGTGCCACAAGCTGACACCTCCAGCTTCATCAGGTCTGCGAACAGGGTAGGGCTTGTGTAGAAGTTTTCCACAAACAGTTTGTAGCCCTTCCCCAGCAGTTGAAAATCTAATAACTCCACAAGGGAATCATAGCTAAGTTCCTTACCTGTGGCACAACTGCTCTTCCCCTCATAAACAAAATAATTGCATTGGTATGCACACACAGAATCAGCCAAAACAAACAGTTTGTAACCCCATTTAGTTGGTTTGTTACATATGTATTGTTTTAGGCCAATTCTGGCCTTTGAGGCTACCATCCTCTCATCTATGGAAAGGTTCTGGGCGGGCTGAAAAGAGGTCTTGCAGGCCTCAACGATGTTGTGGTAGAGAGGTTTTATTTTGTAGAGCCTATCAAACCTTGCTGTGCCTTGCTTCTTCTCATTGTCCTCATCAACTTTTGGGTCACTGATTTGAAGCGCTCGTGAGATTGTCAGAAGCATTTTGCATGACATGACAGCGGTGGGGAAAAAGGCAGTTGATAAGAGGGGTGCAGATTTCAGGGGTTTTAGCCTTACAAGACCCATGTAAATGACCATTGAAAGGTAACAAAAAAGATCTGACGTGGAAATGGGCTTACATGTCTCTTTCTTGCCTGCCTGCTTCTTAGCTCCATACTTCTTAGTGTTCGACACCGTTCAACAACTGACAAGGTGAAAAACAACTGAAATAGTTGCATGGGGCTGTACCTCGAGGTCATGTCCAGCTGAGGTCCTGGTGGCCTTTTTGGTCTGAATATTGGAGGAAGTGGCTCCATATCTTCCTCCAGCACA
This sequence comes from Oncorhynchus masou masou, assembly GCF_036934945.1. Lineage (NCBI taxonomy): Eukaryota > Metazoa > Chordata > Actinopteri > Salmoniformes > Salmonidae > Oncorhynchus > Oncorhynchus masou. Next base: position 46,256,512 of record NC_088229.1, on the reverse strand, counting down.
GAGTGCCATCGCCCCTCTACCTCTCTGCCAGAAGGTTCCACACTTCCCTTCCTCTGCATCTTTGTCACCTACTTCACACCTCTAGATGGCCCGGTAGGTGTGGTGCCGGAGACAGCAGGGGTACGGCTGGATGAAGCAGGTTCAGTGGGGGATGGGCACCTTGGCAGTAAGGTCTATGATCTATATCTATATATAGATCAAATAATATATATAATAATATATAAACAGACAGACACACCCACAATGTAGAGCCATATGTACTTTATACATTTCATTACTGACTATATTTTTATATATGGCAAATAAAATACAAATATCTCCAAAACAACTCAAATGAATAATATTTAATATTATTAACCTCTAGTGTCGAGCAATCCCGTATCCGGGAGCGTAATCATAGCCTCAAGCTCATTAGCATAACCCAACGTTAACTATTCATGAAAATCGCAAATGAAATGAAATAAACATATTGGCTCACAAGCTTAGCCTTTTGTTAACAACACTGTCATCTCAGATTTTCAAAATATGCTTTTCAACTGTAGCTACACAAGTATTTGTGTAAGAGTATTGATAGCTAGCATAGCATTAAGCCTAGCATTCAGCAGGCAACATTTTCACAAAAACAAGAAAAGCATTCAAATAAAATAATTTATGTATGAAGAACTTCAGATATTTTCAATGAGGAGACTCTCAGTTAGATAGCAAATGTTCAGTTTTTCCAAAAATATTATTTGTGTAGGAGAAATCGCTCCCGAAAATTCAGTCATTACAACGCCAAACTTTTTTCCAAATTAACTCCATAATATCGACAGAAACATGGCAAACGTTGTTTAGAATCAATCCTCAAGGTGTTTTTCACATATCTATTCGATGATAAATCATTCGTGGCAGTTGCCTTTCTCCTCTGAACCTAATGGAAAAGTGGACGCAGCTGGAGATTGCGCAATAATTTTGACGGAGGACCCCAAGCGGACACCTGGTAAATGTAGTCTCTTATGGTCAATCTTCCAATGATATGCCTACAAATACGTCACAATGCTGCAGACACCTTGGGGAAACGACAGAAAGTGTAGGCTCATTCCTGGTGCATTCACAGCCATATAAGGAGACATTGGAACACAGCACATTCAAAATCTGTGGCATTTCCTGTATGAAATTTCATCTTGGTTTTGCCTGTAGCATTAGTTCTGGGGCAGTTCTGGAGTGTTTTCTTTCCATATGGAAAATGGCGGGGGTTTACGCTCGAGCTTTAAACAAAGGCTGGTCTTTCCGGTTAGAACCATTACATATTGCCGTTTACCTCAGCTCATTGGCTATCTACCAAGCTAGACTTCAAGACGATCAGTGGTCATTGGGTCAAAGATGCGAATCGCATCTCTGCATGTCTGGCAGACATATCAGTGTGGATGACGGATCACCACCTCAAGCTGAACCTCGGCAAGACGGAGCTGCTCTTCCTCCCAGGGAAGGACTGCCCGTTCCATGATCTCACCATCACGGTTGACAACTCCATTGTGTCCTCCTCCCAGAGCGCTAAGAACCTTGGCGTGATCCTGGACAACACCCTGTCGTTCTCAACTAACATCAAGGCGGTGGCCCGTTCCTGTAGGTTCATGCTCTACAACATCCGCAGAGTACGATCCTGCCTCACACAGGAAGCGGCGCAGGTCCTAATCCAGGCACTTGTCATCTCCCGTCTGGATTACTGCAACTCGCTGTTGGCTGGGCTCCCTGCCTGTGCCATTAAACCCCTACAACTCATCCAGAACGCCGCAGCCCGTCTGGTGTTCAACCTTCCCAAGTTCTCTCACGTCACCCCGCTCCTCCGCTCTCTCCACTGGCTTCCAGTTGAAGCTCGCATCCGCTACAAGACCATGGTGCTTGCCTACGGAGCTGTGAGGGGAACGGCACCGCAGTACCTCCAGGCTCTGATCAGGCCCTACACCCAAACAAGGGCACTGCGTTCATCCACCTCTGGCCTGCTCGCCTCCCTACCACTGAGGAAGTACAGTTCCCGCTCAGCCCAGTCAAAACTGTTCGCTGCTCTGGCCCCCAATGGTGGAACAAACTCCCTCACGACGCCAGGACAGCGGAGTCAATCACCACCTTCCGGAGACACCTGAAACCCCACCTCTTCAAGGAATACCTAGGATAGGATAAAGCAATCCTTCTCACCCCCCTTAAATGATTTAGATGCACTATTGTAAAGTGGCTGTTCCACTGATGTCAGAAGGTGAATTCACCAATTTGTAAGTCGCTCTGGATAAGAGCGTCTGCTAAATGACTTAAATGTAAATGTAAATGTAAAATACAGTCAATCAACGAAGCACTGGTCACATCATTGGTGTGCAATGAGGTCATTTGGTGTGTTCAAATCAGTTCCTTTCGGTCAATACGTCCCTGGAAAAGAACCATGAAGTATGGCTGTATTACTAACAGAGGATTGCAATGAAACCAACCATGACTGGATAAACATCCATTTAGAGTGAGTAATTACATCAAGTGTGCCGTCGAAAGTTGAAGGACACAAGCCGTTTACAATTTACGACACAAGCCGTTTACAAGCCATTTTGTATTGCCAAAAGAAGATCTTCAAAGGTCGGTGATGAATTGTATTGCCATTTCTGACTTTCGCGACTCCTGTGTTTGGATGGAAAATGTTTATTATGCATTTGTATGGTGGGTGCTGTCCTCAGATAATCGCATAGTTTGCTTTCGCCATGAAGCTTTTTTGAAATCTGACACGTTGGCTGGATTAACAAGAAGTGTAGCTTTAAGTTGGTATATTGCACTTGTGATTTTATGAAAATTAAATATTTCTAATAATTTCATTTTGAATTTTGCTCTCTGCCATTTCACCGGATGTTGTCGAGGGGTTACGCTAGCGGAACATCTAGCCGTGACAGGATATACAATTCATGAACATGCACCTGTGGAACAGTCGTTAAGACACTAACAGCTAACAGACAGTAGGCAATTCAACTTCTTAATTAAGGCTAGGGGCACTATTTTCACATCCGGATGAAAAGTGTGCAAAAGTAAACTGCCTACTACTCAGGCCCAGAAGCTAGGATATGCATAAAATTGGTGGATTTGGATAGAAAACACTCTAAAATGTCTAAAACTTAAACGTATGTCTGTGAGTATAACAGAACGTATTTGGCAGGCGAAACCCCAAGGACAAACCATCCAGGATGGGGTCACTCTTGTCAATGCATTTTCTATGTGGATCTAGATTTCTAAGGCACTTGCATGCAGTTCCTATCGCTTCCACTTGATGTCAACAGTCTTTAGAAATTGGTTGATGTTTTTCTTTTGAGAAATTAAGAAGTAGGGCAGTTCAGAACGAGGGTTGAGTGAAGTGTACTTGTAACGGCGTTCTTCGTTTGTCGAAAGAGAGTCGGACCAAAATGCAGCGTGTTGGTTACTCATGTTTTTTAATGAATGAATCGCGGTACATGAAATAACTGATATAAATAAATAACAACAAAACGGAACGGAACGTGAAACCTAATTACAGCCTATCTGGTGAAACTACACAGAGACAGGAACAATCACCCACGAAATACACAGTGAAACCCAGGCTACCTAAATACGGTTCCCCATCAGAGACAACAAGAATCACCTGACTCTGATTGAGAACCGCCTCAGGCAGCCAAACCTAAACTAAACACACCCCTAATCAACCACAATCCCAATGCCTACAAAAAAACAATACGACAACACAATAACATAAACCCATGTCACACCCTGGCCTGACCAACTAATTAACTAAAAACACAAAATACTAAGACCAAGGCGTGACAGAACCCCCCTCCCTAAGGTGCGGACTCCCAGACGCACCTCAAAACCATAGGGAGGGTCCCGGTGGGCGTCTGTCCATGGTGGCGGTTCCGGCTCGGGACGTGGACCCCACTCCATTAATGTCATAGTTCCTCCCCTACGCGTCCTGGGATAATCCACCCTCGCCGCTGACCATGGCCTAGTAGTCCTCACCCAGAACCCCACTGGACTGAGGGGCAACTCGGGACAGAGGGGCAGCTCGGGACAGAGGGGCAGCTCGGGACAGAGGGGCAGCTTGGAACAGAGGAAGCCCAGCACTGAGAGGAAGCCCAGCACTGAAAGGAAGCCCAGCACTGAGAGGAAGCCCAGCCAGGCAGTTGAATCCGGCAGATCCTGGCTGGCTGGCAGTTCTGGCAGATCCTGGCTGACTGGCGGATCTGGAAGAGTCTGGTTGACTCGCGGATCTGGAAGAGTCTGGTTGACTAGCAGATCTGGAAGAGTCTGGTCGACTAGCAGATCTGGAAGAGTCTGGTCGACGAGCAGATCTGGAAGAGTCTGGTCGACTGGCAGATCTGGAAGAGTCTGGTCGACTGGCAGATCTGGAAGAGTCTGGCCGACTGGCGGATCTGGAAGAGTCTGGCCGACTGGCAGATCTGGAAGAGTCTGGCCGACTGGCAGATCTGGAAGAGTCTGGCCGACTGGCAGGTCTGGAAGAGTCTGGCCGACTGGCAGATCTGGAAGAGTCTGGCCGACTGGCAGATCTGGAAGAGTCTGGCCGACTGGCAGATCTGGAAGGGTCTGGCCGACTGGCAGATCTGGAAGAGTCTGGCCCACTGGCAGATCTGGAAGAGTCTGGCCGACTGGCAGATCTGGAAGGGTCTGGCTGACTGGCAGATCTGGAAGAGTCTGGCTGACTGACAGATCTGGAAGAGTCTGGCTGACTGGCAGATCTGGAAGAGTCTAGCTGACTGGCAGATCTGGAAGAGTCTGGTTGACTGGCAGATCCTGGCAGACTGACGGCTCGGGCTGCTTCATGCTGACTGACGGCTCTGGCTGCTCCATGCTGACTGGCGGCTCTGGCTGTTCCATGCAGATTGACAGCTCTGGCAGCTTCTTGCAGACTGACAGCTCTGACCGTTGCATGCAGACTAACAGCTTTGGCAGCTCCTTGCCGACTGGCAGCTCCTTGCAGACTGGCAGCTCCTTGCAGACTGGCAGCTCCTTGCACACTGGCAGCTCCTTGCAGACTGGCAGCTCCTTGCAGACTGGCAACTCCATGCAGACTGGCAACTCCATGCAGACTGGCAACTGCTTGCAGACTGGCAGCTCCTTGCAGACTGGCAGCTCCTTGCAGACTGGCAGCTCCTTGCAGACTGGCAGCTCCATGCAGACTGGCAGCTCTAGCTGCTCCATGCAGACTGGCAGCTCTGGCTGCTCCATGCAGACTGGCAGCTCCTTGCAGACTGGCAGCTCCTTGCAGACTGGCAGCTCCTTGCAGACTGGCAGCTCCATGCAGACTGGCAGCTCCATGCAGACTGGCAGCTCTAGCTGCTCCATGCAGACTAGCAGCTCTAGCTGCTCCATGCAGACTGGCAGCTCTGGCTGCTCCATGCAGACTGGCAGCTCAGGTTGCTCTGAACAGGCAGGAGGCTCCGGCAGCGCTGGAGAGGAGAAAGGCTCTGATAGCGCTGAATAGACAGGAGACTCCAGCAGCGCTGTAGAGGAGGAAGGCTCTAGAAGCACTGAACAGGCGGGAGACTCCGACAGCGCAGGAGAGAAGAAAGGCTCCGACAGCGCAGGAGAGGCGAGGCGCACTGTAGGCCTGATGCGTGGTGCTGGCACTGGTGGTATTGGGCCGAAGACATGCACAGGAAGCCTGGTGCGGGGAGCTGCTACCGGAGGGCTGGGGTGTGAAGGTGGTACTGGATAGACCGGACCTTGCAGGCGCACTGGAGCTCTTGAGCACCGAGCCTGCCCAACCTTACCCGGTTGAATACTCTCGGTCGCCCTGCCGGTGCGGCAAGGTGGAATAGCCCGTACTGGGCTATGTAGGCGAACCGGAGACACCGAGCGCAAGGCTGGTGCCATGTAAGCCGGCCCAAGGAGACGCACTGGGGACCAGATGCGTAGAGCCGGCTTCATGGCATTTGGCTCGACGCTCAATCTAGCCCGGCCGATACGCAGAGCTGAAATATACCGCACCGGGCTATGCACCCGCACTTGGAACACCGTGCTCACCACTGCATAACACGGTGCCTGCCCGGTCTCTCTAGCCCCCGGTAAGCACAGGGAGTTTGCGCAGGTCTACTACCTGGCATAGCCATACTCCCTGAAAGCCCCCCCCCAATAAATTTTTGGGGCTGATTTCCGGGCTTCCATCCACGTCGCGGTGCTGCCTCCTCATACCAGCGCCTCTCCACTTTATCCGCCTCTAGTTCCTCCTTGGGGCGGCGATATTCACCAGGCTGAGCCCAGGGTCCTTTTCTGTCCAGTTCTTCCTCCCATGTTCAATTCTCCAAGTGTTGCAGCCTCTCCCACTGAAGCTGCTTCTGTTGCCTCTCCTGTGGCTCCTGCCTGTTAACACGCTGCTCGGTCCGTGTGTGGTGGGTGATTCTGTAACGGCGTTCTTCGTTTGTCGAAAGAGAGTCGGACTGAAATGCAGCATGTTGGTTACTCATGTTTTTTAATGAATGAATCGCGGTACATGAAATAACTGATATAAATAAATAACAACAAAACGGAACGTGAAACCTAATTACAGCCTATCTGGTGAAACTACACAGAGACAGGAACAATCACCCACGAAATACACAGTGAAACCCAGGCTACCTAAATACGGTTCCCCATCAGAGACAACAAGAATCACCTGACTCTGATTGAGAACCGGCTCAGGCAGCCAAACCTAAACTAAACACACCCCTAATCAACCACAATCCCAATGCCTACAAAACAACCCAATACGACAACACAATAACATAGACCCATGTCACACGCTGGCCTGACCAACTAATTAACTAAAAACACAAAATACTAAGACCAAGGCGTGACAGTACTCTTGTGGTTGGGGGGCAAGACCTGAAAGATCGCTCCACTTGGTTTTTATCCGCTATTGAACACAATTTATTCCGTCTTAACTTTTATCGATTATTTACGTAAAAAATACAGAAAGTTTTATTAGGAAAGTTTGGATCAAGATTACAGGTAACTCATTAGATATTTTGTAGTCATGCTGCACGAGTTGGAACCGGTGTATTTTCAGAATCAGCCAAATAAATTGACATAATTAATCGAACAAAGGGACCATTTGTGATGTTTAATGAACATATTGGAGTGCCAACAGAAGTAGCCCTTCAAAGGTAAGGCATGAATTATATGTTATTTCTGACTTGTGTCATGCCTGGCGGGTTGAATTATGATTTCCATGTGTATGTTTTATGGGGTGCTGTCCTCAGATAATAGCATGATTTGCTTTCGCCGTAAAGCATTTTTGAAATATGACACTGTGGCTGGATTAACAAGAAGTTCATCTTTAATCCGATGTGTAACACTAGTATGAATTATGAATTATTATGAGTATTTCTGATTTTGAATTTGGGGTGCTGCTATTTCACTGGGTGCCGTCAACGGGATTGGTGCGTTAAGGGATCACTAAGAAGTTTAAGTTATGAAAATTTAGGACACTATAAAGAGGGCTTCCTACGGACTCTGAAAAACACCAAAAGAAAGATGCCCAGTGTCCCTGCTCATCTGCATGAACGTGCCTTAGGCATGCTGAAAGGAGGCATGAGGACTGCAGATGTGGCCAGGGCAATAAATTGCAATGTCCGTACTGTGAGACGCCTAAGACAGCGCCACAGGGAGACAGGACGGACAGCTGATTGTCCTAGCAGTGGCAGACCACGTTTAACAACACCTGCACAGGATCGGTACAGCCGAACATCACACCTGCGGGACAGGTACAGCATGGCAACAACAACTGCACGAGATACACCAGGAATGCACAATCCCTCCATCAGTGCTCAGACTGTCCACAATAGGCAAAGAAAGGCCTACAAGCCCTCAGTCCAGCCTGTTGCAGGGCAGGTCCTCACCAGACATCACCGGCAACAACGTCGCCTATGGGCACAAAACCACCGTCGCTGGACCAGACAAGACTGGCAAAAAATGCTCTTCACTGACGAGTCGCGGTTTTGTCTCCCAGGGGTGGTGGTCGGATTCGCATTTATTACTGAAGGAATAAGTGTTACACCGAGGCCCGTACTCTGGAGTAGGATCTGTTTGGAGGTGGAGGGTCCGTCATGGTCTGGGGCGATGTGTCAAAGCATCATCGGACTGAGCTTGTTGTCATTGCAGGCAATCTCAACGCTGTGCGTTACAGGGAAAACATCCTGCCTCGTGCTCATGTGCTAGGCTCATCCTGACATGACCCTCCAAGATGACAATTCCACCAGCCATCCTGCTTGTTCTGTGCGGGATTTCCTTAAAGACAGGAATGTTAGTGCCACGGCCAGCCCGGATCTCAATCCCATTGAGCACGTCTGGGACCTGTTGGATCGGAGAGTGAGGGCTAGGGCCATTTCCCCCAGAAATGTCCAGGAACTTGCAGGTGCCTTGGTGGAAGAGTGGGGTGACATCTCACAGCACAAACTGGCAAATCTGGTGCAGTCCATAAGGAGGAGATGCACTGCAGTACTTAATGCAGCTGCTGGCCACACCAAATAATGACACATTATTCCATTTCTGTTAGTCACATGTCTGTGGAATTTGTTCAGTTTATGTCTCAAATATTTACACGTTAAGTTGGTGAAAATAAACGCAGTTGACAGTGAGAGGACGTTTCTTTTTTTATATACTATATTCTACTGTACTTTATATTCTTAATTCCATTCCTTTACTGTAGATTTGTGTGTATTATTGTGAGATTGTTAGATATTACTTGTTAGATATTACTGCATTGCTGGAGCTAAAAACACAAGCATTTCGCTACACCAGCAATAACATATGCGTATGTGACAAATCAAATTAGATTTTGATTTGACAAGGTGACATAATAGACAGCCAAGTGGTAAATTGCATTTTGTCTAAAGAAAGGATTAATCTTTTTGCTAATCCATTTAAGAATGAATGAAATGAATCAAAATGAATGTACTACTTTTATCTGCTTGGCTGGGTAATTAGCCTTCTAGTTTATCAAGCAGGGTATTTTGCAAACAACTTTTTACATAACACACATTACCTGTTGTTGTTGGTGAAGCCATCTGTGTCATCAGGGCAGTAACACAGGCCACTTTCAGAAACCTAATGATGGCGTGTCCTTTTCATATGAATCAAGGGAGAGTCTGGCAACAATGGAGGAAGTGTCTGTTACGCAGAGCGGAAACAGGTGAACCCAAGAGCAGACTCAGATGAGGAGACTGGGATGAGCTAACCAAGGTATTTATTAAAATATTGAGAATATTGAGTGCAGGCCAGGGGAAGCTCAGATGGGTTGCTGGAAACCAGGTGCGGAGGCTGATGCTGGAGCGAGAGATGTGAGGACAGGGTCAGCAGGTCCGGAGGGGAAACCAAGGGGGCGCAGAGTGGGGAATCCAGGACAGTACTCAGGACGAGAAGTCAGACTGGAGACAGGGAACAGTGTCAAAGCAGGCAGAACTGTAGCAGAGAGGAAAATAGCGTCAGGCATAGGGAAACAGGCACAACAGGAACAAATGGCTAGAAACATGGACTGACTGGGTAGAGATTATGATCTGGCAGTGTGGAAGTGGCAGGACTGAGTAAACTGCATTCAGCAAACAACGGAATTGCAAGAGCTAGCTTGTACTCTCCCACAAAATTGCTAAACATAGCAAGCCATTCGCTGAGGGCGAATACAATAAAGAATGTTTAGTTGACTCTGCAGCAAGAAAGAGCTGTTTGAAATGTTTCCCTGTAAAAAGACTAACAGTGACACGGTGTTCGAGGACATCACAGAGAATATGGAACAACAGTTGAAAGACAGGGTAAAGGATTTCACCTATTTCTCCTTGGCCCTGAATGAGAGCAGCGATGCATGTAACATGGCACAGTTGTTGATATTCTTATGAAGCATAAACCCGGACTTTGAAATTACAGGAGTTTGCTTCAAATCAAATGTTACTTGTCAAACACGCCAAATACAACAGGTGTAGACCTTACAATGAAATGCTTACTTACAAGCCCTTAACCAACAATGCAGTTTTAAGAAAATAGCTTAAAAAAGTAAGAGATAAAAAAGTAACAAATAATTAAAGAGCAGCAGTAAAATAACAACAGTGAGGATATTTACAGTGGGGAGAACAAGTATTTGATACAATGCCGGTTTTGCAGGTTTTCCTACTTACAAAGCATGTAAAGGTCTAATTTTTATCATAGGTACACTTCAACTGTGAGAGACGGAATCTAAAACAAAAATCCAGAAAACTACATTGTATGATTGTTAAGTAATTAATTTGCATTTTATTGCTTGACATAAGTATTTGATCACCTACCAACCAGTAAGAATTCCGGGTCTCACAGACCTATTAGTTTTTCTTTAAGAACTCTCCTGTTCTCCACTCATTTCCTGTATTAACTGCACCTGTTTGAACTCGTTACCTGTATATAAGACACCTGTCCACACACTCAATCAAACAGACTCCAACCTCTCCACAATGGCCAAGACCAGAGAGCTGTGTAAGGACATCAGGGTTAAAATTTTAGACCTGCACAAGGCTGGGATGGGCTACAGGACAATAGGCAAGCAGCTTGGTGAGAAGGCAACAACTGTTGGCGCAATTATTAGAAAATGGAAGAAGTTCAAGATGATGGTCAATCACTCTCGGTCTGGGGCTCCATGCAAGATCTCACCTCGTGGGGCATCAATGATCATGAGGAAGGTGAGGGATCAGCCCAGAACTACACGGAAGGACCTGGTCAATGACCTGAAGAGAGCTGGGTCCACAGTCTCAAATAAAACCATTAGTAACACATTACACCGTCATGGATTAAAATCCTGCAGCGCAAGCAAGGTCCCCCTGCTCAAGCCAGCGCATGTCCAGGCCCGTCTGAAGTTTGCCAATGACCATCTGGATGATCCAGAGGAGGAATGGAAGAAGGTCATGTGGTCTGATGAGACAAAAATAGAGCGTTTTGGTCTAAAATCCACTCGCCGTGTTTGGAGGAAGAAGAAGGATGAGTACAACCCCAAGAACACCATCCCAACCGTGAAGCATGGAGGTGGAAACATCATTTTTTGGGGATACTTTTCTGCCAAGTGGACAGGACGACTGCACCGTATTGAAGGGAGGATGGGGCCATGTATCGGGAGATCTTGGCCAACAACATCCTTCCCTCAGTAAGAGCATTGAAGATGGGTCGTGGCTGGGTCTTCTAGCATGACAACGACCCGAAACACACAGCCAGGGCAACTAAGGAGTGGCTCCGTAAGAAGCGGCTCCGTAAGAAGCATCTCAATGTCCTGGAGTGGCCTAGCCAGTCTCCAGACCTGAACCCAATAGAAAATATTTGGAGGGAGCTGAAAGTCCGTATTGCCCAACGACAGCCCCGAAACTTTAAGGATCTGGAGAAAGTCTGTATGGAGGAGTGGGCCAAAATCCCTGTTGCAGTGTGTGCAAACCTGGTCAAGAACTACAGGAAACGTATGATCTCTGTAATTGCAAACAGAGGTTTCTGTACCAAATATTAAGTTCTGCTTTTCTGATGTATCAAATACTTATGTCATGCAATAAAATGCTAATGAATTACTTAAAAATCATACAATGTGATTTTCTGGTCTTTTGTTTTAGATTCCGTCTCTCACAGTTGAAGTATACCTATGATAAAATTACAGACCTCTACATGCTTTGTTCTCCCCACTGTACATGGGGTACCGGTACAGAGTCAATGTGAGGGGACATCGGTGTTCGAGGTAATTGAGGTATAATGTACATTTAGGTAGAGTTATTAAAGTGACTATGCATAGATAATAACAGGGAGCAGCAGCAGCGTATAAAGGGCAATGCAAATAGTCGAGGTCGCCATTTGATTAGATTCTCAGGAGTCTTATGGCTTGGGGGTAGAAGCTATTTAGAAGCCACAAGGATAAAGACTTGGCACTCCGGTACCGTGTGCCGTGTGGTAGCAGAGAGAACAGTCTATGACTAGGGTGGCTGGAGTCTTTGACAATTTTTAGGGCCTTTCTCTGACACCGCCTGGTATAGAGGTCCTGGATGAAAGGAAGCTTTGGACCATGTTAGTTTGTTGGTGATGTGGACGCCAAGGAACTTGAAGCTCTGAACCTGCTCCACTGCAGCCCCTTCGATGAGAATGTCCGTGCTTGGTCCTCCTTTTCCTGTAGTTAACAATCATCTCCTTTGTCTTGATCACGTTGATGGAGAGGCTGTCTCCCATGAGGCTGTCTCATCGTTGTCGGTGATCAGACCTACCACTGTTGTGTCATCGGCAAACTTAATGATGGTGTTGGAGTCGTGCCTGGCAGTACAGTCATTAGTGAAAAGGGAGTACAGGAGGGGACTGAGCATGCACATCCCGTGTTGAGGATCAGCGTGGTGGATGTGTTGTTGCCAACCCTTACAACCTGGGGACGGCCTATCAGGAAGTCCTGGATCCAGTTGCAGAGGGAGATGTTTAGTCCCAGGGTCCTTAGCTCAGTGATGAGCTTTGAGGGCACTATGGTGTCGAACGCTGAGCTGTAGTCAATGAATACCATTCTCATTCCTTTTGCATTCCTTTTGTCCAGGTGTGAAATGGCAGTGTGGTGTGCAATAGAGATTGCATCATCTGTGGATCTGTTGGGACGGTTTGGGATGGTTTTCAAATTGGAGTGGGTTTAGTGTTTCTGGGATAATGGTGTTGCTATGAGCCGTGACCAGCCTTTCAAAGCCCTTCATGGCTACAGACGTGAGTGTTACGGGTCGGAAGTCATTCAGGCAGGTTATCATTTCTGGGATCACAGACAATATCTTTGCAGTTTTGGAAACGTCAGAGTGTTTTCTTTCCAAAGCTGTCAATTATATGCATAGTCGAGCATCTTTTCGTGACAAAATATCTTGTTTAAAACAGGAACATTTTTCATCCAAAAATTAAAAGAGCGCCCCCTATATCCAAGAAGTTAAGATGGTGAGGAAGGCATTTAAAAAAAATAAAAAGGCATCCTCTACTGACGGGATGAGATCATTATGCTTCCAGAATACCTCAGAAAGGCCTGCTCGCTGAAGTGTTTCAGGGAGCTTTTGACAGTGATGAGTGGAGGTTGTTTGACCAATGACCCATTATGGATGCAGGCAATGAGGCAGTGATCGCTGAGATCTTGGTTGAAGACAGCAGAGGTGTATTTAGATGGCAAGTTGGTTAGGATGATATCTATGAGGGTGCCCATGTTTACGGCTTTGGGGAGGTACCTGGTAGATTCATTGATAATTTGTGTGAGATTGAGGGCATCAAGTTTAGATTGTAGGATGGCTGGGGTGTTAAGCATGTTCCAGGTTAGGTTGCCTAGCAGCACGAGCTCTGAAGATAGATGGGGGGGCAATCAGTTCACATATGGTGTCCAAAGCACGGCTGGGGGCAGAGGGTGGTCTTTTCCAGGCGGCAGCGGTGAGAGATTTGTTTTTAGAGAGGTGGATTTTTAAAAGTAGAAGTTCAAATTGTTTGGGTACAGACCTGGATAGTAGAACAGAACTCTGCAGGCTATCTTTGCAGTAGATTGCAACACTGCCCCCTTTGGCAGTTCTATCCTGTCTGAAAATGTTGTAGTTAGGGATGAGCATTTCAGAATTTTTGGTGGTCTTCCTAAGCCAGGATTCAGACACAGCTAGAATATCCGGGTTGGCAGAGTGTGCTAAAGCAGTGAATAAAACAAACTTAGGGAGGAGGATTCTAATGTTAACATGCATGAAACCAAGGCTATTACGGTTACAGATGTCAAGTTCTGACCATCGTTTGTGTGTGTTTTCCTTGTTTTAGTGTTGGTCAGGACGTGAGCTGGGTGGGCATTCTATGTTGTGTGTCTGGTTTGTCTATTTCTATGTTTGGCCTGATATGGTTCTCAATCAGAGGCAGGTGTTATTCTTTGTCTCTGATTGGGAACCATATTTAGGGTCCTGTTTTGTGTTGGGTTTTGTGGGTGATTGTTCCTGTCTTTGTGTTTGTGGTACCAGATAGAACTGTTTTGTTTTTTTCATGTTTCTTGTTTTGTAGATTGTTGTACTTTCATCTTTATTAAAACCTGATGGGGCTACAGGTTCCCAACTAGGAACACCCTCCCCCCCCTTCAGCCCAAACGGTGGCGCAGGGAAAGCAAAAATATTCTTAAAAATATTTAACCTCCACACATTAACAAGTCCAATAGCTTAAATGAAAGATAAACACCTTGTTCATCTACCCAGCATGTCAGAATTTTAAAATGTTTTACAGCGAAAACATAGCACATATTTATGTTAAACCACCACTAGGAAAACATACAATATGTAGCCACATGGCTATGCAAAATAGCACAATCACAAACGCAGGATTAAAAGAAAAATAATTCACTAACCTTTTGAAAATCTTCATCAGATGACAGTAATAGCACATGTTACACAGTACATTTATGTTTTTTTCAATAATATGCAATTTATATCCATAAATCTCCATTTACATTGAGCCATGTTCAAAAAATGCAGCAGAAATGACCGGAGGAATTATAAATATCTCCGGCAGCTAACGCCAGATAACAGCAATAAACATCATAAACTTTGACTAAATATACATGTTCTACATATATTTAGAAAGATACACTTCTTCTTAATGCAAACGCTGTGTTACATTTATTTTTAACGTTACAGAATTCGTTCACTATTCAATAATCTGAGACGGCGCTCAGCCATTAGCATTATTTCTCTACTATGTTGGATTCGACAAAAATACAATTTTATAACATAAATATTCCCTTACCTTTGATGGTCTTCGACAAGAATGTCGTGGAAGGAGTTATACTTACCTAATATAACGTTTGGTTGCTGTTGGTGTGTCTTTGTATTAGCAAAAGCTAACATCTTCAGGTGAATTACCCCAAAAAGGACTTCTGATCACGAAAATTGCGCATCAAAACTTCAAATTTACATATTATATGTCGACTAAACTGGTCAAACTAAGAGCAGAATCAAGCTTTAGGATGTTTTTAACGTACAAAACAATTGGCGATTAAATCAAACATAACGAACTCTCTTCAGCCAAGCCGGAAAAAAAGACCCTTTTCACAGAGCGCGCACCTGAAAACTCGTGACACCTCAGTATTTTGCCCGCCAAGCAGTCAAAGCTCGTGCTATTTTCTCCGTTCCACGTCTCATTGAAAGACGAGAGCGCGCCGAAGAAATAGAAACTGTTCCCAGATCCGTAGCTGGTTGGGAAGGGTGGGGACGATGACGTCAAAGTTGGAGCAACTTTCTTAGGAGAGAGAGTTTGGGAGAATGGCTGCCCTGTGAGTTCTGCTTTACATACAGACATAATTCGAACGGTTTTAGAAGCTTTAGAGTGTTTTCTATTCAATAATAATTATTATATGCATATATTAGCAATTTTTGACAGTTTTTTTTAAAGTTTACTTTGGGCACACAATTCATCCAAAGGGGGCAGTATTTCCCCGAGCCCCATCAGGTTTTAAAGATGTACAAAACTAACCATGCTGCATTTTGGTCCGCCTCTCTTTCCCCAGAAGAAAACCATTACAGAATCACCCACCAACCAAGGACCAAGCGGCGTGGTAAACAGAGGCAGCAGCAACAGCAGCAGCAGGAGAAGCGACAGGTGCAGCAGAAGCAACAGCAGCAGCAGCAAAGGCAGCAGCAGCAGCAGCAGTGGGAGAGGCTGCACTATTTGGAGAAATGGACTTGGGAGGAGATCCTTGACGGTAAAAGACCCTGGGCAGAGCCAGGGGAATATTGCCGCCCCAAAGCCGAGCTGGAGGCAGCGAAAGCAGAGAGGCGGCATTATGAGGAGCTAGCACAAGCAGAGCGGCTGGAAGCCCGAGAGGCACCCCCAAAAATGTCTTGGGGGGGGGCACAGGGAGAGTGTGGCAGACTCAGGAGCCAGACCTGAGCCAACTCACCCTGTTTACCGTAAGGAGCCATGGATGTTATCAGAGCTATCGGCGAAGCTGAGGGCTGAGTCTGAGAGGGTCGAGGAGTTATTGGACAGAATGGAGGAGAGTGAACGGATGGGAGATGAGGAGACACTCGAGGAGGTGTTAATAGAATTGGGGGAGTGTGAAGAGAGAGAGCAGTTGATTTGGCGTAGTATGCAAAGCATTCGCCCTGAGGTGTGTGTCCCCAGCCCGGTACCACCAGTGCCAGCACCCCGCACCAGGCTGTCTCTCCATCCCATCAACACAGGTGCTCCCGCCTGTCCGGCGCAAACAAAGTTTCCGCCCCTCAGTCCAGAGGCGCCAGAGCCCCTCAGTCCAGAGGCGCCAGCGCTCCTCAGTCCAGAGGTGCCAGAGCCCCTCAGTCCAGAGGCGCCAGAGCTTCTCTGTCCAGCGCGGCCGGAGCCTTCCTCTCCAGCGCAGCCGGAGTCTCCCACCTGACCGGCGCTGCCAGAGCTCCTGCACCTCATTCCAGAGGCGCCAGAGCCCCTCATTACAGAGGCGCCAGAGCTCCTCAGTCCAGCACTGCCAAAGCCTTCCTCTCCAGCGCCGCCTGAGCTACCCATCTGCCCAGCGCCGCCTGAGCTACCCGTCTGCCCAGCTCCGCCTGAGCCCAGCGCCATCAGAGTTGCCAGTCTGCCCAGCGCCGCCAGTGCCGCCAGTCTGCCCAGCGCCGCCAGTGCCGCCAGTCTGCCCAGCGCAGCCAGTCTGCCCAGCGCCGCCAGTGCCGCCAGTCAGCCAGGAGCCGCCAGTGCCGCCAGTCAGCCAGGAGCCGCCAGTGCCGCCAGTCAGCCAAGAGCTGCCAGTGCCGCCAGTCAGCCAGGAGCCGCCAGTGTCGCCAGTCTGCCCAGCGCCGCCTGAGCTACCCGTCTGCCCAGCGCCATCAGTCGCCAGTCTGCCCAGCGCCGCCTGAGCCACCCGTCTGCCCAGCGCCGCCAGTGCCGCCAGTCTGCCCAGCGCTGCCAGTGCCGCCAGTCTGCAAGGAGCCGCCAGTGCCGCCAGTCAGCCAGGAGCCGCCAGTGCCGCCAGTCAGCCAGGAGCCGCCAGTGCCGCCAGTCAGCCAGGAGCCGCCAGTGCCGCCAGTCAGCCAGGATCAGTTAGATCCGCCATTCAGCCAGGATCCGCCAGTCAGGATCTGCCAGAACTGCCAGTCAGCCAGGATCCGCCAGTCAGCCAGGATCCGCCATTCAGCCAGGATCCGCCAGTCAGCCAGGATCTGCCAGAACTGCCAGTCAGTCAGGATCTGCCAGAGCCGTCAGTCAGCCAGGATCCGCCAGTCTGCCAGGATCCACCATTCAGCCAGTATCTGCCAGTCAGCCTGGATCTGCCAGAACTGCCAGTCAGCCAGGATCTGCCAGAACTGCCAGTCAGCCAGGATCTGCCAGGACTGCCAGTCAGCCAGGATCCGCCAGTCTGCCAGGATCCGCCAGTCAGCCAGGATCTTCCAGATCCGCCGGTCAGCCAGGACCCTGCAATTCAACCAGGATCCGCCATTCAGCCAGGATCCACCAGTCAGCCAGGATCTGCCAGAGCCGGCAGTCAGCCAGGATCTGCCGGAACTGCCAGTCAGCCAGGATCTGCCAGAACCGCCAGTCAGCCAGGATCTGCCGGAACCACCAGTTAGCCAGGATCTGCTAGATTCATCAACCTGCCTGAGCTTCCTCTCAGTCCTGAGCTTCCTCTCAGTCCTGAGCTTCCTCTCAGTCCTGAGCTACCCCTCAGTCCTGAGCTACCCCTCAGTCCCGAGCTACCCCTCAGTCCCGAGCTACCTCAGTCCGGAGCTGCCCCTCAGTCCAGTGGGGCCCGTTTATAGGGTTCCTAGGCCAAGGTTAGCAGCGAGGGTCGCCACTCAAGGGACGCTAAGGAGGTGGACTTAGACAATTATGGAGTGGGGTCCACGTCCAGAGCCGCCACCGCGGACAGATTTCCACCCAGACCCTCCCCTATAGGTTTAGGTTGTGCATTCGGAGTCCGCACCTTGGGCGGGGAGTCCGCACCTTACTGTCATGTTCTGACCATCGTTCGTGTGTGTTTTCCTTGTTTTAGTGTTGGTCAGGACGTGAGCTGGGTGGGCATTCTATGTTGTGTGTCTGGTTTGTCTATTTCTATGTTTGGCCTGATATGGTTCTCAATCAGAGGCAGGTGTTAGTCATTGTCTCTGATTGGGAACCATATTTAGGTAACCTGGTTTGTGTTGGGTTTTGTGGGTGAATGTTCCTGTCTTTGTGTTTGTGGCACCAGATAGAACTGTTTGGTTTTTTCATGTTTCTTGTTTTGTAGATTGTGGTACTTTCATCTTAAAGATGTACAAAACTAACCACGCTACATTTTGGTCCGCCTCTCTTTCCCTAGAAGAAAACCATTACAACAGAAGTCATCAAAAGAGAGCGCCTGGGAAATAGGTGTGGAACTAGGCACTGCAGGGCCTGGAATCACCTCTACATCACCAGAGGAAAAGAGGAGGAGTAGGATAAGGGTACGGCTAAAAGCAATAAGAATTGGTCGTCTAGCACATCTGGAACAGAGAGTAAAAGGAGGTTTCTGGGGGCGATAAAATAGCTTCAAGGTATAATGTACAGACAAAGGTATGGTAGGATGTGAATACAGTGGAGGTAAACCTAGGTATGATGATGAGAGAGATATTGTCTCTAGAAACATAATTGAAAACAGGAGATGTCATCGCATGTGTGGGTTGTGGAACTAATAGGTTGGATAATTTATAGTGAGCAGGACTCGAGGATCTACAGTGAAATAAGCCAATAAACACTAACCAGAACAGCAATGGACAAGGCATATTGACATTAAGGAGAGGCATGCTTAGTCGAGTGATCAAAAGGGTCCAATGAGTAGTGAGGTTGGTTGGGGTCACGGTGATTCAGACAGCTTGCCGGGCCATCGGTAGCAAGCTAGCATAGGATGGAGGTCTGTTTTTAGCCACCTCGTGCGTTTCCGTCAGTAGGATTAGTGGGGTTCCGTGTGGTAGAGGGGATCAATCCAATTCGCAAAAAAAAAAGTTGATATAGAGGCCCAAGAAATTAAAAAATAATAATTGTCCGATAGCTCTATTCAGATAGCAGCCGATAAGACAGCTAACGATTAGCGGACCGCAGATGGGCATTCAGGTAACGTCGCGACGGAGGAGCCAACTGGATAACTCCCTCGGGTAGATAACGTCGATCGTCCAGTTGTGAAGGTCCGGTGGGGCTCCGCATTGGCTGTAAAACGGGTCCGGATAGGTGATTGTAGCCCAAGAGTGGCTGATGAACTCTTTGGCTGGCTAGCTCCGGAATAGTCACATGGATAGCAGCTAGCTAGCTGCGAGATCCAGGTATAAATGTCCAGAGCCTCCGGTTGAAATCCGGGGACATGGAGAGAAAAATAGGACCGGTATGTTCCGGTCCGAGCCGCGCCGTACAAAATTGGTGATAGATTTTCGAGCTAAAGGATAGCTGATGACCACGAACCGTGGTAAGCTGAATACTAACGATTAGCCAGTAAAGAAGCTAACTAGCTTCTGATTAGCTTCAGGCTAGCTCCTGGCTAGCTTCTGGTTAGTTTCTGGCTAGCTTCTGGCTAGCTTCTGGTTAGCTTCTGGCTAGCTTCTGGTTAGCTTCTCCTACGGCCTCCTCCATGTCTCCTGATATACTGGCCTGTCTCCTGGTAGCGCCTCCATGCTCTGGACACTACGCTGACAGACACAGCAAACCTTCTTGCCACAGCTCACATTGATGTGCCATCCTGGATTAGCTGCACTACCTGAGCCACTTGTGTGGGTTGTAGACTCCGTCTCATGCTACCACTAGAGTGAAAGCACCGCTAGCATTCAAAAGTGACCAAAACATCAGCCAGGAAGCATAGGAACTGAGTAGTGGTCTGCAGAAGCACTCCTTTATTGGGGGTGTCTTGCTAATTGCCTATAATTTCCACTTGTTGTCTATTCCATTTGCACAACAGCATGTGAAATTTATTATCAATCAGTGTTGCTTCCTAAGTGGACAGTTTGATTTCACAGAAGTGTGATTGACTTGGAGTTACATTGTGTTGTTTAAGTGTTCCCTTTATTTTTTTGAGCAGTGTATAAAAAGGTATGCAAAGAAAGTTGTAAATATATATATATATACGGGACACGACAAGACGAGGACAAAAGACTGACTGCTATGCCATCTTGGTGACGTCTGTGAGTATAACAGAACTGATATTGCAGGTGAAACCCTGAGGAAAATCAAAACAGGAAGTGGCTTCTATTTTGAGAACTCCATCTTCCATAGCCTCCCTTTGCTGGATTTAAAGGGATATGAACCAGATTCCCTTTTCTATCGCTTCCTCAAGCTGTCAACAGTCTTCAGACATAGTTTCAGGCTTTTATTTTGAAAAAAGATCCAGAACAATAACATCGCATCAAGTGGTCACATGAGTATTACTCGCGCAACAGAATTTGGACAGCCATAGTTTTCCATAGCCCTCTCCTACTGTGAAAGACATTTGCGGTTGATATATAATCGATTATATATTTTAAAAACAACCTGAGGATTGATTATAAAAAAACGTTTGATATGTTTCTGTGGACATTACGGAAACTATTTGGAATTTTTGTCTGCGTTGTCGTGACCGCTCTTTCCTGTGGATTTCTGAACATAACGAGACAAATAAACGGAGGTATTTTGGATCTAAAAATAATCTTTATGGAACAAAAGGAACATTTGTTGTGTAACTGGGAGTCTCGTGAGTGAAAACATCCGAAGATCATCAAAGGTAAATTATTAATTTGATTGCTTTTCTGATTTTCGTGACTGAGCTACCCGATGCTAAGTGTACTTAATGTTTTATCGTGCGATCGATAAACTTACACAAACGCTTGGATTGCTTTCGCTGTAAAGCATAATTTCAAAATCTGACACGACAGGTGGATTAACAAAAGGCTAAGCTGTGTTTTCCCATATTTCACTTGTGATTTCAGGAATATAAATATTTATAGTAATATTTATTGTATGTAAGCTATGCTATTCAGCGGTTGTTGATGACACAGCCATAACAAGTTAAAATTCCTCAAACACACAAGTATTATACACCATTTTAAAGATAAACTGCTTGTTAATCCAACCACAATGTCCGATTTCAAAAAGGCGTTACGGCGAAAGCACACCATACAATTATGTTAGGACAGCGCCAAGCCACAAAAACCATACAGACATTTTCCAGCCAAGGAGAGGTGTCACAAAAGTCAGAAATAGCGTGAAAATTAATCACTTACCTTTGATGATCTTCATCTGGTGCCACTCCCAGGACTCCATGTTACACAATAAATGATCGTTTTGTTCGATAAAGTTCATATTTTTGTTCGCGCGTTTAGTTCAGTAATCCATATGCACAAAACACAACATCCAGACGAAAAGTCCAAAAAGTTCCATTAAAGTTTGTAGAAATATGTCAAACGTTATTTAAAATCAATCCTTAGGGTGTTTTTATCATAAATATTCAACAACGTTTCAACCGGACAATACTATTTTCATTAGAAAGGAAAGAGAATGAACGTCGCACTCATGGCTTTCAGCTGAGCCACTTACTCTGAGTGCTCTTATTCTCTCCCTTTTCACAACAGAAGCCTGAAACAACTTTGAAAGACTGTTGAAATCCACTGGAAGCCTTAGTAAGTGCAATCTGACCCCACAGACACTGGATATTCAATAGGCATTCACTTGAAAACTCAGAATTCCCACTTCCTGGTTGGATGTTTCTCGGGTTTTCGCCTGTCATATGAGTTCTGTTATACTCACAGACATAATTTTAACAGTTGTGGATACTTTAGAGTGTTTTCTATCCAAATCTACTAAATAATATGCATATTCTAGCTTCTGGGCCTGAGTAACAGGCAGTTTACTCTGGGCACGGTTTTCATCCAAACTTCCCAATGCTGCCCTCTATCCCAAAGAGGTTTTTAACTTAGTGGTCTTAGCCACAGGGACTATGCTGGTCTGTTTGAAACATGTTAGTATCAGACAGGGAGAGGTTGAAAATGTCAGTAAAGACACTTGCCATGCTTGGAGTGCACATCCTGGTAATCTGTCTGGCCCAGTGGCCTTGTGAATGTTGACCTGTTTAAAGGTCTTACTCAAATCGGCTGCGGAGAGCGTAATCACGCAGTCGTCCGGAACAGCTGATGCTCTCATGCATGTTTCAGTGTTACTTGTCTTGAAGCGAGCATAGCAGTTATTTAGCTCATCTGGTACGCTTGTGTCACTGGGCAGCTCTTCCCTGTGCTTCCCTTTGTAGTCCGTAATAGTTTGCAAGCCCTGCCACATCCAACAAGCGTCAGAGCCGGTGTTGTACGATTTGAACTTTGCCTGATTGATAGTTTGTCAGAGGGCATAGCGGGATTTCCCGAGCCTTAAAAGCAGCAGTTTGCTGTAATCCATGGCTATTGGTTGGAGTATGTTCATATAGTCACTGTGGAGACAACATCAGCGATGCATGAATTCAGTGACTGATGTGGTGTCCTCCTCAATGCCTTCGGGAAGAATCCGGGAACATTCAGTCTGTGCTAGCAAAACAGTCCTGTAATTTAGAATCGGCTTCATCTGACCACTTTTTTATAGACTGAGTCATGGGTGCTTCCTGCTTTAATATTTTCTGTTTAAGCAGGAATCAGGAGGATAGAATTATGGGTTAACCTTTGTAACTAGGGGGCAGTATTTTCATTTTTGGATAAAAAACATTCAATGCCACATAGGCCATTTTAAAACGGAGAAGATGTTTTTTAAATGCTTTAATAAGATTGAAACCCTGGGCTAAAGTTTCAGCACAGCCACCTTGATAAGAGGCTAATAAAATGGAAGACAGAAATATAAATCTGCAACACTCTGATTGGAGAGGCACTGCCAAAAATAGAACGTTTCTGCATAGTGTCTACTTACCTGTGCATACGAACCAACACATTTAATATTGATACAATGAATATGAATGTAGACTATGCAACTTCATGGTTGACGGACAAAATTTGGTATTCCACTAGAAATGCTAAAATTGTAATGGCACATTCTAGTGGCAGACACACTTACACAAAGTGAGTGCTCTAAATATAATGAGCTATCTTGTTATCATTTGCCTGTTTTATTCATTTATTCATGAGTTGGGTCCTTAACGGAGCCCAGTAGACTGCTGTCAGCTCAGAGATGAGTTACTCCAGGGTTTCCCAACCCTCCCTAGCACTACACAGCTGATTCCAAAAGCCAACTCATCATCAAACTTTGTTTATTTTAAACAGCTGTGTAGTGCTCGGAAGAAGAAAAAAACGAAGTGGGCACTGAGAGATAGAAAGAGAATTAGAAGGATGGATAGAGAGGGATTATTACTGCCTGTTAATTAGATGGTTGTGTAGGAGAGAGGGGGGGGGGGGCATTTAAAGATGAGCAAAAGAGGAGCGGAGAGAAGGTTGTTCAGTGTTTCTGGGATGGGAGATTCAGTAAATGGGCTTAGAGGTTTTGAGAGTATCAGATAGGAGGGATTTGTTAGTAGTGATTAACTTCAGGGAATCAGTTTTGAGTTTGACAGAAGAATCATTTAGATATCTGTGAGATAGTATCAGGCAAAAGGTCTGGGGGTGAAAGAGTGAAGAGGAGAAAAGGGTGAAAGGAGAGTGTATTTTTGAGTGAATGAGGACAGATCGGGTGTGGCTCCTGGAATTAGGGAATAGAAGGAGATGGAAAATTACAGGACACGGGACAAATTGAGAAGTGTCTTCTGAGAGAGAGAGAGAGAGAGAGAGAGAGAGAGAGAATCAGAGGAACAGTAACAAGGGAGAGGAGAGACGTGAGGAGAAAATAAGTAGTTGTTAGTGAAGTCCAGAGAGGAGGTGTGAGCCCTCCATCACACTGTTGATTACTACAGAAGGAAGCTCTGTGGAATTCTATTACATCTCCCTGCTGCCTGTGCGCTCTGTGTGCCTGTTACTCTGCCAGCCTTATTAACACGCACACACACACACACACACACACCTGCATTCCGTTGATGATCTCATTGTATCTCATTATTTCACAGTTCCCTCTTTTTCTCTCTCCCTCTTACTCTCTCACCATTTCTAAGGCCCATGTTGCTAGACAAAGTGAGACTGGCCCAGCGTCGTCCGGGTTCTGGGAGGGTTTGGTCGGGGTAGGACGACATTGTAAATAATAATTTGTTCTTAACTGACTTGCCTAGTTAAATAAAGGTTAAATAAAAAAATTTAATCAACAATAACAGTAAAATATAAATATTAGTAATGGTGATTGTACTGTATATACATAATATACAGTCAGGCCCATAACTATTGGCATCCTTGATAAAGATGAGCAAAAAATTGTGAATAAAATAAATCTTATAAATCTTGAGCTGTAAGGTATGCTTAAGAAAATTGGTAAATTATATTATTTTATACTAGAGATAAATCGATTTTGTTTAGCAAGTTAAGATTGGGATCAAAAGTGTTGGCACCCGTGTTTTCAATACTGTAGCACCCTCCCCTGGCAAGGATAGCAACACTGAGCCTTTTTCAAAAAGATTTCTGAGATTGGAGAACACATTGGGGGAGATCTTAGACCATTCCTCCATACAGAATCTTTCCAGATCCTTGTTATCCTTCGTTCCCCATTCAATTCAAACCACAGCATGTTGATTTGGTGGTCAATTAACCATTTATTTGTGGATTTTGATTAGTGCTTGGGATTAATGTCTTGCTGGAAGATCCACTTACGCCCAAGTGACAACCTACTGGCAGATTCAACCAGGTTTTGGGCTAAAATGTCCAAGTACTTGGTCAAGTTCAAGATGCCATTGTCCTTAACAAGGGCCCCAGGACAAGTGAATAGGTACTATGAGATACAATGAGATTATCTATGGAATGTAGATGTGCATGCAGGTGTCAGTAGTGTGTGTGTGTGTGTGTGTGTGTGTGTGTGTGTGTGTGTGTGTGTGTGTGTGTGTGTGTGTGTGTTTGTGTCTGTGTGTGCACATGGTTTTGTATGGGTGTGTGTGGATAATAAGTAGAGCATATGAGCGTATTACATTGTCGTGGAAATTCTTACACAGGGACACTCAAACTCAATCTTAAATGAATCATTGTTTATTGTCAGCTCACTGGAGAGTTTCCAACCAACTCAACGCACCATACACATTTCAATCAGGATCTCTGTCTGGGCAGTCCAAGCAGTTGCTTTTTATACGGCTATACACAGACAAGTTATATTTGCATGATTTAGCATAATTGATTAATCATTACCATTTTGTTTCATTCACGTGATCGACCAATACTTGTTCATAACATGTGACAGACCAATACCTCACGGGGCTGCTTCTCTCTAAGCTGAGACCTTGAAATAGAGATATCTTTTGTTCGTTCTCAAAACAAGGTCAGGGCATTCTGCCAAATTGCAGATACTGATAAGTGAGGATTTGTTAAATCAGTCACTTGCATGAACATATAAATTGGTTATTAGAACAACACATGAATAGAAACATTAAAATGGCCATTATATTCCATCCTTTTATCACCGGTTTGATAATAATCATTATATTTTAATGCAAATATTTAGATTTGAATTTCTATAAAAAAAATCCTATACTCCGATTAAAATAAATGGAAATCAACACAAAAAAATTGACACTTCATAATTTCAAACACTCCTTTCTGTGTTATACAATCCACTTAGTATGGTAATATTATACTCATAACAAAGGTTATACTTCATTAATGGGTGTGAGAATCAAACAAATACACACAATACACAAGGGATCTTTAGGTGAATAAATATCTCAATGTTAGCCATTGTTTCCATATTTCTTACCACAATCGGGATGCGTTGACCTATGTTTTTCACTAACTGTCCCTGGGACAACAACTTAATCAAAATATAAAACACAGTTGTTTAACAATTCCGCTAAGACATTCAAAAGGTTGGTGCATGCTCATCAGATCAGTGTTCCATATAATGTAAACCGGTTAAGGGTTTAATAACAATTCACAGGTAAGAGAGAGAACACATCTTAGAACAGTTTCACACCAACCTGGTTAAGAATGAGTTTGGGACAAGAATTTCCCAAGCTACCATCTAGTGTCCCTCCTCACATTTTTAGGGCACAGCTCTGTCTCTAGAAACCTTGCCTTTCCAAATCATAATTATAACTATTGATAAATGATCTAACCCAAATTTAGAATGACAGTCTTAAGTACTTCACGTTGGTTCTATCACTTTAATTTAAGACTCTCACTTTTCTCATCACTTGTGGTAATGACAGATTGGTATTTTAATGCAATATGTATTTCAATGCTAAATGTAAATTACTATACTATATGCAGTGTGTAGACCTCCACAATCAACCTGACACCCCAAATAAACAATAGTGGGTAAGCCTAAATCAAGTACGGGCATGGTTGACCCCCGTCCCCTGTCCCCGGCGCTCATCCTTCCATTCCTGGCATTTATTCATGTTCTTCTTCGGATAGTGTTTCAGTTCGTCTTTTTAATGGCACATGTTCAAAGTGGATGACCCTTGATAATGTCTCTCACCTGAGCCGCCACTGTCCTTTAGACTCAGTAGAGGATGCCAGTAGAGGATGCCTGGGGTTGTTCTCTATAAGTGCTTTCCTCACCATCTTAAATAAGCATGCCCCATTCAATTTTTTTTAAACTAAGAACAGATATAGCCCCTGGTTCGCTCCTGACTTGACTGCCCTTGACCAGCACAAAAACATCCTGTGGCGTACTGCAATAGCATCGTATAGCCCCCGCGATATGCAGCTTCTCAGGAAAGTCAGGAACCAATATATATAGTCAGTCAGGAAAGCAAAGGTGAGCTTATTCAAACAGACATTTGCATCCTGTAGCACTAATTCCAAAAAGTTTTGGGACATTGTAAAGTCCACGGGTAAATATCTGGAGAATAAACCCTGCTCTTCACAGCTGCCCATGTCCATTAATGTTGATGATGTGGTTGTTACTGACAGGAAGCACATGGCTGAGCTCTTTAAATCAACACTTCATTGAGTCAGGATTCATATTTGCTTCAGCCATACCTCCTTGCCCATCCAACATTTCTTAATCTCCCACCCCTTCTAATGCGACTATCCCCAATGCTTCTCCCTCTTTTTCCCTGCAGGCAAAGTTTCTCGCTGCAGGCAGTCACTGAGTCCGGGGTGCAAAAGGAGCTCCTTAAACTTGACCCCCAAAAAACATCTGGGTCAGATGGTTTAGACCCTTTCTTCTTTAAGGTTACCGCCCCTATCATCGCCAAGCCTATCCCTGACCCTTTTAACCTGTCTCTCCATTTCTGGGAAGGTTCCCATTGCTTGGAAGGCAGCCACGGTTCATCCTTTATTTAAAGGGGGAGATCAAGCTGATCCTAATAGGCTTATTTCTATTTTGCCCTGTTTATCAAAAGTGTTGAACAAACTTGTCAATAATCAGCTGACTGGCTTTCTTGATGTCTATAATATTCTCTCTGGTATGCAATCTGGTTTCCGCTCAGGTTATGGATGTGTCACTGCAACCTTAAAGGTCCTCAATGATGTCACCATTGTCCTTGATATTTTTGTTCAGTGTATGTGGTAGGCCTACAATTTTAAAAACACACCAAAAAAGACTGCTGGTCCAGACTGGACTGAAAAAAGACAGGGGCGTTGTGCTTACTTGGGTGTAGCCTGTACCATGTCGCCACAATCACATTTCATGAATGCCCATCCATGTTTGGCCCACCGTTTGTGAAACAAGCTGTTGCACAGGCTCTATTAGTCATGATTCCTGTGACTAATCAATTTGGCTATTTGAGCTCTGAAAATCCCAACTTTATCAGGAGGAGTTATCATGAGCCTATTTGCAATGTGTTTGCACAGCAGAAAATGCAGAAGTATTTTATTTTTTCGCTATGATCAGCTTGTAAAAGATTTACGGATACAAACTTGAAACCACTGATCATAACAATTTAGCCGCTCCTGGACAGCAGTTGTGAGTAGCCTGATTATGCATTCCATATTGTCCATTTTACTTTGACCTTCCCCGTTTTTAGGATATGTTATTTTTTTAAATGTCAGCCCATCTTTTATTTGATTGGGTGCCTTTTAAGAGAAACGTTTATGTCTCATCACATTCTCACACATTTTATCTCCAGCCTGTAGGCTACAGAAAAAGCCACATTCTATTTCTACCATATGCTATATTTCCTTCATGATTTATGTTAGCATATTTTTGGGGCGGGATGTTGGTGGAGCGCCACAGTGATGTCTCTCCAACAGCACCCTGTAGAGGCATGCTGGGAATTGACAAAATAGGGCATTGCATGTCATAGGGTGGCATCAGCGCTCTCCTAAAAAGCCCATATGCCACTGGTTGAAAGAAATAGTCACTGTTTTGGGGCAGAAATATGTGAGGTTTTATGTATTGTTGGAGGTGCGTCTTGTTGAATATAGCTCAGAAAAATCTGCTCTCAATCTGCTGCCACAGGCGGCCACCTAACCCTGCCTAATGAGCAGTCCGGCCTTGTCCTTTTGGGAGAAATGGTTACTCTTAATGGAGCTTTGTTTTTAATAGAGCTCTGGTCTGCTTGATTTAAATGCTGCCTGAATTTAAATGCTATTTTCTGCACTTGAATGTGTAGCGGGAAAAGTCCCAGTTCTGCCCTGCAGGCATTGTTTGGAGACACCTAAAATACTTGTTCATGAATTCTAACAGAAATATCTCAGTTAAGATCAGAGATGGGTCCCCATACTTCGCTACAATATATATAGTAGTATTGGGGTCAAAAATGGAATAGAACAATTTGAGCAACATTTTTATTGGAATATTTGTATTGCTGAATTTGGATTTGATAGCATAAAAATACTATTTTTTTCACTCTGTGCCTTTATAGCTCGGCTGAAACTCCACGATGAGCTTATCTCCAGGCCCAGGTAACCATAGCTGGCACTTTGCTTTAATTAATGTAGTTCCAATGTAGGTAATCTGGTGCCAGTTTCCCTGGGATCTGGGTTTCTTCTGATCATGATTTACATTTTTCTAAGTTTACTGTTAGAGCCCATCTTTGGCGGTACTGTTCAACAAGGGATAAGCTCTGTTGGAACAACCTGGTGTAGCGGCTTTCTTCTGTGGACGAAGGAGAGGTCCAAAGCGCAGCGTGGTTAGTGTTCATCATGTTTAATAAAGACGATAAACATGAAAACACTACAAAATACAAAACAACAAATGTGAAAAAACCAAAACAGTTCTGTCTGGTGCAGACACACGAAGACAGAAGACAACCACCCACAAAACCCAACACAAAACAGGCTACCGAAATATGGTTCCCAATCAGAGACAATGACTAACACCTGCCTCAGAACCATATCAGGCCAAACATAGAAACGGGAAAACTAGACACACAACATAGAATGCCCACTCACGTCCTGACCAACACTAAAACAAAGAAAACACAAAAGAACTATGGTCAGAACGTGACACCTGGACTCAGGGGTAAAGGTAATGTAGTAAAAGTAAATCTGAGACACTCGTATGGTATGTATTAATTTGTGGATGTCCATCCATGTTACAAATTACAAATCATATGATATGTTACGAATTGCAATTGATGCAAAATGTTACGAATTTGCTAAACTTATGATATGTTACTAATTCAATTTCTTGTGGTCAACGCTATCTGGGTAGCTAATGCTAACGTTAGCTAGGCAGCTAACATTAGCTAGGCTAGGGGTTAGGGTACGGGATTAGGGGTTAGGTTAGGTTAGGGTTGGCTAACATGCTAAGTAGTTGCAAAGTAGCTAAAAACTAGTAAGTCGATGCAAAGTTGCTAATTAGCTCAAATTATTCATGACTAGATTTGAACATGCAACCTTTGGGTTGCTATATGTTTGCGTTAAATGCCTACCCATCCACCAAGACCAACTACCCTACTTTAGTTTTTTTGCATTAGGTAACCTTCTGCCTTATGTAACCAGGGGTGCAATTTTCACTGGGGACAGGGGGGACATGTCCACATTTTAAAATAGCATTTGTCCCCATAGTTTTATCATTGGAATGTGACACAAAATCCGGTAACTGTGTGCTTTAGGACCATGCGAATGCCTCTGAGGAGTCAGGTAGGCTGTTTGGAGTACAGCGCCCCTGTATGTAATCATACCAAAAGTAACATATTATATTAATTTAAGTGTCTTGGATTTATATTTACTATGCTATGTTGTCATGACTTCTGTCGAAGTCAGCTCCTCTCCTTGTTCGGTCTGCGTTCGGCGTCACCGGCTTTCTAGCCATCACCACTCCATTTTTCATAAATCCATTTGTCTTGTCTTGTTCCCATACACACCTGGTTTTCATTTCCCCAATCAATCTACTTGTGTTTAACCCCCTGTTTCCCATCATGTTTTGTGTGTAATTGTTTCATGTTAGGTGGTGTTAGTTTACGCGCTTTACTTTCATGTTCCATTTTTTGAGCGCGTTTGATTTATGTAGTGCTCTCGTTTTTTGGAACTATAATAAAAGTGCGCCTGTTCATTGTATTCTGCTCTCCTGCACCTGACTTCGCGTCCAATACACCATTGACATATGTCTAGTCTGAGATTGGGCTGGTTGTAAACCTTGTTCTGTGGATGACAACAAAACTAAATCGTCAGAGTACAACAAGGACTTAAATCTGTGTGTCATGTAGGGGGAGGCCTGGGGATGTAAAATATATTCCCCAGATTACTGCACACACAGATGCCTCTGTGGTTATCGGGGTCAAATTTGGCTCCTTTTTGGTAGATGGGTGTTATTAGTCCCTCATTCCAGAGAAACATCCAGATTCCAGTATTAAGTTAAATAATGTAGAGCTTAAATAATTTAAGCAGTGTCTCCACCAGTTTACGACTGCTCAGTTTCAACATTTTATTACTGATGCATCTTCTCTCTTGGAGACCACATACTGGTGAGTCAGCCAGAGCACTGTGATACTAGCTATCTCTCTCGCTCTCATATATGGCTTTATTGGCATGGGAAACATATGTTAATATTGCCAAAGCAAGTGAAATAGATAATAAACAAAAGTGCAGCTCAGTTTCCACCCCATTTTGTGGGCAATGTGCACAAAGCCTGTCTTCTCTTAAGAGACAGGTCTGCCTATGGGGGCCTCTCTCAATAGCAGGGCTATGCTCACTGAGGCTGTACATAGTCAAAGCTTTCATACATTTTGGGTCAGCCACTGTGTACTCTCTTTGTAGGGCCAAATTAGCATTCCAGTTTGCTCATTTCTTTGGGTAAATTCTTTCCAATGTTTATCTTTTAGTTCTCTCATTATTTGTTTGTGTCTAATTGTGTCGCTGTTGCTGTCTTGGGGCTCTTTGGGGTCTGTTTGTGTTTGGGGTCTGTTTGTGTTTGCTTAGGGGACTCTTCTCTAGGTTAATCTCTCTGTAGATGTTGGCTTTGTTATGGAAGGTTTGGATTTAGTTCATTAGAGGTTATCAGCCTTATTCTGCTCTGCTCTGCATGCATTATTTGGTGTTTTACATTGTACATAGAGGATGTTTTTGCAGAATTCTGCATGAAGTGTCTGAATTCTTAATTGGTGAGCGGACCCCAGACCTCACAACCATAAAGGGTTCAATAACTGATTCAAGTATTTTCAACCAGATCCGAATTGGGATGTTGAATTATATGTCCCTTTTGATGGTGCACAATGCCCTTATTGCCTTGTCTCTCAGATCGCTAGCTTTGTAGAAGTTACCTGCAGTGATGATGTTTAGTATGCTCTAGGATAACGATCTCTAGATGGAATTTGTATTTGTAGTCCTGGCAACTGGATCTTTTTGGAACACCATTATTATTTTTCTTACTGAGATTTACTGTCAGGGCCCAGGTCTGCCTCTCGGGTTTCCTTGCCAGCCGCGTTCCCTCATATCATAAGGCTGCCGCTCCGCATTAGCTGCCTCCAGTTCCTCCAGTGGACGCCGATACTCCCCAGGCTGCCTCCAGGCTCCCTTACCGTCCAGTATATCCTTTCATGTCCATTTCTCCAGATAGCGCTGCTCCCCCTTACCACGCTGCTTGGTCCCTTGGTGGTGGGTAGTTCTGTCACGCTCGTCTGATGAAGGAGTGGACCAAAGCGCAGCGTGGTATATGTTCATGATATTTATTTAAATCTGAAAACTAGAACAAAATAACAAAGCGAAAAACTAACAGTTCTGTAAGGTAACTAAAACTATACAGAAAACAACTACCCACAAACCCAGGTGGGAAAACGATAGACAGCTGCCTCTGATTGTGAACCACACCCGGCCAAACACAAAGAAATAGAAAACATAGAAATAAAGAAACTAGAATGCCCACCCGAGTCACACCCATTTTGGCCTAACCAAAATAGACAATAAAAGCCTCTCTGTGGCCAGGGCGTGACAGCATCCCTGTCTCATCCCACGGCCCTGGTAAAGAAATGTGTGTTTTCTGCCAATTTTAACTGCACAATAGTTGTTTGTGTGCATGGATTTTTTTATGTCGTACACAGTGGGGCAAAAAAGTATTTAGTCAGCCACCAATTGTTCAAATTCTCCAACTTAAAAAGGTGAGAGAGGCCTGTAATTTTCATCATAGGTACACTTCAACTATGACAGACAAAATTAGGAAAAAAAATCCAGAAAATCACATTGTAGGATTTTTTATGAATTTGTTTGCAAATTATGGTGGGAAATAAGTATTTGGTCAATAACAAAAGTTTATCTCAATACTTTGTTATATACCCTTTATAGGCAATGACAGAGGTCAAACATTTTCAGTAAGTCTTCACAAGGTTTTCACACACTGTTGCTGGTATTTTGGACCATTCCTCCATGCAGATCTCCTCTAGAGCAGTGATGTTTTGCGGCTGTTGCTGGGCAACACGGACGTTCAATTCCCTCCAAAGATTTTCTATGGGGTTGAGATCTGGAGACTGGCTAGGCCACTCCAGGACCTTGAAATGCTTCTTACGAAGCCACTCCTTTGTTTCCCTGGCGGTGTGTTTGGGATCATTGTCATGCTGAAAGACCCAGTCACGTTTCATCTTCAATGCCCTTGCTGATGGAAGGAGGTTTTCACTCAAAATCTCACGATACATGGCCCCATTCATTCTTTCCTTTACATGGATCAGTCGTCCTGGTCCCTTTGCAGAAAAACAGCCCCAAAGCATGATGTTTCCACCCCCATGCTTCACAGTATGTATGGTGTTCTTTGAATGCAACTCAGCATTCTTTGTCCTCCAAACACGACGAGTTGAGTTTTTACCAAAAAGTTATATTTTGGTTTCATCTGACCATATGACATTCTCCCAATCTTCTTCTGGATAATCCAAATGCTCTCTAGCAAACTTCAGACGGGCCTGGACATGTACTGGCTTAAGCAGGGGGACATGTCTGGCACTGCAGGATTTGAGTCCCTGGCGGCGTAGTGTGTTACTGATGGTAGGCTGTGTTACTTTGGTCCCAGCTCTCTGCAGGTCATTCACCGTTGCTCACCGTTCTTGTGATCATTTTGACCCCACTGGGTGAGATCTTGCGTGGAGCCCCAGATCGAGGGGGATTATCAGTGGTCTTGTATGTCTTCCATTTCCTAATAATTGCTCACACAGTCGATTTCTTCAAACCAAGCTGCTTACTTATTGCAGATTGAGTCTTCCCAGCCTGGTGCAGGTCTACAATTTTGTTTCTGGTGTCCTTTGACAGCTCTTTGGTCTTGGCCATAGTGGAGTTTGGAGTGTGATTGTTTTAGGTTGTGAACAGGTGTCTTTTATACTGATAACAAGTTCAAACAGGTGCCATTAATACAGGTAACGAGTGGAGGACAGAGGAGACAGAGGAGTTACAGGTCTGTGAGAGCCAGAAATCTTGCTTGTTTGTAGGTGACCAAATACTTATTTTCCACCATAATTTGCAAATTAATTAATTAAAAATCCTACAATGTGATTTTCTCGATTTTTTTTCTCTCTCATTTTTCTCATCTCCCTCTTCAAAAGGGGGAACAGTCTTGACCCAAACTGCTACAGACCTACATCTATCCTACCCTGCCTTTCTAAGGTCAAGTCAAGTCAACAAACAGATTACCGACCATTTCGAATCTCACCATACCTTCTCTGCTATGCAATCTGGTTTCAGAGCTGGTAATGGGTGCACCTCAGCCACGCTCAAGGTATCTTAACCGCCATCGATAAGAAACATTACTGTGCAGCCGTATTCATTGATCTGGCAAGGCTTTCGACTCTGTCAATCACCACATCCTCTTCGGCAGACTCGACAGCCTTGGTTTCTCAAATGATTGCCTCGCCTGGTTCACCAACTACTTCTCTGTTAGAGTTCAGTGTGTCAAATCGGAGGGTATGCTGTCCGGACCTCTGGCAGTCTCTATGGGGGTGCCACAGGGTTCAATTCTTGGACCGACTCTCTTCTCTGTATACATCAATGATGTTGCTCTTGCTGCTGGTGAGTCTCTGATCCACCTCTACGCAGACGACACCATTCTGTATACTTCTGGCCCTTCTTTGGACACTGTGTTAACAACCCTCCAGGCAAGCTTCAATGTCATACAACTCTCCTTCCGTGGCCTCCAATTGCTCTTAAATACAAGTAAAACTAAATGCATGCTCTTCAACCGATCACTGCCTGCACCTGCCCGCCTGTCCAACATCACTACTCTGGACGGCTCTGACTTAGAATACGTGGACAACTACAAATACCTAGGTGTCTGGTTAGACTGTAAACTCTCCTTCCAGACCCAATTCAAACATCTCCAATCCAAAGTTAAATCTAAAATTGGCTTCCTATTTCGCTACAAAGCATCCTTCACTCATGCTGCCAAACATACCCTTGTAAAACTGACCATCCTATCAATCCTCGACTTCGGCGATGTCATTTACAAAATAGCCTCCAATACCATACTCAACCAATTGGATGCAGTCTATCACAGTGCAATCCATTTTGTCACCAAAGCCCAATATACTACCCACCATTGCGACCTGTACGCTCTCGTTGGCTGGCCCCGCTTCATACTCGTCGCCAAACCCACTGGCTCCATGTCATCTACAAGACCCTGCTAGGTAAAGTCCCCCCTTATCTCAGCTCGCTGGTCACCATAGCATCACCCACCTGTAGCACGCGCTCCAGCAGGTATATCTCTCTGGTCACCCCCAAAACCAATTATTTCTTTGGCCGCCTCTCCTTCCAGTTCTCTGCTGCCAATGACTGGAACGAACTACAAAAATCTCTGAAACTGGAAACACTTATCTCCCTCACTAGCTTTAAGCACCAACTGTCAGAGCAGCTCACAGATTACTGCACCTGTACATAGCCCACCTATAATTTAGCCCAAACAACTACCTCTTTCCCTACTGTATTTTATTTATTTATTTATTTCGCTCATTTGCACCCCATTATTTTTATTTCTACTTTGCACATTCTTCCACTGCAAATCTACCATTCCAGTGTTTTACTTGCTATATTGTATTTACTTTGCCACCATGGCCTTTTTTTGCCTTTACCTCCCTTATCTCACCTCATTTGCTCACATAGTATATAGACTTGTTTATACTGTATTATTGACTGTATGTTTGTTTTACTCCATGTGTAACTCTGTGTCGTTGTATGTGTCGAACTGCTTTGCTTTATCTTGGCCAGGTCGCAATTGTAAATGAGAACTTGTTCTCAACTTGCCTACCTGGTTAAATAAAGGTGAAATAAAAAATAAAAAAAATGTAAAATTTGTCTGTCATAGTTGAAGTGTACCTATGATGAAAATTACAGGCCTCTCTCATCTTTTTTAAGTGGGAGAACATGCACAATTGGTGGCTGACTAAATACTTTTTTGCCCCACTGTATTTTTCCCCCAACATCGCTTTCCATCCATTTCTGTAGCAGACCCTCATGCCAAATTTAGTCAACAAAACAGACTTTGCCTTCGTTTTGGTTTGTTTGAATACATGGTTGGTCGTACAGTAATTTGGTAAAAAGCTCATTTGACTTTTGCTCAGTACATTGTTTTCACTGAGGTAATGTAACCAGCACTACCAGTACTTCAGTACATCATGTACAGGAATACATGTAGCCACAGCATAATCTAACACTTCAGACAAACCACCATCCCAGAGAAGGGTCAGGACCCCAAAACATTCTCCACAGAACTTCTGAGAATTGTGTGTGTTACATCTGAGCTTCAAAACCGAAGCACAGCCCACATTTGTAATGACAACACCGCAGTAAATAGGGGGAGCAAATTGAATCCCTGTAGATCAGTCCCAGGATACTATGCCTATCACTCACATGTTGACGTGTTGACCGCTTACGTTTATATGGATACTTTAGACTGTAGCCTAAAATGTCACTTTTTTGTTTACAATGCATCTTATTCTCATTTTAGCACAGTTTGTTACTAACACATGAAATAATATTTAATTTACAATGCTCATATTGTTGTTTCAGCCTCCTTATTTGAATACTCTTGCAGTAAATCACTCTGTATTTGAGCTGTGTATTCAGTGTGCATTCATGACATGTAATCAGAGTGTATATTTCGAGTGTAAATCCAAAGTGTGTTTTTCAGACTGTTTATTCATGGCGTGTATTCAGGGTTGTATTCAGAGTATGTACTCAGGGCATGTATTCGGAGTGTGTGTTGGTTTCATTGCCTGGTTGGGGATGGTGAGTCACGCTGACTGTCAGCTCCTCAGCACCATCACTCTGTGGCTAGGCAGCAAGCCTGTCTGTGACAGGGACATCTGACAGGGATCTGACAGGGAGCAAGGGACACCAGAGCAGCGTATAGCACAGTGCCTTCACTCCCTGGTCATGCACAGGGAAACACTGGCCAGAAATGTTTTAATATTGCCCATTTCCAGTAGAGCACCAAGGCGGGGAGTGGGTGGATGGGGACGCTCTTTTAATATGTTGTTGAAGGGCAATTCCACGGAAATGAAATTACTCAGATTTTCCACCTTAAAGTGTATGCCAAACAAAAACCATTGATTTCCAAGTTGCACAAGCACTACTGTGAAGAATTTCAACACAAAATCTCACAAAAACACATTTGCTGGATGAACTGTGCAGATGCAATGTTTGGTGCCAGAACTACAGTAAAATCTTCCTCAGTTTTATATGCGACCGTGTTTTCCCAAAAACTCTGTAAAATATCTATTCTTAACTAAGATTCAAAGATGTCTGCAGGAATAATCGTGTGCCAGTTATGGCATGACACCTTAAGTTTGAAAGAAAATCTGTTTTGGTTAAACACTACAGTAATTGAAGTGTATTTACACCCAGTAACAGAACAGAATTACATCATGGTTCCCTGTTCTGTACTACACAGAAATGCATAATTATGTATATGAATATCATTCTCCTCACGGTGATGTATCCTAAATAAATAATGATGTTTCCTAACTTAAATAGGTGCACAGGCATAAATATTCAACATTATTATTCGCATATATAGGTATTATTCTACACACTGGCTATTATTCGATTGACCTCTGCCCCCAAACAAGGCCACATTTGGTTGGTCAGACCAAATCTGAACCAATCATAGCTGTCTACTGTATGTTTGACAAGTTTGGGCATCACAGTACAGCACAGCACATCACATCACAGTAGAGTTCAGTACAGTACATTATACTGTCCTTTACTCTTGTGTGCTCTACTATACGGTACTGAACTCTACTCAACGTTTCTTTACTGTAATCTACTGACGGTGAAATCAAGGCCAGGGCGGACTGACCAAATTTAAACTACTTTTCAATGTCCATGGATGTCACCTGTTGGTCGGGGATCAGTGGTTGCGGATGCTGGTAAGAGTAAATGGAAGAGAGAACGAAGAGAGAGGGAGAGATGCTGAGAGAGATAGGGAGAGGTTGTCCAGATTGTTTTCACAATATCTCTTTGACCACCAGACAACAGAAAAAGAAAGAAAACAGTTATGAGCTGAACATAACAGTATGCCAGTGGAACAGAGAGCAGTAGCAGGTGACCCAATTGTGGTTTGTGACTACTATGATTTCCCATTGTAGCCAATTCAATTGCAGTAATTCTGCTACAGATATTTTGTTAATTCTGTACCATTTGACAACTAATTTGATATTATCCTATGGACTTAATATGTTGGTGCTCAAGGGTAATTATACGTGGAAATTACCTGAAGTTAATTAAGCTCGTTTCTTTCTTTTGATGTGTTGCTAAAATTAATTTTGCTGGTTTCTTTTCAATAGAATGTCTACTGGCTGCATTCATCAAAGTTCCACTTCTTTTCTGATTAATCCTTTTGGCTTTATCCCTTTACCCCTTATATTTTTACATATTCTTACTATTTCCAGCACTACAGGATGAGGTCATTCACATTCTGACCCCTATAAACAACTGAGATAAATTCAAAATGAAATCCACCATCGACCCCAGAGTCAGAAGAACAAACCTCTTCTATTATACAGTATTATGTGATGTTACCTCAGCCATTTAGTAAGAACCAGAAGACCTAAATGTCTGAACGCTGACCGCCATCATCCATCCAAGTAGCCTTTTAAAAAACGAGTTACTGAACTTCTCACTTCAGCGGGCCCTCAACAAGGGGCGCTGTCTGGGTTTGACAGGGGCCCCCAAGAGTCCTTCTCTCTGGGGCTGTGGGGGGCGTCTCTCTGGTGATTGAGCATGGAGTACCATCTATCTGACTGGAGGTCTGCTCTTGGGCACTGGACCTGATCACAAAGACCATTATCTCTCCACTCTGAGTGAATCTCTGAGCATTGTGTGTGTACTCAGGCTCTACTTCTACCTACTATACCATCACAGATACAATTTACAGCCCAACATGACTCAGACAGAGATGTCTCAGTTTAAATATTTAAAAAAAATCAATCACTAACTAGAGAAATAGAGAAAGACAGAGTAATATAAGTAGAAGTAAATAAGGTTAAATTATTCTGTAGATGGAGTGTCACGCCCTGGCCATAGTTTACTTTGTATGTTTCTATGTTTTGGTTGGTCAGGGTGTGATCTGAGTGGGCATTCTATGTTGGATGTCTTGTTTGTCTATTTCTGTGTTTGGCCTGATATGGTTCTCAATCAGGGGCAGGTGTTAGTCATTGTCTCTGATTGGGAACCATATTTAGGTAGCCTGGGTTTCACTGTGTGTTTGTGGGTGATTGTTCCTGTCTCTGTGTTTTGCAACAGATAGGGCTGTTTAGGTTTTCGCACGTTTGTTATTTTGTTAGTTTATCGTGTATAGTTTCTTTATTATAATAAAATGAATAACAACCACGCTGCATTTTGGTCCGCTCCTCCTTCTACAGACGAAAGCCGTGACATGGAGTGAGAATTAAATATAAATGTAAAGAGAGACAGAGAGTTTCAGCCCTCAGTTGTACTGTCAGAGACAATCCTGAACCTTACCTCACTCCATCAGACCCGTAGGGTTCCCTTTGAGTAGAGACAACGCCAATGGTGGAGGAGAGAGATGGTAGAAAATGTATCCATCAAGCAGAGAGGGCATCTCTACTGTGATATTTGAACTTTTGGCATGTGGGAATAAACTGTATGATGCCAAAACAGGAGGAATATATCACTCAAAGGTAAATAAGTGTGTTTGTGAATTTGTGGACATTTCTACTGATTGTACTTTATGAACAACGAGAAAGATATAGATGGGGCACCTCAACCCCTGCAATCTATATCTTATTGTCCATCCTCTGGTTGCCATTATACTTAAATCAGCTTACATTCTCTTTGGCTTCACACAGTCTGACCAGCAACAAAAGGCCTGGGACTGCAGTAATGCTGTGATTCAGTTAGACATGCAACCAGATGTGGAACCATCTGTCCTACTCTTTGACTCCCTGTTCTTTTCCCCTCACACCCCAGCCTCAGTTAGCCCCCCCAAAGGACTCCATTTCAGGCAAGAGCACACACACAAAGACCCTGGATCAATCAGTGCCTCCACCAAAACAGGCTGTCTTCAATAGAGAATAATTTAGACTGAATGTAAATCATTGGGGTTCAAGCCTTAAGTAGATCGTTGACTCAGGATTGAGAACATTACTTCCACAATGAGAACACTGATGACTGACAGCTCATTACTTTAAGGAAGCGCTGTATTTAGTGTGCACGTGTGCAGGTGGTAGAACTATTATAGTGTGCTTTCCTGAAATCTGAGAGATCTTTATTTTCCAGTAGTATTCACAGTAAAAGTTTAGTGGATGTTTTAATGAACAGACCCCCACACCTCTCCTGACTCCACAGGCCAGACACTGAAGACCAAACCCAATACAAAATCCCACCAGAACAGTATTAACTTCTCTGTCTGACCGTTTAAACATTTCCAGGCAGTATATCTTAATTCAAAGACTGCAGTCTAAGGCAAGCTAAACTGGCCACATTTGGAGACATTACACCAAGCCATGATTGAATGCAACCATATTAGGAACAATAGTGGCAACACAATGTGACATGGCTTTGTTTCATCCTTACTTAATTATAAAAAGTTCATTAGTAGTGATACAGTACAGACGTGTCTCTGGAGAGTAAGAGACAACATAGACATGAGACATTCATCACAGACTGGACAGTTACTTTACATTAGTGGCAAGGCTCTCGGCAATTGTTTTCCACTGCCAAGTAAGACTATTGAGATGTTAGCCTATGATTCAAAAAGCCAGCTATTTCATCTAACATATCCAGGAAATGCATGATTGATATTCAAAATAGGGACAGGCTCATACCTTTTTAACAGGAATCAACATAATGCATTGGCTATTAGTGTTGACCAAATAATGTTTTTAGAACAATCTACAGGAACATTGTGAAGCAAAATCACCTAAAATTACAGACGGTAAAAGAAAAAGACGGTAAAAAGGAAGGCAATGTCGGTGTCTGTCATTTTTGGTTCAACATCCCAGCTCTCAGTCAGAGACAGTGGTACTGTACATTAGGTGTTCAAATGTGCTAAAAACTAGTGGGTACATCAGGTGCACAAAAATGCCAGGGTGGCTACACCTCCTCAGTACCGTCTTCCCTTACCTAGAGCCAGTAATGAATGAGAGCTGGGAGTCTGGTTGGTATCTAATTTTACAACTTTGCCTTTTCCTGACAAAACACTTCATATGAAAACCAATCATATGATTTACTTGTGGAACCTTTTCCATGTCTCTAAGAGAAGTCCTAAAACTGACCAAGCACCCCTCAATTCAGCAATTGGTAAAGGCTTTTCCCATTCAGACATAAAATTGAGTCACTTGAAACACTGCTGGTTTTAAGACATTACCTGTTGAGATTAATTTTCAACCATCATGATTTGAATCACATATGCTTCTCTGTCACCAGGAGCCCATATCTTTTTATTTCAGGCTGTTTCCTGTTCTGAAGCACACACACACACACACACACACACACACACACACACACACACACACACACACACACACACACACACACAGCTCCTGATAACTGATTGTTTCTCTCAGTCCGCAGCTCAATGTGTGTGTGATTTCTTGTGTGATTTCTTCCTCCACAAGTGTGTGACGTAAAGCATGACCACATCTCCTTTTTCCCTGGTGGGAGCTCAGATCTCAGGCCTGTGTCCCGCTTATCAGGCCCCCCAGGGGCTCTGTATCTCCCATCGATCACTGGGGCAGGCATAACTAACCACTTGCGCTCTGGCCCACAAAGACATAATCAAGGAGCATAACTCCCCTCGGTCCAGCTTCTGATTGAGTAAACAACAAAAAGGCTGCAGATAGAGAAGTGTAGGTGTGTGTGTGTGTTTATTTAGTTTTACTATACTTCACAAGGTCTTCACAAGGATAGTAAAACAAGGAAAATTCTGATATTATTTTAGGTTTAGGGGTTTTGGGCTATGGTTCCAAATAGGTTTAGAATGAGCAGTTAGGGTAAGGAGTTTGTCTTTAGGGTTAGGGTTATGTTAAGGTCCGGGTCAGTTTTAGGGTTACTGGTTAGGGTTAGGGGTTAGAGTTAGGGTTAGTGGTTAGGGTTAGTGGTTAGAGTTTAGGTTAAGGGCCAGGGTCAGTTTTAGGGTTAGTGGTTAGGGTTAGTGTTAGGTTAAGGGCCAGGGTCAGTTTTAGGGTTAGTGGTTAGGGTTAGGGTTAGGTTAAGGGCCACTTAAGCCATCAATGATCACAAACATCAGGATCATTTTAATTAGAAAAACTAACCTTTAAAATTGATTGGGGAGATCTTCAGAGGATTATACTATTGTAGATGGGATGTGAGAAGCTGGTAAAAATGCCCTTTGACAAAAAAGTAAAAATAAAAAAATCTTTAAGTCCACAGACATAAGAAGAATTGGTCCAGTAATTTTTTTTTTTTTCCCCACAATTTCATGGTATCCAATTGGTAGTTACAGTCTTGTCTCATCACTGCAACTCCCGTACGGACTCGGGAGAGGCGTATGTTGAGAGCAGTGCATCCTCAGAAACACAACTCAACCAAGCCGCACTGCTTCTTGACACAGTGCCCACTTAACCTGGAAGCCAGCCGCACCAATGTGACGGAGGAAACACCATGCACCTAGCAACCGTGTCAGCGTGCACTGCGCCCGGCACGCCACAGGAGTCACTAGTGCGCGATGGGACAAGGACATCCCTGCCGGACAAACCCTCCCCTAACCCAGACACCGCTGGGCCAATTGTGCACCACCCCATGAGTCTCCTGGTCTCAGCCAGCTACGCCAGAGCCTAGACTCGAACCAAGAATCTCTAGTGGCACAGCTAGCACCACGATGCAGTGCCTTAGACCACTGCGCCACTCAACCAAGGTCAAGTTAGACAGCTGACCATGACACTGTGAAGGCTCTAACAGACCTCTCTGACAGTCTGGGAACAAGGGAGGACATCTCCCTGACAACTGACAGATCAAAGGGTCACAGGGTCATGGCTATGGCTGACTGACCATTCCCTAAAGCCAAAATGATTCAGTATGCTGCATTTGGAAGTTGACCTTCGTCCCAGATCTAGGGTCAGTTTAATCATATTCTGACGCTTTGCAGTGGTTATGCGGAGAGACTTATGCCATATCCAGTGATGTCAAGGCTTTGGGCATACCTGTGTGTGACTGCTAGACTAACTTTGTATGGAATTTCTGCTCAAAAGAACCCTGTTACCCTGTACATATTGCATGCATACATCTGCATTTGATTCAGGTATTGAGAGGGAAAGATCAGCTCAATCTTCTATTACACATGGTGTCAGACATTACCTGACTATGACAGAGGGAGGGAGAGATGGCGGGGGACAGAGATGGAGAGGAGGAGAGAGATAGTTTAGAGAGTGATGATCAGTGAGCTGTAGCATGTGGTGGAGGATAGCTAATCATGGTCTCCATCTGGAGAAACATACAGCCGCCTCTCAAGTTATTGAGAGATAATGGGATTCTCAGAGTCCCGCCACACAGCTTAACATGTTCACGCTACACGTTCCCCAAGGGCACCCCCCCCCCTCGCTCAACTCAAAAAGTGGCGCACAGAATGCAAAAATATTCTTAGAAATATTTAACCTCCACACATTAACAAGTCCAATAGCTCAAATGAAAGATAAACACCTTGTTCATCTACCCAGCGTGTCAGATTTCTAAAATGTTTTACGGCGAAAACATAGCACATATGTATGTCAAACCACCACAACGACACAGACGATATGTAGCCATTTTGTCGAACAAAAGATGCAATCACAAACGGTTTCAAGTCGTGTGTCTTTGTATTAGCATATGCGACAAGT
This sequence comes from Oncorhynchus masou masou, assembly GCF_036934945.1. NCBI lineage: Eukaryota > Metazoa > Chordata > Actinopteri > Salmoniformes > Salmonidae > Oncorhynchus > Oncorhynchus masou. The sequence continues at coordinate 46,212,876 of NC_088229.1, read as the reverse complement.
TCCAGCTGAAATGCATCCAAAATGACTTCTGGTCCCGAACAGTTGCGCATCAAAACTTCAAAATTACATATTATATGTCGACTAAATTGGTCAAACTAAGTGCAGAATCAAGCTTTAGGATGTTATTAACGTACAAAACAATTCTCAATTCAACCGGACAATCTGACTTCTTCTCATGCAAGTTGGAACAAGGGGAGCTCTGTGCCCAACGAGCGCCCGAAAGCGCATGTATTTTCTCGCGACACTCACTATTTTGCCTGCCAAAGGGTCAAAGCTCGCGGGATTTGCACAATTAAACGCTCTACTGATAGAGGACATCTCGCGGAAGACATAGAAACTGTTCCCAGATCCATAGCTGGTTGGGAAGGGTGGGGGCGATGACGTCAAAGTTGCCCAACTTTCTGGATGACAAAACTAGTTTGGGAGATTGGCTGCCCTGTGAGTTCTGCTATACTTACATACATAATTCAAACGGTTTTAGAAGCTTTAGAGTGTTTTCTATTCAATACTAATTATTATATGCATATATTAGCAATTTTGGACAGATTTTCTTCACTTTACTATGGGCACGCAATTCATCCAAAGGGGGCAGTATTGTCCCGAGCCTTAACTTAAGACAGCGATGAAATCTAAAGATAAATAATTTGAATTTCGGGTTGTCTCTCTCTGTGTGTTAGGATTCCAGTGCACCCTTGGGTGTGATGAAAGATTGAGAGAGACCCCCCCCATCCCTCAACCATCACCTCGCAGGAGAGAGACACACCAGCACCTGACTGACAAACAAGTCCGATGAGGTCCTTTTAGAGCTCTGTCAATCTCCACATGACAGTCTGAGCAACCTTGTGTCCAGCCCCAATGGGGTTTCCTAATGGATGGGTGTGCTGTAACTCCCTACGGCTACACCAGGCATAACATACACCTGAGAGAGTACTGCTTTGATACACTACCCTCCTACCCGTTGGTGTGTGTGGACTCTGTTAATTCCTTGGTGATGTGGACACCGAGGAACTTCAAGCTCTCGGCCCTGTCAATGTGTGGTTGGGGGCGTGCTCGGCCATCCGTTTCCTGTAGTCCATGATCAGCTCCTTTCTGTTGTCCTGGCACCACACATCCAGGTCACTGACCTCCTCTCTATAGGTGGTCCCATTGTCGTCAGTGATCAGGCCTACCACTGTTGTGTCGTCAGCAAAAGTAATGATGGTGTTGGAGTCAAAACTACATAATAATGAAACACAAGCAGTAGTTTGAGTAGGCTACATCTGTTCAACCCCACCACAATCAATGGAAAATGCAAAACCTGTAATTAAAACATAACCTTTAAGGGCCTCCCGGGTGGCGCAGTGGTCTAGGGCTCTGCATCGCAGTGCTAGCTGTGCCACCATAGACTCTAAGTTCGTGCCCAGGCTCTGTCGCAGCCGGCCGTGACCGGGAGGTCCGTGGGGCGTTGTCTGGGTTAGGGAGGGTTTGGCCAGTAGGGATATCCTTGTCTCATCGCGCACTAGCGACTCCTGTGGCGGGCCGGGCACAGTGCACGATAACCAGGTCGCCAGGTGCGGCTTGGTTGGTTGTGTTTCGGAGGATGCATGGCTTTCGACTTTCGTCTCATCCAAGCCCATACGGGAGTTGTAGCGATGAGACAGGATAGTAACTACTAACAATTGGATACCATGAAATTGGAGAGAAAAGGGGGTAAATAAAAAACATAACCTTTAGCATATTTGATCATATCACCTCCACCTTACCGGCCACCCTAGATCCACTTCAGTTTGCATACCGCCCTAAACAGGTCCACAGACGATGCAATCGCCATCACACTGCACACTGCCCTATCCCATCTGGACAAGAGGAATAACTATGTAAGAATGCTGTTCATTGACTACAGCTCAGCATTCAACACCATAGCACCCTCCAAGCTCATCATCAAGTTGGAGGCCCTGGGCCTCAACCCTGTCCAATTGGGTTCTGGACTTTATGACGGGTCGCCCCCGGGTGGTGAAGGTAGAAAACAACATCTCCACCTCGCTGATCATCAACACTGGGGCCCCACAAGGGTGCATGCTTAGCCCCCTCCTGTACTGCCTGTTCACCCATGACTGAGTGACAATGCACGCATCCAACTCAATCAACAAGTTTGCAGACAACACAACAGTAGTGGGCTTGATTACCAACAATGACGAGTCAGCCTACAGGGAAGAGGTGAGGGCACTCAGAGTGTGGTGTCAGGAAAACAACCTCTCAGTCAACATCAACAAAACAAAGGAGTTGATTGTGGACTTCAGGAAACCGCAGAGGGAGCACCCCCCTATCCACATCGAGGAGGTTGAAGAAATTTGGCTTGTCACCAAAAACCCTGACTAACTTCTACAGATCCACAATCGAGAGCATCCTGTCGGGCTGTATCATAGCCTGGTATGGCAACTGTCTCGCCCGCAAGGATCTCCAGAGGGTAGTGAGGTCTGCACAACGCATCACTGGGGGAAAACTACCTGCCCTCCATGACACCTATAGCACCCAATGTCACAGGAAGGCAAACAAGATAATCAAAGACAACATCCACCTGAAGGCGAGGTCAGTGCAGGTGTTACCATCCAGAAGGCGAGGTCAGTGCAGGTGCATCAAAGCTGGGACCGAGAGACTGAAGAATAGCTTCAATCTCAAGGCCATCAGACTGCTAAACAGGAAGCACTAACTCAGAGAGGCTGCTGCCTACATGGAGACCCAATCACTGGCCACTTTAACAAATGGATCACTAGTCACTTTAAACAATAACACTTCAAATAAAGCCACTTTAATAATGTTTACATATCTTACATTACTCATATCATATGTATATACTATATTTTATACCATCTAGTGCCCCTTGCCTATGCCGCCTGGCCATCGCTCATCCATACACTCCCATTCAAAAGTTTGGGGTCACTTAGAAATGTCCTTGTTTTGAAAGAAAAACACATCTTTTGTCCATTAAAATAACATCAAATTGATCAGAAATACAGTGTAAACATGGTTCATGTTGTTAATGACTATTGTAGCTGGAAACGCCTGATTTTTAATGAATATCTACATAGGTGTACAAAGGCCCATTATCAGCAACCATCACTCATGTGTTCCAATGGCACGTTGCGTTAGCTAATTAAAGTTTATCATTTTAAAAGACTAATTGATCATTAGAAAACCCTATTGTAATTATGTTAGCACAGCTGAAAACTGTTGTTGCTGATTAAAGAAGCAATAAAACTGGCCTTCTTTAGACTAGTTGAGTATCTGGAGCACCAGCATTTGTGTGTTTGATTACAGGCTCAAAATGGCCAGAAACAAAGAACTTTCTTCTGAAACTCATTAGGCTATTCCTGTTCTGAGAAAGGAAGGCTATTTCATGCAAGAAATTGCCAAGAAACTGGAGATCTCGTACAACGCTGTGTACTACTCCCTTCACAGAACAGAACTGGCTCTAACCAGAATAGAATAGAAGGAGTGGGAGGCTCTAACCAGAATAGAAAGAGGAGTAGGAGGCCCCGATGCACAACTGAGCTAGACACATTAGAGTGTCTAGTTTGAGAAACAGACGCCTCACAAGTCCTCACCTGGCAGCTTCAGTAAATAGTATCCGCAAAATACCAGTCTCAATGTCAACAGTGAAGAGGCAACTCGGGATGCTGGCCTTCTAGGCAGAGCTCTGTCCAGTGTCTGTGTTCTTTAGCCCATCTTAATCTTTTCTTTTTAACGCCCAGATGTGTCTTTTTCATTGCAACTCTGCCTAGAAGGCCAGCATCCCAGAGTTGCCTCTCACTGTTGACGTTGAGACTGGTGTTTTACGGGTCAAATGTATTGAATTTCTAAGTGACACCAAACTTTTGAACGGTAGTGTATATTTATATGTTCCATATTCTCATTCACCCCTTTTAGCTTTGTATGTATTAGGTATTTGTTGGAGAACTGTTAGATGACATGTTAGATATTACTGCACTGTCGGAACCAGAAGCACAAGTATTTCGCTACACTCGCATAAACATCTGCTAACTATGTGTATGTGACCAATTACACTTTATTTGATTGTAATAACAATACAGAGATAGCAATAACGTCTTTCTCACAAACTTTGGTCTTAACAATTAATTGTCATGGCATTTTAGTCATTTAGAAGAGCAACTTACAGGAGCAATTAAGTGTCTTGCTCAGGGGCACATCGACAGATTTTACACCTAGTCGGCTTGGGGATTCAAACCGGTGACCTTTAGTTTACTGGCCAAAAACCCTTAACGACTAGCCTACTTGTTGAGAGTACAGCCACTTGTGCCATTCTCTTGTTGTTTCCGGTTCTCCGTTGGAGGGAGAAATCTCTTGAAAATTATCAGATAATCCACCCATTATTGAAGCAGTGAGCAGTCGGGGCTGTAGGATGCAGTTAGTTAGTTAGTTCAGAACAAATTCCTATTTTACAATGACGGCCTGCCCGGGCCAAACCCTCCCCTAATCTGGGCCAAATGTGCGCCACCCTATGGGACTCCAGATCATGGCCGGTTGTGATACAGGCTGGGAATGAACCAGGGACTGTAGTGACACCTCTAGCACTGAGATGCAGTGCCTCAGACTGCTGCAAAACTTGAGAGCCCCGATATTGCTTGATTGTGTCCAACTTCCAACTTTAGCTAGATCAGTGGTCACCAAACTTTTGAAAATTATTATTATTATTATTATTATAAAAATGAATATATATTACAAAACTTGAGCTTTGATAACAAAATAGATAAGTTGGTGTGGCACTTGAGAGGCACAGCTGAGCATAAATTGAAATTATTTGCTTTTTTATTTTACTGGACTGATGGTACCTGCATCTGATGGTAATGCTGCATTCAAGACAACTGAGAACTGAAAAACAAGTTCAAATCATGTAGCCAGTGATCTTCTGTTCGGAAAGTCTGAGCTCTAAAAATATACCAAAGTTTCCGACTTGAAATTTTGAGTTCAAAACTATTTTTCCAGTCAAATCAAAAAAATGTTGTGTTCCCAGGTGTCCTGAACACAATGAAGTCGGAGATTTCCGAGTTCCCAGTTGTTTTGAACACACCATTAGTCTCACGAGTTGCTAATAATAATAAAAACACAGTGCTATTGATACACCTGGCTACTCATTCATTGCAGCGCCGGTGGAAGTATGTTTTGTAGGGCGATTAGTGTTGAATAAAAACAGTTTTGACAGTGCTGAATAAAGACATAGACATGAACTCACTCATAAAAACAGCAGCTATTTTCTGTATTTTTTGACAGTCTGTCAAAGAATACAGATTCATAAAAATTATGAATCTCACATAGGCTAGTATCAAATTTAGCTGCGGCCGGGGTAGTGGAAACTGTAGGGACGGTGATTTGAGCTATCCAATTTAGACTGAGTTAGTTTTTTCAGTCAAATGAAATGGTTCAAATGGGAAAACTTTGACTACCCTGTGAGCAGGGCTGCTGCATCAAGTGTACCTACCGCAAACAGCGCAACACAACAAAAAAAGGAGCGTCAGCCTTTATCGTCGATGACTACTTACTGTCCCCAGTCCACCTGGTCGTGCTGCTGCTCCAGTTTCAGCTGTTCTGCCTGCGGCTATGGAACCCTGACCTGTTCACCGGACGTGCTACCTGTCCCAGACCTGCTGTTTTCAACTCTCTAGAGAGAGCGGGAGTGGTAGAGATACTCTGAATGATCGACGATGAAAAGCCAACCTGTCATTTACTCCTGAGGTGCTGATCTGTTGCAAACTCTTTAACCACTGTGATTATTATTATTTGACCCTGCTGGTCATCTATGAACATTTGAACATCTTGGCCATGTTCTGTTATAATCGCCACCTGGCACAGCCAGAAGAGGACTGCCCACCCCTCATAGCCTGGTTCCTCTCTAGGTTTCTTCCTAGGTTCTTGCCTTTCTAGGGAGTTTTCCTAGCCACTGTGCTTTTACACCTGCATTGCGTGCTGTTTGGGGTTTAAGGCTGGGTTTCTGTACAGCACTTTGTGACATCAGCTGATGTAAGAAGGACTTTATGTATACATTTAATTGATTGATTAAAGCCTTTATTGTTGGATATTCTATAGAAATAGTGATCGACTAGGAATGCCTTGAAGATCGACCGGTTGGTAACCACTGATCTAGATGAACGCTTATCAGATCTGCAAGAGGACAGCATAACTTCCTCACGACTTAACCTCTTTGGATATGTGGGACCGTAGAGTCCCACCACGCCAACAGCCAGTGAAAGTGCAGGGCGCCAAATTCAAAACGACAAAAATCTCATAATTAAAATTCCTCAAGCATAAGTATTTTACACCATTTTAAAGATACAATTCTTGTTAATTCAGCCACAGTGTCTGATTTCAAAAAGGTTTTACAGCGAAAGCATCACAAACGATTATGTTAGGTCACCACCAACTCACAGAAAAACACAGCCATTTTTCCAGCCTAAGAGAGGAGTCACAAAATAGAGATAAAAATGAATCACTAACCTTTGATGATCTTCATCAGATGACACTCATAGGACTTCATGTTACACAATACATGTATGTTTTGTTCGATAAAGTGCATATTTATATTCAAAAATCAAATTTTACAATGGCGCGTTATGTTCAGTAGTTCTAAGACATGCGGCGATTTTGCAGAGCCACATCAATTTACAGAGATACTCATCATAAATGTTGATAAAAAGACAAGTGTTATACATGGAATTAGAGATATACTTCTCCTTAATGCAACCACTGTGCCAGATTTCCAAAAAACTTTACAGAAAAATCAAACCATGCTATAATCCGAGTACAGCGATCAGACAACAAAGCAGCCAAAAAGATATCCTCCATATTGTGTAGTCAACATTAGTCAGAAATAGCATTATAAATATTCACTTTCCTTTGATGATCTTAATCAGAATGCACTCCCAGGAATCCCAGTTCCACAATAAATGTTTGATTTGTTCGCTAAAGTTCATCATTTATGTACAAATAGCTTCTTTTTTTAGGGCGTTTGGTAAACAAATCCAAACGCGCGTTCAGGTCCAGCCGAAAGTCGGACCAACAGTTAAAAAAGTTCTGTTACAGCCCGTAGAAACTTGTCAAACTAAGTCTAGAATCAATCTTTAGGATGTTTTTATCATAATTATTCAATAATGTTCCAACCGGAGAATTCCTATGCCTGTAGAAAAGCAATGGAACGAGAGCTAACTCTCTCGTGACCACGCGTCACGAGCCTGTGGCACTCTGCCAGACACCTGGCTCAATCCCCTCTCATTCGCCCCCACTTCACAGTAGAAGCCTCAAACAAAGTTCTAAATATTGTTGACATCTAGTGGAAACCCTAGGAAGTGCAATATTACCCCATTTACACTGTAAATTGGAATGGCAAAGAGTTGAAAAACTACAAACCTCAGATTTCCCACTTCCTGGTTGGATTTTTCTCAGGTTTTCGCCTGCCATATGAGTTCTGTTATACTCATAGACATCATTCAAACAGTTTTAGAAACTTCAGAGTTTGTTCTAACCAATATTACTAATGACACTAATAACATGCATAAATTAGCATCTATAGTAGCAGGCAGTTTACTCTGGGCACCTTATTCATCCAAGCTACTCAATACTGCCCCCTGTCACCAAGAAGTTTTAAGATAATTAATAACAAGGACAGGGGAAAGTAAACAATGGACGTTGAGTAAGACTAGCATCATTACAGAGGGTATATTCATGATGTCCTCTTCATCAGCACATACCATAGAATCTGCTCTCTAATTGTTATGACTCCCCACTTTTAACAACGCTGCTGCCTCCTGGGTCTTATTGAGAGGTCAAAAGGAAGCGCTTGCCTTAATTATAGTCCAGTGCAGGGGTGTCAAACTCATTCCATGGAGGGCCTAGTGTCTGCTGGATTTAGTTTTTTCCTTTCAATTAAGACCTAGAAAACCGGGTGCAGGGTTCCTCAATCAAGTACAAGGGAGGAGGGAAAATCTGCAGACACACGTGGTCTAGTGCCTGTAAGCATAGCACAAGGGAACTCCACCAGGGACAGAGCGCAACTGCCAAAACGTATGACTGTCCAAAACGGCAACTCCCAACAAGTGCACATAACATGTGGGGAAGATTAGTCTGGGCCTACAGTAACATAAAGGGTACATTTGTAACCTATAAATGAGTTCTTGAGTATTTATCTCAATGCATATATTTAAATATCTAAATCATAGAATTGTAATACAGAAAGAGTGTTATAACTACATATTGTTATTATACTCCGCAGGTGGGTTAGATGAGACACCAAGTTTTCTAGATTAGAATAATCCTATGTTCTGTTACTAAACGCCTGCATATACAGTGCCTTCAGAACTTCTTCATACCCTTTGACTTATTCCACATGTTGTTGTTACAGCCTGTATTCAATCCACTGCTTTTCCACATGCTTCAAATGATCACAGAATGAATCAAACTACCACTCCGCTTTCATCATCTTACAGGGTTAGCGAGTGTTGGCCTTCCGCAGGCTAGAAACAACAACAAACACACAGTTTTTCTTCTGCTGGGTGCCTAATTAATTGGTCCCTGTGCAGCTTGTAAGTCTTTACACACTGTAATTACCATATTTTTAAAAGCAGAGACCACTACAGCAGCGGAGGCCTTACAGGTCAGACATGCTTTGGTGTTACAGTGCCTTCAGAAAGTGTTCATACCCATTGACGTGATCCACATTTAGCTGTTTTTCTCACACATCTTGACACAAAACGAATTGAAAACATGTTTTAGACATTTTGCCAATTTATTGATCATTAATTGAAATAAGTATTCATGCCCTTTTGCTATGACACTTCAAATTGAGCTCAGTTCCATCCACTTTCCTTGGACGTTACAACTCGATTGGAGTCCGCCTGTGGCCAATTTCATTGTGTGGACATGATTTAGAAAGAAACACACCTGTCTATATACAGTAAGGTCCCACAGTTGGCCGTGCATATCAGAGCAGAAACTATACCATGTAGTCCAAGGAATTGTCCGTAGATCTCCCAGATAGAATTGTGATGAAGCATACATCTGCGGAAGGGTATAGAACAATTTCTAGAATGCTGAGCAAAAAATATGGAACTGCCTAGAGCTGGCCGTCTGACCAAACTGAGAACCGGGCAAGAATGACCTTGGTCAGGGAGGTGACCAAGAACCCAACTGACAGAACTACAGAGTTCCTTGGGTGAGATGGGAGAACCTTCCAGAAGGACAACAGACTCTGTGGCACTTCACCAATCTGGGCTTTATGGGAGAGTGGCCAGACGGAAGCTACTTCTGAGAAAAAGACACATGAAATCACGCCTGGTTTAAAAGAAGGCACGTGATAGACTGAGAGCATAAGGCAAAACATTCTGTAGTCTGATGAGACCAAATAAAAAATTATGCAAAATGCTATGTCTGGTGAACCAGGCACAGCTCATCACCTGCCTAACACCATCCCTACTGTGAAGCATGGTGGTGGCAGCATCATTCTATGGGGATGCTTTTCGGTGGCAGGGACTGGGAGACTGGTAAGGATAGAGGGAACAATGAATGGAGCCAAATACAGATAAATAATTGATGAGAACCTGTTTCAGAGTGCAACCTCAGACTGGGGCAAAGATTTAAGTTCCAACAGGACAATGACCCCAAGCATACAGCCAAAGCAACGCTGGAATGGCTTTGAACAAGAATGTGAAAGTTATTGACTAGCCCAGCAAAGCCCAGAAATGAAACCAAGTCTTCCACATCTAAGTTAACAGAGCATGATAAAATCTGCAAGGAAAAATTTGAGAAGATCTAGATGTTCAAAGCTGATACAGACATACAGTACACAAGATGACTCAAAGCTGTAGGTGCAAAAATGTATAAAAACATGTTTCCAATTTCTTATTATAGGCTATTGTGTGCAGATGGGAGAGAATTTTTGATTTTAACCAATTCTGAAATCACACAGTGTAATGTGGAATAAGATATGTGGATTTATCAATGTGGAATTTGAAAGCACTGAAATTGTGCTTGTCTCTAGCCGTGTTATTCCACAGAATAATAGTGTGTTCTCTGGGTGAAATGGGGGGGGGGGGTTGACAAGATGTGCTCTCTTACATAAGGTGTGGAGGTTTAGCTAGAAATCAACAAGATCTTGTTCTATGCACTAAAGGTGCAATTTATAGCTTCTATTTCTGGCCACCAGTGTGGCCCTGTCACTTGTTTGTGTCTGTTTTGGAGGGCTGGTGTGTAATGATGTACGCTGAGAGTCAGGAAGCAAGTTCAGGGACTGAATACGTTTCATAAATAAATGAACAAAACAAGAACCCCAAACAGCACACCGACATGGAACAGAAACAATGACAACTGGGGAAGAAAGCAATGGAAGTGACATATATAGGGCAGGTAATCAAGGAGGTGATGGAGTCCAGGTGAGTGTCATTATGCGCCTAACGCTGGTGACAGGTGTGCGCCAGCGTCCTGATAGGTCTAAATTGAATGACGTTTAGTTGCAGTGGAAAGAAGCTACGGAGTAATCCTTTAACTGGTTACGACTGCTGTAGTTTATCACATTGCAGTCTGGTTAGACATGTATTGGATGTCTGTCTGACTTCTGGATAACGAGAGAGTGTGTCTGAATGTCTGCTCAACATTATCGATACTGTCATGGATTTTAAGTCAAACAAAATGTGGATCACTACATAGACCAATACACCTAATCACGAAAGCCTACAGCAGAGAGAAAATACCACTATTCCAACAGGAAAGAAGTGGGTGGCAATATATTCTTATTTAGGGCTTCAGAATGTATTCAAACCCCTTGACTTTTTCCACATTTTGTTGTTACAGCCTGAATTTAAAATGTATTAAATTGAGATTGTCTACACACAATACTCCATCATTTTAAAGTAGAATTATGTTTTAGACATTTTTACAAACTAATTAAAAATGAAAAGCTGGAGTGTCTTAAGTCAATTATTCAACCCTTTTATTACAGCAGAACTAAATATGTTCAGGAGTAAAAATGTGCTTAACAAATCACATAAGTTGCACTCTCTGTGCAAAAGTTGATTAACATGATTTTGGAATAACAACCACATCTCTGTACCCCACACATACAAGGTCTGTAAGGTCACTCAGTCAAGCAGTGAATTTCAAACACAGATTCAACCACAAACACAAGGGAGGTTTACCAATGCCTCGCAGAGAAGGGCGACTATTGGTAGATGAGAACTAAAAACAGAAAACAGGCATTAAAGTTATTAATTACACTTTGAATGGTGTATCAAAAGAGACATCCTTCCTAACTCAGTTGCCGGAGAGGAAGGAAAAAGCTCAGGGATTTCACCAAGAGGCCAATGTTGACTTTACAACACTTAAAGAGTTTAATGGCTGTGATAGAAAACTGTGGATGGATCAACAACATTGTAGTTACTCCACAATACTAACATAAATGACAGAATGAAAAGAAGGAAGCCTGTACAGAATAAAACATTCCAAAACATGCATCCTGTTTGCAATAAGGCACTTAACTAAAACTGAGACAAAATGTGGCAAAGAAATTTCCTTCATGTCCGAATATAAATGTCATGGATCCTTCCAGGAACTTTCATTACGCACATCTGTCCCCTATTCCCACTGATTAGTACTTGTATAAGTGTGCCCTTTGGTTTCCATTGGGCAGTCCATTATTGTTACTACGTCTTTTGGTGCGTGTGAGTACCTGCACTGTGTTTTTTGGGCTTTCGTGTCCTTGTGGATTGCACAGATGATTACGGGTCTCGTCCCGTGTGTTAATCATTGTGCGCGTGTGTTATTTATTCAAGGTACTCCTCGCTCTTTCATTTTGGGTTTCTACCCTGTGTTTTGTTACATGTTTGTTTGGTCTTCGTCCCCATGCCTCTACACGGCACGCCGTAATTTGGGCTTCATTTTAAAAAACTATTACGCATTCCTGCTCCTGTCTCCCGAATCTCTTCATTACAACAAAGCATTATTTTGGGGGGAAATCCAACACAACACATCACTGACTACCACTCTTCATATTTACAAGCATGGTGGTGGCTGCATCATGTTATGGGTTTACTTGTCATCGAAAATAAATAAATAAACATTTGGATACAAATAAATGGAATACAGCTAAGCACAGGCAAACTCCTTGAGGAAATCCTGGTTCAGTCTGCTTTTCAACAGACACTGGGAGATAGATTCACCTTTCAGCAGGACAATAACCTAAAACATGAGGCCGAATATACGCTGGAGTTACTTACTAACATTACACTGAATGTTCCTGATCGGCCTAGTTACAGTTGTGACTTAAAACGGCTTGAAAATCTATGCAAAACTTAAAAATGGCTGTCTAGCAATGATCAACAAGCAACTTGACAGAGCTTGAATATTTGTTTTTTATAGAATATTGTGCAATATTGTACAATCCAGGTGTGAAAAGCTCTTAGAGACTTACCCAAAAAGACTCACAGCTGTAATCACTACCAAATGAGATTCTAACATGTATTGACTCAGGGGGGTTGAATACTTATGTAAAATTAGATATTTCTGTATTTAATATTCAATACATTAGCAAACATTTCTAAAAACATGTTTTAACTTCGTCATTATGGGGTATTGTGTGTGAATGGGTGAGAAAACCCCCACAATTGAATCAATTTCAATTCAGGCTGTAACACAAAATGTGGAATAAGTCAAGGGGTATGAACACTTTCAGACAGCACTTTATGAGTTGTGTAGCTCATTTAGACAGCAGGCAATGACTTAGCTAATGACATTGACAAACAGTGATAAAACATGATATAATCACTTCATGAGAATCAGTGGAAGCACAGCCAACAATTCTAGGGAGAGAGAACATTTTTGTAATGTTACCCATAATGTTCCCCAGATACAGTATTTGAGTGTCCACGTTGATGGAATATTCTTCTAACCCTCAGAAAACTGGACAGAGGAATGTTCTTGAAACATGTCTAGAACATTAATATTGGATATTCTGAGAACATGGTAACCATATTCTCTGTAAGTTCTGTTTGATATTTAGGGATGTTTTCCTAACTCTAATGCCAAAACATGCGAAATAGGTTCTCAGAAGGTTCTTGCTAATTTACAGTGCATTCTAAACATTTTTTTTGGTACCCTTCCCCAGATCGGTGCCTCGGCACAATCCTGTCAAAGCTCTACTGACAATTTCTTTGACCTCATGGCTTGGTTTTTGCTCTGACATGCACTGTCAACTGTGGGACAACTGTGGGACATTAGACAGGTGTGTGCCTTTCCAAATCATGTCCAATCAATTGAATTTACCACAGGTGGACTCCAATCAAGTTGTAGAAACATATCAAGGATGATTAATGGAAACAGAATGCACCTGAGCTCAACTTAGAATCTCATAGCAAAGGGTATGAATACTTATGTAAATGAGGCATCTGTTTTTTATGTTTAATACATTTGAAAAATGTCTAAAAACCGTTTTTTGCTTTGTCATTTTTGTAGATTGATGAGTTTATTTTTTTAAAATCAGTTTTAGAATAAAGCTGTAACATAACAAAATGTGGAAAAAGTCAAGGGATCTAACTTCCTGATGACTGACATACAGGAAGGTTCTTGCAAGGTTCCCATGGAACGTGTCTAAAACAATATCTTCTATTTTGAGAACATGACAACCTTGTTCTGTGTAAATTTGGTGGGATGTTGATATAATATTCTCCGAACCTTTAGAAAACTGGACACAGGAATGTTCTTGCAACGGTCCAATGCAACATGTATAGAACATTAATATTGAATACTCTGACAACATGTAACTATGTTCTGTGTAGGTTTGGAGGGACATTGATAGATTTTCTAAGGGTTTAGGTTTACATGTTGTAGTTAATTTTGATACTATAATAAATGTTTGAATCATATCAATGCCACATATGCTTTCAAAATGAGAAGTTGCTTATTATGTTCAATTGAACTTCAGCAGTGGTGGAAAAAGTAGTTTATGCTTAAACCTTTACATTTAAGGTTGCATAATCTTAACGAACGTCTTGAAAATGAATAAGCATAATGCATCAATAAATGTCTATAGTTGGAGAAAAAATACAGATATCTGGGTGGCAGTAGTTTATGAATGAATCCATATATTATCATGATTTACATTTAGTGTAGCATAATCTTAACAAACGTCTTGAAAATGACAGCCCCAATGGCAAAACAAGTGAACACAATTACATTGGTATTCTGCAAAATAAGCACCACCACTTTGCGATATGAGTAGAACATTTTTGAATGAATCCTCTCTCGCAGTCATCATATTTTACTCCTTCGGATTCGGCTGGTCGGCTCAGTTGACGCCCAAGAAAACAACCAGACAGCGTCCTCTAGAGGTTAGAACCTACTTTAATCCAATTGCGCACGAATGTGAAATCAATGGAGACGAAGATTCTATGAAATTACTACAGCGTGGTTGGCGTGACGGGGGTAACCGCTGACTATAAATGGCGGGACGCGTTGTATCCGAACATACCTATAAACTTTGCCTCAACGGGTTGCTGCAAGAGGCAAATAACATATTTTCTAGTTGGTTTGCTATAATTGAAGGTTATCAGAGGTGTTGCGTGACAATAGCCAGAACACAAATCTAAGGTAAGTTTGGATCACCTCAAATATATATATATATATATTTACTTTAGATAATATCTCTGGACCTTCAGTTTGTGCATTGCAAAATAGTTTGCAAATATCTATTCATAAATGATTTTCCAGTTTTACGGACCAATAGGCTATTGAAACGTACTATGTGCGTAAAACAGACAGAGAACTCCAAATTAGTTATACAATGCCAATGTCAACCAAATATCATATAGGATGCATGTTTTTTTAAGTAGCCTAGTATATTTCCACTAATAATGATATCTTCTCTTGTTTTCGAACGAATGGCCAAGTTACCATGAAGTCCACCTGCCTGATCATTCTGGCATCTCTGGCAGTCTGCAACCTGACCATGGCTAGAGGACAGAGCATCCCCGATCAAGAGAAAACGGGAGACCGGCAGATAGACGACATCATCCTACAGAGGGCCGAGGGCATCCTGCTCCGCTCCATTCTAAAAATGACAGAGGATGAGGATGGTGTGAATGGTGCGTAATAGCTTTTGGATCGGTTTTGTGTTTTGGCAAACTGGCCGAGTTTGACACGAACCGGGGGTGTTTTACATTGACATTCATTCTAGTTATGCTTGTGTATACCTGTTTTAAAGTTACCTAGTTGCACGAAAGAAACATTTCTATTCGTTTCAGAAAGACCAGATTAACACAATAATTTCGATTGTTTGTAATTTTTTTCATGAACAAATAACCCAACATTTCCAAGATCTTTCATTCATGTTTTGTGCAACATTAACGTGAATACATTAATAGATTGTGTTATTTGTTAGGATGCAAATCTATTTGGAGAGGGCAACCGGCAAAGCACCCGTGAAACGCATCCAATATTTTCCAGGAGTTAATACTGGCATCAAAGCACAAATGCCTATATTTTAATGTTGAAATAATGGAAATAATGAAAAAATAATAGAATAAATATGTTTGACATAACCTACGTTTTCATGTTCATGTATGTTCAATGGAAATACATGTACACATGGCATAACAAGCGGTGGCAAATTTATATTTTCCCCTGTCAGTAAACTAATCAGGCTGTCATCTTAATTTTACAGAGGCATTGTCCTCTCAGCCAGAGTGGCTAGTGAAGCGGCAACACCCTGGTAAACGAGAGGAGGACGAGGACGAAGACGAAGACTCAGGGGAGGTCCAGAAAAGACAGCACCCAGGAAAACGTGAAGACGAAATTGACTCTTTTGTGGAGCTCCAGAAAACGCAGCATCCAGGCAAGCGCTCCATGCTGGAGCAGATTACAGAGGACTCCGCATTTCTAAGTGAACTCTCCAAACGGCAGCACCCGGGCAAGCGCTACCTGATGATGTACAGCAAGCGCCAGCATCCTGGGAGGCGAGATGTGGACGAGTCAGACGCAGGGGACCTCCAGGAGTTGGAGAAGCGCCAACATCCCGGCAAACGTTACTGGTATAACATGAGTCCGGATTTGGGCGCCAACAGTCCCTGTGACGTGCTGAACCCTGGCTGCAGTAAAGCCAACCTGTTGCTCGAGCTGTTAGACAACGTGACAAAGAGTCGCGCCGCGGAGAAGAGACAGCACCCAGGCAAAAGGTCCGCACCTGACGAGGATTTGACTGAACGGGAGTGACGAGTGGGCTGGCGCCTGCGAAATACTGTGTTGTAGAAAAAAAAATTATGTGTAAATTGATACAAGTAATAATTTCAAGTGGTTTATTATGAATATAAAATGGACCCCTCTGCCATGGGTAGTCTATAGTTTATTTGGCAAGCTGCTTTTATGACGAATATTCAGAAAACGTCTCCAGAAAGTATACTGAGAAATGTTTAAATTAGATATTATTATTTATTTATTTATTTATTTATTTTTTTGGGGGGGGCTTGAGTGGAATTAAACACACTTGGATTGCCAGAATCAGTAACGCTCAAGGGGATTTCAAGTTAATGAATAGCTGTGTTGTTTGCTGGACCAATATTGTTGTCATGAGATGCTCAGAAATGTATTCGTTTTACAGATTAAGCCTACGTGGCAAAGAAAAATAATAATAAAGCGAAGCATCTCAGGGAAATAGCTTTTGGCTCAGCAGGCAGGCAGCCTGCATCCAACAGAGGACGCAGGCTTTAAATCTGCTCTCTTCGGTCTGGCCTTGAATTGCATGATTCTAAGTGTCAGAGTTATGTAGACCAAATTGACCTGTAGTTAGGTTTATGATTTAATGCGTTCAAGTTGTAAAACACAAGTGAATGTTCCCCGGACATATATAATGGGTCTCTGGATTATTTTCTACTTGAATATATTGCATGGTATAAAACGGATTATTATTGTACATTTTCTGTTACTTTTGCCGTAAAGCTTATTAGGTTATGTATCTACAACGCTGTTATAGGCCTACAATAAAAAGCATTGGTACAGATCACGGAGCGTTGGTCTACAGTATGTTTTTCGTTTGAAATTCAGATATATTCAGAGAAAGTCTCTATCCTTAGCCTTGCAACTAACAAGGAATAGGTTAATTATGCTTTTACCTTCCCCTACTGTGATTTCTAGATACAGTGGAAGAGATGGACACCAATTCGTTCCCACTAACACAACAATTACAGCGCCATTAGCTAAGTAAAACGCACCCACGTTCAGAGACGCATAACCAGTCAAAAGTTTGGGGTCACTTTTCAATGAAAACATACATGAAAGGAGTTGCAAAATGAATAGGAAATATTGTCAAGATGTTGACAAGGTTATAAATAATGATTTTTTTAAAATGTTGAAATCAGCAAACAGCTCATCCACATGACGTCATACACGTGGTCTGCGGGTGTGAGGCCGGTTGGGCAAACTGCCAAATTCTCTAAAATTACATTGGAGGCGGCTCATGGTAGAGAAATTAACATTAAATTCTCTGGCAACAGCTCTGGTGGACATTCCTGCAGTCACCATGCCAATTGCACGCTCCCTCAACTCGAGAGAGCTGTGGCATTGCGTTGGGTGACAAAACTGCACATTTTAGTACCATTTTATTGTCCCCAACACGAGGTGCACCTATATAATTATCATGCTGTTTAATCAGCTTCTTGATATGCCACACCTGTCAGGTGGATTGATTATCTTGGCAAAGGAAAAATGCTCATTAACAGGGATGTAAACTAATTTGTGCATAACATTTTGAGAAATGAGCATTTTGTGCATATTGAACATCAGCTCATGAAACATGGGACCAATACTTTACATGTTTATATTTTTGTTCAGTGTAGGATTTCCCAGCATTTTTGCAGGAGCTAGTCATTTCTATGCGATGTGGCCACAGGCACGTGAAGTACCATAATGACACACACAGTGCGACCAAAACAAAACTCTACACACATTCAATAGCATTTCTCACTCAATACAAAACATGGAATGAATATCTTGGTATCTCTGTTTTCTGTAGATCCACCTGCAACTGGACTCTTTATAAGATAACCTACTCTTGGCGATACTTTCCTCGTTCTCGATTCGGGAAAAGGGTTAACACACTGTAGCTACTTGCGCCGATGCTCTCCCTCATGCGCGACTAGCAAGCTAGGGCTAAAACTTGTGAAAAAGTGAAATAGGTAGCTAGTTATCTGGTAGCTAGTTAAAGTTCATATTATCATGCAAAAATATAGTCACGTTAATTTGTATTGACATTCATTTGAACTTAGTCTACCTGTTGTCTTCTGTTTTCGTCTTTTCGTTTTGTGGGTAGAAATTTGGGACAAAATATCCACAGGAAAGTATTACTAAACCGACTTCAAAACGCAGGTCTATGTGTGGCGATCTTGATTTGTTTGCTCATCACCTAAAGCACACACATAAGACAGAAGTGCATGCATACTAACCAAAACCATTCGAACCCTCCCAGAAATGTGGTTGTTTGTTCAGAGGCTTACTCAGACCTAGCTCCGAAGCAGAATGCACAATACGACCTCCTGCTCCCAGAGGATGCTGGGTAACAACCCCCCCCCAGTCGTCTCGGTGTAACTGACTCTTTCTCTCTGGTCTTAGGTTCCTGGAGGGAGACGAGGATGAGGACACATGCACCATCTCACAGGATGACATCGCTGATGCTGTGGGAATAGACACATTACCTCCGGGGCAAATTTGAGTCTTTCAGGGACAATGTGTCATTTAAGTTGCCACAAGCAGAAGATTTTAAATTATCTGGGTTCCTTGTCAGTCTTTTTTATAACAATGTGTTTGTCTCGAACTCGCTCTCACTCCACAGTATTTTAACCTGACCCTGTCTCAGTTTGGGCCCTACCAACTGGATTACAACAAGACGAGATGGTCAGTTTCACCTGCTGTTGTTTGAGTGTTCTGTGCAAGTGGGCCAGATATTCTATGCTTTATTGTTAGACCTGCATTTACTGGATAAATTAACTGTGAGTGTGTGTTTTGGTCTTGAGAAGATGTCTCGTATGTGTGTGTGTTTCCTCTATTCCAGTCACCTGCTGCTTAGTGGAAGTAGAGGTCATGTGACCTGCCTAGACTGGCAGTCCAAACAGCTGATGTGTGAGATGAATGTGATGAAGATGGGGACCCAAAACAGACCTCCATGCTGTAAGGGCTATTTGACTAAGAAGGAGAGTGATGGAGTGCTGCATCAGATGACCTTGCCTCCACAATCACCTGACCTCAACCCAATTGAGATGGTTTGGGATGAGTTGGACCACACAGTGAATGAAAAGCAGCGAACAAGTGCTCAGCATTTGTGTGAATTCCTTCAAGACTGTTGGAAAAGCATTTCCCATGAAGCTGGTTGAGAGTGCCAAGAGTGTTCAAAGCTGTCATAAAGGCAAAGGGGCTACTTGTAATGAGTAGGTGTGTCCAAATGTGGACTGGTACTGTATGTGTATATATAACTCAGCAAAGAAACTTCCTCACACTGTCAACTGTTTATTTTTCAGCAAACGTGTAAATATTTGTATGAACATAATATTCAACAACTAAGACATAAAATGAACAAGTTCCACAGATATGACTAACAGAAAGGGGGGGGGGGTCGAAATAAAAAATAACAGTCAATATCTGGTGTGGCCACCAGCTGCATTAACGACCGTTCCACAGGTGCATGTTCATTAATTGTTTATGGTTCATTGAACAAGCATGGGGAAGTGTTTAACTCTTTACAATGAAGATCTGTGAAGTTATTTGGATTTTTACAATTTATCTTTGAAAGACAGGGTCCTGAAAAAGGGACATTTCTTTTTTTGCTGTGTGTGTGTGTGTGTGTGTATACTTTATTACCACCTCCATTGATTTAGTCACCCTAATTCTGGCCATCCTATAAGGGTAAAAACTCCAAACTTTTGAATGGATTGTGATGGCGATATGAGATTTGGACCATTGGTTTTCTTAGAGGAATATCTACACAATTAACATTGACCCATTGGTCAAAATATTACTTTTTGTTTGGAAACCCTACACACTCATTTAGATGCACATTTTAGGCATTATTTCCTCTCCCATTGAATCATCCTAATCTATATTCCTCTCTGTGTCCTTTAGGTGGCTCCACTGTGAAGCCATGTTCACAGTGGCTCAGAAGAAGTGGCTCTATATCTATGACAACAAGGGCATTGAGCTCAAAGATGGTTTCCGCATGCAGTTTCTCCCCTACCACTTCCTACTGGCCACAGCGGTGTGTTAACTTATACTAGCTTTGTAATGTTTGTGCCATATGTCAGGGGAATTTATTGTTTAATGTGCTTGTTGAGAATATGAATGTGAAACTGACTGAAGACATAGGTAAGCTCTGGGGGGCTAACAAATCTTCAGCTCTCAAGCAAGGTTACTCACACAACATGCGAGCGTAGTCAGGTGAACCACCACCAAGACTCACCTGTGAACTCCTGTCCCTCTACCCCTCCTCCAGAGTGCGACAGGTTCCCTGCAGTACCTGGACGTGTCGGTGGATAAGGAGGCGGCAGGCCATCTGCACCAAGGCTGGATGTGATGGCCCATAACCCACACAACGCTATCATCTACCTGGGCCACTCCAACGGCACCGTTACCCTCTGGACGCCCAACCAGAAAGAGCCGCTCGTCAAGATGCTCTGCCACTAGGGAGGCGTTCGCTCGGTCACCATCGACAAGACTGGCACGTGAGTCTCAATCAAAAACATAATATCGTTCTAGTTTTGGTCTCTTAGCTATTGCAAGGTGGTTATAATGTTATGTAATGTAGCTGTTGTAGTCAATATGAAATCCACACATTTGGGTCATTTTATTTTTTGTCTTTGCTGGTGTACTTCTGTAAATGTTCAGCAGAGGGTTTTCCTGTAAGAATCTCCTGTCTATGCAGGTACATGGTGACCTCGGGCATGGACAAGAGGCTGAAGGTATATGACATCAGATCCTACTGGCCCCTGCTGTCCTACTGCTTGCCTGCGGGAGCTTCCTGTCTGCCTCTAAGTCAGAGGGGCCTGCTGACCGCCGCTACGGGAGACATAGTCCAGGTCATACACTGTAGTCATACATACTGCTTAAAATGTTTGTGTGCCATGCTTTTTGTATTTCCCTGTGATCCTCAATATAAACTCAATGTTTCCTGCCATTCCATAGTTCCATTCCACCAAGCCATGGTATAGCCTCAAACTATATTAACCTATATGGCCCACTGAATCTAGAACCAAGCATACTTATGAAATTGACAGAACTGGAACCTAAATACTCATTAAAAGTGAGAGAATGGATTGCTCTGGGGCAGCAACATGGCACTCAGCTCTGTTGTCCAAACTCTGTACTGTTTCTGACTCTTAAAAAAAACTCAGTATCTGTTAACTTCTTGAAACTCCCCATCCCGGATCCGGGATCGTGACTAAAGCCTCAGGCTCATTAGCATAACGCAACGTTAACGATTTCTGAAAATCGCAAATAAAATTAAAATAATGCGTTTGCTCTCAAGCTTAGCCTTTTCTTAACAACACTGTCATCTCAGATTTTCAAAATATGCTTTTGAACCATAGAAATTGACTAATTTGTGTAAGAGTATGCAAAGCTAGCATAGCATTTTGTGTAGCATGTAGCACGCAACATCTTCACAAAAGCCAGATAACCAAATAAATAAAATCATTAACTTTGAAGAGCTTCGGATGTTTTCAATGAGGAGACTCTCAGTTACATAGCAAATGTGCAGTTTTTCAAAAAAATATTATTTGTGTAGGACAAATCGCTCCGTTTTGTTCACGTTTGGCTATGAAAAAACCCTGTATACAGTTATAGCCTGAAGCTCATTAGCATAATGTAACGTTAACGATTTCTGAAAATCGCAAATAAAATGAAAATAATGCATCTGCTCTCAAGCTTAGCCTTTTCTTAACAACACTGTCATCTCAGATTTTCAAAATATGCTTTTGAACCATAGAAATTGACTAATTTGTGTAAGAGTATGCAAAGCTAGCAATGCATTTTGAATAACATGTAGCACGCAACATTTTCACAAAAACCAGATAACCAAATAAATAAAATCATTTACCTTTGAAGAGCTTCTGATGTTTTCAATGAGGAGACTCTCAGTTACACACCAAATGCGCAGTGTTTCCTGAAAGCGTCTGTGTGTAGGAGAAATCGTTCCGTTTTCTACATTGCGCCTGGCTACTGAAACGAACCGAAAATGCAGTCACCTACAACGTAAAACTTTTTCCGGATTAACTACATAATATCGACCGAAACATGGCAAACGTTGTTTGGAATCAGTCCTCAAGGTGTTTTTTCACATATCTCTTCATTGACATGCAGTTCGTGGAAGCTTGCTTTACTCTCTGTATTGTTTGGAAAAATACTGGCAGGTGACTTTTGCGCACCAATTTCGGCGCAGGACACCGGGCGGACACGTGGTAAATGTGGTCTCTTATGGTCAATCTTCCAATGATCTGCCTACAAATACGTCACAATGCTGCAGACACCTTGGGGAAACGACAGAAAGGGCAGACTCATTCCTCTTGCGTTCACAGCCATATAAGGAGATCATGACAAACAGAGCCTCAAAAATCCTTGTCATTTCCTGGATGCCATCTCATCTTGGTTTTGCCTGAAGCTCACGTTAAAGGGCACGCACAGAGAAGATCTTTGTATTTCTGGACACGTCAGAGTGTTTTCTTTCGAACAGTAGCAATTATATGCATAGTCGAGCATCTTTTTGTGACAAAATATCTTGTTTAAAACGGGAACGTTTTTCATCCAAAAATGAAATTGCGCCCCTAGAGTTCAAAGAGGTTAATGACGGAGTCTGTGTCTCTGTGCTCAAGTTGTGTCTGCTTATCTGTGTGTGTTCTGTAGGTATACAGAGATGTGTGGTGAACCCCAGTGACTAAGCCCTACATGGCCCACAGGGCACAGTGCTCAGTGTGGGTGGTAGACTTCTGTCCCTTTTGAAGATGTGCTTGTTGTAGGCAATGGAGAGGGCTTCACCAGCATGGCCATACCAGGTCCGAATGAAATTCTGATTCAAATTCTCCTTTGTGCCATGTTCTATTACCACTCATACACAATACAATTCAATGAAATGTCTTCATTATTTCATATTTTACTAACACACATCTCTCTTGCTCTTCTTTCTGATCCCTAACCTCTGTTGGCAGCTTTCCACCCCTCCGGAAGTGATCAGGAAAACAGTGGAAGTCAGGATGAAGACAGATAAAGAGAGAAGAGGCGGCAGCAGCTGGACAGAGGAAGCAGTGGATGTGTCAACTCCCATTGGTCCTCTGTGGGGATGAATTTTGACCTTTCAGATACACGTTCTTGGACATTCTTCCAAACGCCCAGACAGCAGGCTCCAACAGCCACTGCAGACAAACAAAACATAGTGTATTCAGACACCTTGACTTCTAAAATTGCTGAGAAAAACAACGAGTTAATCAATCTACACACATTACCCCATAATGACAAAGCAAAAACAGGTTTTTAGAACTGTTTGCAAATTTATAAATAAAATGTACATTACTCAGTACTTTGTTGAAGCACCTTTGGCAGTGATTACATCCTCAAGTCTTCTTGGGTATGACGCTACAAGCTTGGCACAACTGAGTTTCTCCCATTCGTCTCTGCAGATCCTCTCAAGTTCTGTGTCAAGTTTGATGGGGAACATCGCTGCACAGCTATTTTCAGGTCTCTCCAGAGATGTTTGATCGGGTTCAGCTCTGGCTGGGCCACTCCAGGACATTGAGACTAGCCCCAAAGCCACTCCTGCATTGTCTTGGCTGTGTGCTTAGGGTGGTTGTCCAGTTGGAAGGTGAACCTTTGCCACAGTTTGAGGTTTTGAGTAAAAGGCACGACAGCCAGCTTCGAGTTGGCCAAAAGGCACCTAAAGGACTCTCAGGCCATGAGAAACCAGATTCTCTGGTCTGATGAAACCAAGATTGAAATCTTTGGCCTGAATGCCAAGCGTCACATCTGGAGGAAGCCTGGCACCATCCCTATGGTGAAGCATGCTGGTGGCAGCATCATGCTGTGGGGATGTTTTTCAGACGTTGGGACTGGGAGATTAGTCAACATCAAGGAAAAGATGAACGGAGCAAAGTACATAGAGATCCTTGATGACAACTTTCTCCACAGTGCTCAAAACCTCAAACTGTGGCAAAGGTTCACCTTCCAACTGGACAACCACCCTAAGCACACAGCCAAGACAACGCAGGAGTGGCTTCGGAACAAGTCTCCATGTCCTTGAGAGGCCTGGACTTGAACCCGATAGAACATCTCTGGAGAGACCTGAAAATAGCTGTGCAGCAACAGATCCACAGATGATGCACTCTATTTCACTCCACAATGCCCTTTCCCACCTGGACAAAAGGAATGCCTATGTGAGAATGCTATTAATTAACTACAGCTCAGCGTTCAACACCATAGTTCCCTCAAAGCTCATCACTAAGCTAAGGATCCTGGGACTAAACACCTCCCTCTGCAACTGGATCCTGGACTTCCTGACGGACCGCCCCCAGGTGGTAAGGGTAGGTAACAACACATCCGCTCCACTGTTCCTCAACACGGGGGCCCCTCGGGTGCGTGCTCAAGCCATAAAATTCCTGAACATCCAATCAAATGGCTACCCACACTATTTTCATTGCCCCCCCTCTTTTTACATGTACATATTACCTCAATTATATTGACTAACCGGTGCCCCCGCACATTAACTCTGCTGCTCTTGAATTATTTTTTTGTTTTATTTCTCATTCATATTTTTGTTACTGCATTGTTGGCTCATAAGTAAGCATTTCACTGTAAGGTCGACACCTGTTGAATGTGACAAATAAAATTAGATTTTTAAAATTTGCCCCAAAAAATAAATCTAACCCTATTTTTGCCTTTTCATTATGGGGTATTGTGTGTAAATTGATGAGAGAAACTTGAATTAATTTTGGAATACGGTTGTAACATAACAAAATGAAGGGATCTGAATACTTTCCGAATGCACTGTCTCTCCCTGAAGGCCAGGGACTCATTGATAATCAAAGCAACTACAACATATTTACTGCCTTCCTGCTCTTCTGTATGTGAGGGTAACGCCACCAATGTATTGTGCTTCTATAATCCTAATACCTCTGAATTATACAATTGCTAAATAATTATGTATGAAATATGAGTTTTATCAAGATTTCACAATTTTTAAATGTTGTGTAGGGCCTCTGATCAGGCCCTACACACAAACAAGGGCACTGCGTTCATCCACCTCTGGCCTGCTCGCCTCCCTACCACTGAGGAAGTACAGTTCCCGCTCAGCCCAGTCAAAACTGTTCGCTGCTCTGGCCCCCCAATGGTGGAACAAACTCCATCACGACGCCAGGACAGCGGAGTCAATCACCACCTTCCGGAGACACCTGAAACAACCACCTCTTCAAGGAATACCTAGGATAGGATAAAGTAATCCTTCTCACCCCCCCCTTAAATGATTTAGATGCACTATTGTAAAGTGGCTGTTCCACTGGATGTCAGAAGGTGAATTCACCAATTTGTAAGTCGCTCTGGATAAGAGCGTCTGCTAAATGACTTAAATGTAAATGTAATGTAATGTAACTGGGAAAGAGGAGATACCTCGTCAGTTGTTCAACTGAATGCATTCAACCGAAATGCGTCTTCCGCATTTAACCCAACTCCTCTGAATCAGAGAGGTGCGGAAGGCTACCTTAAATCGACATCCACATCGTCGGCACCCGGGGATCAAAAGACCTTGGTAACTGGCCCAACACTCCTACCCGCAAGGCTACCTGCCGGCCCTCACCGCCTTCGTTTAGGACAATACATGTTATTCTATTTAGTTATGTGGACGTCAAGGAAGTGGACATTGTTGATTCATTTCTCAGCAGACCATTCTATGGGTGTGCAATAACCAGAAAATCAAGTTTGGTTCATTTCATGCAAGAGTATTTTTATCAATGCTCATTGACATTGGCTGATTAATTACACGCAGGTTTGGTTTCAAGACTTCGCATGTTATAACCTGCTTTGCACGTGACTACTTATATAAATCAGCACACACTGGTTGAATAAACGTTGTTTCTATGTCATTTCAATGAAACAACATTGAATTAAAGTGGCATAGACGTTGAACCCAGGGGGGCAGTGTTTGTCACGAATGAGAGTGAAAATTACTTGAACTGGTTAAGCATAGAATGGGTAAAATAGCTTTGTGTGGACAGACAGACATTCAGGATATGATTCACCTGCCCCCTGGTTGCTAGGCAACTGTGGGAAGGTTCGGGTAAAAAAAATTTTTGCCTCACTTTGCCTTGCTGTCATCATCATCTATATTAAGGAAGAACTTACATGCAACCCGGATCCACCCTTTGTTTATACAATGTCAGTTCAATGTTCCAGTTCGCTTCTGACCACATTGGTATTGAAAGGTTATTGTAAACAATAATATATTAGATAGTTATTCTGTTTATCCTGCACACAGTAGCAAAGAGATGAGTGGTGTCAAATTATGTCCCCACGTCTGAAAAATCCAAGAGATGTACTTTTGTCAACAACATTTTGTAAACTGCATTTGACTCTGTATTGGATCTCAACTGATTGCAGAAAAGCCCTCTGCAGCAGTGGACAAAATCCCTCTCTGGGTCAGACAAATCATTACTCCCAGCCCAGAAAAATCCATACATGTCCACTATTCACACTCTACTTGCTAAACATCCCAGTTACATACTTCAATGGAACGGGGATAAAAAAATATATATGGAAGCATTTCGCTGCCGAAAGTCAATTGAAAAGGCAAATGGACAAAAATGATAAATCAATATGTTTGTAATTACTTTTCCTAAATGGGTATGCATTTGTTGTGACAAAATTCTAATTAAAGTTCAAAGTAATATATAGCATTATCACTTTCATGATTGAGCATGCATAATACCTGCCAAATAGTAAAGTTTGAAATGGCAAAGTTTGTTTAATATGTGACCATCAGGCTCGATTTGGTCTTATGTAAGCGAAATGTTTTTACATTGGATAAAAGTAGAGGCTCAGAGGTAGAAAATGGTATATCATTACATTACAGTTGAGGAACATTGCGAAAGTAAATCTCCTTTGAATGTTGACAAACTTGTAACCCCACTTTTGGCCTGTGAATGTTTTGGTACAACTACTGGAGAGCTCTTTCTCTACACCCATTCACACACTCTTAAGCCTTAGCCCCACCCATCTCTTTAAGGATTCACATGTGAGACCATGTGCTGAACCAGTAGTTCCCAACCTTTTCTGGTTACTGTACCACCAACAGTAGTTTGCTCTGCCTGGAGTACACCCCCCCCCACCAAATTACCCCCTCTTGTATTTTACCAGTAAGCCTATGGTCTCATGAGTCTTCTCAAGTACCCCCTGTGGATAGGCAATGTACCCCCGGGGTCCTCGTACCCCTGGTTGGGAACCACTGTGCTAAACGGTGAGTACGGTAGTGTACTAAACAACCAAAGAGTTCAAGACTAAAGGCTGGTTTATACTACATCTATCGACATGTCTATTGTCGTAGTGGCATCATGAACATTCTATTGTCGTCTGACATCAAACTTGTCATTGTCGTTATGAAAAGTATTAACACAAAAATGACAGGCTGCATGACAGCAGCCTGGTGGTCCAAAATGTCATAACTAGTGTATTTTAACACAAATAAACCCATCTGTTTAAAGATGAATGTAGTATGTCCCTCTAGCAAACCAGGTAACTAAAAGCATCTTTCTAAATAATGTTTTGGTTCGTTTGTAGTTTGCTAGCCACCGTTAAGTTACCTGGCTAGGCAGTTCAAATAATGACTATATTATATAGCTGACCGTCTTAACTTAAGCTAATTTGTTAACATTACTACAGGAAAATAAACTCACAACTAGATAATTATTTACAAGATAATGGCAAGCTAATTTCAGAAAATAGCTTACGGTTGCGAGTATGACAAAATAAAAGCATGACATTCTACCAGAGAATTTTAGAACTTGGACGCAGACTTGTTGGCCTAACATTATATCCAAATTTGACTTTTGTGCAGTTGATGATGTTCTTCACATTAGCGTCTCTGGTAACACACACTATATAAAATAAAATAAAAGTTTATTTGTCACATGCACAGGATGCAGAAGTTGTAAACGGTACAGTGAAATGGTTACTTGCCCAGTGGAGTATTTTGTTTAAAAATATAGCTAGATAGCTAGCTAAACAATGAACCATAATCCAAAATCATAGCATTACTACCATGCATAAATCTACAGATTGTTAAAGCTAACCAACTAGCTGGGCTCAATGTTAGCTAGCATGGAATGCAAATCGCAATGAGATACGTATATTACTACACAGATCAGACATGTAACTTTAGCTAGCGAGCCAGTCAGTCAGCTAACATTAGCTAGTTAGCTAACAGTAAGCTTTAACTTGCAATGAAAACAACTTTCTAACTAAATTATAAATGTATCATATCTGAAAATGTAGCTAGCTAGACTCTCTTACCCGTATAGATGGATGAACGCTTCTCCCTCTCCGTCACGGATGCCATGGTTGCCCTTAGTTTGAAGATGTAATCTGGAGACAGGTGTTTTATACAACAGCCTTATGTGTTCTCTGTTTGACTCCCTCCTCATTTGCAATCAAATGCTTGAATTTTCTCCATCTCCTTAGCTATCACACTCTGCTTCCACCAGGCATTACACTGATTTCAAACAACTTTCAAAACCATTTCAAAAGCCTTAGAAACATTTTTTTAGTCATTTCAAAAATGCCGCTTTAGAAAAGGATTTCCTACAAATACTAAGCAGGTCATGTTATAGACAGAAGCGTGCTACATGGCAGACCAATCCTAACTCATCTCTCAGAATGTGGGGTGGCAGTGTAGCCTAGTGGTTAGAGCATTGGACTAGTAACCGAAAGGTTGCAAGTTCAAATCCCCGAGCTGACAAGGTACAAAATCTGTCGGTCTGCCCCTGAACAGGCGGTTAACCCACTGTTCATAGGCCATCATTGAAAATAAGAATTTGTTCTTAACTGACTTGCCTAGTAAAATAAAGGTAAAATAAATAAATAAATAAAATGTGCAGCACATCTATTATCTCAGCCAATAATGGCTAGCAGGAAGGTTCCGCTCTTTTTCCATGGCTAAATCAACTAGGCTCGTAATGTATTTTTTTTATTCATATTTACAGATGGCATACACATTAACGATTAAGGCACATGAAAGTTCACATGTTCCAGAAGGGATTTCTGCCCCAAAAATGTATTTCGATTTTTTTTTTATTATATTGAAATGCCTCTCCTGTGAAGTAGTTTCCTGAAACTAGTCACATACAGTGCCTTGCGAAAGTATTCGGCCCCCTTGAACTTTACGACCTTTTGCCACATTTCAGGCTTCAAACATAAAGATATAAAACTGTATTTTTTTGTGAAGAATCAACAACAAGTGGGACACAATCATGAAGTGGAACAACATTTATTGGATATTTCAAACTTTTTTATCAAATCAAAAACTGAAAAATTGGGCGTGCAAAATTATTCAGCCCCCATAAGTTAATACTTTGTAGCGCCACCTTTTGCTGCGATTACAGCTGTAAGTCACTTGGGGTATGTCTCTATCAGTTTTGCACATCGAGAGACTGAAATTTTTTCCCCATTCCTCCTTGCAAAACAGCTCGAGCTCAGTGAAGTTGGATGGAGAGCATTTGTGAACAGCAGTTTTCAGTTCTTTCCACAGATTCTCGATTGGATTCAGGTCTGGACTTTGACTTGGCTATTCTAACACCTGGATATGTTTATTTTTGAACCATTTCATTGTAGATTTTGCTTTATGTTTTGGATCAATGTCTTGTTGGAAGACATCTCCGTCCCAGTCTCAGGTCTTTTGCAGACTCCATCAGGTTTTCTTCCAGAATGGTCCTGTATTTGGCTCCATCCATCTTCCCATCAATTTTAGCCATCTTCCCTGTCCCTGCTGAAGAAAAGCAGGCCCAAACCATGATGCTGCCACCACCATGTTTGACAGTGGGGATGGTGAGTTCAGGATGATGAGCTGTGTTAATGTTACGCCAAACATAACATTTTGCATTCTTGCCAAAAAGTTCAATTTTGGTTTCATCTGACCAGAGCACCTTCTTCCACATGTTTTGGTGTGTCTCCCAGGTGGCTTGTGGCAAACTTTAAACGACACGTTTTATGGATATCTTTAAGAAATGGCTTTCTTCTTGCCACTCTTCCATAAAGGCCAGATTTGTGCAATATACGACTGATTGTTGTCCTATGGACAGAGTCTCCCACCTCAGCTGTAGATATCTGCAGTTCATCCAGAGTGATCATGGGCTTCTTGAGTGCATCTCTGATCAGTCTTCTCCTTGTATGAGCTGAAAGTTTAGAGGGACGTTTAAAGGGGCTGAATAATTTTGCACGCCCAATTTTTCAGTTTTTGATTTGTTAAAAAAGTTTGAAATATCCAATAAATGTCGTTCCACTTCATGATTGTGTCCCACTTGTTGTTGATTCTTCACAAAAAAATGCAGATGTATATCTTTATGTTTGAAGCCTGAAATGTGGCAAAAGGTCGCAAAGTTCAAGGGGGCCGAATACTTTCGCAAGGCACTGCATTTAAATTCCATGGTACTATCCAGTACAACACTGACATATTTAAAAACAACATTTAAATGCTTAACCTGTTGAAACTCTGGGGGCGCTATATCATTTTTGGATAAAAAGACGTGCCCGTTTTAAGCGCAATATTTTGTCACAAAAAGATGCTCGACTATGCATATAATTGGTAGCTTTGGAAAGAAAACACTCTGACGTGTCCAGAACTGCAAAGATATTCTCTGTGCGTGCCCTAGAACGTGAGCTTCAGGCAAAACCAAGATGAGACGGCATCCAGGAAATGAGCAGGATTTTTGAGGCTCTGTTTTCCATTGTCTCCTTATATGGCTGTGAATGCGAGAGGAGTAAGTCTGCCCTTTCCGTCGTTTCCCCAAGGTGTCTGCAGCATTGTGACGTATTTGTAGGCAGATCATTGGAAGATTGACCATAAGAGACCACATTTACCAGGTGTCCGCCCGGTGTCCTGCGCCAAAATTGGTGCGCAAAAGTCAGCTGCAAGTATT
Source organism: Oncorhynchus masou masou (assembly GCF_036934945.1). NCBI lineage: Eukaryota > Metazoa > Chordata > Actinopteri > Salmoniformes > Salmonidae > Oncorhynchus > Oncorhynchus masou. The sequence goes on along the minus strand of NC_088229.1, from coordinate 46,181,704 downwards.
TTTCCATGGGATTCAGAGAGGAAAGCAAGCTTCCACGAACGATATATCAATGAAGAGATATGTGAAAAAACACCTTGAGGATTGATTCCAAACAACGTTTGCCATGTTTCGGTCGATATTATGGAGTTAATTCGGAAAAAGTTTGACGTTGTAGGTGACTGAATTTTCGGTTCGTTAGCCAGATGCGATGTACAAAACGGAACGATTTCTCCTACACACAGACGCTTTCAGGAAAAACTGCGCATTTGGTATGTAACTGAGAGTCTCCTCATTGAAAACATCTGAAGCTCTTCAAAGGTAAATGATTTTATTTATTTGGTTATCTGTTTTTTGTGAAAATGTTGCGTGCTAAATGCTACTCAAAATGCTAAGCTAGCTTTGCATACTCTTACACAAATTAGTCAATTTCTATGGTTCAAAAGCATATTTTGAAAATCTGAGATGACAGTGTTGTTAAGAAAAGGCTAAGCTTGAGAGCAGACGCATTATTTTCATTTTATTTGCGACTTTCAGAAATCGTTAACGTTGCGTTATGCTAATGAGCCTGAGGCTTTAGTCACGATCCCAGATCCGGGATGGGGAGTTTCAAGAGGTTTTAACCACTAGCGACGATCAATCCCATATCCGGGAGCGTAATCATAGCCTCAAGCGCATTACCATAACGCAACGTTTCCTATTCATGAAAATCGCAAATTAAATGAAATAAATATATTCATACACAAGCTTAGCCTTTTGTTAACAACACTGTCATCTCAGATTTTCAAAATATGCGTTACAGCCAACGCTAGACAGGCATTTATGTAAGTTTAGCATGGCATCGCTAGGCTGTGCTGGCAGCATGCAACATTTTCACAAAAATAAGAAAAGCAACCAAATTAAATAATTTAACTTTGAAGAACTTCAGATGCTTTCACTCAGGAGACTCCCAGTTAGATAGCAAATGTTCCTTTTTTCCAAAAATAATATTTTTGTAGGCGAAAAACGTCACGTTTGTTCATCCTGCTTCGCTGAGAAATCGACAGAAAAATACTTCAACTAAATCAAATCAAATTTTATTTGTCACATACACATGGTTAGCAGATGTTAATGCGAGTGTAGCGAAATGCTTGTGCTTCTAGTTCTGACAATGCAGTAATAACCAACAAGTAATCAAACTAACAATTCCAAAACTACTGTCTTATACACACAAGTGTAGGGGGATAAAGAATATGTACATAAAGATATATGAATGAGTGATGGAAATGAGCGGCATAGGCAAGATACAGTAGATGGTATCGAGTACAGTATATACATATGAGATGAGTATGTAAACAAAGTGGCATAGTTAAAGTGGCTAGTGATACATGTATTACATAAAGATGCAGTAGATGATAGAGTACAGTATATACGTATACATATGAGATGAATAATGTAGGGTATGTAAACATTATATTAGGTAGCAATGTTTAAAGTTGCTAGTGATATATTTTACATAATTTCCCATCCATTCCCATTATTAAAGTGGCTGGAGTTGAGTCAGTGTGTTGGCAGCAGCCACTCAAGGTTAGTGGTGGCTGTTTAACAGTCTGATGGCCTTGAGATAGAAGCTGTTTTTCAGTCTCTCGGTCCCAGCTTTGATGCACCTGTACTGACCAACTGACCTCGCAGTCCGGATGATAGCGGGGTGTTTCCTGAAGTCCACAATAATCTCCTTAGTTTTGTTGACGTTGAGTGTGAGGTTATTTTCCTGACACCACACTCCGAGGGCCCTCACCTCCTCCCTGTAGGCCGTCTCATCGTTGTTGGTAATCAAGCCTACCACTGTTGTGTCGTCCGCAAACTTGATAATTGAGTTGGAGGCGTGCGTGGCCACGCAGTCGTGGGTGAACAGGGAGTACAGGAGAGGGCTCATAACGCACCCTTGTGGGGCCCCAGTGTTGAGGATCAGCGGGGTGGAGATGTTGTTGCCTACCCTCACCACCTGGGGGCGGCCCGTCAGGAAGTCCAGTACCCAGTTGCACAGGGCGGGGTCGTGAACCCGGGTCTCGAGCTTGATGACGAGCTTGGAGGGTACTATGGTGTTAAATGCTAAGCTGCAGTCGATGAACAGCATTCTCACATAGGTATTCCTCTTGTCCAGATGGGTTAGGGCAGTGTACAGTGTGGTTGAGATTGCATCGTCTGTGGACCTATTTGGGCGGTAAGCAAATTGGAGTGGATCTAGGGTGTCAGGTAGGGTGGAGGTGATATGGTCCTTGACTAGTCTCTCAAAGCACTTCATGATGACGGAAGTGAGTGCTACGGGGCGGTAGTCGTTTAGCTCAGTTACCTTAGCTTTCTTGGGAACAGGAACAATGGTGGCCCTCTTGAAGCATGTGGGAACAGCAGACTGGGATAAGGATTGATTGAATATGTCCGTAAACACACCAGCCAGCTGGTCTGCGCATGCTCTGAGGGTGCAGCTGGGGATGCTGCCTGGGCCTGCAGCCTTGCGAGGGTTAACACATTTAAATGTTTTACTCACCTCGGCTGCAGTGAAGGAGAGGCCGCATGGTTTGGTTGCAGGCCGTGTCAGTGGCACTGTATTGTCCTCAAAGCGGGCAAAAAAAGTTATTTAGTCTGCCTGGGAGCAAGACATCCTGGTCCGTGACGGGGCTGGTTTTCTTTTTGTAATCCATGATTGACTGTAGACCCTGCCACATACCTCGTGTCTGAGCCGTTGAATTGAGATTCTACTTTGTCTCTATACTGACGCTAAGCTTGTTTGATTGCCTTGCGGAGGGAATAGCTACACCGTTTGTATTCGGTCATGTTTCCGGTCACCTTGCCCTGATTAAAAGCAGTGCTTCGCGCTTTCAATTTCACGCGAATGCTGCCATCAATCCACTGTTTCTGGTTTGAGAATGTTTTAATCGTTGCTATGGGAACGACATCTTCAACGCACGTTCTAATGAACTCGCACACCGAATCAGCGTATTCGTCAATGTTGTTGTCTAACGCAATATGAAACATATCCCAGTCCACGTGATGGAAGCAGTCTTGGAGTGTGAAATCAGATTGGTCGGACCAGCGTTGGACAGACCTCAGCGTGGGAGCTTCTTGTTTTAGTTTCTGTCTGTAGGCAGGGATCACCAAAATGGAGTCGTGGTCAGCTTTTCCGAAAGGAGGGAGGGGCAGGGCCTTATATGCGTCACGGAAGTTAGAATATCAATGATCCAAGGTTTTGCCAGCCCTGGTTGCACAATCGATATGCTGATACAATTTAGGGAGTCTTGTTTTCAGATTAGCCTTGTTAAAATTCCCAGCGACTATGAATGCAGCCTCAGGATGTATGGATTCCAGTTTGCAAAGAGTCAAATAAAGTTTGTTCAGAGCCATCGATGTGTCTGCTTGGGGGGAAATATATACGGCTGTGATTATAATCGAAGAGAATTCCCTTGGTAGATAATGCGGTCGACATTTGATTGTGAGGAATTCTAAATCAGGTGAACAGAAGGACTTGAGTTCCTGTATGTTGTGACAACACCACTTCTCGTTAGCCATAAGGCATACGCCCCCGCCCCTCTTCTTACCAGAAAGAGGTTTGTTTCTGTCGGCGCGATGCGTGGAGAAACCAGCTGGCTGCACCGACTCCGATAGAGTCTCTCCAGTGAGCCATGTTTCCGTGAAGCAAAGAACGTTACAGTCTCTGATGTTCCTCTGGAATGCTACCCTTGCTCGGATTTCATCAACCTTGTTGTCAAAGAGACTGGACATTGGCGAGAAGTATACTAGGGAGTGGTGCACGATGTGCCAGTCTCCTGAGTCTGACCAGAAGACCGCTTCGTTTCCCTCTTTTACGAAGTCGTTTTTTTGGATCGGCTGGGATCCATTCCGTTGTCCTGGGTGAAAGGCAGAACACAGGATCCGCTTCGCGAAAGTCATATTCTTGGTCGTACTGTTGGTGAGTTGACGCTGCTCTTATATTCAGTAGTTCTTCTCGACTGTATGTAATGAAACCTAAGATGACCTGGGGTACTAATGTAAGAAATAAAGATAACGCATTAGCATAACGCAACTTTTTCTATTCATGAAAATCGCAAATGAAATGAAATAAATATATTGAAACACAAGCTTAGCCTTTTGTTAACAACACTATCATCTCAGATTTTCAAAATATGCTTTTTAACCAAAGCATTTGTGTAAGAGTATTGATAGCCTAGCATAGAATTAAGCCTAGCATTCAGCAGGCAACATTTTCACAAAAACAAGAAAAGCATTCAAATAAAATCATTTACCTTTGAAGAACTTTGGATGTTTTCAATGAGGAGACTCTCAGTTAGATAGCAAATGTTCATTTTTTCCAAAAATATTATTTGTGTAGGAGAAATCGCTCCGTTTTGTTCATCACTTTTGGCTAAGAAAAAAAAAGAAAATTCATTCACTACAACGCCAAACTTTTTTCCAAATTAACTCCATAATATCGACAGAAACATGGCAAACGTTGTTTAGAATCATCCTCAAGGTGCTTTTCACATATCTATTCGATGATAAATCATTCGTGGCAGTTGGGTTTCTCCTCAGTAGCAAACGGAAAAGTACTGCAGCTGGAGATTACGCAATAATTGCAACGGAGGACACCAAGCGACCACCTGGTAAATGTAGTTTCTTATGGTCAATCTTCCAATGATATGCCTACAAATACGTCACAATGCTGCAGACACCTTGGGGAAAACGTGGAAAACGTAAGCTGACTACTATCTCCTCCACAGCCATATAAGGAGTCATTGCCATGAGGCGGTTTCAAAAAATGTGGCACTTCCTGATTGGATTTTTATCTGTTTTTTTTCTTCTGTAACATCAGTTCTGTGGCACTCACAGACAATATCTTAGCAGTTTTGGAAACGTGTTTTCAATCCAAAGCTGTCAATTATATGCATAGTCGAGCATCTTTTCGTGACAAAATATCTTGTTTAAAACGGGAACGTTTTTCATCCAAAAATTAAAATAGCGCTCTCTATATCCAACTGGTTAAGACTGTCAAAATTCAAATGTTATATAGTTTCCTCTTTGCTCCTTTGCCTTTTCAATGTGTTAGACCTGTCAATCAAACACAGTTGGCGGTGTTTTGGTAATGTGAGGCGGAAGAGGTTGCCTGGGCATGCTAGCAATACCAAATATTATAGATACCGTATACTGAAAAGATACACGTCTTTCCACCCTAACAATGGGAGTTGTTGCCCACAAAGCTGCATGGCGGGCTGTCTAGCTCCCGCCTATCCTTTCTTTGGATTGGTGGATACAGCTCATTATTGTAATCCTTTTTTGAATATCCGATGAGGGATGTTGACAACCGCCCGCAACCGCCAATATTCAGTGGAGAGAGGTTAGGGTACTAACCTCATGCCATGAATATGCATAGCCATCTAGAGACAACTCCGATTTAACATGTTTTTTTCTCAAAGTTGCCGGGATGTCATGTGTCCTACTCATATCAGTAGACACGTAGCAACATAATCATTACGAAACTTCTATTCGATCAAATAAACCTCATGCAGCAAATAATCCATAAATTTTTTTGTTAACCAAATTCGACACCCTCTCATTGACCTCCATAGAAATACTCCTTGCTTGTTGAAACAATGAAAAAATGCCACATGCTGGAGGGAGTATGGAAAAGCATTGTCAATTGCCAATTGATGTAATTTGTCACAATTCATGCTATCACAACAAGCAAATGAAATGACAAACGTGAGAAATTATTTGTCATTTAAGCATTTACATTTGATTTTTAAATGTTTTCATTGTTGTACTGGATAGTACAATGTAAAGGAAATATCAAACACTGCGAAATTAATATAGGTGAAACACTGACATTAGGATATCCTGTATGTTATGTTTCCTGGTCAGTAATATTTTCATATCTATATATCTATGTCTGTGTGTCTTAACAGTCTTAAAAATATATTCACACTAATAAATCAACGGATTCATAAAGCTTCAGCTTTTACAAAATGCTAGCGTAATAATCATCACCATAAAATACATTTAAAGTGTTCCTAAAAGTCTATAAAAATAAAAGTACATTTTCACACTGCACAGTGATTCCTCATCATAGCTAATGAAATAGAGTGCCTGCCGCTTGTGCTATTCACAGTATTGAAATAGTGGCAGACAAACAGCCCCCCATAACGCAATAGTATTTTCTATCCACAATGGCAATAACACTCTCATAGCCCCTGCTCCACCCCCAGAAAGGTCCCCAGCATGGCCCGGACTTTACAGACCCCCAGGGAGGCACGCATACCCAACCAGGAGCAGGAGGGAGGGGAGTGGACGTCAGCCCAGAACCGGAGCATCTCGCTGGGGGAGATGTGATGGATGGACACCATGGCCTGGTAGCAGCAGCGCCCGTAGGGCACCACAGGCCCACCAGAGAACAGTGGGCAGTGGGAGGGCAGCATTCCAGCCTCACGGGCACACAGTCCCACAAACATGTCCTCGGGGGGCAGAGGAGTGGACGGAGGCGAGGCAGCGGCCATCAGGGAGATCTTGAGCAAGGCGGAGCGGGACAGGATGTAGGCAGTGCCGCTGCAGTAGTCGGGGAAGACAGAGGCAGGGTACGCCCCTCTAGGGAGGTAGTGCTTACTGCCTGGGTCTCGGTCTGGAGCCACGTTTTGGTGGAGCCTGCCCAGGTACAGGTCCCCGTGCTCGTAGGTGCTGTTCAGGTAGAGCAGAAGGGCGCCAGGGTTGAACAGGACGTCATCGTCCACCTTGGCCAGGAAGTGGGCCTGGGGGCAGAAGCGTTGGGCCCAGCTCAGCATCGATAGCGTCTTCAGGGTCAGGTTGGAGTAGGACTCCCAGAAACGCCCTTGAATCAGGTCCCCTCTTTCCCAGGACTCATCTATCAGCAGTTTGGCTAGCCCGGGGTCAGAGGCCACCCCGAGCATGAACAAGGTCATGACCCTATGACCCCTGACCTCCACCTCCCCACCCCACGTGTCCCGGATGGCCTGGCGGGCCCTCTGATTGGCTGGGGCGGAGGTCACCATGATGATGAGGTAGGGCTTGGCATGCTGGCAGACATGAGGGCTGGGCATAAGGAGGTACTCCTCGGGTCTGGTTGAGGGGACACTCCGAGGGGGTATGATCCCCCCCTGTGCCTCTACCATTGTGTTCATATTCATGTATGTGGCCCATGACTCAATGGAGTCAATGAAGAGTAGAGCTAGCAGGGCAGCACTGACTATCAGCACACAGAGAGCAGGCAACACTCCGAACCGGCCCCCACGCTTCCCAAAGCGGGGCTTAAACACCCACAGCCCCTGCCACACCATGACCTCCCTGCAACTTCCACACTGCAGCTCAAAAACTCACCCCTTCTCTCTCTCTTTATCCTCTGGTCTTCTCTCAGTCCTGAATTGTTTGCTTTTCTCATGCTTTACTTCCTCGTTGTCTCTTGCAACTCTTGCTTGAACCTCAGTTGATCTGCTAGCGGATAACTATCCAGGTTGTTGGTGGGTGTTGTGTGATGCTTTCACTCTGCAGACCGGTAAAACTGTGCATTAAAGAGGCAAATACAAATTGGAGTTAACAGACAGACATTTACCTGGAGCTGTCAATGGCCTTACTTCCCACAACACTCTACATGCATCAAAATGGTGTCGCTATTCTCAGTGCAAATAAAAACGAAAGAAAGTAAGTCTTTCCACCTTAGAGGCCCTTGGCAAAGCTCCTGAATGAGCGTTATCACACAAACTGATCCTATAAAAGATAAAAGATGTGTAGCAGTTGATTCGCTGCTATATAAATAACCTGATGATAAATATCACGATAACACATACAGTACCAGTCAAAGGTTTGGACACTCATTCAAGGGTTTTTCTTTATTTTTCACTACTTTCTTTGGAATCATGTAATAACCAACATTTTATTAAACAAATCAAAATATACTTTATATTTAAGATAACATACATAACACCTGCAGAACTTCCCCTCCATAGCACAACATTCCAGGGATTGGCTTGACGAGGCTACAGTTGTGCGGTGCGCGTTTTGGCACTATGAAGGTTATGCTCTCGACATTGACAAGTATTACATTTATTTGACTGCTTCAAATAGGATGCATTAGTGCCTTACGGGCAATTCAGATTCAATTATTTACCAAGGAATGTGGTTGTTTTTTATGATAGTTTTCTGTTTTTCCTGTACCTATGTTGCTTGCTCGTGTATTTGTTTGTGATTGAAAATCGAATAATTTTGCTCTGTATTTCTGATCTTTATGGAATATGTTATCTCTTTGAGCTTTTTGAATTGTTGTTTGTTGTAATACAGGCAACAGTTGCAAAATAGACCATAGTGTCAATTTAGATTCTCTGCATAAATAAAGGTTAAAAAAAACTATTGCTTATCATCGTGTATAGCACGTGTCAAACTCATTCCGACGAAGGCCAAGTCTCTGCTGGTTCGCTCGTTCCTTGTACTTGATTAATGAATTAACTGGTTGTCTAGGTCTTAATTGAAAAGGGGAAAAAAACTAAACCCAGCAGACACTAGGCCCATGGATTGCGTTTGACACCCCTGTTGTATAGCCTAACAATCAAATGCTGATATCATCTGAGCACGCTAATAAATAACGCAATAACATCAAACCTTGAATCCAATGAAGACGACAGTGTCAACACATTCTGTCCATGGTTCCGTTTTGGTCCGCAATATTGTACGGCTTGAATGTTAAATGACGAGACCGAGGCATTGATGCGAGTAACCAGTCTTGTTCAAGTACATCACAAACATCCGGGTATCTCAAGCACCCCGGTGAAAGACAAAGAGTTGCAGTAATGACCTTTTACCACCAGATGGCATCACTGTGCCATCTTACACCCATAACATCTTCCATTTAATAAAATAGGACAGGAGGTGTCAATTCACTAACAAAACAAACCTAGTAACAATTTCCAACATGAACAGTTCAGTATTTTTTTTTGTATTTTTTTTTTCTCAGGTAACAACACATTTTGATATTCTCTTCACTTTTATCTCTGAAGACTCTTCTCTTATTGACAATTGGAGACCAATTACTTTATTAAATATTGATTACAAATTGATTGCTCTGGTTTATGTCAAAAGATTAAAGAAAGGAATAGATACCATTATAAATGAGACTCAAACAGGATTTATGAAGGGCCGTCACATAAGCTTTAACATTCTTTTAGTCTTGGACCTTATAGATTATTCAGATGCACTTGACTCAGATGTGGTTGTCTTATTTGGACTTCTGTAAAAGCCTTTAACATGAATTTCTCTTTGGGTCACTTAACCTGTTTGGATTCTGTGAAAATTTTATCAAAGTCATTTGCATGTATTACAAAGATATAAATAGTTCTGTGTTACTAAACCTTAATACTTCCAAAAGATTCAGCGACAGAAATGCCCAATTTTGCCATTTTTATTCATTTTGGTTGTGGAACTTCTTTCTCTAGATATTCTGAATTTCTCTCCTAAAATTAAGAAATACAAAAATACAAAAAAAATACTTGGGAGAGTGCTTCTTTCCAAGGCAGAGGGACATTTTGTGTACACCTCATTATCGTTATGTGTAAATCCAGCTACTTGTAAAGAGATCAATAAGACCTTTCTTGACTTCATCTGGAAAAAATAAGTCTCACAAACTAAAAAGGTCAGTCCTCTCTGAAGGAGGTCTGGAAGTGTTGGATTTTGTTGACATAAATAATACTTTCAAGATCAACTGGTTGAAAAGATGTTTGATCAACACTGATTCAATATGGTATTTCATTCCAAATAATGTGTTTAGTAAGTTGGGAGGTCTTCAATTTTTACTGAAATGTAATTATATTCCTGAAAGATTACCCACTAAATTGTCTAGGTTTCACCAACAAGCTTGGCCTGGAAAATAGGTTTCCTGCACAATTTTTCTACACACAAAGCTCTTTTGTGGAATAATTCAGACATAACTGTAAGGAATAATTCATTGTTCTACCCCAGCTGGCATGAGAAGAATATTGACTTTGTTCTTGATGTTTTTGACAACAAGGGTAATATTCTCACATATGAACAATTTATAACATTGAAAGAGTTTCCAGTACCTTTCAGAGTTTTTATTTCTGTGATCAAAGCCATTCCCAGTGGTCCAACTACACTAATGAAAACTCATCTTAGCTTTGGTAATGATCACAAAGTTTATCCAGAACTCAGATTGGAAGGCGTGGACTTACTTGAGAAATCTTGTTGTAAGAAATATATAAGACCAATTCTTCATTCACAAAACCAACTTACACCGTGAGAAGTTTTTCTGGAACATGCTTATTCCTGACATTGTCTGGAAAAATGCATGGTTAAGGCCTTACAAATATTGTATACCTAACAAAGTTAAGGAAGTGAACTTTAAAATTTTACATAAGATATATCCATGTAATTCTATGATATTTCTATGAAATTTGTGGATATTGATGATATCTGCGTTTTCTGTGAAAAAGGTGAGAATCTGTCTCACTTGGTCTTTGAATGTAAATTTGTGTCAGAATTTTGGGAAAACCTTGCAAAATACTTATTTACCATTATGAACACAACCCATGTTTTTGACATGAAGGATATAATGTTACTATTGCACAATGGAAACAAGACAATTGAAATGATTGTGATGTTTTTAATTATTGTTGCCAAATACTTTATACACAAAAAAAAAATCAAAAATTCTATACCAAAATTACATTTGTTTTATTAAATTCAACTATATCTTATTAAAACATTAACCCTAGTGAATAATAACAAGAATAACATCTTCCTGAATCATTATAATAAGAGGTTTTCATAGTGAATACAACTGCACGAGAATTGTTTTGTTTTATTAGTTGATATTCTTTGTATGTTTTAGAATTTTCTCGTTAATACCTGCATTCTGTTTTGTATGATGTAACAATGTATATTGTTCATCTGTATTTTTAATTAAATAACTAAATAAATATACAGTGGGGCAAAAAAGTATTTAGTCAGCCACCAATTGTGCAAGTTCTCCCACTTAAAAAGATGAGAGAGGCCTGTAATTTTCATCATAGGTACACTTCAACTATGACAGACAAAATGAGAAAACAATCCAGAAAATCACATTGTAGGATTTTTAATGAATTTATTTGCAAATTATGGTGGAACATAAGTATTTGGTCACCTACAAACAAGCAAGATTTCTGTAACTTCTTCTTTAAGAGGCTCCCCTGTCATGCACTCGTTACCTATATTAATGGCACCTGTTTGAACTTGTTATCAGTATAAAAGACACCTGTCCACAACCTTAAACAGTCAAACTCCAAACCCCACTATGGCAAAGACCAAAGAGCTGTCAAAGGACACCAGAAACAAAGAAGAAGATTGGGAGAATGTCATATGGTCAGATGAAACCAAAATATAACTTTTTGGTAAAAACTCAACTCATTGTGTTTGGAGGACAAAGAATGCTGAGTTGCATCCAAAGAACACCATACCTACTGTGAAGCATGGGGGTGGAAACATCATGCTTTGGGGCTGTTTTTCTGCAAAGGGACCAGGACGACTGATCCGTGTAAAGGAAAGAATGAATGGGGCCATGGAAGGAGGTTTTCACTCAAACTCTCACGATACATCAGCAAGGGCATTGAAGATGAAACGTGGCTGGGTCTTTCAGCATGTCAATGATCCCAAACACACCGCCCGGGCAACGAAGGAGTGGCTTCGTAAGAAGCATTTGAAGGTCCTGGAGTGGCCTAGCCAGTCTCCAGATCTCAACCCCATAGAAAATCTTTGGAGGGAGTTGAAAATCCGTGTTGCCCAGGAACAGCCATCACTGTGAGGATGGGGTCTGCATGGAGGAATGGGCCAAAATACCAGCAACAGTGTGTGAAAACTTACAGAAAACGTTTGACCTCTGTCATTGCCAACAAAGGGTATATAACAAAGTATTGAGAAACTTTTGTTATTGACCAAATACTTATTTTCTACCATAATTTTCAAATTAATTAATTAAAAATCCTACAATGTGATTTTCTAAATTCTCATTTTGTCTGTCATAGTGTACCTATGATGATAATTACAGGCCTCATCTTTTTAAGTGGGAGAACTTGCACAATTGGTGGCTGACTAAATACTTTTTTGCCCCACTCTACTTTGTTTTAGGTATCAAGTTTATGGGCATGTTGCAGCACTATGTGGAAGGGAGAGTCCTAGATGTGAGAAGTGAGCAGGAGGGCATGAGACGAAGGAATATGTTGTTTCTGTGGAGGAAGTTGTGTGTGTTAGTTGTGGGGATGCCCGGTGAGATAAAGACAGGTTGAGGTTGCTAGGGTCAGAGTAGTACAGAAAGTATCATGTGTTGAAACAGTGAAGAGATTGATAGAGGAAGATGGGTACGGGGAGAGGGATCCTGAGGCTTCCTGTGAATAGGCAGAGACCAATAGAGTGATGGGAAAAATATGTGCTTCTGTAAAGTAGGTTTCTTGGCATTCATAGCCATGGTTGTCAATTGTACTGCAGAAATGGATGGAAAGTTACAGAAAATGAAAGGTTGTGGTGGCAGCGGCAGAGAAATACTTGACTGCAAGGTTTTACTTCAGAACAGTTGCAGTGGGTGTTGAATGGTAATGTTCTGTCCTCCCAGACAGTTGGTCTGGAGTAGGATTAGATAGGGTAAATAGTGGAATGGGGTGGTGGTATTATTTTTTTTTTTATATATAAATTTGAGAGGGCTATTAGTTGGCAGAGTAATTTTTCCTTTTCCTCGATTTTATAGTACCGTGTCACAAAGAATTCAATGTGGGTAGGCTGTGAATGGCCTCACATTCCAGTACAGTAGGTGGCAGTGTATGCACCTTAAATTGGATACGATCGCTCCAACACATTCCCAAAGAAGAAGAATGGGCGGCATGGTGCATTCTGGGCGATTCTTGGACAATGTGTGTTTGAGTGGTAAGCCTAAAGGAAGCCGACTGGAGGTGAAAGTTGGTGAGTAATGTCAGAGGAGGTGCATCTGCGACAGCCGAAGTCGGACACTTTTCCAACAGCAAGGCTCAGATCAACATGGTAGTGTCAACATAGCTACTATTGTTGGTCCCTCTTTCATTTACATATTTGGTCACGTTCATGTGGGGAAAACAAAAACACCCTAATGGTTGATTGACAAATAGTGCCTTCTACAATGCAGTTGATTGCTACATGGTGCAGTTGGTGCAGTTGGTGAGAAACAACTGCAGCAACTTGAATGTGACCTCATTAAAAATGGCATGACCTTCAATCACATCATCTTTGACCATGTAGCACCTTTAACCTGCTACGAAGAAGTTACGTCCGATCGTAGCTGTATACCACCTAGTGAAAACCCAGCCATTCAAGGAGTGATGGGAGTCAATTGGGCACTAGCTCAAAAAAACCAACAATAGCATGAATTTTATGAACAAGAAGTACAACATTACAAATATTTTCTGAGATGTGAGATAATGAACTTGTTCTTTGTAATATTGTATAGCTTTGGCAGCTTTCAAACAACTGAGAACAATAGTCGGGGCGGCAGGGTAGCCTAGTGGTTAGAGCGTTGGACTAGCAACCAGGAGGTTGCAAGTTCAAACCCCCAAGCTGACAAGGTACAAATCTGTCGTTCTGCCCCTGAACAGGCAGTTAACCCACTGTTCGTTCCTAGGCCGTCATTGAAAATAAGAATTTGTTCTTAACTGCCAGTTAAATAAAGGTTAAAAAAAAAGAAAAAAATGCAGCTTTCAAACAACTGGGAACCTGTGAAATCTCTGACATCTGACTTCATGGTGTTCAAGACAATTGGGAACTCTGGGGAAAAAACAAGCTCTGACTGGGATTTTTAAATTTTTTATATCCAGGACCAACTCAGAATTCGAACTCGAACTTGGCATCTTTCCAGAGCTCTGACTTTCCGACCTGTAGATCACTTTTTTCAGAGTTCCCTGTGGTCTTGAGAGCACCTATAGGTTTTATGACTCGTACCCTGGGCGCGTTCAAGCAGATGACTTTTGTCAAGTCAGTGACCATCTTTGGTCCCCGTGTGTAGCATTATGGGGACAAAAAATATTGACTTGCGCAAGAGCGGAAGAGGAGAAATGAAAGGTTTTACTCTAACTATTCCCTAGGTCGTTGTTGTAAATGAGAATTTGTTCTCAGTCAATTTACCTGGTAAAATAAGAATAACAAATTGTGAATTTGGTCAACACTTTTTATTGCTTATTTGATTGAATAGAAGTTTGGTAATGGTTAGGTTGTTACGAATGCACTGTCATAAGTGGATGCACATGGCATTTTGGTGTTGTGCCTGTTGTCATAGAGATAGAGGACTCATTATGGATACAACTCGTTTTAACATGGACCTAATTTTAAAGCAGTCAACTGGTTGGGATTCCTAGGAGTTGGGAGAAATCAGTAGATGAAGAATAAGAAAATGTACTACTTTTAAAATGGAGATAGCATGGGCAGTGCCATTGAGGCTGTCACAGATGCTATAATGGCACAGATACAAAGATGAGTCGATCTCCATGGCCTGTTTTTCACACATGTATCTGCTCTCTCGTTGGCTGGAATGGTTCCACCTGATCTCGCCTCCTCCTGCCTGCTTTTCATCTTTGAGGACATGTATTTCCATTGTCAGAGCGGTCACTTGAATATCTTGTCAATATAATAGACAATCTTTGCTTGTTGACTACATGAACTTTACATAAATCGTGTGATCAAAGATCATGACGTTTTGATTCCAGTCAGACAAAGAGAGGCCCAACTTGGGGTAAAATCTGTCTCCCTCCAGCAGTTGATGTTTTTTCATTGTTTCTCCTACCAAGCAAGGAGTTTTTGTATAGAGGTCAATGAGAGTGTTGAATTTGGTCATCAAAAAAGTTAATTGCTACATGAGGTTTATTTGATCTAATAGAAGTTTCGCAATGCTTAGGACACGTGAAATCCCGGTAACTTTGAGAAAAAAACACTTTATATCGGAGTTGTCTCGATGGAGCGGGTCGAGAGTTTCAAATTCCTTGGTGTCCACATCACTAACAAACTATCATGTTCCAAACACATCACGAAAGTTGAAAAGCATGTTGTAAGGCATGACAACTCGGAGACTGGAAAGATTTATCATGGGTCCCCAGACCCTCAAATTATACAGCTGTACCATCGAGAGCATCCCGACCAGTTGCATCACCGCCTGGTATGGCAACTGCTCGGCATCCAACCATAAAGCATTACAGAGGGTATCCAGGACCTATATACTAGGCGGTGTCAGATGAAGGCCCCAAAAGTTGTCAAAGACTCCAGTCACCCAAATCATAGACTGTTCTCTCTGCTACAGCACAACAAGCAGTACCTAAGCACCAAGTCTATGTGCAGAAGGATCCTAAACCGCTTCAACCCCCAAGCCATAAGACTACTGAACAATTAATCAAATGGCCACCCGGACTATTTGCATTGACACTAAATATTCTCTTAACTGTATTTTCTTAAAACTGCTTTGTTGGTCAAGGGCTTGTAAGTAAGCATTTCATGGTGAGGTCTACGGTTGTATTCGGCGCATGTGACAAATACAATTTGATTGATGCATATTCATGGTATGAGGCTCGTAGCATAGCCTCTCACTCCATTGAATACAGGCAGTTAAAGTCAACAACCTTCATAGAATATTTAAAATAGATTACAATAATGAGATGTATCCACCAATCCAAGAAAGGATAGGTGGGAGCTAGACAGCCCGCCATGACGCTTTGTGGACAACAACTCCCATTGTTAGAGTGGAGAGACGTATCTTGTCAGTATATACATACTCTTTGCTGCAGTCGACTGTACGTTTCTGCAGTTGCTCTTTACCGACTTCATCCTGCAGCCATTGACTGCATTGTGGGATGCTCTATCGTCAACAAATCATTATAGAGTGTTTTTGTTTGATCTACATGAAGGTGACTAAAGACGTGACTAAAACAGGAACCAACTTTGCCGCCACTCATTAATTCATACAGGTTAGTCGAGGTAGTTGAGGTCATTTGTACTGTACATGTAGGTATGGGTAAAGTTACTATGCATATATAATAAACAGTGAGTAGCAGCAGTGTATCACGTGCAAGCAAATCAAACATTGTAATTGGTTTATAAGCTTTTTGTGCTGGAGAACCTGTTTAAATTTAAATGGTTGCTTATGTTCGCAAGTATGGACCCTTGCTCACCAATTTATTTTACAATGTACACATATTTTGTGAGTGTGTGTGATATGGGGATTGGAGGAATGTTTATTTTGGCATTATAAAGATAAACCTTTAGGCTATAAACAATGGCAACCCTGCAATTGTGATCTGCACAAAGATTATGGATATACTGACAAGATACATGTCTCTCCGCCCTAGCAATGGGAGTCATTGTCCACAAAGCGGCAAGGCTCCTGCCTATACTTTCTTTGGATTGGTGGATACATCTCATTATTGTAATCTTTTTTGAATATTCGATGAGGGTTGTTGACGTCAACCACCTGTATTCTATGGAGAGAATGCTATGGTACTAGCCTCATGTCATGAATATGCATAGCCAACTTGAGACGACTCCGATACTCCAACTTTTTTCTCAAAGTTGCCGGAATGTCATGTGTCGTATTACTTATAGCAGTACACTCGTAACCACTTACGCTTTACAAAACTTCTATTAGATAAAATAAACCTCACTTAGCAAATAAGCCATACATTTTTTTGTTAACCAAATTTGTGCCTCTCTCTTTTACTCTCTGTCTGAACCTTGCTGTTGAAAAACCACATTAGTGTCGGACTTTCGACTTCACTCCTCAAATTTTTCGTCTAGAGTCAGTTGCTTCAGACGTACCAGTCAAATGAGCCCCCTGATTTTGAGAAGGGATTGCGTGACGATTAGCTTAGCAACCGTGTGACCCAGTATGCCACTGTGAACACGATTGGTTGACAGTATACTGAATATGGGGTTATATGTTCCTCCATGTTCCTCCAATGGCAATGTAGTGCCCGACAGCACAGTTGATAACGTGTCACGCAATTATTGGTTGATGCATGCAATGTCTGCGCAGGACATCACGACACATTCTTCCTTGAATGTGACGTGCACACAGAGACAGACAGAAAGTTACAGACTCTCTCGCTCTCTGAAACACACACAAAATCATTGGTAAAATCCAGAACTGGAAAGTGTGAGGTGTAGTGTCTGAGGTAGGGATGCACCGACATTTTTGGCCGTTACCAATATCCGATATTTTCCTTGCCAAAAAAAGAAACGATATCGATATTTACTATTTTTGCGGTATTTTAAGCATTCCAGTACAGTTAAATAGTTAACACACACACACACACACACACACACACACACACACACACACACACACACACACACACACACACACACACACACACACACACACACACACACACACACACACACACACACACACACACACACACACACACACACACACGGACACAGCGGTCTAAGGCACTGCATCTCGGTGCAAGAGGCGTCACTCCAGTCCCTGGTTCGAATCCAGGCTGTATCACATCCAGCCATAATTGGGTTTCACATAGGGCGGCGCACAACTGTTCCAGCGTTGTCCGGGTTTGGCCGTCATTGTAAATAAGAATTTGTTCTTAACTGACTTGCCTAGTTAAATAACATTTATGTATGTCCCCATTACCATTAAAACATATTCACTTACTTGCTGTGCTGATTCGTTGTTCATTTGTTCAGTCGTTTCATTCTCAACCAGGATTTCATCATACATGTCAAGCAGTGAAGTTTCAGCTCTGTCTGTCTGTGGCCTCTCTTCCTCGGTGTCCAGCTCTGTATGTAACATTTTACGTTAACCCTGTTTCGAGTCTGCATCGAAGTAGCGGTCCTTGTACATAGCATCGACCATGGTGGCGACACAGTAAAGAGGCTCAGAGAGAATGCCACCGAATCGCTTGTTCACAGCCTCGAGTACAGCCTCGAGTAAGTTTTAACCCCATGGTCTGTGTCGGCAGTTTAGTTGAGCAGGCGTTTCAATGCCATGACAGAAGGTATCATGCAGTTGATTAGCTTATTTCTCTAGTCAGTTGTTCGAATGGTGCAAAGTAGTGTGTTCATGTTTCCAAGTTTCAAACATGTTCTCAAATGCCATTGAAATGGCAGCAGCGGTATGAGAATCAGCACATTCTTGAGCATGCAATACGGCTTTCCTCAGTGAGAAATCCTGGTTGACCCACTGTGCTGTCAGACTCAGCATGCTCATGGGGCTGACATCGCTGGTCCAAATGTCAGTCTTGAATCTAATAGCAGTGACTCTTGGATGTGTTTCAACAATACTGTGTAACTCTGGTAGGGCAGCATCTGAAAAATAGTGCCTACTTGGTAGTGCATACCGGTGCTCGACCAGTCGGCGAAAGCCAACATCATCCATGACAGAGACCGGTTGATTGTCAAGGGCAATCTTGGTGTTAATGGATTTCACCTTTGAGTTGTCTCGCTGAAATGTTCTTACTCTTTCAAATGACTGCTTGACTTCAACTTGTTTAGTTGTTGGAAGTGTGCACTTAGTATTTTTCTGCTTTTGTTCTGTGTAGCATTGTATTTTTCATGGCGTCATCTACCTACGTTATATAGGTATGCACATCAGCTTTGACATCGGCTTTGCACATCGGCGTTAAAGTAGACATCTGGCCGATGTTGGCATTTTCAGCTGATATCATCCGATTCCGATATGCTCACTGATATATCGTGCATCCCTAGTCTGAGGTGTAATTTCAGCCTTTTTGAGGTGTACACTTACAGCCTTATGCCCTCCAATCCTTAGTCAAATCCAGTGTAGGCTGGTGGAAAGAGATATAGGAGGACAGGCTCATTGTAATCTCTGAAATGGAATAAATGAAACCGAGTCAAACGTGGTTTCAATATATTTGATACTGTTCAATTTATTCCATTCCAGCCATTACATTGAGCCCGTCCTCCTATAGCTCCTCCCGCCAGTCGCCACTGGTTGAATCACTAAACAAGATGCCTTCCCCCGGAAGGATTGTCCCCAGACACAATACATGTCCTCTGTTTTTTTTGCACAGGGAGTTGTTCACCTTACAGTTGTTATATTTTGTGGCTGTTATGATGCAAATTATGTACGAAGCAAATTAGGTACTACCTTAACTTGGTCAGTGACAATGTTCAAGTCTTTTTACTCTTTCAAAAAATTTCCTTGGGTTTGTTCTTATTGAACGTGACCCTGCCTACTGATATAAGAGAGGTTGCACATCCCTGCTTCTGCAGTTGACAGACGTCTTTGGCTTTGCTCCAGACAGGCTCAGCTAGTAGAACTTACATCACCATGACAACCAATGTGGAGGTGCTTGCTCAGCAGATAGTGGTCCATGAGCAGGTGGCAGAGGTGAGTGGTGTGTGTGTATGGTTGTTTTCTTATTAGGGGAGAGGATGTGTTTGTGTACTTTACGTAGGTAAATTCTAATCAAATTGTATTTGTCACATGCGCCGAATAAAACCGGTGTAGAACTTACCGTGAAATACTTACAAGATGTGTGGAGACATTTCACTGCAGCTAATGTAGAGAGAAAAGCTGTGTACATTTGCAAATACTGTGCCAAATCATGTGAAGACTGCAACAAAGATGCAGAATCATCTGGCCAAGTGCATAAAGTTCCCTCAGCGCTCACAACAAGCAACCTCTGACAAAAGTCCCTCTACTTCTATTTGAGGTGAAAATGATGAATCAGACACTTATCAATAGCAACAGCTCATGGGCCTCCGGGAATCAGAAGTTTTTTTTTGACTCAATGGAGGAACGTAGTCAGAGAAATGCTGGTGAATGTCTTGCTCGAGCTGTGTATGCAAATGGTTCACCTCTGATGCTGCCAGGCAATGTGTATTGGAAGAGATTTCTGAATGTTCTTTGCCCAGCATACACTCCTCCAACCAGACATGCTTTATCTACTCATTTGCTGGATGCAGAGTTCAACAGAGTTCAAGTTAAGGTCAAGCAAATCATAGAGAAAGCAGACTGTGCAATCATCTCTGAAGGGTGGTCAAATGTTTGTGGGCAAGGAATAATTAACGACATCATCTCCACCCCTCAACCAGTATTCTACAAGATCACAGACACAAGGGACAACAGACACCCCGGTCTTTACATTGCAGATGAGCTGAAGGCAGTCACCAATGACCTTGGACCATTGAATGTATTTGCACTGGTGACAGACAATGCTGCAAACATGAAGGCTGCTTGGTCTAAAGTGGAGGAGTCCTACCCTCACATCACACCCATCGGCTATGCTGCTCATGCATTGAATCTGCTCCTCAAGGACATCATGGCACTGAAAACAATGGATACACTCTACAAGAGAGCCAAGGAAATGGTTAGGTATGTGAAGGGTCACCAATTTATACCAGCACTCTACCTCCCCAAGCAAAGTGAGAAGAATAAGAGCACCACATTGAAGCTGCCCAGCAACACCGTTGGGGTGGTGTTGTCATCATGTCTGACAGTCTCCTGGAGGGGAAGGCGTCTCTCCAAGTAATGGCCATATCAGTCTTCCGATATGGACAGCCCCATCAAGAGGGTCCTCCTGGATGATGTATTTTTGGAGAGAGTGGTATGTAGGGATGAAATGGGTACCGGTTTCACGATAAACCGCAGTAAAATTCCCGACGGTTAGTATTACCATTTCAAATTTGAATTATCATTAAAACCTTGTCTGATTACCGTGGTAAATACTCACGGTAAATACTGTCCAGCATCAACTAAAGTTAGCAACAGTCTGACGCAGGCGCAGCATGCAACGTGGGTTTTGTTTTGTGTGAACCTGGTGACAGCGCTCCGGAGATTTTTCAGCCTTCTAAAGGGGACTAAATCTGTGGTCATATTTTGGGTTTTACAAGAGTGCTGAGGGAAACTTAGGGTGACCATCTTCAATTGTCTGCAGAACATGCAAAAGAAATAAACGCTGCGAAGGGGCAAAACTTCAAATCTCTTGAGTCATCTTCGTGACCACCACCTACTACTTTATAGTGTATGGAAGGTAAGTTAACTTTTAGCTCAATGCATGATGTGGGGACTTTGAAATGGGGGAAAATGTCATGGTTTGTCTGTCTAACTTGCTAATAGCTAATAGCTTGTCAATAATGTAAAATGAAGTTGTCAGTGTTACCTAATCTTGTATAAACACTACACGTTGTTCTGCTGCTGTATGCGTCGTGTGTCTGACGACTATTCACCCATTGCACACGATAACACGTTATGTAGTTTAGTCACCCAACCAACATATTTTGTTCATTTAAAATCTGTCAGTCTTCGACTTGGTTGTAAAAGTGTTCCAACAGGAGAAACACTATAGAAGATTGTGTGTGTGTGTGTTAATAATATTTGTTATTATAATGTAACACCAATAATAATAATACATTTGCTATTCCCTTGTTTATAGAGTGGGCGAGCAGCAGGCAAACCCATTGATGCTACTGGTCCCTCCTCTGCAGTTGTGACACAGACACTCCAGCAAGAATTTAAAAAGGCAGGCTGCTTATGCACTCACATCAAAAAATGCTCAATACCTCACTGCAGCCCTTTCATATTACATTGCAGTGGACATGATGCAATTTCAAATTGTTAGGAGGCCTGGCTTTCTGAGGCTGATGGAGGTTGCCGTACCTCAAAGTGCCTTCACAAACTTTATTTTCCAAGACTGAAATCCCAAACCTGTACAGCCAGGTTAAAACTGATGTTGGAAAAAGTTTGGCTCAAGGAACATGGTTTGCTGCAACTACTGACCTCTGGACCAGGGAAAGCGGGGGTGGTCAACCTTACATAAGCTTCACTATCCATTACCTCAACCCAGACTGTCAACTGGAATCAAACTCACTGGAAACACAGTTCTTCCCAGAAGTTCACTCGGCTCACATTAGAGTTTTTTGAGAATATGCTGGAAGAGTGGGGGATCAACAAAGAGAGAAAAGCAAGCTGCCCTCAAAATGCCACAGAAGGCTCTGATACATGATGTGGTGACCCGATGGGGATCTACACACAAGATGCTTGAGCGTTTCCTCAGCCAACAGCAGCCAGTCTGTGTGACACTGGCTGGAGAAAGAGGAACATGGCATCTGATGCCCAAGGATGCTGACATAAGTGTCATGGAGCAACTGTGCCAGATCCTTGAACCTCTGAGCAAGTTTACAGATGAACTTTCCTCAAACATGAGTGACACTGTCAAGCCTGTCCTGGACCACATCACCCATGATGTTCTGGTGGAAAAGGATACGGAGCCATCCCTGACCGAGGAGATGAAAAGGGTAATGAGAGAAGACATTAACAACAGATACACAGAGAAGGCAAAGAGAGTCATCCACATGGCTTGTTTCATTGACCCCCGCTTCAAAAGGAGCTTTTTAGATGAGCCCGAGGCTACAAAAGTTAACACTGACAGCAGCTGTGTCCAGGAGCCTTGAAGCTGGCAGCTGTGTCCAGGAGGCCTTGAAGCTGGCAGCTGTGTCCAGGAGGCCTTGAAGCTGGCAGCTGTGTCCAGGAGGCCTTGAAGCTGGCAGCTGTGTCCAGAAGGCCTTGAAGCTGGCAGCTGTGTCCAGGAGGCCTTGAAGCTGGCAGCTGTGTCCAGAAGGCCTTGAAGCTGGCAGCTGTGTCGAGGAGGCCTTGAAGCTGGCAGCTGTGTTCAGGAGGCCTGAAGCTGGCAGCTTCACAAGTCAGGGAAGAACCACAAAGCACCAGCAGCACGTCCACCACCAACACCCCCACAGCAGCATCAGAGGGGAAAGGCCTGGCTGGGTTGCTGAGAAGGATTACCTCAACAAGGCAGCAGAGGGGTGAAGAGGGTCAGAGAGAGTGAAGAAGAGATCAAGGACTACCTGTCTCTGCCACCCATTCCAGCAGAATGAGGATCGACTGGTGTGGTGGAGGGGCAATACATCAGTTTCCTCACCTTGCCAGGGTTGCCAGGAAGCTTTTGTGCATCCCAGCAACCAGCGTGCCATCAGAGAGAGTGCCAGCGGGCACATTGTCTCCATTTGCAGATCACTACTTAAACCGGACAAAGTAAATATACTGACATTTTTACATTTCAATCTCAAGTGAACAAAGATGCATACGTGCAGGATGTTAGGCCAGCAGCACCTTATTTCTTTATGAAGGAGAGAACAGACATACAATCAGTGCTGTTAATTTGATTAGTTGACATATTTTGTGTTATTTTAATGTCAACACCTGCACATTGGATGTGTTTACATATGGCTGTATTGTTCTTACATGCACATTGCTTTACCTGTGTTGCTTTTATATGCACATTTGATTTGCTTACTTAAAGTTGTGTTCATTAAAACCTGCACTAGGGAAACTTACCTCTCATGGCCACATGGTGCCATCTTTAATGTTATTATTTTAATGTTTATGCACATTAAAGTGCATAGTGCTGCTCAATTTATTTGTTTGTTGATTTGCAATATAAAACTTGGTGAAATAATTTCAGTGTGTGTATTAATACTTTTTGAAAATGTCCAGCACATTTTAACAATACCACGGTAATACTGATAACCGTGATAATTTTGGTCACTATAATCATTATATGAAATGTTTATTCTCTAGTGGTAAGCAGCCTGAAACTCCTGAAACCTATAGCAGTAGCCATTGCACAGATTGAGGGAGACAATGCCATCCTGTCTGATGTTCACTCTGTTTGCAGATGTAAGAGAAGAAATCCATACTGCCCTGCCCACTTCACTGTTGCTCCAAGCAGAGGAAACTGCAGTTCTGAAATACATCAAAAAGCATGAAGACTTCTGCCTGAAGTCCACACACGCCGCAGCTTACATGTTGGACCCCAAGTATGCTGGCAAGAGCATCCTGTCTGGTGCAGAGATCAACAAGGCCTATGGTGTCATCACTACCATGTATCGCCACCTTGGCCTGGATGAGGGCAAGGTTTTTGGCAGTCTGGCGAAGTACACTTCCAAGCAAGGGTTTGGGATGGAGATGCAATATGGCAGTCGTGCCAACATATCTCATCAGCCCCCTGGTGGAAGGGAATTTGTGGATCTGAGGCTCTTTCCCCTTTTGCCTCCATCATCCTCCAAATCCCACCAACATCAGCTGCCTCAAAGCGCAACTGGTCCTTGTTTGGGAACACACACACCAACGCACGCAACAGGCTGACCAATACAAGGGTTGAAAAATTGGTGGCCATCTGGGCAAATTTGAGGCTTTTTGAGCCTGACAACGAGCCAACCTCAACAAGGTTGGAAAGTGACAGTGAAGATGAGGCCTCAAGAGTCTGATGTTCAAGAGGTGGGGATTGAGGAGGTCCAGGGAAAAGACATGGAAGCCTGAGAGGAAGACGACCAAAGCTTTAGTTTCTAGACTATCATTTTACAGATGTATGTTTAAAACATTTTTGGGAGATGCGATGGATCATTGGGGATCATTCAACATTCCCTTTCTTTTGTTGTTCAGTGAAATCCTCCCATGTGAAGAGTCAACTCATTTAATTCAAGTTAAATTCTTAACAATTCATTTTTTTCTATTGGAAGGATTTTAATCATTTGCAATTAATCAAATCAAATCAAATTTTATTTGTCACATACACATGGTTAGCAGATGTTAATGCGAGTGTAGCGAAATGCTTGTGCTTCTAGTTCCGACAATGCAGTAATAACCAACAAGAAATCTAACTAACAATTCCTAAACTACTGTCTTATACACAGTGTAAGGGGATAAAGAATATGTACATAAGGATATATGAATGAGTGGTGGTACAGAGCAGCATAGGCAAGATACAGTAGATGGTATCGTGTACAGTATATACATATGAGATGAGTATGTAAACAAAGTGGCATAGTTAAAGTGGCTAGTGATACATGTATTACATAAGGATGCAGTCAATGATATAGAGTACAGTATATACGTATGCATATGAGATGAATAATGTAGGGTAAGTAACATTATATAAGGTAGCATTTTTTAAAGTGGCTAGTGATATATTTACATCATTTCCCATCAATTCCCATTATTAAAGTGGCTGGAGTTGAGTCAGTGTCAGTGTGTTGGCAGCAGCCACTCAATGTTAGTGGTGGCTGTTTAACAGTCTGATGGCCTTGAGATAGAAGCTGTTTTTCAGTCTCGGTCCCAGCTTTGATGCACCTGTACTGACCTCGCCTTCTGGATGATAGCGGGGTGAACAGGCAGTGGCTCGGGTGGTTGTTGTCCTTGATGATCTTTATGGCCTTCCTGTAACATCGGGTGGTGTAGGTGTCCTGGAGGGCAGGTAGTTTGCCCCCGGTGATGCGTTGTGCAGACCTCACTACCCTCTGGAGAGCCTTACGGTTGAGGGCGGAGCAGTTGCCGTACCAGGCGGTGATACAGCCCACCCAGGATGCTCTCGATTGTGCATCTGTAGAAGTTTGTGAGTGCTTTTGGTGACAAGCCGAATTTCTTCAGCCTCCTGAGGTTGAAGAGGCGCTGCTGCGCCTTCTTCACGATGCTGTCTGTGTGAGTGGACCAATTCAGTTTGTCTGTGATGTGTATGCCGAGGAACTTAAAACTTGCTACCCGCTCCACTACTGTTCCATCGATGTGGATAGGGGGGTGTTCCCTCTGCTGTTTCCGGAAGTCCACAATCATCTCCTTAGTTTTGTTGACGTTGAGTGTGAGGTTATTTTCCTGACACCACACTCCGAGGGCCCTCACCTCCTCCCTGTAGGCCGTCTCGTCGTTGTTGGTAATCAAGCCTAATCATTATGTCTATTTATGATAAGGTAAAAGGTTTGTCTCCATATGATATGGTAAATATAACCAATGGAAAAAACATCTACATTTAAATGGTACTAATGTTAATTTGCATATTTTTCAGTTAATTCCCACGGAAAGTTTCCACCTCTGAATATTCCCCAAAATGTGCAACCCTAATGTCTACATTCGTTTTTCCCACATTTTTCCTGTTACAGACACCTTATTGCATACTTTTAAGACCTTTCAACAGGTCAACTTTCACAAGGCCGCAGGGCCAGATGGATTACCAGGAAGCATGCGCTGACCAACTGGCAAGTGTCTTCACTGTCATTTTCAACCTGTCCCTGACCGAGTCTGTAATACCTGCATGTTCCAAGCAGACCACCATAGTCCCTGTGCCAAAGAACGCCAAGGTTACCTGCCTAAATGATGATCGATTCGTAGCCCTCACATCTGTAGCCATGAAGTGCTTTGAAAGGCTGGTCATGGCTCATATCAACACCATCATCCCAGAAACCCTAGACCCACTCCAATTCATATACCGCCCTAACAGATCCACATGATGCAATCTCTACTGCACTCCACACTGCCCTTTCCCACCTGGACAAAAGGAACACCTACGTGAGAATGCTGTTCATTGACTACAGCTCAGCGTTCAACACCATAGTGCCCTCTAAGCTCATCACTAAGCTAAGGACCCTGGGACTAAACGCCTCCCTCTGTAACTGGATCCTGGACTTCCTAATGGGCCGCCCCCAGGTGGTAAGGGTAGGCAATAACACATATGCCACGCTGACCCACAACAGAGGGGCTCCTAAGGGGTGTGTGCTTAGTCCCCACCTGTACTCCCTGTTCACCCTTGACTGTGTGGCCAAGCACAACTCCAACACCATCATTAAGTTTGCTGACAACACAACGGTGGTAGGTCTGATTACCGACAAAGATGAGACAGCCTATAGGGAGAAGGTCAGAGACCTGTCAGTGTGGTGCCAGGACAATAACCTCTCCCTCATAATGATCAGGACAAAGGAGCTGATCGTGGACTACAGAAAAAGGAGGGCCGAACACTGTGGCCCCGTCTGACAATACGCTTGGACAGGGCCAAACAGGCAGGATATTAGCCCAGCCGTTTTGCCAAAGCACAGCCCCCACACCACTAGAGGGATGTTAACAGTCAACCAATGTACTACCCTGAGACATGGCCCGAGTATAGCCCACGAAGATCTCCTCCACCGTATGAGCCTGAGGGGGGCGCAAAACTGGACAGGAAGATCACGTCAGTGACTCAAACCACTCAAGTGACACACAACTCCTAGCACGGCATGGAAGAGCACTAGTAGGCCAGTGACTCAGCCCCCATAATAGGGTCAGAGGCAGAGAATCCCAGTAGGGAGAGGGGAACCGGCCAGACAGAGATAGCAAGGGTGGTTCATTGATCCGGTACCTTTCCATTCACCTTCACACTCCTGGGCCAGACTACACTCATTCATAGGACCTACTGAAGAGATGATTCTTCAATAAAGACTTAAAGATCGAGACCGAGTCTGCGTCTCGCATGGATAGGCAGACCATAAAAATGGAGCGCTATAGGAGAAAGCCCTGCCTCCAGCTGTTCACTTAGAAATTCTAGAGACAATTAGGAGGCCTGCGTCTTGTGACCGTAGCGTACGTGTAGGTATGTACGGCAGAACCAAATTGGAAAGCTGGGTAGGAGAAAGCTCATGTAATACTTTGCAGGTTAGAAGTAAAACCTTGAAATCAACCCTAGCCTTAACAGGATGCCAGTATAGAGAGGCTAGCACTGGAGTAATATGATACATTTCTGGGGTTCTAGTCAAGATTCTAGCAGCCATGTTTAGCACTAACTGAAGTTTATTTAGTGCTTTATCTGGGTAGCCGGAGAGTAGAGCATTGCAGTAGTCTGTCACGAAGATTGGGAAAAAAGCTGTCCTTTTCTTGATATGTTTATCAAAAAAAGAGATCAGGGTCCAGAGTAACGCAGAGGTCCTTCACAATTGTATTTGTGACGACTGTACAACCATCAACATTAATTGTCACATCCAACAGCAGAGCTCTTTGTTTCTTGAAACCTAGAACCTAGAGTCTCTGTTTTGTCTGAATTCAAAAGTAAAACATTTTCATCCATCCACTTCCTTATGTCTGAAACACAGGCTTCACCATGTTTCATCAAAATGTACAGCTGTGTGTCGTCCGCATAGTAGTGAAATTTGACATTGACTTTCCGAATGACATCACCAAGAACCTTGAGGAACACTGAAACCATCCACAGAGATGGTCTAAACCAGGCAACAACGTGTCTGAATAGACCAATTAGGATTCCAATCTCTCCAAAAGAATGTGGTGATCAATGGTGTCAAAGCAGCACTAAGGTCTAGGAGCACGAAGACAGATGCAGAGCCTTGGTCTGATGCCATTTAAAAGGTAATTTACCACCTTCAGTGGGTGCATCCTCATGCTACGATGGGGTTTAAAACCAGACGTGAGTTTTTCATATACGCTATTTGTCTCCAGGAAGGCAGTTATTTGTCTCCAGGAAGGCTGGTCAACAGCATTTTCTAAAGTTTTGAGAGGAATAGGAGATTCGATATAGGCCGATAGTTTTTTACATTTTCCGGGCCAAGGTTTGGCTTTTTCAAGAGGACTTTATTACTGCCACTTTTAGTGAGTTTAGTACACATCCGGAGGATAGGGAGGCATTTATTGTGTTCAACATAAGAGGGCCAAGCACAGGAAGTAGCTCTTTCAGTAGTTTAGTTGAAATAGGGTCCAGTACGCAGACAGGTCTAGAGGCCATGACTATTTTCAAGAATGTGTCAAGAGATACAGGATTAAAAAACTTAAGTGTCTCCATTGATCCTAGGTCCTGGCCTAGTTCTGTGGTTCCTAGGTCCTGGCCTGGTTCTGTGATGATTCAGGACAACTGAGATTTTGTGAAATACGCAGATTCAAAGAGGAGTCCGTAATTTGCTTTCTAATGATCATGATTTTTGGTTTCTTAATCTCCTCAATTAGGTTGTAAAAATAGGATGCTCGAGCATCAATGAGGGCTCTTCAATATTGCACGGTACTGTCTTGCCAAGTTACTCGGAAGACTTCCAGTTGGGTGGAGCGCTATTTCCGTTCCAATTTTCTGGAAGCTTGCTTGGGTATTTTCTGTATACCAGGGAGCTAATTTCTTGTGACAAATGCTTTTGGTTTTTAGGGGTGCGACTGCATCTAGGGTATTACTCAAGGTTCAATTTCAATCCTCAGTTATGTGGTTATGTCACGCCCTGGTCTAAGTATTGTGTTTTTCTTCATTTATTTGGTCAGGCCAGGGTGTGGCATCGGTTTTTGTATTGGGATTTTAGCTTAGTGGGGTGTTCTAGTTAAGTCTATGGTTGTCTGAAGTGGTTCTCAATCAGAGGCAGGTGTTTATAGTTGTCTCTGATTGGGAACCATATTTAGGCAGCCATATTCTTTGAGTGTTTCGTGGGTGATTGTCCTTATGTCCTTGTTCTGTGTTCTTTTACACAAGTATAGGCTGTTTCGGTTTTTGTTACGTTCATTACGTTTAATGTTTTGTACTGTTTGTGTTTAGTGTGTTCGTCATTAAACATGAATCGTAATCTACACGCCGCATTTTGGTCCGACTCTCCTTCGACGGAAGAAAACCGTAACAGGTTAACTAATTTTTGTACTAAGACGTCCTTGGGTAGGTGGAGGTAATCTGGAAGGGTATCGAGGAATCTTTGGGATGTCCGAGAATTTATAGCATGGCTTTTGATGATTCTTGGTTGGAGTCTGAGCAGATTATTTGTTCTGATTGCAAACGTAATAAAGTGGTGGTCCAATAGTCCAGGATTATGAGGAAAAGCATTTAGGTCCACAATATTTATTCTAAGTATTACTGTGGTAATGAGTAGGTCCGGCGAGATGTTGGACAAAAGTCGATGATGACTCCAAAATCCTTTGAGTGGGTCCGTGGACTTTTCCATGTTGTTGGGGATGAATCAGAATTAGTTGGGTAACATGGATAAGATGTTTTATTTTCATAATAAGCTTGTGAGATACATGTCATTTAGAATGTATATTGTTGTCCTATAGTGGTGGCCATTTGCGATCTGTTCTCTGTCAGGGTTCAGTTATTTGGGCCACAGAGAGGGGAGAAGTCAAGCTTGTCGTCATGTGTAAATGTATATTTCAAACCATGTGAAGGGATGATTCAGGGGGAACCAATTATCTCTTGGCTCCACAATGTCTGTGTGCCAGTCACTCCCTACTTTTCCCATCAGGGAGAGGAGGATGGCAGTGTCTGGAACCTTTCTATGTTCCCTCTCTGGTTGCCCTTATCTTGACCTAGAGGCTCACTCTCCTCTCCGTGAGCTTGTCCAGAACGGGTTGTATTTGGGATGGGAGTGTCTAAAATGACAATTGATATATACCATTGGGTGAGGTAAGGTCTTGGTACCATTTTGTACCAAAAACGAGATAAGAGCTTCGTTTAGGAGACCAAACTGAACGATAATTTATAGCCAATGCTGTCTGGCTATGGGATACTTCTCTCTGAAGTAAAGTCTTTCTTTGTGTAAGTTCCGAAGACCTGTGGTTTGTCATGTCAACTAGGGGGGTGGATCTTTGCTATAAAATATCTCAGTTGCCATTATGTTGACCACTCTCAACTTTTCATTAGAGATACTGAAATGTTGAATGTCAAAATGCTATTGCAAAAGTATTAAGTATTATTAAAGGTGAAGATTAAGCATAACTCTGACTGGTGTGTGATTTGCTCTCTCATCATTTGGTAATTAAGGACATTTCCACGACAATGCGAATTGAAATCCCCAAAAATGCAAATATGATCTGCCATGACTACAAGGTTCGATAGGAATTCAGGGAACTCAGTGAGGAATGCTGTATACGGCCCAGGAGGCCTGTAAACCGTAGCTATAAAAAGTGATTGAGTAGACTGCTTAGAATTAATGACTAGAAGCTCAAAAGACTTGTAAATGTTAGCAACACCTCCGCATTTGCGGGATGCGCGTGAGATATGGTCACTAGCGTAACCAGGAGAAGCCTCATTTAACACAGTAAATTCATCAGGCTTGAGCCATGTTTCAGTCAGGCCAATCACATCAAGATTGTGATCAGTGATTAGTTCATTGAGTATGACTGCCTTGGAAGTCGTTTTATTTTTTTAATTTCACCTTTATTTAATCAGGTAGGCCAGTTGAACAAGTTCTCATTTACAACTGCGACGTGGCCAAGATAAAGCAAAACAACACAGTTCCACATGGGATAAACAAACGTACAGTCAATAACACAATAGAAAAATCTGTATACAGTGTGTGCAAATGAAGTAAGGCATTAAATAGGGAATAGTCGAAGTAATTACAATTGATCAATATACACTGGAGTGATAGATGATGCAGATGATGTGCAAGTAGAAATACTGATGTGCAAAAGAGCAGAAAAACAAAAACAAATATGGGGATGAGGTAGGTAGTTGGTTGGATGGGCTGTAGCGAACGGTAAGCTGCTCTGACAGCTGATTCTTAAAGTTAGTGAGGGAGATATAAGTCTCCAACTTCAGTGATTTTTGCAATTCGTTCCAGTCATTGGCAGCAGAGAACTGGAAGGAAAAGCTGCCAAAGGAGGTGTTGGCTTTGGGGATGACCAGTGAAATATACCTGCTAGAGTGCGTACTATGGGTTGGTGTTGCTATGGTGACCAGTGCGCTGAGATAAGGCAGAGTTTTACCTAGAAAAGATGACCTGGAGCCAGTGGGTTTGGCAACGAATATGTAGCAAGGACCAGCCAACGAGAGTGTACAGGTTGCAGTGATGGGTAGTATATGGGACTATGGTGATGGCACTGTGATAGACTGCATCCAATTTGCTGAGTAGAGTGTTGGAGGCTATTTTGTAAATAACATCCCCGAAGTCAAGGATGCATAGGATAGTCAGTTTTACGAGGGTTTGTTTGGCAGCATGAGTGAAGGAGGCTTTGTTGCGAAATAGAAAGCTGATTCTAGATTTAATTTTGGATTGGAGATGCTTAATGTGAGTCTGGAAGGTGAGTTTACAGTCTAGCCAGACACCTAGGAATGTATAGTTGTCCACCTATTCTAAGTTAAAAGCGTCAAGAGTAGTGATGCTAAGGCGGGCGGATGCGGGCAGTGATCGATTGAAGAGCATGCATTTCGTTTTACTAGCATTTAAGAGCAGTTGGAGGCCACAGAAGGAGTGTTGTATGGTGTTGAAGCTCATTTGGAGGTTTGTTAACAGTGTCCAAAGGGGGCCGGATGTATACAGAATGGTGTCGTCTGCGTAGAGGTGTATCAAAGAATCCCCCTCAGCAAGAGCGACATCATTAATATATACAGAGAAAAGAGTCGGCCCGAGATTTGAACCCTGTGGCACCCCCATAGAGACTGCCAGAGGTCCGGACAACAGGCCCTCCGATTTGGCACCCTGAACTCTATCAGAGAACTAGTTAGTGAACCAGGCGAGTCAGTCATTAGAGAAACCAAGGCTGTTGAGTCTGCCTATAAGAATATGGTGATTGACAGAGTTGAAAGCCTTGGCCAGGTCGATGAAGATGGCTGCACAGTACTGTCTTATCGATGAGGGTTATGATATCATTTAGGACCTTGAGCGTGGCTGAGGTGCACCCATGACCAGCTCGGAAACCAGATTGCATAGCTGAGAAAGTACGGTGGGATTCGAAATGGTCAGTGATGTGTTTGTTCACTTGGCTTTCAAAGACTTTAGGTCTGTTACAGTTTGGGTCCAGAGTGTCTCCCCCTTTAAAGAGGGGGATGACCGCGGCCGCTTTCCAGGAATCTCAGACGATATGAAAGAAAGGCTGAACAGACTAGTAATAGTGGTTTCAACAATGGTGGCGGAACATTTTAGGAAAAGAGGGTCCAGATTGTCTAGCCCAGCTGATTTGTAGGGATCCAGATTTTGCAGCTTTTTCAGGACATCAGCTATCTGGATTTGGGTGATGGAGAAATTGGGGAGGCTTGGGCAAGTTGCTGTGGGGGGTGAAGAGCTGTTGACCGGGGTAGGGGTAGCCAGGTGGAAAGCATGGCCAGCCATAGAAAAAGTTCTTGATTATCGTAGATTTATCGGTGGTGACAGTGCTTCCTAGCCTCAATGAAGTGGGCAGCTGGGAGGAGGTGCTCTTATTCCCCATGGACTTTACTTTGTCCCAGAACTTTTTGGAGTTTGTGCTACAAGATGCAAATTTCTGTTTGAAAAAACTAGCTTTTGCTTTCCTAACTGCCTGTGTATATTGGTTCCTAACTTCCCTGAAAAGTTGCATATTGCGGGGGCTATTCGATGCTAATGCAGTACGCCGCAGGATGTTTTTGTGCTGGTCAAGGGCAGTCAGGTCTGGAGTGAACCAAAGGCTATATCTGTTTTTGGTTCTACATTTTTTGAACGGGGCATGATTATTTAAGATGGTGAGGAAAGCACTTTAAAAGAATAACCAGGCATCCTCTACTGACGGAATGAGGTCAATATCTTTCCAGGAAACCCGGGCCAGGTCAATTAGAAAGGCCTGCTCGCTGAAGTATTTTAGGGAGCGTTTGACTGTGATGAGGGGTGGTCGTTTGACCGCGGACCCATTACGGACGCAGGAAATGAGGCAGTGATCGTGAGATCCTGATTGAAGACAGCAGAGGTGTATTTAGAGGACATGTTAGTCAGGATAATATCTATGAAGGTTCCAAAGCTTACGGATTTGGGGTTGTACCTGGTAGGTTCAATGATCATTTGTGTGAAATTGAGGGCATCTATCTTAGATTGTAAGACGGTCCGGGGTGTTAAGCATATCCCAGTTTAGGTCACCGAACAGGACAAACTCTGAAGATAAATGGGGGGCAATTAATTCACATATGGTGTCCAGGGCGCAGCTGGGGGCTGAGGGGGGTCTGTAACAGTGAGAGACTTAATTCTGGAAAGGTGGATTTTTAGAAGTAGAAGCTCAAACTGTTTGGGCACAGACCTGGATAACATAACAGAACTCTGCAGGCTGTCTCTGCATTAGATTAAAACTCCACCCCCTTTGGCAGTTCTGTCTTGGCGGGAAAATGTTATACTTGGGGATGGAATTTTCAGAATTTTTGGTGGCCTTCAGCCAGGATTCAGACATGGCTAAGACATCAGTGTTGGCGGAGTGAGCTAAAGCAGTGAAAGAAAGAAAAACGTAGGGAGGAGGCTTCTGATTTTAATATGCATGAAACCAAGGCTTTTACGGTTACAGAGGTTTACAAATGATAGCGCCTGGGGAATAGGAGTGGAACTGGGGGCTACAGGGCCTGGTTTAACCTCTATATCACCAGAGGAACAGAGGAGGAGTAGGATATGGGTATGGCTAAAAGCTATAAGAACTGGTTGTCTAGTGCATTGGGGACAGAGAATAAAAGGAGCAGATTTCTGGGAGTGGTAGAATATATTCAAGGCATAATGTACAGACGGGTATGGTAGGATGTGAGTACAGTGGAGGTAAACCTATGCGTTGCATGATGATGAGAGAGGTTTCGTTTCTGGAGGCATCAATTAACATAGGTGAAGTCTCTGCATGTGTGTGGGGTGGGACGAAAGAGCTATCTAAGGAATTTTGAACGGGACTGAGGGCTCTACAGTGAAATAAAGAAATAAAAACTAGCAAAGACAGCAGTAGACAAGGCATATTGACATTGACAGTAGTAGACAAGGCATAAAGCAATCACAGGTGTTGATCAGGAGAGCTAAGACAACGGATAAATGGTGAAGAAATGGCAGAGCGTGTCAGTTAGATACATACAGGACCTGAGTTCGAGGCTGGGGCCTAAAGGTAAACAAAAGGAGGTACCGTGTTATTGAAACAGTCCAGGGGGAATCAGCTGTGTAGCCGAGTGATCGTAGGGTCAAAAGAGTAGCAATGGGTGAGTCAGGGTGCTGTATGGTATTCACTAATACGCTGGGCAAGCAGGGGACACAGACTTCAGAAAAAGCTAACGGGCCGGAGCTAGTAGATGGTTCTGCGGCAATATTGTAACAGAATAGCCTGTTGAGACCACATTGGGCAATCACATTGGGCAATCACATTGAGCAATCACATCGGCAGTCCAGTCGTGATGGATCGGCAGGGCTCCGTGTCGACAATAAAGGGTCCAGGCCAATTGGCAAGGAGGCATTGTAGCCCTAGAATTAGCTGGTATATGGGCCTAGCTCGAGGCTAGCTGGTGCTTGCTTCGGGACAGAGGCGTTAGCTAACAGTAGCTAGCTGGCAGCTAGCTAGGAGTAATGATCCAGAGTGGCAGGAATCCAGTGATATGGTAGAGAGAAGCAGTCTGATATGCTCTGGGTTGATATCGCGCTGTGCAGAAGACAGGCAGGTGTTGTCCGAGCTAAGGCTGGCTGATTCCGGGGGGACAAAGACGAGGACAACTAGCCGTGGCTATCAAAGACTAGTAGTTATTTAGCTGGCTAGCTCCTGATGGAAGATCAAATCAAATCAAATTTATTTGTCACATACACATGGTCAGCAGATGTTAATGCGAGTGTAGCGAAATGCTTGTGCTTCTAGTTCCGACAATGCAGTAATAACCAACAAGTAATCTAACTAACAATTCCAAAACTACTACCTTATACACACAAGTGTAAAGGGATAAAGAATATGTACATAAAGATATATGAATGAGTGATGGTACAGAGCGGCATAGGTGCAGTAGATGGTATCAAGTACAGTATATACATATGAGATGAGTAATGTAGGGTATGTAAACAAAGTGGCATAGTTTAATAAGTATAGTGGCAAGTTATACATGTATTACATAAAGATGCAGTAGATGATATAGAGTACAGTATATACGTATACTTATGAGATGAATAATGTAGGGTATGTAAACATTATATTAAGTAGCATTGTTTAACTTCTTGAAACTCCCCATCCCGGATCCGGGATCGTGACTAAAGCCTCAGGCTCATTAGCATAACGCAACGTTAACGATTTCTGAAAATCGCAAATAAAATGAAAATAATGCGCCTACTCTCAAGCTTAGCCTTTTCTTAACAACACTGTCATCTCAGATTTTCAAAATATGCTTTTGAACCATAGCAATTCACTAATTTGTGTAAGAGTATGCTAAGCTAGCTTAGCATTTTGAGTAGCATTTAGCACGCAACATTTTCACAAAAACCAGATAACCAAATAAATAAAATCATTTACCTTTGAAGAGCTTCAGATGTTTTCAATGAGGAGACTCTCAGTTACATACCAAATGGGCAGTTTTTCCTGAAAGTGTCTGTGTGTAGGAGAAATCGCTCCGTTTTGTACATCACATTTGGCTACCGAAACGAACCGAAAATTCAGTCACCTACAACGTCAAACTTTTTCCGAATTAACTCCATAATATCGACCGAAACATGGCAAACGTTGTTTGGAATCAATCCTTAAGGTGTTTTTTCACATATCTCTTCATTGATATATCGTTCGTGAAAGCCTGCATTCTTCTCTGAATTCTGTGGAAAAATACTTGCAGCTGACTTTTGCGCACCAATTTCGGCGCAGGACACCGGGCGGACACCTGGTAAATATGGTCTCTTATGGTCAATCTTCCAATGATATGCCTACAAATACGTCACAATGCTGCAGACACCTTGGGGAAACGACAGAAAGGGCAGACTTACTCCTCTCGCATTCACAGCCATATAAGGAGACAATGGAAAACAGAGCCTCAAAAATCCTGCTCATTTCCTGGATGCCGTCTCATCTTGGTTTTGCCTGAAGCTGATGTTCTAGGGCACGCACAGAAAATATCTTTGCAGTTCTGGAAACGTCAGAGTGTTTTCTTTCCAAAGCTACCAATTATTTGCATAGTCGAGCATCTTTTTGTGACAAAATATTGCGCTTAAAACGGGCACGTCTTTTTATCCAAAAATGATATAGCGCCCCCAGAGTTTCAACAGGTTAAAGTGGCTAGTGATATATTTTACATCAATTCCCATCAATTCCCATTATTAAAGTGGCTGGAGTTGAGTCAGTGTGTTGGCAGCAGCCACTCAATGTTAGTGGTGGCTGTTTAACAGTCTGATGGCCTTGAGATAGAAGCTGTTTTTCAGTCTCTCGGTCCCAGCTTTGATGCACCTGTACTGACCTCGCCTTCTGGATGATAGCGGGGTGAACAGGCAGTGGCTCAGGTGGTTGTTGTCCTTGATGTTCTTTATGGCCTTCCTGTGACATCGGGTGGTGTAGGTGTCCTGGAGGGCAGGTAGTTTGCCCCCGGTGATGCGTTGTGCAGACCTTACTACCCTCTGGAGAGCCTTACGGTTGTGGGCGGAGCAGTTACCGTACCAGGCGGTGATACAGCCCGACAGGATGCTCTCGATTGTGCATCTGTAGAAGTTTGTGAGTGCTTTTGGTGACAAGCCGAATTTCTTCAGCCTCCTGAGGTTGAAGAGGCGCTGCTGCGCCTTCTTCACGATGCTGTCTGTGTGGGTGGACCAATTCAGTTTGTATGTGATGTGTACGCCGAGGAACTTAACTTAGCAGGGGTTCCCTCTGCTGTTTCCTGAAGTTGAGTGTGAGGTTATTTTCCTGACACCACACTCGAGGGCCCTCACCTCCTCACTGTAGGCCGTCTCGTCGTTGTTGGTAATCAAGCCTACCACTGTAGTGTCGTCCGCAAACTTGATGATTGAGTTGGAGGCGTGCGTGGCCACGCAGTCGTGGGTGAACAGGGCAAAAGCGGGCAAAAAAGTTATTTTGTCTGCCTGGGAGCAAGACATCCTGGTCCGTGACTGGGCTGGTTTTCTTTTTGTAATCCGTGATTGACTGTAGACACTGCCACATACCTCTTGTGTCTGAGCCGTTGAATTGCGATTCTACTTTGTCTCTATACTGATGCTTAGCTTGTTTGATTGCCTTGCGGAGGGAATAGCTACACTGTTTGTATTCGGTCATGTTTCCGGTCACCTTGCCCTGATTAAAAGCAGTGGTTCGCACTTTCAGTTTCACGCGAATGCTGCCATCAATCCACGTTTCTGGTTTGGGAATGTTTTAATCGTTGCTATGGGAATGACATCTTCAACGCACGTTCAAATGAACTCGCTCACCGAATCAGCGTATTCGTCAATGTTGTTG
Organism: Oncorhynchus masou masou; assembly: GCF_036934945.1. Taxonomy (NCBI): domain Eukaryota; kingdom Metazoa; phylum Chordata; class Actinopteri; order Salmoniformes; family Salmonidae; genus Oncorhynchus; species Oncorhynchus masou. Next base: position 46,143,852 of record NC_088229.1, on the reverse strand, counting down.
TTTGACGCAATACGAAACATATCCCAGTCCACTTGATGGAAGCAGTCTTGGAGCGTGGAATCAGATTGTTCGGACCAGCTTGAACAGACCTCAGTGCGGGAGCTTCTTGTTTTAGCTTCTGGAAGTTAGAATAGCAATGATCCAAGGTTTTACCAGCCCTGGTTGCGCAATCGATATGCTGATACAATTTAGGGAGTCTTGTTTTCAGTTATAAGGAATAAAAATAGCACATTGGGTGAGGCGGGTTTCAGGAAAGTATATTTAGTTCATAGATAGAAAGTGAGATTAAGAAGTATACAAAAAAAGGCCAGCTATTTACAGGGGATAAGACAAAGACAGATATACAGGTCCTACTGCGCCGCCATCTTGGATTCCATGAGATGTGAAATATCACAATCTCATTCAATAATGACAGGAATGGAAGTGGTCTTTATTCCAGTGAGATTGCTGAAGCGAACACCGCCATGTTTCACCTGGCTAACAGCCTGCTACCTGGCCTGCACCCCTATCTCATTGTGATGCTAGAGGAGCTAAAGCTCTGTGTATGTTGATAGATGAGAGCACCCCTCCAGCTATGATGGAGTCCGTCACTCCTCAGCAGTGGTGGAAAACGTATCCGATTGTCATACTTGAGTAAAAGTAAAGATACCTTAATAGAAAATGACTCAAGTAAAAGTCACCTTGAGTAAAAGTATAAAAGTATTTGGTTTAAATATACTTTAGTACCAAAAGTATAAATATATTATATAGAAATATATCCTTATATTAAGCAAACCAAACAGCATCGTTTTCTTGTTTTTTAAATTTACGGATAGCCAAAAGGCACACTCAAATATTCAGACATCATTTACAAACGAAGCATGTGAGTTTAGTGAGTCCGCCAGATGACCAGTTCTGTTGATAAGTGCGTGAATAGGACAATTTTCCTGTCCTGCTAAGCATATAGCCTAATACATCACATGGTGATTGCTAGGTATCAGTCAGAAAAATATGAGCTGGCGCACACCCAGAATAATAGTTAGTGTGGGGTGCAGACTAACGGCGAATAAACTATCAAAATAAAGTAGCACACTCCATGTATAATCTCCCAGCAATTGAATGTGTATTTACCAACGTTTTAGCATCACTGTGCCTTCCTCAGGATTATGTAGACACACTGCGATTAGTGTAACCAATGACAGTAGTGAGGGGTGTGTCATAATTAAGTTAAATAAAATTAATTCGTGAAACTTATAGTATATGGCATAGTAAATATTATGCTATTATCATTAAGCATCAACATACATTATTGTATCATTCAATTTCACGATTTAATTTTTGTTACATGTAATCTTTTGGTTCAACCTTAATATATAATGAACATGTAACAACAATGAAATACTTAATTGAATGGTACATTATTGTATGTTGATGCTAATATGATGTACAATATTCAATTGTTTCTATATGATAATAGCATATTTAATAAGCCATATACAATTTAAGTTTCACTATTTCATTTGAATTAACTTAATCATTATGACACACCCCTCACAACTGTCATTGGTTACACTAATTGCACAGTGTGTCTACATAACCTGGTTCAAGTATTCATGACATTACCCTGAGGAAGGCACAATGATGCTGAAACGTTGGTAAATACACATTAAATTGCTGGGAGATTATACATGGTGTGCAACTTTATTTTGATAGTTTATAGTTATCAGTCTGAAACCGTACAATGGCAAAGGGGCATAAAGATGGAGGAATTCAGATACGTCTTCATTTGAGCACTATCCAGATTTTTTAAACTACGGCACGCGACATGGTTCAATGTGCTATCCAGATTTTTTAAACTACGGCACGCGACATGGTTCAATGTGCCGATATATCAACATAATATACTTTTTAATTTGTTTTAATTGCCGGCGTTTGCGGTATGTACATGGGGGCCGCCATCTTTATGCACTTTGTAGAAATTACATTTCAATTTACTCAACTGGTTGTCTGGGTAGTTGGTCCTTCTGCAGCTGGAAATTTTAGACAAAATATCCACAGGGAATATTACTAAAACAACTTTTTTAAATGCTAGTACTGCTGTTAAGATTTCTATCACCTGTGCAAAACCATGGGCACGTTCAGTACGAACATGTTCGAGAACATTGTAGATAGAAATTCCACAAATAGGGGAGATGTGATTCCTTATTCTACATAGCAAGTTTCTATTCTGAATGTTCCAAAATGTCCTGCTGAAGCACCCCATGCAACAACAAAAAAAGCTCAGTTAGTATGCATGCATCATGCATGTATTAAAAAAACATGTACGTATATTTTGTCACATCCACCAGATGCAGTGAAATGTGTTGTTTTACATCGTCAGCCATAGTAGTACTGTGCACCTGGAGCAAATTAGGGTTAAGTGCCTTGCTCTTGGGCACATATGTGCCTCAGATGAACAAACAATCCGTGAGAGCCACGCAAATCGGTTTAATAGCCTAATACTTTACTGTGGCTATTTTGTCTCAAATTTTGGTGCAAGGACAAACTCACTAGACACTCGGGAGAGTAAGTTCCAATAAAGCTTATTCAACATTCTGACTTGTAACAAGGGATCTATTACCGGTGTGATCATATAGCCTACCTCAACTTTTGAAATAAATTTTTTTTGTAATGTCCAAACAATGCATTGGCAGGTAAATTCAAGCAAAGCCAGTATACGGTGATAATGTATTGGGCCAGCTTACTGCACAAACCTCATTGCTAAAGTATTGTTTAATTGGTTGATGTTGCATAGGCTTACCTTTTTAAATCATGTTAATACAAAATTAGAGCGGTAGATCTCGGCATATATTTTGACTCCTAAAAGGTTGGTGACCACAGGGTTAGATGCTACGCTCTTGTCTAAAGCTTCCCATTTGAAACAATTAGCGCATATTATAAAATGTTGACTTTTTTTCCTTGGCTGTTTGTCCGCACATTTTTTTTCTTGAGTCAAGTCAAAGTTCAGTAGCCGAAGTCAACACTCCCTTCATCTGTGATTGGAGTGGGAACATGAAGTGTTTGCCATTCAAGGAGACTTAGCTTTCATGCTATTTCTTTCACCTGAGAAATACTGCACCAAACTTCTTAGATGTATAATTGTGTGATTCAAGACCCTCTGCAAAAAAATCAACTTGATTTTGAACTTCTTTAAATTTGAGTATTTTGAAGAAGTGTTACGGCTATGTTTTTGCTACAGTTGCTCAAGTGAAGGTCTTTAGGGAGTATGCGAGCAGACTTTCAGTTCGACTATCCGAGTTCTAGGAGCAAACCTATGTGTACAGTATGTATGATTTGGTTCATTTGTCTTCCCCTTGTCGTTATTTTTCCTGTCCCTCCCTTCACAGCGAGGCCCTGCAAGCGGAGGCTCTAGCCAGGATGGAGGCTGCTAACCCAGCCAAGCTTGGGCCTGAGAAGTACTGTCTGAAAGGAGGTCTCCTGCTCCAGCACCACCCAAGGAGATGACAGGGAAAGACCGCGCTCAGATGCTAGCTGCACAAGACTAAGACTGGAAGGAATCATGGACTGAACTGTTATTTAGTAGTATATCATGTTTCACTGGAAATATTGTGGATGTTTCTGTACATTAAAAAACCAGACAGGATTTAGTTTCATTGTCAGCTGTTGTAAACAATGATGATTTGGAGATCGGTGAACTAGAATCTGCTCCTTAGATTCGTGAGGTTGAAAGTATATAATCTTTGCAACACACTATCACATCGTGTCGATGGAGTGGGTTAATGAAAAGGCCACTTCCTATTGTTCACATAGGTCACGTCTTTAATTAGTGTTGTTCATTCACATTTGCCACAAATACATTATTCATGTCTGAAAATGTTTGGTTTAGATGCAACACAGCTGAGAGTTAGTGGTGCGTGATCGATTACAGCGAACACAATACTGCTTTAGTTCAAAATGACAAGTACTATTGTATACTTTGCAAGGCAAGCAAACCAGTACTTGGATACATCAAAGTACTTATTCAACAGGTGACACAGGAGTTTGCCAACAGTATAAATTATACTTGGTAGAGTGGAATAGGTTTAGTGTTAATCTATTGTCATAGGTAAATCATCTTTAAAATATGAATCAAGATAGTCTTATATCCTAAAGTTGCCACAACCTTATGGATTCAAAGCAGGCTGATGCGGTGACAGATATAGGTGCCAAGCAGAGCACTCTGGGTAAATTAACCTATTATGTGCCTCCGACCTAAACAGCTCAACTGTTGGTGTTCTGAGTTAATGGTAAGTGATGCCAAGAAAGACTTTGCTGAATCAGTTGCATAAATACACTAAATACAGACTGAAGTTACAAGACTAGACAGCTATTGAATAAGGATGACAAAGGCCAATATTCTGAACCAGGCTTGGCATAAGAGAAAGTAAATGGGATGGGTTTTTTTTTACCCTGTAAAGAGCTTTAGATTTGTTCAGAGCAGGACAGATTCTGACCCTCAGTGCACTAAGAGAGAACAGTAGGAGAACTAGGACACGTTAGAGAAACAGCATGAGACAGGACTAGGACAATATCAGCTTTGAAAGCCTACTTTGGACCACTGCTGAAGTGCCTCTTAGTGATGTAAACACACTGAAAGCTAATGCATCTATCCTGCGCTTCAACAGACACAAAACCAGCTTACAGAAACTGAAGGAGTCAAAGTAGGATTTCAAAAACAGTTTGTTGGTTTCGCTCATGTTTTGTTCAACATTTTCTTTCTAGTGGTCACGACCCCCAGGGATGACAGAAGACCGAGAAAAAAGATTATGTGCAAACGGCAATGAGTTTCCACTCCCCTACAAACATGTATGTGAAGATCTGACAAATGTAGCGGTTACAGGTTAGACATGCTTAGTATTCAGGGCTGCATTTGTGTGCAGACAACACGTTTTCATGACACTCACAGCTGCCATTTTAAACTATTCAGAGTAAACCAAGGTTGGACCGATGTGATTAAATACAATATCAGGACAAAAATGGCATAGTCTGGAATTATCTGGTCATTAACGTGCGAATCAATTATATCGGCTATCGCAGTATTTGGAGTAGCAAGTCGTAGGTCTCATATCGCCCAACCCTTGAGTGAATGTTTTCAAAACCATGTGATCTTGAATGGAACCCTGATTCTACATAAGATATCTATTGTGTAGCAGGACTACAGATCGATGTCTGGATTCAAATAACCTCCCTTATGACCCCTTGAATCCTCTCTCCAGTGGCCGAATACAGACATCCGTCTGTAAGTGATGATACTCTGCCCGTAAGTGATGATACTCTGCCCTTGTGCTTCTTACCATACAAATATAATAAAAACCAACCTGGGCTCCTAAAAGACACCTTTATAGAGTGAGAGTGTTATTAGTAAGTACGGGAGTGAGAAAATCAAAACACAACCTAAATGCATCTCGTGGTCGGCATCCTTCTAGTGGCTTGGCTGTCAAAACCTGAGAAAGCCTCAAGTCTGTAGATGCTTCCTCTCCTTGACCTGCACTTGGTAGGGCAATCAGGATCGGCAAAGAAATAATGCTATTATTATATGCATTTTATTCACATCAGTGCAGATGGAGTATAGGCTATTGGAGTATAGACTGAGATGCACCCTCTGGACCCTGGCTCTGGAGGGCTACTCACCAAGGGTGGCGCTGGGTGATTCCGTCACCTAACACAACCTAGTATCAATGAGATCATTGGTCATTTAAAGGGAACTACCGTCGTCTCAGGAGTAGCCTTCTAGCCCTGGGTGGGCAGCCCTGTTGTACGCGTCAGGTAATGGTATGGGGGTATGAGAGAAAGAGACAGGGAGTTGTCTGTCAGTGTGTCTTGCTCTTCTGTTCCTGTAGCGTGCGCTGCAGCTCTCTCAGGTTCTCCGACAGCAGCTCTACCTCGTCTAGCCTCCCGTTGAGCTTGGCATCAAATATGTACGCCCGTATATTATCGATCTGCTGCAGCAGCAACTCCTCCTCAATCACGTCAACATCCGGCATCGCCTCCTCATCCTCCCCCTCGAAGGGATTGGTCGAGGCTCCCGGCGGGGTACACCCAGAAGCCTCTTTAAAAGGGTTACCTTCATTGTTTTCCTCCTTCACTTCGAAAGGGTTGCCAGTGGCGCCCTCGGCCTGCCCCTGCTCTTCCTCCCCACCCTCTTCCTGCTCAAACGGGTTGTACTCCTTCTTCCCGTTAGCCACCTCATTGTGCTCCTTCTGGATCTCCTCGAAGAACGGATTAGAAGGATCCTCCACAGGGGTGGAGTCTTCCTCCTCAAAGGGGTTGAGGGAGGAACTGTTCTGTCCCTCGCCACCAGGAGGTGTCACATCTCCCCCCAGCCTCCTCAGCCGGGGGGGTGACTCCTCATCCTGGTCGGTCAGGGCAGGGAAGGCCCTCATGGACAGGGGGCTGCTCTCTGCTTTAGGTGTCACCTCTTCCTCCCCATGGAGGCTCCCTATATCGGTTAGGTTCAGTGAGCCCTGCCAGGTGTATGTGGCCTGGGATCCTGGGGCTTGGCTCTGGGCCCTGTGCTCCCTCTCCCCCCTCTCTCTGTCCTCCAGGCGTTGCAGCTCGTCCTGCTGTAGACTCTCCTCCTGCGCCAGCCTCTGGGACAGAGCGATGGCCAAGCTGGTCTGTTGCTGGTCGTACTCATCCTGGGAAACACATAGTTCAACAAATAACACCCTATTCCTACACAGAGCCCTACTTGATGTGGTGCATTGTAAATCACAGTATATACAACAATGAATGCCTTGATCAATACTAGTTGTGGTACATGTCTAATATAATGTAGGTTTCCACACCTGCAGCTGCCTGAGGTTCTCCTCCAGCATGGCCACTTCGTCATGCCTCTGGGCGGCCTTGGCCTGCCGCAAGAATGACTGGATGTTGTCTATCTGCTGTAGCAGGGGGTCCTCCAGCTCCCCGCACGTGTGGAGGGTATCAGAAGAGGGCAGCCATCCCCCAGCTTTGGTCATGCGGGGGGGCCTGGGGGCCTGGGGAGCCTCCCCATTGGTGCTGGCAGCTGGGCGGTTCTTCTCAGAGTCCTGCCTCCTTTTCTGGGCCACCTGGGCAATCTGGCAGTAAAATAGGAAGGTAGGCTTTTAGAGACAGCTTCATTATAAGACACTAATTGTGTTGCTTTTTGCTTGTCTGTTATCATAGATATATTAGATCCTTTTTGGAATATCATTGTTGGGTCATTAGATTAAACAATAAGCAGCCTACTCACCAGTCTCTCCTCCATGAGCCTCTTCTCCTGCTCCTGCTTCCTCTTCTCCTTTATGTCCTCATACTTGTCCTTAGTGGGTAGTGACATCAGACCCAGCAACTTCTCCTGCAGGAGGGAGGGAGAAGTATAGAGATGGGGGGTGGTTGCTTGAATATAGTATGTAACTTTATTGGTGGCAGTCTCAGTTATCAATGACATGTTTAGTATGCTATTCAGCTCATCCATAGCTGCTCTGTGTGTACAGTAGTGTACCCTCTGTGTCTCACCTGGACAAACAGTGTGGCTGTGTATCTGACCATCCTCTGCAGCTGGAGAGTCTTTTGATGGGGTTGTGGCTCCTCCTTCATTCCCAGTGTTAAGATCTTCTTACTGACATGAATATATATAGAGAGAATGTTATAATATGGTCGTTTAGCAGACACTTTTATCCAAAGTGATTTGAAGTTAGTTAACACATGTTCTGTAAACGGTATGTACCTCAGTGCATCGATCAGTTCGTAGTATTTCTGGACTTCCATTCTCAGTCCACCAGCCGTGTCCAGGTTATAAGTGGTCTCTCCAGCACTGTGAAAATGGAAGTTTGACAATGAGGATAAAACAACCGAACCAGAGCCACATATAGCTCTGGTCAAATGTAGTACGCAATATAGGGAATGAGGTGTCATTTAAGACACAGGCTATATCTTACTTGAGAGACTCAGCCATTCTGATATACTCTGGAGCCCTCTCATCCACCTTGTCCATGCACAGTCTCAGCCTCTAGGAGGAAGACAGGAAGATGGATGGTGAGTGACAGGAAGTACACTACATGGTGAACAAGAGGAAGCACACAGAGCTCTGTGTTACCTCATAGAGCTTGACAATGTCAGGCACGTGGTCTTTCTCCTCCAGTTTCTGCTGTCTCTTCATCAGGGTGTCCATGCAGTGGAGGCAGCAGCGGATCCTCTCGTCATCCTTCTCTTCCAGCATTGAGGTGACACTGCTCAGGCTGCTGATGCTGCCCCTCCTGGAGCCCATCCCGCTGACATTGCCCCCGCCCCCTGTTGGAGGGGACTGGGACTGGCTGCCCGTAACACTACGGGCCTCCCGAGTCCCACTGGTCAGCTTGTCTGGAGAGAAGAGAACAAACAGGGTGAGGATTCACTGAGCAACACTGAGATATGTTGCAATAATATGTAATACTGTAGTATGCATGTAAACACATGCACACGTTATATATGTCCATAATGTGGTGTGTTTATGTGTGTGGGAGTGTGTGTGGGAGTGTGTAATTCTACTCACAAGCCAAAGTTAGGGGCACAAACTCCATGCACTTCCTACACATGATGGAGCCACAGAGGCGGCAGTGGTGTCGCCTGTTGCGAAGGTTGAACTTGTTCCCGCAGTCGGGACAGAACGGAACATCAGAGTCGCTCACCCACGCCACAACAGACTTCTCAATCCCTGGAAAGGAAGAGAAGAGGCTTTTCTGGATTCACACAATGAAAATGACATTCAAATCCACACTGTACTCAATAAGAAGAAATGCGGATCTGGTATAATGTGATGGTGAATTCCAAAACACACTGCAATATGATCCCCACTTAACTCACCTCTAATTTTGCCTGCATCTATGTTCATCCTGTCAAAAGATGTCAGCTGAAACAGAACACAGGATACATGGTGAGTCATGTTCTGACAGTATCTTGGCCAGGTCGCAGTTGCAAATGAGAACTTGTTCTCAACTAGCCTACCTGGTTAAATAAAGGTTAAATAAAATAAATAACATAAAATAAGGGCAGTGTAACTGCTACTGTATGTGTCAAAGCCACATTGACAAACAACTTGTGATTGTCTGCTGTAGTTTGTGCAAGAGTCCTCACTTTCTCCAGCCTGATAATGAGCTTGTTGACCTCGATGACATAGTGGTCAATCCGGGCAGCTCTGTGCTTCTTAAAAAAGTCCATATGATTTCTTGTGGCTCCTATGGGGTATGGGAGGGACACCATCAGACTGGATGGAAGGGTGTTCCATTACAATGTAGCACCACATTTTCATTTCAGTCGAGATGACTCACTAGCATTCAATGACCAGACCAATACATCTCTTATGTACTGTAGATTTAGTCACTTTATACAATGCACTCTAAATAATGCCACTGTAATAATGTTTACATGTCTTACATTACTCATCACATGTATATACTGTATTTTATACCATCTATTGCAACTTGCCTATGCCGCTCAGTCATTGCTCATCCATATACTTACATGTACATATTCTCATTCATCCCTTTAGATATGTGTGTATTAGGTAGTGGTTAGGTAATTGTTAGAGTACTTGTTAGATATTACTGCACTGTCGGAACTAGAAGCACAAGCATTTCATTACACTTGCATTAGCATTTGCTAACCATGTATGTGAGAAATAAAATTTGATTTGGGAAGCCCTCTACCACACCACCCCTTTCCTCTACCACACCACCCCTTTCCTCTACTCCCAGTAACCCCCCCCTTGCATTCTTCTCCCAGTCTCACCCAACTCCTGAGGCTCCCACATGTAAGGGTCCACTCCGCCGTAGTAGAAGGACTCATAACTGCCCGTCTCTGGCTTGTCTTCACCATCCCTCTTCAGCAGCTTGTCTTTGGCTTTCTTAGCCTTCTGGACCAGACCTGCAGCCAAAAGGAGAGAGTTGTGATTACCTCAAGCAAGGATGCATGCCTTCTAAAAGTATTATCAGAGACCCTTTTGATTTAGAATTTCCTTTGCTCCTCCATGATGTGCATATTTAGTCTGGTAGAGCACAAAATGGACTCACTCTTGAGTTGTCCCCTGACATGTCGATCATCCCCAGAGTGCTCCTCCTCGTAGTGTTCCTGGAGCTGGTAAAAAGACTGCAGGTCCTTCAGGCACAGCGGGCACAGAAAGCCCTCCTTCACCTCCCCTGTGCCCTCGAATGGGGGTGGGTAGCTGGAGGCCATTTTGGTGGGGGTGGGTGCAGGATGGTAACAGAGACACCCAGGGTGTATGTCTGTCTCATGCCATGCCCAACTGGGTGTGATGCCCACCCCTCATCCGCTCCATTATGACAGGAGAAAGCCTGAGAGGCAGAAACTGATCGTTTGAAGCAGTAGAAGGGTTAAGGGTACTGACAATAACATACATGTAAGAAGTTCCGACGTGTATGGAAGTCATGGTTTAGTGGCTTACTGAATGACGAACTCTAAAAACTTCCAGCATGAAAGACTTGTCAGATGACATAGAAGTCACTGATTAACGTTACCTACTGAACGCTAACTGCTCACGTAAATCCTATGCATGGCGTTACTTAAAAGAACGGCGTTTGAAAGAAAACAGACTAGCTAGCTAACTAACTTACAATAGCTAATAACGGCTGCAGTCGGCTGTGTTTATAACTCTCCATAAGCCAGTGATGGCTGTGATGTAGCTAATGTATCTTTACGGTAGTCATCTGTCTCACCTTGTATCTAATTGAGGGACATATTGGCACTAGGTAGGGACATCATTTGATTAGAACCAGCCAGTCATAGATAGCTAACTAGTTAGAACTATTCACACGAGCTAGCAATTAGCTGGCTAAAGTTAGCAAAAGGCTAACAACCTAGCTAACTAACAGTTAGCTACTGTAGATAATGACGTTTCGCCAGTAGTGAGTATACCGTTTGCAATGACAAAAACTATCCAAAGACGCATTTATGTACTTACATATCACAATGTAAACCTGTTAACGGTGCAGTTTATGAATGAAATGTTGACAGCTCGCTTCAACACTCTTCGCGGTAGAAAGGTTAGCCGCCCTAGCCTAGTCATGTGACTAGCATACAGCCAAGACCAGAGGGAAGAACGCACATGGATGGGAAAGCCAGCTATTTGACTTTCTGTCCTTTTTCACAACAGGATAACATACATTTATCAGAGGAAACAAGTGTTATTGGACACACTGAACATCACAGTGGTGATGTCCACCCCTTTATTTATACCTCAGTGGTCCTCCCTAGAGAAGGGTTGCGGTTCAAACTCACCTACCCTCCCATTATGGGGAATCACCGTCGCCATCTTGGCGGGCGGTCCCATGATTAGCCAAGCAAGGGAAGTTTGGTGCGTAAACCCCCGGTTTTAGTCGGGTTTGGGAGAGCACAATTTTATTTTAAGTTGACTGAGAACACGTTCTCATTTGCAGCAACGACCTGGGGAATAGTTACAGGGGAGAGGAGGGGGATGAATGAGCCAATTGTAAACTGGGGATTATTAGGCGACCGTGATGGTTTGAGGGCCAGGTTGGGAATTTAGCCAGGACAACACCCCTACTCTTAGGATAAGTGCCATGGGATCGTTAATGACCTCAGAGAGTCGGGACACCCGTTTAACGTCCCATCTGAAAGACGGCACCCTACACAGGTCAGTGTCCCAAATCACTGCTCTGGGGCATTGGGATATTTTTTAGACCAGAGGAAAGAGGGCCTCCTACTGGCCCTCCAACACCACTTCCAGCAGCATCTGGTCTCCCATCCAGGAACTGACCAGGACCAACCCTGCTTAGCTTCAGAAGCAAGCCAGCAGTGGTATGCAGGGTGGTATGCAATTATGTTCACTAAGGGGCCTGGAACTCCCCATAATTCAAATCGCGACGATTGTACATCTGCTAAGAAAAGTCTGCGAAAACTTAAAAACAATATCAATGTAACATAAAAGTGTAAATAAAAACCAATGCGAATAAGTTAGAAATGGTGCTACTAATGCAAATGACGGCAAAAAAACACGTCTCGTTAAAAGTAAATATATTTATGTTTGGTTATCTTTTGGAAATTGTCCAAATAAAACATTTTCATATCTTAAGTTCCAACTTGGCAGACTAACGTTAGTTAATTAATTTACAGCATACAGTAGGCATATATTACTAATTATATATTTAATATAAGTAGACGCACTCATAATTGACTAGCGCATATAAAGCACCCACAAGCTACTGGTGACTGAAAATACAATCATCGCGGGATGAAGGTGGATGCTGAGACGCACTTCTTAACCTTCTGCCAAATGCATGACCATATTAGAGACGTGGGAATTAACGGAAATATATGCAAATTCATATTAATGCCATTGAAATGTAGATGTTTTTTGCATTGGATATATTTACCATATCATATGGAGACAGAAACAGAAACATTTTACCTTATAAGTAGACACAATTGCAAATGATTAAATCCTTATAATAGAAATAAAATAAACGATTTAGTTCTGAATTTAACTTTAATTACATGACTTTACTCTCCACATGGGAGGATTTCACTGAACAAAAAAATAAGGGAATATTGAATGATCCATCGCATCTCCCAAAAATGTTTTCAACATACATCTGTAAAATGAGTCTAGAAACTAAAGCTTTGGTCGTCTTCCTCTCAGGCTTCCATGTCTTCTCCCTGGACCTCCTCAATGTCCACCTAATCTTCACTGTCACTTTCCAACCTTGTTGAGAATTTCTCAAATTTGCCCAGGGCCACCAATTTTTCAACCCTTGTATTGGTCCCAAACAAGGACCAGTTGCACACTGAGGCAGCTGATGTTGGTGTGATTTGGAGGATGATGGAGGCAACAGGGGAAAGAGCCTCAGATCCACAAGTCCCTTCCACCAGGTGGCTGATGAGATATTTTGGCACAACTGCCATATTGCATCTCCATCCCAAAGCCCTTGCTTGGAAGTGCACTTTGCCAGTCTGCCAAAACCCTTGACCTCATCCAGGCCAAGGTGGAGATACACGGTAGTAATGACACAATAGGCCTTGTTGATCTCTGCACCAGAGAGAATGCTCTTGCCAGCATACTTGGCAGCATACACAGCATACTCCAACATGTATGCTGTGGCGAGTATGGGCTTCAGGCAGAAGTCTTCATGCTTTTGATGTATTTCAGAACTGCAGTTTCCTCTTCTTGGAGCAACAGTGAAATGGGCAGGGCAGCACGGATTTCTTATCTTACATCTGCAAGCAGAGTCTGAACATCAGACAGGATGGCATTATCTCCCACAATCCGTGCAATGGTTACTGCCATAGGTGTCAGGAGTTTCAGGCTGCTCACCCAAAATACATAATCCAGGAGGATCCTCTTGATGGTGTTGTCCATATCGGCAGACTGTGATATGGCCATTTCTTGGAGAGACTCCTTCCCCTCCAGGAGACTGTCAGACATGATGACAACACCACCCCAATGGGTGTTGCTGGGCAGCTTCAATGTGGTGCTCTTATTCTTCTCACTTTGCTTGGTGAGGTAGATTGCTGCTATAACTTGATGACCCTTCACATACCTAACCATTTCCTTGGCTCTCTTGTAGAGTGTATCCATTGTTTTCAGTGCTGTGATGTCCTTGAGGAGCAGATTCAATGTATGAGCAGCATAGCCAATGGGTGTGATGTGAGGGTAGGACTCCTCCACTTTACACTTTCCTCCACAAGCTAAAACCCACATGGTAGAAAAAAGTAACTAGCGGAAATTGTTAACAAGTTAGAAATGATTTATACACACTTTGCTGTAGGCTACTATTTACTATTTACAAACATCATATATGTCATATAAAATATATTCACCCCACCCAGTATTGTAATCAAAACTTACCAGAAAGCATGTTGTCCTTGGCTCAGACAGTGTAGTAGTGTGGGCTCAATAGCTTCTCATTGGTGTGCAAGATCTTGAGAATCAGCTGTATAATTCCATTGCATTGAGTTGCAATTCCATTGAATTGGGGATAGTTTAATCAAAATATGCCACAAGACCTAGTATTAACTTATGTGTATCCCACAAAAAAAGCTTTACTATTATAAGCTAACATTTTTGATGAATTTAAGCAAAATTCCCAAGATTCCCAGGCTTAACTTCCCATGGAAAGTTTCCGACCCTTTGCAACCCTTGTCATGACGTTGCCCTCTTTGAATACAGCGAGCACCATCCCCCGCTCTCTGCTTCTACAACCAGACTCCTGTGGGCAGAGTGAGGTCTTAAATTCCTAAGGAAAACCTTGCCTCATGGACACACAGTTATAGAGGGTAAACTTTCACAGAGGACAAAGGAAATCCTTCCACCTCACTGAACGTGAGGTACGAACAAATTTCATGTTCCAGAGTAAGTGTAAAAGATCGATGAAGAATCCAGCTACGAACTGGTGCGTTTGTCACAACTTGGGAAGCTCATGGGAGACGGTGTGGCCAAATTACTATAACGCTGTTAATATAATAGCCTCAGATATGAGGTTTACATCTAATTGTTGTATAAGATGAATGAGTAAGGATGATACTGTTTGTATAATGGTGTAATATGAGTGTGGACTGTTTAATGAAGAAAAATACAATTCCCTTTTGATTTGAACTAAATCAGAGGACTGCCCCTGAGCCCAGTTAGGGTCAGACATCCTGGGACAGCCCTCTTCTGCCATTCTGGATAAAACCCAACTTTGAGAAATTATCACCAGACCATGTTTTTTTCCATTAGGAAGGGGACTAAGGTTGTAGACCAAGCTTTACTCAATTACGAGAGGGCCTTTGTCTAACAAGCTGCCATGCCGGTTCAGCCCACTAGGGCACATTCTATAATTTCATGTAACCATATTTACTGTTTGTTTATGCATTTCTGTGAATTACTTAGTTAGTAATAAATTAATGATTTAAGACAATTTATGTATGGATGACTCATAGTGAAGACTGGATTCGTGCAGATAACCAATAATTTACGACGTTTGGAATGAGACTAACGCGAGGTAAAATTAATACATCATTAATCAGAAGACTATTGATCAGATATGAAAATATCTGAAAGGTTATATTGGGAAATTATAACTTTGTAATCTGAATACTTTCCTTGGTGCCCCAACTTCCCCAACTTCCTAGTTAATTACAGTTAAATGATTACTTGTTTTCGAGTTGCTGTGCGTTTTGTTGCCATCCTATTTTGCTACCTGACAACTTTACGGTTTTTACTTTTCAATTACCGTTTATATTTTTGTTTTTTTTCCTCAACTTTTTCACTCCGGACGCTTTATCTGGACAAGATTCGTCAGGACCTCCAACAGCCGAAGCTAAGTAGTAACATTAACATGATGCCTTCTAATTGCAGTCGCTGTACTCGCCTTACGGTGAGGATAGCTGTGCTACAAGCCCAGCTTCAGACGCAATCGTTAGGCAAGGGTAATTTCAGTGTAGGAAAGGATGAAACAGTGTCTGTGCCACCAGTAAGTAACACCAGTAACTTCAACAAGCATTTCTCAACGGCTGGCCATGCCTTCCGCCTGGCTACTCCAACCTCGGCCAACAGCTCCGCCCCCCCGCTGCTCCTCGCCCAAGCTCCTCCAGGTTCTCCTTTACCCAAATCCAGATAGCAGATGTTCTGAAAGAGCTGCAAAACCTGGACCCGTACAAATCAGCTGGGCTTGACAATCTGGACCCTCTATTTCTGAAACTATCCGCCGCCATTGTCGCAACCCCTATTACCAGTCTGTTCAACCTCTCTTTCATATCGTCTGAGATCCCCAAGGATTGGAAAGCTGCCGCAGTCATCCCCCTCTTCAAAGGGGGAGACACCCTGGACCCAAACTGTTACAGACCTATATCCATCCAGCCCTGCCTATCTAAGGTCTTCGAAAGCCAAGTCAACAAACAGTTCACTGACCATCTCGAATCCCACCGTACCTTCTCCGCTGTGCAATCTGGTTTCCGAGCCGGTCACGGGTGCACCTCAGCCACACTCAAGGTACTAAACGATATCATAACCGCCATCGATAAAAGACAGTACTGTGCAGCCGTCTTCATCGACCTTGCCAAGGCTTTCGACTCTGTCAATCACCATATTCTTATCGGCAGACTCAGTAGCCTTGGTTTTTCGGATGACTGCCTGGCCTGGTTCACCAATTACTTTGCAGACAAGAGTTCAGTGTGTCAAATCGGAGGGCATGCTGTCCGGTCCTCTGGCAGTCTCTATGGGGGTGCCACAGGGTTCAATTCTCGGGCCGACTCTTTTCTCTGTATATATCAATGATGTTGCTCTTGCTGCGGGCGATTCCCTGATCCACCTCTACGCAGACGACACCATTCTATATACTTCCGGCCCGTCCTTGGACACTGTGCTATCTAATCTCCAAACGAGCTTCAATGCCATACAACACTCCTTCCGTGGCGTCCAACTGCTCTTAAACGCTAGTAAAACCAAATGCATGCTTTTCAACCGATCGCTGCCTGCACCCACATGCCCGACGAGCATCACCACCCTGGATGGTTCCGACCTTGAATATGTGGACATCTATAAGTACCTAGGTGTCTGGCTAGACTGTAAACTCTCCTTCCAGACTCATATCAAACATCTCCAATCGAAAATCAAATCAAGAGTCGGCTTTCTATTCCGCAACAAAGTCTCCTTCACTCACGCCGCCAAACTTACCCTAGTAAAACTGACTATCCTACCGATCCTCGACTTCGGCGATGTCATCTACAAAATTGCTTCCAACACTCTACTCAGCAAACTGGATGCAGTTTACCACAGTGCCATCCGGTTTGTCACTAAAGCACCTTATACCACCCACCACTGCGACTTGTATGCTCTAGTCGGCTGGCCCTCGCTACATACTCGTCGCCAGACCCACTGGTTCCAGGTCATCTACAAGTCCATGCTAGGTAAAGCTCCGCCTTATCTCAGTTCACTGGTCACGATGGCAACACCCATCCGTAGCACGCGCTCCAGCAGGTGTATCTCACTGATCATCCCTAAAGCCAACACCTCATTTGGCCGCCTTTCGTTCCAGTACTCTGCTGCCTGTGACTGGAACGAATTGCAAAAATCCCTGAAGTTGGAGACTTTTATCTCCCTCACCAACTTCAAACATCTGCTATCTGAGCAGCTAACCGATCGCTGCAGCTGTACATAGTCTATTGGTAAATAGCCCACCCATTTTCACCTACCTCATCCCCATACTGTTTTTATTTATTTACTTTTCTGTTCTTTTGCACACCAATATCTCTACCTGTACATGACCATCTGATCATTTATCACTCCAGCGTTAATCTGCAAAATTGTAATTATTCGCCTACCTCCTCATGCCTTTTGCACACAATGTATATAGACCCCCCTTTTTTTTCTACTGTGTTATTGACTTGTTAATTGTTTACTCCATGTGTAACTCTGTGTTGTCTGTTCACACTGCTATGCTTTATCTTGGCCAGGTCGCAGTTGCAAATGAGAACTTGTTCTCAACTAGCCTACCTGGTTAAATAAAGGTGAAATAAAATAAATACAGATAGTAGTATAAATCCCCTGGCACAGTCCCCGCAGCCGGACAACTTTCACACGGTTTCTGGAAGGAAATGCTGTAGGAACGCTCAACCGGTCCGGTTTTCCCCATTAAGCAGCGAGTCGGAGTCAGAGGCCGAGTCTTCTCTGAGACACCGAAGCTTCCCACCATTAGCTCTGACAAATTGAAAACTCTAGTCATTGGCGACTCCATTACCCACAGTATTAGACTTAAAACGAATCATCCAGCGATCATCCCTGTTTACCAGGGGGCAGGGCTACCGACATTAAAGCTAATCTGAAGATGGTGCTGGCTAAAGCTAAAACTGGCGAGTGTAGAGAGTATAGAGATATTGTTATCCACGTCGGCACCAACGATGTTAGGATGAAACAGTCAGAGATCACCAAGCGCAACATAGCTTCTGCGTGTAAATCAGCTAGAAAGATGTGTCGGCATCAAGTAATTGTCTCTGGCCCCCTCCCAGTTAGGGGGAGTGATGAGCTCTACAGCAGAGTCTCACAACTCAATCTCTGGTTGAAAACAGTTTTCTGCCCCTCCCAAAAGATAGAATTTGTAGATAATTGGCCCTCTTTCTGGGACTCACCCACAAACAGGACCAAGCCTGACCTGCTGAGGAGTGACGGACTCCATCCTAGCTGGAGGGGTGCTCTCATCTTATCTACCAACATAGACAGGGCTCTAATTCCTCTAGCTCCACAATGAAATAGTGTGCAGGCCAGCCTGCCAGCATAGTGGAGTCTGCCACTAGCACAGTCAGTGTAGTCAGCTCAGCTATCACCATTGAGACCGTGTACGTGGCGGTGTTCGCCTTAGCAATCTCACTAGGATAAAGACCACCTCCATTCCTGTCATTATTGAAAGAGATCATGATACCTCACATCTCAAAATAGGGCTACTTAATGTTAGATCCCTTACTTCAAAGGCAATTATAGTCAATGAACTAATCACTGATCATAATCTTGATGTGATTGGCCTGACTGAAACATGGCTTAAGCCTGATGAATTTACTGTGTTAAATGAGGCCTCACTTCCATGGCTACACTCGTGACCATATCCCCCCGTGCATCACGCAAAGGCGGAGGTGTTGCTAACATTTCCGATAGCAAATTTCAATTTACAAAAAAAAAGACGTTTTCGTCTTTTGAGCTTCTAGTCATGAAATCTATGCAGCCTACTCAATCACTTTTTATAACTACTGTTTACAGGCCTCCTGGGCCATATACAGCGTTCCTCACTGAGTTCCCTGAATTCCTATCGGACCTTGTAGTCATAGCCGATAATATTCTAATCTTTGGTGACTTTAATATTCACATGGAAAAGTCCACAGACCCACTCCAAAAGGCTTTCGGAGCCATCATCGACTCAGTGGGTTTTGTCCAACATGTCTCTGGACCCACTCACTGTCACAGTCATACTCTGGACCTAGTTTTGTCCCATGGAATAAATGTTGTGGATCTTAATGTTTTTCCTCATAATCCTGAACTATCGGACCACCATTTTATTACGTTTGCAATTGCAACAAATAATCTGCTCAGACCCCAATCAAGGAACATCAAAAGTCGTGCTATAAATTCACAGACAACACAAAGATTCCTTGATGTCCTTCCAGATTCCCTCTGTCTACACAAGGACTTCAGAGGACAAAAATCAGTTAACCACCTAACTGAGGAACTCAATTTAACCTTGTGCAATACCCTAGATGCAGTTGCACCCCTAAAAACTAAAAACATTTCTCATAAGAAACTAGCTCCCTGGTACACAGAAAATACCCGAGCTCTGAAGCAAGCTTCCAGAAAATTGGAACGAAAATGGCGCCACACCAAACTGGAAGTCTTCCAACTAGCTTGGAAAGACAGTACCATGCAGTACCGAAGAGCCCTAACTGCTGCTCGATCATCCTATTTTTCTAACTTAATTGAGGAAAATAAGAACAATCCGAAATACCTTTTTGATACTGCCGCAAAGCTAACTAAAAAGCAGCATTCCCCAAGAGACGATGACTTTCACTTTAGCAGTGATAAATTCATGAACTTCTTTGAGGAAAAGATTATGATTATTAGAAAGCAAATTACGGACTCCTCTTTAAATCTGAGTATTCCTTCAAAGCTCAGTTGTCCTGAGTCTGCACAACTCTGCCAGGACCTAGGATCAAGAGAGACGCTCAAGTGTTTTAGTACTATATCTCTTGACACAATGATGAAAATAATCATGGCCTCTAAACCTTCAAGCTGCATACTGGACCCTATTCCAACTAAACTACTGAAAGAGCTGCTTCCTGTGCTTGGCCCTCCTATGTTGAACATAATAAACTGCTCTCTATCCACCGGATGTGTACCAAACTCACTAAAAGTGGCAGTAATAAAGCCTCTCTTGAAAAAGCCAAACCTTGACCCAGAAAATATAAAAAAAACTATCGGCCTATATCGAATCTTCCATTCCTCTCAAAATTTTTAGAAAAGTCTGTTGCGCAGCAACTCACTGCCTTCCTGAAGACAAACAATGTATACGAAATGCTTCAGTCTGGTTTTAGACCCCATCATAGCACTGAGACGGCACTTGTGAAGGTGGTAAATGACATCTTAATGGCATCGGACCGAGGCTCTGCATCTGTCCTCGTGCTCCTAGACCTTAGTGCTGCTTTTGATACCATCGACCACCACATTCTTTTGGAGAGATTGGAAACCCAAAATGGTCTACACGGACAAGTTCTGGCCTGGTTTAGATCTTATCTGTCGGAAAGATATCAGTTTGTCTCTGTGAATGGTTTGTCCTCTGACAAATCAACTGTAAATTTCGGTGTTCCTCAAGGTTCCGTTTCAGGACCACTAATTGTTTTCACTATATATTTTACCTCTTGGGGATGTTATTCGAAAACATAATGTTAACTTTCACTGCTATGCGGATGACACACAGCTGTACATTTCAATGAAACATGGTGAAGCCCCAAAATTGCCCTTGCTAGAAGCATGTGTTTCAGACATAAGGAAGTGGATGGCTGCAAACTTTCTACTGTTAAACTCGGACAAAACAGAGATGCTTGTTCTAGGTCCCAATAAACAAAGATATATTCTGTTGAATCTGACAATTAATCTTAATGGTTGTACAGTCGTCTCAAATAAAACTGTGAAGGACCTCGGCGTTACTCTGGACCCTGATCTCTCTTTTGAAGAACATATCAAGACCATTTCAAGGACAGCTTTTTTCCATCTACGTAACATTGCAAAAATCGGAAACTTTCTGTCCAAAAATGACGCAGAAAAATTCATCCATGCTTTTGTCACTTCTAGTTTAGACTACTGCAATGCTCTACTTTCCGGCTACCCGGATAAAGCACTAAATAAACTTCAGTTAGTGCTAAATACGGCTGCTAGAATCCTGACTAGAACCAAAAAAAATGATCATATTACTCCAGTGCTAGCCTCTACACTGGCTTCCTGTCAAAGCAAGGGCTGATTTCAAGGTTTTACTGCTAACCTACAAAGCATTACATGGGCTTGCTCCTACCTATCTCTCTGATTTGGTCCTGCCGTACATACCTACACGTACGCTACGGTCACAAGACGCAGGTCTCCTAATTGTCCCTAGAATTTCTAAGCAAACAGCTAGAGGCAGGGCTTTCTCCTATAGAGCTCCATTTTTATGGAACGGTCTGCCTACCCATGTCAGAGACGCAAACTCGGTCTCAACCTTTAAGTCTTTACTGAAGACTCATCTCTTCAGTGGGTCATATGATTGAGTGTAGTCTGGCCCAGGAGTGGGAAGGTGAACGGAAAGGCTCTGGAGCAACGAACCGCCCTTGCTGTCTCTGCCTGGCCCTATTATAGGGGCTGAGTCACTGGCTTTACTGGGGCTCTCTCATGCCGTCCCTGGAAGGGGTGCGTCACCTGAGTGGGTTGATTCACTGATTTGGTCATCCTGTCTGGGTTGGCACCCCATCTTGGGTTGTGCCGTGGCGGAGATCTTTGTGGGCTATACTCAGCCTTCTCTCAGGATGGTAAGTTGGTGGTTGAAGATATCCCTCTAGTGGTGTGGGGGCTGTGCTTTGGTAAAGTGGGTGGGGTTATATCTTTCCTGTTTGGCCCTGTCTGGGGGTGTCCTCGGATGGGGCCACAGTGTCTCCTGACCCCTCCTGTCTCAGCCTCCAGTATTTATGCTGCAGTAGTTTATGTGTCGGGGGGGGCTAGGGTCAGTTTGTTATATCTGGAGTACTTCTCCTGTCCTATTCGGTGTCCTGTGTGAATCTAAGTGTGCATTCTCTAATTCTCTCCTTCTTTCTCTCCCTCGGAGGACCTGAGCCCTAGGACCATGCCCCAGGACTACCAGACATGATGACTCCTTGCTGTCCCCAGTCCACCTGGCCGTGCTGCTGCTCCAGTTTCAACTGTTCTGCCTTATTATTATTTGACCATGCTGGTCATTTATGAACATTTGAACAACTTGGCCATGTTCTGTTATAATCTCCACCCGGCACAGCCAGAAGAGGACTGGCCACCCCACATATGCTCTCTCTAATTCTCTCTTTCTTTCTCTCTCTCAGAGGACCTGAGCCCTAGGACCATGCCCCAGGACCACCTGACATGATGACTCCTTGCTGTCCCCAGTCCCCCTGACCGTGCTGCTGCTACAGTTTCAACTGTTCTGCCTTATTATTATTCGACCATGCTGGTCATTTATGAACATTTGAACATCTTGGCCATGTTCTGTTATAATCTCCACCCGGCACAGCCAGAAGAGTTGTTAATTTTGTAAATGACCATTGTAGCTGGAAACGGCAGATTATTTGAACAACTAGGAAAATGTTCCAGAGATGCCTATTATCAGCAACCATCACTTTTGTGTTCCAATGGCATGTTGTGTTAGCTAATCCAAGTTTATGGGTTTGATTACAGGATCAAAATGGCCAGAAACAAAGCCCTTTCTTCTGAAACCTGTCAGTCTATTGTTGTTCTGAGAAATGAAGGTATTCCATGTGAGAAATTGCCAAGAAACGAAAGATCTCATACAACGCTCTGTACTACTCCCTTCACAGAACAGCGCAAACTGGCTCTAACCAGAATATAAAGAGGAGTGGGAGGCCCCGGTGCACAACTGAGCAAGAGAACAAGTACATGAGTGTCTAGTTTGAGAAACAGACGCCTCACAAGTCCTCAGCTGGCAGCTTAATGAAATAATACCAGCAAAACACCAGTCTCAACGTCAACAGTGAAAAGGCGACTCCGGGATGCTGGCCATCTAGGCAGAGTTCCTCTGTCCAGTGTCTGTGTTATTTTGCCCATCTTAAACTTTTCTTTTTGGCTTTTTCTTTGCAACTCTGCCTAGAAGTTCAGCATCCTGGAGTCGCATCTTCACTGTTGACTTTGAGACTGTTGTTTTGCAGGTACTATTTATTTTTTGCAGTTTTACTTTAGTACCTTATTGCAAACAGGATGTATGTTTTGGAATATTTGTATTCTGTACATGCTTCCTTCTTTTCACTCTGTCAGTTAGATTAGTATTGTGGAGTAACTACAATGTTGTTCATCATCCTCCATTTTCTCCTATCACAACCATTAAACTCTAACTTTTTTAAATTCTCCATTTTGCCTCATGGTGAAATCCCTGAGCGGTTTCCTTCTTCTCCGGCAACTGAGTTAGGAGGGACACCGGTATCTTTGTAGTGACTGGGTGTATTGATACAGTGTAATTTAGAACTTCATCAGGCTCAAAGGGATATTCAAGGTGCCCTTGTTTGTGAGGCTGAATCTGTGTTTGAAATTCACTGCTCGACTGAGGGACCTTAAAGATAAATGCGCTGTATATGTGGAGTACAGAGATGAGGTTAAATAATCATGTAAAATAGTATTATTGGTGGGGCTAGCAGCCCCAGCTTAGATATTCAACATACTGCTTCTTCTTATTCCGATGCCTACTCCTGCAGTGTTTATGCTAGAAACGCCATTCCAATTTCAGAATTGCGGAATGGTCTGGATCGAGTTGTTTGTATACTACTTTTTGATATGTGCTATACTTTTTACGTTCCCTTTTTTCATCTTTTTTTCACTCCGTCCATTAACATTGGATTTGTCAAGATTCTAAGGCTCTCAATTGTGACATCATCACTTCCAACTGTCATTTTCGAGCTGAAATTAAGGTTGCTGCTCACTGGTTGAGTGTGTCTTCTGAAACCATTTGAAAGGTGTCATGTTAGAGGGAGCAGTTGACCTGTTGTGTTTTTTTAATCATTTGTATTTGTTTTTTTCAACTGCTCAAGCAAATGCCTTGGTGATATTTCTTTATCTAAGGCTTACCAGCTTCGTCTACTTCTCTGCTATTCACCTTTGGAGTTCTGACAAAAAATTATATTCTGATCAATTTTTACAGCAGTTTAAGTAACCGCATCAACAGCATTTTTGACCACTATCGCAACCACTTAGACAAAAAGTTAGATCTTATGGCATATTCGTCTACTTCTATGCTATTCATAGCTGTTCGCGGAATCCAAATATTCAATATGGAACTTACGGTACAGCTGTTTTTGTAACTGCATTACCACGTGTTTCGCAAGCAACTGCCGTTTTGACCACTAACACTATTACATACCACAACTTTACAACTTCTGACAGCAACCACACAACTGCTTACCATATCTAGTGACAACAACCACACAATTACATACCACCACCACACAACTTCTGATCACACATTTAACTACTGACCATATCCACACAACTACCGATCCACATAACTACTGATCACAACTACTGACCTCAACTGCCCAACTTCTGACCTCAACCGCACAACTTCTGACCACATCTACTGATGACAATTACATACCACAACCACACAAATCAAATGTTATTGGTCACATACACGTTGTTAGCAGATGTTAATGTGAGTGTTGTGAAATGCTTGTGCTTCTAGTTCCGACAGTGCAGAAATATCTAACAAGTCATCGAGAAATTCCCAGACAACTACCTGATACACACAAATCTAAAGGGGTGAATGAGAATATGTACATATATATACAGGTGAAGTCGGAAGTTTCCATACATCTTAGCCAAATACATTTAAACTCAAATTTTCACAATTCCTGACATTTAATCCTAGTAAGAATTCCCTGTTTTAGGTCAGTTAGGATCACCACTTTATTTTAAGAACGTGAAATGTCAGAATAATAGTAGACAGAATTATTTATTTCAGCTTTTATTTATTTCAATACATTCCCAGTGGGTCAGAAGTTTACATACACTCAATTAGTATTTGGTAGTACTAACTTAAAATTGTTTAACTTGGGTCAAATGTTTTGGGTAGCCTTCCACAAGCTTCCCTCAATAAATTGAGTGAATTTGGGCCCATTCCCCCTGACTGAGTCAGGTTTGTAGGCCTCCTTGCTCGCACACGCTTTTTCAGTTCTGCCCACAATTTTGCCAGATCTTTGGAAGTATGCTTGGGGTCATTGTTCATTTGGAGGACTCATTTGCGACCATGCTTTAACTTCTTGACTGATGTCTTGAGATGTTGCTTCAATATATCCACTGATTTCCTTTGACTTTCACATGATGTCAAAGAGGCACTGAGTTTGAAGGTAGGCCTTGAAATCCAGCCTCCAATTGACTCAAATGATGTCAATTAGCCTATCAGAAGTTTCTAAAGCCATGACATAATTTTCTGGAATTTTCCAAGCTGTTTAAAGACACATACTGCATGTATGTTAACTTCTGACGCACTGGAATTGTGATACAGTGAATTATAAGTGAAATATAATGTCTGTAAACAATTATTGGAAAAATTATTTGTGTCATGCACAAAGTAGATGTCCTAACCGACTTGACAAAACAATAGTTTGTTAACAAGAAATTATTGAAGTGGTTGAAAAATTTGTGTTAATGACTCCAACCTAAGTGTATGTAAATGTCTGACTTCAACTCTGTGTGTGTATATATACACAGTGGGGCAAAAAATATTTAGTCAGTCACCAATTGTGCAAGTTCTCCCACTTAAAAAGGTGAGCGAGGCCTGTAATTTTCATCATAGGTACACTTCAACGATGACAGACAAAATTAGGAAAGAAAATCCAGAAAATCACATTGTAGGATTTTTTATGAATTTATTTGCAAATTATGGTGGAAAATAAGTATTTGGTCAATAACAAAAGTTTATCTCAATGCTTTGTTATATACCCTTTGTTGGCAATAACAGAGGTCAAACGTTTTCTGTAAGTCTTCACAAGGTTTTCACACACTGTTGCTGGTATTTTGGCCCATTCCTCTAGAGCAGTGATGTTTTGGGGCTGTTGCTGGGCAACACAGACTTTCAACTCCCTCCAAAGATTTTCTATGGGGTTGAGATCTGGAGACTGGCTAGGCCACTCCAGGACCTTGAAATGCTTCTTACGAAGCCACTCCTTCGTTGCCCGGGCGGTGTGTTTGGGATCATTGTCATGCTGAAAGACCCATCCACGTTTCATCTTTAATGCCCTTGCTGATGGAAGGAGGTTTTCACTCAAAATCTCATGATACATGGCCCCATTCATTCTTTCCTTTACACGGATCAGTCGTCCTGGTCCCTTTGCAGAAAAACAGCCCCAAAGCATGATGTTTCCACCCCCATGCTCCACAGTAGGTATGGTGTTCTTTGGATGCAACTCAGCATTCTTTGTCCTCCAAACACGACGAGTTGAGTTTTTACCAAAAAGTTATATTTTGGTTTCATCTGACCATATGACATTCTCCCAATCTTCTTCTGAATCATCCAAATGCTCTCTAGCAAACTTCAGACGGGCCTGGACATGTACTGGCTTAAGCAGGGGGACACGTATGGCACTGCAGGATTTGAGTCCCTGGTGGCGTAGTGTGTTACTGATGGTAGGCTTTGATACTTTGGTCCCAGGTCTCTGCAGGTCATTCACTAGGTCCCCCCGTGTGGTTCTGGGATTTTTGCTCACCGTTCTTGTGATCATTTTGACCCCACGGGGTGAGATCTTGCGTGGAGCCCCAGATCGAGGGAGATTATCAGTGGTCTTGTATGTCTTCCATTTCCTAATAATTGCTCCCACAGTTGATTTCTTCAACCCAAGCTGCTTACATATTGCAGATTCAGTCTTCCCAGCCTAGTGCAGGTCTACAATTTTGTTTCTGGTGTCCTTTGACAGCTCTTTGGTCTTGGCCATAGTGGAGTTTGGAGTAAGACTGTTTAAGGTTGTGGACAGGTGTCTTTTATACTGATAACAAGTTCAAACAGGCTCCATGAATACAGGTAACGAGTGGAGGACAGAGAAGCCTCTTAAAGAAGAATTTACAGGCCTGTGAGAGCCAGAAATCTTGCTTGTTTGTAGGTGACCAAATACTTATTTTCCACCATAATTTCTTAAAAATTCATTCAAAATCCTACAATGTGATTTTCTGGAATTTTTTTCTCATTGTGTCTGTCATAGTTGAAGTGTACCTATGATGAAAATTACAGGCCTCTCTCATCTTTTTAAGTTGGAGAACTTGCACAATTGGTGGCTGACGAAATACTTTTTTTGCCCCACTGTATATAGTCTGTCTTTGTACCACTCGGTACAAAGACAGACTGACAGGGGTGAGACAATTAATTGTAATTTATCTTAATGTTGTTTTGTTGTTTCCAGGTGCACTGTCCTTCTGACCCTATGCAGCCAGGTCCCATCTCCTTTTTAAATCCTCACTAGTGTGGCTTGTTTCGTGTCTGCTGTGAAGGAATACCACAACAAGTCAACTACTTGATTGATGAAGGTGTGTCATCCAGCAAAGGCAGCAGCGCAGTCATCAACTAAATGCACCATTTCTTCACCAACTACGGAGTTGGGGAAACACATGTGGACCTGAATTGTGATAACTGCAGTGGCCAAAACAAGAACAAGTTTGTGCTCTGGTATTGTGCTTGGCAGACCATGCACAAGCTCCACCAGTCTGGACCTTCACTTCCTAATCACAGGCCACACCAAGTTTGCCTCCGACTGGTGCTTCGGCCTCATCAAGCAGCACTTCAGAAAGACCAGAGTGACCACATTGTCGGAGATTGCTGGTGTTCCGGATGAAAACTTAACTCTATGTCTCACTTCGAGCGTAGGAGCTCAACCGACCTCCTCCACTTTCTATGGTAGAAGAGGCTGAATGAGAGCATGTATCTGCTTTCCTGACCAACCTGGTTTCATAGACTAGACATATAGGCGTAAAAGTAAATTCAGGACACTGAAATTAGTATGATACAGTATATTTGGTATGGTTACACACGGCAAGAGAGTTGGTTACTCTAAGGAAAAACTAAAGTAGAGTGGTTCATCAGGGTGGACGGGTGGGTGTATATTGCAAAATTCTAGCAAGCAAAAGGTTGCGAGTGCGAATCTCATCATGGACAATTTGACCAACTTTTCAACTGCTTACTACTTTTTAGCTACTTTGCACTACTTAGCATGTTAGCTAACCCTTCCACTATCCTAACTTCAACACTTTTAGCTAACCCTAACTCTCTTAGCTAACCCTTTCCCTAACTCTAAACTTAACCCTTTAATCTAACTCCTAAACTTAACCCTAACCTTAACCATAACCCCTAGCCTAGTTAACGTTAGCCAGTTAGGTAATGTTAGCCACCTTGCAACCGAGCTAGAATTCCTAACATATCATATCTTTTGCAAATTCGTACCAGATAATATGAATTGTAATTCATAATATACGAAATGGGTAATGGACATCCACACCATATGAAACTAACATACACTAAATGGCCAAAAGTTTGTTGACACCCCTTCAAATTAGTGGATTCGGCTATTTTATCCCCACCCGTTGCTGCCAGGTGTATAAAATCGAGCACACAGCAATACAATCTCCATATACAAACTTTGGCAGTAGAATGGCCTGTACTGAAGAGCTCTGTGACTTTTAGCGTGGCACCGTCATAGGATTCCACCTTTCCAACAAGTCAGTTCGTCAAATTTCAACCCAGCTAGAGCTGCCCCCGGTCCACTGTACGTACTGTTATTATGAAGTGGAAACGTCTAGGAGCAACAACGGCTCATCCTTGAAGTGGTAGGCCACTGTGCACAAAGCAAGGTCCATACAGAAATAGTTTGTTGAGATTGGTGTGGAAGAACTTGACTGCCCTGCACAGAGCCCTGACCTTAATCCCATCGAACACCTTTGGGATGAATTGGTCATGTAGTGTATCATACTAAAGGAAGTCTCTTGGATGTTGACCTGTCTGGTCTTCACCATTCCCTCTGTTGAAATGACATTCACCACCCTGAACTGTCAGCCTTGGCTTTGATCTCAATCGAGAAAGTACCTCTCGCCTATATAAAATCAAAGGACAAACTATATGACCCTGCAAATGCCCGCTATTAATATCTTTGATATAATGCGTGTGAAACATTGTTGCATTTTAACTTTAGACTACCGGTTATTTTGTGTGCTGAACATGATAAAATATGTTTGCAATGTGACGTAATAGCTAGCTTGTTCATTTTGTGTTTGCTAAATGGTTGTGTCTTTTTATTGGGGTCTACTGGCTTATTATTTTCGAATGAATGGGCTGCTTTTTCTTTAACATTATTTGATGCTGTGTGTGACTGCTGTTTTTAATCGGCGCTCTCTTTCAGCATGATGCTGAAATAGCAGAGACGGTGTGCCTTTTTTCTTTGCTCTGGCTCGCAGTAACAGTCCGTAGTCCTGAATGAATCAATAGTTAGGCCTATGTTTGTGGTTGAATTTATTCCGCCACTGTAGCTACCCAGCTAGCACAGTGGATCTGGGCCGATTCTGACTGAGACTCGGGACACTCGGCTGAGTCTGTGCCCCGAGTTTGGCCCGCCTTCGGCAGTATTACTTATGGGTAGGATGCGGGGATTGAGCTCGGGCCAATTCCGGTGTGAGTTATCTGGCCCACATGTAGTACTTGTGGCTCGGGCCGATTGTGGCTACTCTCTGGCAGATGATTACACTGGCTGCTTTTTATAATTAACATTTTATTATTTATTTATTTTTCCATATTTTCTCATTGTTTCTGTAATCAAAAAATTAAATTAACATTACATTTAAATTCTTTAAGAGTCTTTGCTGTTTAAGTAGTATTTTAGAATTTTGAAACTTTGTGCAAGGCAATTGATCAGCATTAAAAACTTTGTGGATGGGGTCTCCCATGTGGCGCAGCGGTCTAAGACAATGAATTGCAGTGCAAGCTGCGTTGCTACAGATGCTGGTTTGATACCTGTTTGGCCGGCCGGGATGTTGGCAGGGTAGCCTGGGGCGGCAGGGTAGCCTAGTGGTTAGAGCGTTGGACTAGTAACCGGAAGGTTGCGAGTTCAAACCCCCGAGCTGACAAGGTACAAACCTGTCGTTCTGCCCCTGAACTGGCAGTTAACCCACTGTTCCCAGGCCGTCATTGAAAATAAGAATTTTTTCTTAACTGACTTGCCTGGTAAAATAAAATAAAAATATCCTTGTCCCATCACGCTGTCTCGACTGCAGTCGCAGGCCGGGCACACTGACACTGACACGGTCGCCAGGTGTACGGTGTTTCCTCTGACACATTGATGCGACTGGCTTCCGGGTTAAGCATGCATTGTGTCAAGAAGCAGTGTGGATTGGCGGGGTTGTGTTTTGGAGGACGCACGGCTCTCGACCTTCGCCTCCCCTGAGGCAAGATTGTAACTACCAATTGGATATGATGAAAAGGGGGTAAAAACAACAACACATTTGGGGATGGGTATAATTTGTATGTATAAACTGTATAATAGTAATATTTAAAATTACTGAATCGGGTAATTTATAAAAATTTGCATCGGGCCACTTCTGGAGGGATTCTGGTAAGATGCTGGCAATTCAGCTGAATTCCAGAAGACGGAAACGGCTCGATTCCGGGCCGAATCCGACACTCGATTCTGGGCCGATTCAATCAGTTCCGGCCCCGGAAGAGGGCTGCTTCTGGGCCGATTCCTCATTGCTAGCTAGCTAGCCACCAGAGGACAACAACACAACTTGATGCAACAATTCAAGTTGTTTCTGTTAATGACATATGCTCTCAAAGCAATTTGATTGGAGAGTACTGAAATCCAAACTGGCTTCCCATGAAACTTTTTTTCCCTGCCAGGACCATTCACAATTGAGCTCGCTCAGTTTAGCTCAAAGCTGATTGGCTAACTTTTTATACTTTTTTTGTCATGGGAGACCATATGCTCACTGGCACCCTTGCATTCAATGCTACAGGCGACAACAATGTCATACTCGTTTGGACAGTATCACATAGATGGCCTCAGTCGCTAGAAGTTGCTAAATGACATCATCACCTAATTTGCATTATTGCCATGTGCATGTAATTGTGATGGACGCTTTAGGAGAGAGGAATAACGTCGTGGGGGAGACAAAAAGTGAGTGACCCTAAATGAAAAGTGAGTGACCCTAAACACCCTAAATATGAATAGAACTACAAATGAACTGTTTTCTGTCGATTCTTGTTTTTTTTATGTCACAATTCCATCCCTCCTCCTTTACCTGGGCTAGGGAGCAGCAAAGTGACCCAAAAGAGACACTCTGGCGGAGTTACTTAGTTTTTAATTACATTTTTTAGTTTTTTTAGTTTAGTTTAGGAGCCACAGTTAAACATTTGTTTTCTTTTTGTATACAATCTACATTAACAATCTAAATGGCCCAATAGAAAAAAACTGTCAATGGTAATGTGAGAGAATTATGGTGACTAGTCTGGCCCTAGTCAGGTTAATTGTTTTTTTTTAAATGCAAACCAGGGCGGGATCAGCCAGCGGCGGCTTCCCGCTTGCGTGATACATTTGCAGTCTGGAAGACGAGGGGTGAACATCTCCTGCTCTGACTGCAGCTGGCTTTGGGACGGGGTGGGGCCCATGGCAGCACCCGCTGCTCGTTGAGAAGAGTAAGAACGATACGTGCTTTCACGCCAGAGTCTCCAAAAGTCTCCAATAACATCAGAAAAAGTCGCTAGATTTGTCGCTAGTCGCTTTTTTGAAAATGTGTCGCCAGAGGAGTCTGAATACTTGTTAAATATAGCGACAAAGTTGCTAAGTTGGCAACACTGGATGGCCAACACTTAGAGACATAGGGGCGCTGTTTCGCTCGCTATGATGCTTTCTGCTGTGAGATACATTCCGCCTCTTGCTAATTGAAGGAAAATTGTGAAACACAAAAGTATTTTAATTGTAATTTTTTGGGGTAAGTGTTTTGGGGGAGCCTGGCTTCCCTTAGTGTCCATGAATACACACCTCTGTGTGGGCTATGGCCTTTTAAGCCTTATGAATGCATTTCTAGCATGTTATAGAGTAGCCTAAACATGCAATTGTCACAAAATAAGTTGTAATATGTTAAAAGATAGAAGATCCTGACTGGGATCTTAAAGAGCCAAATAAAAACTAATTTACAACACGAAAAGTAAAAAACACGAGAATGTATGCTATAGGCTATACAAGGAGAATGTGCGCTATAGGTTATACAAGGAGAATGTATGCTTATAGGCTATACAAGGAGAATGTACGCTATATACAGTGCAACCTCCCGTTTCTTATATTTTGTGTATATTCACCGGATAATTATTATCTCCACGCAAATAAAAAGCCTCACTCTGGGCAAGAAAAGTCAGATCTGCTTCCTCACTGTTAAAAAAACTTCACAAGGACTAAACCTCACATCCTAAACACCCTATTGTTTTGGTTCTGGAGAAAATAACCTACATTTCTAATTTTTACAGATGGGACTGCCAACTTAAACCAAAACTCTTTGACTTCCATAGTCTCTATGACCAACTACTTCACTGACAGCTGGGGCATACGAATAACTTCCAGGCTAGGCTGGATTACATTCTCTATGTCTGATGTTGATGTTTCATTAAAGACAGTGTTTGGGTTTGTGAATGACTGTGTATCCATCCTCTCTCTTTATCCTTCTTGGGAACCACGTTGGTCTCCTACATTCTAGACCTTCTGTACTTTGGTCAGACAGCCCCTGAGCTTCTGACATCCAAGTTCCTTTCCTGAAGATGCACATTCCACTTTTCCCTTCAGTTTATAATAGAGAATTGGAAATCTTCAACATTTACTTCTGCTATTTTGTAATTTCACTGTAAAAAAAAATGGATATGACGTTGTTTATGACCATCAAACAGCTACTTTATTACTCTACTGTTTGTCCTGGGGGTGGAGGTTCTGGACAAGTTAACCACCTCTCCTCACCTCAAGACTCATCTCCCAGTCCAGTTGCTGCCCAAGTCCATCTGGGAGCAGAACTCCAGGGTACCGTCTGCGTACATTTATGCTTGTCCTCTATGTTTCTCTGTTATATACCTCTCTCTCTCACTCACTCATGTGGCCTGTAATGCCAAGGACACAAGAACAACTTCCTAAAAATATTAATGGATGGAAAGATTAAGTGAATGAGATAATAAACAAGTAAATTAATGAGCTGTATAATAATATAGGACTGCCTTCATTATCTAAAGCAATTTACATGCTGTGACATTTAAGACCTGTACTACAAGTGTAATAACACATAATACTGTATTGGCAGTATTGAGAGCAAAGACACACTGTCTAAGTAATAACACATAATTTCAGATTATTTTAAAATATTTCTCATATTTATTTGAAACCAGATAAGATGCCGCAACACAATATAATACAATTTTATATAGAAACAGTCAATTAGCAAATTAATTAAATGAATATGTTGGAAAATCTCTACTTCTGCACTGTGATGACTGTTCACAGAGGAGGACTGATTGGTTTGCTGTACTATGGCACAAACAACACAAACATCCCCATCACTGCTGAAGGTCCTTCTAACCCAACCCCATAATGCAATGAAGGAGAAGGCAGAAGTTGTCCCAGATCACGGATAGAGGGTCAGATATTCGTCATCCATCCAAATGGTTATGGTTAGAATTGGAGGTAGGGTGATCTGATCCTAAACGTGTAGTTATAAAGATGATTTCTACAGTACCTCAAGCTGAAAGTGAATGGAGAAACAGCAAAGTATACTGAAATCAGATGGGGTCATTGGAATGTGGACAACAGCACCACCCCATTGTACTGTACTGTAAATATTAAACAAGTCAATCATTTCACGTCACAGAGAGACTGCAATGACCCTGAAAGAGGCAGAAAACAGCTGATCCTGTCGCACAGGGACCCAGGCCGTGTTCGGTATGACACATTTGGAAGGATTTTAAATCTAAAGAAAAAAGAGTTTCTTATTGGAGGTGATCTAGTACCTCCCCATTTTACTCCGTTTCAAAATATCTTCTCCCATTTTGTGCCTATTTTGCTCAACCCAGGTCTCAAAAGGAGATATGGGACTGAGGGTCGACTCCTGGGCTTTGTTCAGTATAATTTTAAAATGGACACAGCTCCAAATTAGAGAGTGCCACTGCCATTTAACCCCTAAAAATGAAATGCCAACGTCTACTGCAATCCCTGGTATTGTTTGTTGTGAAACTTATTTCAACACTTCTATCCTGAACGGAGCCCTGCATATCAGAAATTAGGGCTGGACAGTCACTGTTCCCAATATTCCCCCATAAGCCATGACCAGTCATCACTCTCTTGGCAGATAACTCTTGTTCAACGCTTCAAAGACTGCAGTAAGACCACTTCAGATTGTCTTCACAGTAAATACCTTTTGATCATTTTTGAAGTGCACCTTTATTTACAAAGATCCAAAAATAACATACATACTTTCTTACGTTATATAATATACTTGATATTTTCCTCTTGAGTAGTAAAAATATTTCTGCCTAGAGTGCTCATGTCTAGGCTGTAGCGTACTACAGTACAGAAGTGTTGTAGTTCATAGTACAGTAGGCAAGTATAATTAAATATAGCTGCTTAGCTGTATGGAGCAAGGAGCATAGCTAAAAAATACAAAAAGTTCACGGTGTGCACAGATATGCTGCAACTGATAAAATATTGTGGGTATGTTTATACTGATGTCAGTTATATTGAGTGTTACAAAATGCAGTCATAGGCTTTGACAGTCCGTGATGATAGAATGTACCACACACAATCAGCAGGTGAAATGTATCAGCATCATTTTCAAACTAAAATGTCTGCTTTTAGCAGGAACTATTTTAGCTTCAGCTCCGGGCATCAGCCACAGTTTCACAGGATAATGCACTTTCTTTCTGCGTGTCAGTTCAGTTGTTTTTCCTAATAAACATCACATTTACATACAAGGCAAACTACTGAAGCAACAACTCAATTATGAGCCGATTAGCAGCAATCCTATGCATGTGGACTGCTACACGAACTTCCTGCGAGAGGAAATATGGATAAAGACCACTGTTGTCAGTCAGGTAATGTGTTATTAATGTATTTTTAAGCATAACTTGAAATCAACCAACACTGTGATCAATGTGTATGGCACAACTCTTAAAAACACATGAACGTATGCATCAAGTTCAAATATCAAGGACAGCAAATTAATACTATCAAAGCAAACAAAGTGAATAAATTCATATAAAGGAATTTTTAACAGGGGCTTTCAGAACGGAAGGAGACGCGACGTTCATATTTAACATACATGGCTGGCAACAGATTCACAGAGGGAATGGTAGAGAGATGACCAATAAATATTTTAAGGAATCCCTGGGTAGTCACCAATATGAATCATGTATCAATCCATTCTTCTGTTCGCTCAGCACCACCTTAATTAAATAATAGTGCTACAAGGAGTGAATGTACAGTATGTGCTGATGTATGTGATGCTTGAAATGCAGCGGGTTAATCAAATGTACACAGGTGTGTATCTGTAGGCGTGTGTTTGTGTGTGTGTTCTGTTGTTTGCACAAGAATCTGAGTCAGGTTAGCCACACCTGTGCCATAAATACATTTGAACCACTCACATTTAGAGAAAACACTGGATAATGTCCCATATAGGACATCTGTTTTTACTCAGGGGATATGAAAGCTTTTATGTATTTTCCCTCATCTTCTCAAAATAGGTCCTCTGTCCATGATTCACGTAACATTCCTCATGTAGTTGAGTCAATGTTTATGATAAAGTCTTGTTGACTAGATAACACATAGGTAATAACTTTAAGTCTAAGGTCTTATGTAAGTTTGTTTTTTGATGGTTTTGCTTGGGGCTTGGTCACTGGTCCTGATGTCCTGGGTTAGAGTTATGGGTTCAGAGGTCACTAATCTCACTGCTGATGCTGGCTAAGTCATCCTGCCTGTTGACCACAAGGTAACTCTTCCCTCCCGTTCCCTCCCTCTTTACCCTCCCCCTCTGGTTCTTAGTGTCTGGGGTGAGGAACAGCGTTGTGTTGACTTCCCCCTCATCCCCAAGATGCTCCTTGGAGGGGTGCAGGGAGATGGGACAGGAAACTGAGGAGGGGACACTGGCTCCCCCGTCCCCGGCCCAGCAGTGCCCCTGGTGAGAGGGCGTGGGGGGAGCAGTGACCTGCCTGTTTGGAACACTGCTGAGCACACTGCCCCCAAGTGGCACGGAGGAATCTGTACAGGCTAAGCGATCTTCACTGCTGTCAGAGATCTGTGGGTCGGTGTCCCCGCGGAGCCAGGGGCCCCCCTGACTGACAGCTGAGCCCGGGAAGGGAGTGGGTGAGGGGGCGCACAGGGGCTGAAACAGGCTGCCCCCATGGAGGAGGTGCTTTTGGTGCAGGGCCTCATCGATGCTGCGGCTCAGGTCGATGGGGGAGGGGGGTCGCAGGTCAAACTCATACAGAGACACCCCTGACTCCTTCTCCTGCTCCAGGCTGCCGCTAAGCAAGTGCAGTGGGGGGTGGCCTAACGCCTGGAACAGAGATCCTGTGGACCTGTCCGACACCCCATTTTCTGCAGACCTGCTCCTCTGGTTACGTCCACGGTTGCTGTCCTTGACGCCACGGGGGAGTGATGGTGGAGCCTCACGGTTCTGGTTTCTGATCAGACTCTTGCTGATGTCAGCCCCTGAGCGCTCCTGCCCTGCCCAGTTATTAGGCAGCTCCCCCGCCCCGCCCCCTCTTACTCCTATCCCTCCCACTCCGTTACTCTTTGACTTCCCACAGGGCTTCCCCGTCAGGCTCTTGACTATCCTGGCCCAGCAGGTGTGTTTATGAGTCGACCCAGATGACTGTCCAGGTGAGGGGAGATCTCCTCCCCCCCTGCTCTCCACTGCTCCCTCCTCTCCTCTCCCTTGGGCCCTCTGGGGCCTCCAGAACACCCAGGAGCCCAAGAGAATGAGAGAAAAGGCCCAGGCCAGCTCCAAAAGCCGGGCCCAGAAGTGCACCAGCCACCAGTCCCAGCAGAAGCGCCTCCAGTCCCCCAACATCCCGTAGAGCCACATGGTGGCGTGGACATGGAGCCCACAGCACAATGCCCCTAGGAGGGCAGACAACACCAGCACACGACCCACCACCGACCCTGCCCTCCTACCCCCCGGCCAAGCTTCAACTGCCCTCCCCTCCTCTGGGACAGGTGACTGGGTGGGCGGGTGGCGGAGGCTGGGGAAGACATAGCACAGGAAGCCCAGACAGAGTGCCAGGCCCCAGCAGAGAGATAGAGATTGCAGGGTAACAGGCACGGCTGGGGACAGGGCTGGGGAGAGCAGGTCAGCAGCCAGCAGCAGGGTGCACTGTAATACAGCCAACACAGCCACCAGAGGAGGGCGCTCCAGAGCAGATGGCAGCAGACTCACACCTGCCCCCTTCATGGCGAGCAGCACCAGTGCAGCCTGAGCCCACACCAGTAACGGCAGAGGGAGGTTATAAAGGGCAGTCAATGTAGACCGTGGAAGAATCTTCCTTGTTCCGTATGGGTCAATCAGGCACATAGCTGCCCTGGCTGCGCCCGCCAGGAGGAGGAGGGTGTTGGCCAGGACCAGCGCACCACGGTGAGGGCAGTGCATGCTAGGGGATAGGACCAGAGCCAGGGTCGCTCCAGCCAGGAAGAGCAGGAAGAGGACAGACGAGCCGTAGACATGGAGCCCCCAGGCGAAGCCCAGCGTCCTTCTCAGGTCATCCCACAGGAGAGAGGTGCCGTTGGGTGAAGTTAAGGAGCTGAGAGTGGAGGAGGGAGAGGAGAATGGGTGGAGGTGAGGGCGGCCCAGAGTGGTTCCTCTGATAGAGTGGTTCCTCTGAACTGGGCGGGTGTCATTTTTGGGGATGTACCGCTCTCTGACTATATGTAGAGTAGGGGTGATGTGGAGAGGGGTCATCCCTGGAGGCAGAGAGAGAAATGGTTAATTCATCATATTGAACTGTCCCAAAACATGATTGTTATGATTGACAATAATACTCAAATACACTTTCTTTCATAGAGCAGAACCCAGCTAAAACAAGTGGACACATACAGTGGACCATCTACCCCACTAGAGGGGGCTAATTTCCTATGAGAAGAGTGTATTGAAAGCACAGCAGGTTCTCCTCCACAAGGCAACAAATAACCCACAGGGAGTTGAATATCTTGGCCTTCTTTTCTCCTACCAGGCCAAAGGACACTCAACACTCAATATTTCAACTTTGTCAACAGTCTTTTCCAATGAGGGCAAAAATCACAAAGGGTAATTGTGAAACAGTTCACCTCTTTCAACTCCAAACAGCCCTCACAAACAATCCAAATAGTAAATAGTCTCTCTCCACCTCTTCCTCTCCCTGATAGGAGCTCACTGCTTACTACTAGATTGTGTAATTGATGAGATCATCTCTTGACATAATCAGAAAGTATTCATATCTCCTGACTTATTCCATATTTTGCTGTGTTACAGCCTGAATTCAAAGTGATAAAGTAAAAGCATGTTTTTATCCATTTTTGGAAATGTATTGAAAATTAAATACATAATTATCTAATTTCGTTAAGTATTTACACCCCTGAGTCAACACATGATACAATCGCTTTTGGCAGCATTTCCAACTGTTAGTCTTTCTGGGTAACTCTCTAAGATCTTTGCACACCTGGATTGTACAATATTTGCACATTATTATTTTAAAAGTGACATTTTTGACTTAAATGGGCTTGAAAATATATTGCAGGACTTGAAAATAGCTGTCTAGCAATGATCAACAACCAACTTGGCAGAGCTTGAATATTTTTTTATGAATAATGTGCAAATATTGTACAATATTGTGTGTGTGTGTGCATCTGATGTGTAAGTGTGTGTGATGCGCACACTACTTTCTTAAAGTACATACAGTATGTGTTAAAGATGAGAGGAAAACCTGGATCAGTCTGCTTTCCAACATACATTGGGAGACAGATTCACCTTTCAGCAGGACAATAACACAAGGCAAAATATACACTGTTGCTTACCAAGATGACATTGAATGAGTGGCCTAGTTAAAGTTTTGACTTAAAACAGCTTGAAAGTATATGGCAATACTTGAAATGTCTGTTTAGCAATGACAAACAACCAACTTGACAGAGCTTAAAGATTTAATGTGCATTTAGATAATCATGTGCAATTATTGTACAATCCAGGTGTGCAATCACTTCCAAAGGTTATTCTAACGAATTGATTCAGGGCTATGAATACTTATGTAAATTAGATATTTCTTTATTTAATTTTCAAAACATTTAAACTGTCATTATGGGGTATCGTGTGTACATGGGTGAGAAGAAAATCTATTTAATCCATTTTGAATTCAGGCTGTGACTGTAACGGCGTTCTTCGTTTGTTGAATGAGAGTCGGACCGAAATGCAGCGTGTTGGTTACTCATGTTTTTAATGAAACAATCGTGGTACATGAAATAACTGAATATAAATACAAAAACAACAAAACGGACCGTGAAACCTAATTACACCTATCTGGTGAAACTACACAGAGACAGGAACAATCACCCACGAAATACAAAGTGAAACCCAGGCTACCTAAATACGGTTCCCAATCAGAGACAACAAGAATCACCTGACTCTGATTGAGAACCGCCTCAGGCAGCCAAACCTATGTGACACACACCCCTAATCAGCTACAATCCCAATAAAACCAAAAACCCCACTAAGAATTACAACAAACAATAAACCCATGTCACACCCTGGCCTGACCAACTAATTAACTAAAACACAAAATACTAAGACCAAGGCATGACAGTGACTGAATAAGTCAAGGGGTAGGAAAACTTTCTGAAGGCACTGTAGAATTTGTAGCAAGCAGTGCACTGGGTTAGTCAGATTTGAATAAATAAAAAAGAGCAGATGAACTGGAATGACATTCACTCTCACAAGATGGCCACACCCCCAATAAGCCACGACCACGACTGCATTGAGGCATAGTCGCTGTGCTTCTATGGCTATATGCACCATGCCACTGCCTATTTCATTTGCTCATTCAGCAAACAAGACAGTTCAGTGCCTTTAACACAGTCAACACACCTTTATTTGCCCTTTAAGTTCTGACTGAATGGACGCACATTTGAAAGCGCCAGGACGGTCCCCTTACTTTGTGCTGTTATAATTTATGCTATGAACTCCTGCAATTTCATTAGGGCAGTTCCCCCTAATAGTAAAAAGCTGTCAAAACAATCCAAGCAATGTTCGCAAGGCCTATGGAGCTGCTGGCAGTCTCTGAGGGGCGGAGTAGTAAGTAACTGAACAGCTTGTTTTGAACAATATATATTTAAAACAGGAAAATGTACACATTTACCACACTCTTATGAGCATTTAAACCCAAAAAATATTTATATATATATATATTTTTTATCACGTCGTGATAAAAGAAATGTTATGGACGGCGCACTGTTATGGACGGCACACTGTTATGGACGGCGCACAATTTGCCCAGCGTCGTCCGGGTTAGGGTTTGGCCGGGGTAGGCCATCATTACAAATAAGAATTTGTTTTTAACTGACTTGCCTAGTTAAATAAAGGTTCAATAAAAATAAATGAAAATTTCAGAAATTACAATGAAAATTTTTGAAAAAAATCCTGTATAGCACATAATATATCTGTGGGAATGGAGAATGAAGCACATGACACAAACTGAAACTATCAAAGACCTGCCACAATATCTATCACATATGCCTGTTCCCCCTCCCTTCACACACTCTCTCGCTCTCTCTCTGACACACACACGTACATGTGTTCACACATGAAAATGCACATACATAACACGATCTGCAGTTCAAGGTAAAACAAGCAAATCATTTCC
Organism: Oncorhynchus masou masou; assembly: GCF_036934945.1. Classification (NCBI taxonomy): domain Eukaryota; kingdom Metazoa; phylum Chordata; class Actinopteri; order Salmoniformes; family Salmonidae; genus Oncorhynchus; species Oncorhynchus masou. The sequence goes on along the minus strand of NC_088229.1, from coordinate 46,103,239 downwards.
CCAGAGAGCTCCACCTTATCCTGTTAAGCCCAGTAAAGCCAAAAACACTCCAATCACAATTCCATTCATCCCCTCCAACCACCAGAGCTTAAACACTAAGATAACACTGACCGGGTGGACTACCATAACACAACTTACAATGCATTCGGAAAGTAATTCAGACCCCTTGACTTTTCCCACATTTTGTTACATTACAGCCTTTTCTAAAAAAATTTTTTTTTTAAATCCCTCATCAATCTACACACAATAACCCCATAATCACAAAGGAAAAACAAAGTATTCAGACACTTTACTCTGTACTTTGTTGAAGCACCTTTGACAGCGATTACAACCTTGAGTCTTCTTGGGTATGACGCTACAAGCTTGGCACACCTGTATTTGGGGAGTTTCTTCCATTCTTCTCTGCAGATCATCTCAAGCTCTGTCAGGTTGGATAGGGAGCGTGGCTGCACAACTATTTTCAAGACTCTCCAGAGATGTTCGATCGGGTTCAAATCCGGGCTCTGGCTGGGCCACTCAAGGATATTCAGTAACTTGTCCCGATGCCACTCCTGCATTGTCTTGTCTGTGTGCTTAGGGACGTTGTCCTGTTGGAAGGTGAACTTTGATCCCAGTCTGTGGTCCTGAGCAGGATTTCATCAAGCATTTCTCTGTAATTTACTCCGTTCATCTTTCCCTCAATCGCTGAAAGACATCCCCACAGCATGATGCTGCCACCACCATGCTTCACCGTAGGGATGGTGCCAGGTTTCCTCCAGACATAACACTTGGCATTCAGGCTGTGGGGATGGCATTCTTGGTTTCATCAGACCAGAGAATTTTGTTTGCCGCAGAGATGGTTGTCCTTCTGGAAGGTTCTCCCATCACCACAGAGGAACTCTGGAGCTCTGTCAGAGTTACCATTGGGTTCCTGGTCACCTCATCAAGTTGTAGAAACATCTCAAGGATGATCAATGGAAACAGGATGCACCTGAGGTCAATTTCAAATCTCATAGCAAAGGGTCTGAATAGTTATGTAAATGAGGTATTTCCGTTTTTATTTTGAATACATTTGCTAAAATTTCTAAAAACCTGTTTTCACATTTTAATTATGTGTAGTTAATTAATTGTGTGTAGTTTGACGTGGAAATATTTTTATTTAATCCATTTTTGAATAAGGCTGTAACGTGACAAAATGTAGAAAAAGGTTTAAATACTTTCCAAATGCACTGTATGCTGTCCAAACGAGAAATAGATGGGGTTTGGCTCAACTTTAATCTCAGACAATTTGTAATTGTAAATTCTACCAGTCTCTCCCAGCCTTCTCTAAAGACAAACACACACACACGCACACGTGCGTGCTCACTAGCTGACGCACGCAAGAACGCACACACACTTGGAGAAGTAAAGAAATGGTGAACAGAACACTCAGAGCTCTTTGAGTCCTAAAGGCCAGCTTATACGTGGTCTAACAACATGTCTGTAGACAATTAGATTGCGACTGTCAGTTTCACGGTTGCACAGACAAGAAAAAAGTTTAAAGGCTGGTTTACAGTCCGTCTATCGACATGTCTGTAGACAATTGTCCTAGCGAGATGATTATATCAGCAGTCCAGGTCTCCAAATAGCATTCAGTAAATGTCAACCTAGCAAGCCAGGCAACCAAAAGCTATTTCTAAACAATGCTTTTGTTCATTCTAGCTGGCTAGCCAGTTCAAATAATGACCAGAGTATAGCTGACAACTACTTTTTGTTTATTATTACAGGAAAATAAACCCACATTATTTACAAGGTAATGGTGAGCTTACAGAAAACACCTTACTGCCACAATGTGAAGAAATAAAAAAGTAGTTCATTCTATCTGAGAATTTACAACCGCTGCATCATCTTGTTACAGGAGGATTTGGTCTGGTTGCTGTGGCAGTCTGGTAACCATGACAACATTGCGACAGTCACAGAGACTTTTTTCATGTCTGTGCGACAAGAAAACTGACAGTCGCAGCGATGGTCTACAGACATTCTCACTCGTTGGTCTATCGAACACAATATTCAAGGCACACACAACCTCTCACATTTGTGTAACTCCCTTCTCTTAATTTCTTTGGGACTGGGGGGCAGTTATGAGTAGCTTAGATAAAAAGGTGCCCAGAGTAAACTGCTTGCTACTCAGCCATAAAAGCTAGAATATGCATATAATTAGTAGATTTGGATAGAAAACACGCTGCAATTTCTAAAACTGTTTGAATGATGTCTGTGAGTATAACAGAACTCATATGACAGGCAAAAACCTGAGAAAAAATCCAACCAGGAAGTGGGAAATCTGAGGTTGGTCATTTTTCATCTCATTGCCTATCGAATATACAGTGTCTATGGGGTCATATTGCACTTCGTAAGGCTTCCACTAGATGTCAACAGTCTTTAGAACCTTGTTTGAGGCTTCTACTGTGAAGGAGGGGGGAATGAGGGCCGATTGAGTCAGGGGTCTGGCAGAGTGTCATAAGCTGATCACATGCACTCACGTGAGAATTAGCTGCGTTCCATTGCATTTCTACAGACAAAGGAAATCTGGTTGAAACATTATTGAAGATTTATGATAAAAACATCCTGAAGATTGATTATATACTTCAGTTGATATGTTTCTACAAACTGTAATATGATTTTCCGTCTGAACTTTCGCCTGGACTTTCCCGCGCCTCGTGAGTTTGGATTGTGTACTAAATGCGTGAACAAAAAGGAGGTATTTGGACATAAATGATGGACATTATCGAACAAATCAAACATTTATTGTGGAACTGGGATTCCTGGGAGTGCATTCTGATGAAGATCATCAAAGGTAGGTGAATATTTATAATGCTATTTCTGACTTCTGTTGACTCCATAACATGGCGGATATCTGTATGGCTTGTTTTTGTGTCTAAGCGCTGTACTCAGATTATTGCATGGTGTGCTTTTTCCGTAAAGTTTTTTTGAAATCTAACACAACGGTTGCATTAAGGAGAAGTAGATCTAAAATTCCATGCATAACACTTTCTGCATCTTTCAGCAATGTTTATTATGAGTATTTATGTAAATTGATGTGGCTCTCTGCAAAATCACCGGATGTTTTGGAACTACTGAAAATAACGCGCCAATGTAAACTGAGGTTTTTGATTTAAATATGAACTTTATCGAACAAAACATACATGCATTGTGTAACAATGAGTGTCATCTGATGAAGATCATCAAAGGTTAGTGATTAATTTTATCTCTATTTCTGCTTTTGGTGACTCGGTACTGACCTAACAAACTCTACCGTTGTGCTTTCGCAGTAAAGCCTTGTTGAAATCGGACACTGTGGCTATCTTTAAAATGGTGTAAAATACTTGTGTGTTTGAGGAATTTTAATTATGGGATTTCTGTTGTTTTGAATTTGGCGCCATGCAATTTCACTAGCTGTTGGCGAGGTGGGACGCTACCGTCCCACATATCCCAGAGATGTTATCTACACTCCCCACTTTCTGAGCAGCAGGACTCAGACATGTCCCAGATGTGCTGCTCAAATTTCACAATTGGAGGCACTTGGAAGTCCCCACTCTCTAACACACACACACACACACACACACACACACACACACACACACACACACACACTAACAAGACCAACCCATGTGCCAACACACAAAATACATATGAAAGCACATACTGTATAAGCATCTCTCTGTTTTCATTATTATGAGCCTTTAGTTAACCTATCAACCTCAGTGTTCTGTAAAGAGGCATAGTCGTTCAGTTTCAGTACACTCCTGGGGACAACAGACCAAATGGAGAGTTGTTTAAACGTGGCTCAAATGTTGTCCTGATAGTATCAAAGAGACCCCACGTGTCATTATTTTCCTTTTCTGTCTGCTTTTCCTCTCCTCTACTTCTTCCTGTTCTCCATCACTCTCTCATCCATCTCGTTTTCATTATTAACCGTGTACTTTCTATACCCTTACCAGTCCTTCTGCCTTACTTTATCTTTCACTCACTACCTCCTATGTCCTCCCTATCCCCTTCCATTGTTCAAACTCTCAGCATCACTCTTTAATCCTTTATCTCTTTCTCTTCTATTCTCTACGATCTTAGAATTTGAAGGAACCCTTGGAGATCCTCAAGGAAGCATGGCTAGTCAATGGTTCATATTTGCACCTTCCATTAGTTGTGGGTTTATTGGAGGACCCTTTAATGTTTCAATGTAGCATGGTGTGTGGCTTTCTGATAGATACTTTTTAGCCTACCGTTAGAGTAAATGTAATTCCTGTTAATCTCTTCAGTTGTATTGTCATATTAAGGTTGAACATTGACCGTTTTGTAGCTTCAATGAGGCTTACAGAGGTTTATGAGTTCCCAAGTGCCTAGTCAAATCCCAAACTAGGAATAGTTACTATATGTAGTCAGCTATGTTAATGTTATATTAAAATATGTAATATGCATAAACACTCAATTTTTATAACTTTATTTGTAGTGTACAAACTTAACATGATGAACAGGAATTACATTTACTCTAATGGGTGGCCAAAAATAATTATCTGAAAGCCACACCTCCAATAAGCCACACCTCCATTCTTCTGATATATTTTAAAAATATTTAATCGGTGTAGCAACCCAAAAGGTGTTCCAGGCATATTTACTTTTAAGAGTGTGCTACATTGTTTCTATGCTCTTCTCTCTGTCCATCTTCCTCTCCATCCTGCCTGAGTCTACCCTGGGCACATCCACTTTCCATCCCTCTCTTGCCTACTCTGTCTCTGCCTCTTCCCTCCTTTGAGCCTCTTCCAGGAACTTACAGTAAAAACTCCAGCTGCATAAATAAAAAGGAAACTTAGGCCCAGTCAAAGCGGCTTTTGATTTACACCCAGGGAACTCCAACACCCAAAAGCCTACTTTCTCTACCTGTCTTGGCCGACTGTTTGGTGGTACTGGTAGTTCTTCCTGGTTCAGTAGCCTTTGTCGGTTGATTGGTTGTGCTTATTGAAGTATTTCTGGGTTCTTCTTTTGTTGTCGTCGTATTGGTTTTAGTTGTGGTGGTTGCTCCTTGTGCTGTGGTACTTGGCTGTTGATTGGTTGAGCTGGGAGTGGTTCCCTGAGGTGCCGCTGACTTTGGCTGATGATTGGTTGAGCCAGGAGTGGTTGCTATGGGAGATGGTGATGTCACAGTGGAGGTCTGTCCTACTATTGGTCCGTCTGTGGCTATAGTAGTGTTAGCTGTCATATTACCTGAAGAAAGACACAAGAGACATGAAGCAGCCCCTCTGCTGACAACTACATAAATGTCACTCCAATACTACTCAAAAGATCTAACAACATGATAAAGAACCACTCAGAGATTATAACACAGTACTCAGCTCCAGTTATGGATGAACGTCTACTACTCCACTCGTACTTCTAAAAACATATTCCTCTGAAACTACACTACCAGTCTCATTCAAGGATTTTTTTTATTTATTTGTACTATATTCTACATTATAGAGTAATAGTGAAGACATCACAACTATGGAATCATGTAGTAACCAAAAAAAGTGTTAAACAAATCAAAATCTATTTTATATTTGAGATTCTTCAAAGTAGCCACCCTTTGTGGAATTTCTTTCCTTCTTAACGCATTTGAGCCAATCAGTTGTGTTGTGACAAGGTAGGGGTGGTATACAGAAGACGACCAAAATATATTTTTGATTCTTCAAAGTAGCCACCCTTTGCCTTGATGACAGCTTTGAACACTCTTGGCATTCTCTCAACCAGTTTCATGAGGAATGCTTTTCCAACAGACTTGAAGGAGTACCCACATATGCTGAGCACTTATCGGCTGCTTTTCCTTCACTCTTTGGATCAACTCATCCCAAACCATCTCAATTGGGTTGAGGTCGGGTGATTGTGGAGGACAGGTAATCTGGTCATCTGATGAAACACTCCATCACTCTCCTTCTTGGTCAAATAACCCTGGAGGTGTGTTTTGGGTTAGTGTCTTGTTGGAAAAACAATGATAGTCCCACTAAGCACAAACCAGATGGCATGGCATATTGCTGCAGAATGCTGTGGTAACCATGCTGGTTAAGTGTGCCTTGAATTCTAAATAAATCACTGACAGTGTCACCAGCAAAGCACCCCCACACCATCACACCTCCTCCTTCATGCTTCATGGTGGGAACCACACATGCAGAGATCATCCGTTCACCTACTCTACGTCTTACAAAGACATGGCGGTTGGAACCAAAAATCTCACATTTGGACTCATCAGACCAAAGGACAGATTTCCACCGGTCTACTATCATTTGCTCGTGTTTCTTAGCCTAAGCAAGTCCCTTTTTCTTACTGGTGTCCTTTAGTAGTGGTTTCTTTGCAGCAATTTGACCATGAAATATATGCAGGCTCCTCTGAACAGTTGATGTTGAGATGTGTCTGTCAGTGGAACTCTGAAGCATTTATTGGGGATGCAATCTGAGATGCAGTTAATAACAGAGTTCTGAGGCTGGTAACTCTAATGACCTTATCCTCTGCAGCAGAGGTAACTCTGGGTTTTCCTTTCCTGTGGCGGTCCTCATGAGAGCCAGTTCTATCATAGTGCTTGATGGTTTTTGCGACTGCACTTGAAGAAACTTCAAAGTCCTTGAAATTTTCCAGATTGACTAACCTTTATGTTTAAAGTAATGATGGCCTGTTGTTACTCTTTTCTTATTTGAGCTGTTATTGCCATAATATGGACTTGGTATTTTACCAAATAGGGCTATCTTCTGTATACCACAGCTACCTTGTCACAACACAATTGATTGGCTCAAATGCATTAAGGAAAGAAATTCTACAAATTATCTTTTAACAAGGCACACCAGTTAATTGAAGTGCATTCCAGGTGACTACCTCATGAAGCTGGTTGCGAGAATGCCAAGAGGGTGCAAAGCTGTCATCAAGGCAAAGGGTGGCTACTTTGAAGAATCTTAAATATAACACTTTTTTGGTTACTACATGATTCCATGTGTTATTTCATAGTTTTGATGTCTTCACTGTTATTCTACAACATAGAAAATAGTCTAAATAAACTTATATGTACAGTACCAGTCAAAAGTTTATCTTTAGGTACTCACCTGTCACTACTCCTCCACGGACTGTTGACACCACAGTGACGACTGTCAATCTAATGTCAGGTGACTGTGTGGAAAGGATTGTTTTGGCTGTTGTCAGGGCAGATAGGCGGGGCTGGACAGTGAGGCTGACCGTCGGGGTCATCTGTGCTTCGGCCATCTTGGATGATGGCCCTCCGCTGAAAGCCGTCTGAGCCTGTGGCCGGAACTGTGCCATTCCATCTGACGTTGTCAAGGCAACCGGTGACTCTTTCTTCACAACAGCCATCACTGTAGGGACAAATTCACTTCCTGATCCAGTCATCTGCCAATCATCTACATCCTTTGGTACGATTGGTCCATCAGATTCCCTGCCCCCTGATGTCACTGGCTCAGCACCTGAGGATTTGGTGGGTGGGAGCACGGTTGGTCCTTTGCAGATGCAACCCCACTTGGTTCTGGGGTTACCATAGTACCTGTCCTAGCCTCAACAGAAGTGGACTGGCTTTGGGCAGACCCAATGTTGAGTTTCTGAGAGGGGGAATGGGATTGATTGAGGTCTATAGTTCTAGTCTGTGTTGTGGGAGAGCCCATTTCCCCCCCACCCTGTCCCAGGTCAGAGCCCCCTTCCCCCCTACCGCCTCCCTCTGTGGGCCAATCCGTGTTGATCACTCTGACAGACCCGTCGCTCCGACCTCTGGGACGAGAGGAGGGCAGACTGGGTTTGAGGGATGGCGTGATGACAGGGTCTGGAAGAGAGGAGGATGAGGAGGAGGAGCTCACGATCACCTGGCCAGAAGAGGGATGGAGAGAGGAGAGGAGGAGGAGGAGGAGGGTGAGGATGGATGCAGTGGCCATGGTCTGGCTGTTGAGGGTAATGATTTCTACAGTCCCTCTATTTGTCTTTCCATCCGTCTGTCACACCATCCTCATACTGGGCTCTGTAGACACAGACAGAACAGAGAATGATGGATGAGGTTAACTCAGTATAGGAGTGAATATTGTAACATGTGCGCCACGGCCTCTGGATGCGGGGAATAAAATGTCACTTCCGCAGAGCACACATGATTGCCTCTCCATATTTCCTTTACACATTAACTTCGTACGTACAGCTCTCGGGGACCACACATGAAACCACATAAGCAGCATACACAAATGAATGAATGAATGAATAAATGAGTGAAATAACATATTTCTTTTAACAATCTCCAGTTGGCAACCCATTCCTCCAGTTGGCAACCCATTCCACGGGATTAATTGAAAAACATTTTGGGCTGTCCCCGACTAAAAAATAATCTTTGTCGACCAAAAGTCGTCTGTTCTTTCGACCTGAATTGATTGCTGGACATTTTTAAACGTGTATTTTTCAATATATAGACAATCCTCTCCACACAGTCACCTGACATTCCATATATACTGTATGTGTTTTTATAAAATCAACAATATGCATTGAGCTTGTCTGATGCTTAAAGTTTGCGGTTTGATGAAATAAGACAAATGCCTCAAGAGGGCACCAGATAACCAACCAACCCCCCCCCCCCAAAAAAAAAAAAACTGACCCAGCTATTCTCCTGATTCTGCCATTACTCTCCTGAAGTTGTCAGTAATAGGCTACATGAGGAGTCGGCAACCTTTTTCATGTTCAATTCTTATTTATATTGCCATTTCTACCGATCTGCGTGCCAGTTATGGTTTTCATATGCACATTTTTGTGAAACAGTTTCATTTAATTTATAATAACATCTTCATATTTCAAAATCATTGTCATGTGGTCAATCGAAATTCTATCCAAATCTAAGTAACATCTATTGCCATTTGCCAACTATGTAAAAATAGCCTACATAAAGCCAACAAATAAAAATAGCAGCCTGCAGGTAGAAAATATCCTGATAAAAATAAATATCCTATAAATCCCATTGGCTACACATGGCCTCTCTGCAACAAACTTGAAACATTGTATCAACTATTAAGTTGGGTCCAGCCTGAAGCTTGCACTAGTGAACTTGCTACAATTGTAAAAAAAAAAATCTGGGCTGTCAGGGTTTCCTGCACCAGTGAGCTCGGGACAGACACCGCTGTAGGCAATTTGCGCAAGAGATAAGAAGCAGTGCTTGACTTGGGCAGGAGCTCACCAGAGCTGAGTACCGGCACCTCAAATTTTCTCCTGCTTGAGCTCCTGTTCCTCTTATAGAATATTATTTCAAAAGTATTGTGGAGTTCATGCACCTAAATATAAACAGCACCAGTACCCAAAACGAGTACCGGGACCTATTTCCGTCCAAGTCAAGCACTGATAAGGTAGGCCCATTTTATGACGTTTCCCACTGGATCAGAGCATTACATTTTCCCCATTCACGCTGAGTGGTTATTGAAAGGGAGATATTTTTGAGATATTTAAATATTTTTGAAATACATTGAGGAAATATTGTCATTCTCAATGGATGTAAAAACAGACTTAATTTGCTTGCTGTTTGCTGTGAAGAAAACATGACTGTAGTGGCAGATTCCCTCTTCGTCTGAAGAGGAGTAAGGATCGGACCAAAATGCAGCATGGTAAGTGTTCATGACGATTTATTAAAAACGAACTGAACACTGAAATACAAAACAATGTGATGAAAACCGAAACAGTACCGTGTGGCGACAAACACTCACACGGAAACAAACACCCACAAACCAACAGTGAAACCCAGGCTACCTAAGTATGATTCTCAATCAGAGACAACTAACGACACCTGCCTCTGATTGAGAACCATACTAGGCTGAACACAAAAACCAACATAGAAAGACAAACAGACTGCCCACCCCAACTCACGCCCTGACCATACTAAAACAAAGAATAAAATAACAGAACTATGATCAGAACATGACAGTACCCACCCCCCCAAAGGAGCGGACTCCGGCCGCAAAACCTGAACCTATAGGGGAGGGTCTGGGTGGGCATCTGTCCGCGGACAGAATAACCCACCAACAATGGACCATGCAGCGGCAAAGAACGCAGGACTCATGGATTTGGGAGGAGATTCTGGATGGCGAAGGACCCTGGGCACAGCCAGGGGAATATCGCCGCCCCAAAGCAGAGCTGGCGCCGGTATGAGGAGGCAGCACGGCAGCGTGGCTGGAAGCCTGAGAGGCAGTCCCAAAAATGTATTGGGTGGAGCAACACGGGGAGTGTGGTGAAGCCAGGTAGGAGACCTGCGCCAACTTCCCGTGCTTACCGGAGAGAGAGAGGGACCGGGCAGGCACCATGTTATCTGGTGGAGTGCACAGTCTCCCCAGTGCGTGTGTGCATAGCCCGGTGCGGTACATTCCAGCCCCTCGTATCGGCTGGGCTAGAGTGGGCATCGAGCCAGGTGCCATGAAGCCGGCTTTACGCATCTGGTCTCCAGTGCGTCTCCTCGGGCCGGCGTACATGGCACCAGCCTTACGCATGGTGTCCCCGGTTCGCCAGCACAGCCCAGTGCGGGCTATTCCACCTCGCCGCACTGGCCTGGCTAACGGGAGCATTCAACCAGGTAAGGTTGGGCAGGCTCGGTGTTCAAGAGCTTCAGTGCGCCTGCACGGTCCGGTCTATCCAATGCCACCTCCATGCACCAGCCCTGCGGTGGCAGCCCCCCGCACCAGGCTGTCTCTCCGTCTCATCCCTACAGGTGCTCCCGTCTGTCCTGAGCTGCTAGCATCTCCCGTCTGTCCTGACAGAGCCGCCAGTCAGCCAGGAGCTGCCAGAGCCGCCAGTCAGCCAGGAGCTGCCAGAGCCGCCAGTCAGCCAGGAGCTGCCAGAGCCGCCAGTCAGCCAGGAGCTGCCAGAGCCGCCAGTCAGCCAGGAGCTGCCAGAGCCGCCAATCAGTCCGGAGCTGCCAGAGCCGTCAATCAGTCCGGAGCTGCCCCTCAGTCCGGAGCTGCCCCTCAGTCCAGTGGGGCCTTTAATTAGGGTCTTAGGCCCAAGGTCGGAGGTGAGGGTCATCACTCTAAAGAGGCCCGTGAAGAGGGCAATGACTATGGTAGAGTGGGGTCCACGTCCCGCGCCAGAGCCGCCACCACCACGGCCAGATGCCCACCCAGACCCTCCTCTATAGGTGGCCGGAGTGGTACTGTCACACTCTGACCATGATTTGCGTTGTTTGTTTCTATGTTTTGTTTGGTCAGGGTGTGATAGGAGTGGGCATTCTATGTTGTATGTCTAGTTTGTCTATTTCTATGTGTTTTGGCCTGATATGGTTCTCAATCAGTGGCAGGTGTTTGTCGTTGTCTCTGATTAGGAGCCATATTTAGGTAGCCTGTGTTGTATTGTAGTTCGTGGGTTATGTGTAGTTGCCTGTGTCTGCACTCGTTGTCATAGCGTCACGTTCGTGTTTTTGTTTAAGTGTTCCTCGTGTTTTTTCGTCATTCAATAAAATAATAGACTACTCCATACGCCGATCGTGACAATTACTTTGAGAAGCTCCACAGGTCATTAGTGGTGGTGCATTAAGCCAATCAGAAATACCATCTGATCCCCAAACGGGCACATTTACATGCCTACATTTGCGTGCAGGCCACGTAGCCTATCGGCCTACTTCTATGTGTGCGTGACCTTACTCAACATTGACAGGAGCGCTCTAAACAAAAGACAATGACTAAATTGACAAAACTTGTAAATGGAATTAAATAAACCAAAACTTGTTTCTCACAAGTGTGGCATAGGTTGTGCGCTCCGCAATCAACGTGTCCACTCCAACAATGACAACAGGAAGTCTGGAATAATAAAATATTATAATAAATTATTAAAATATTAAAATAAATTACTGTAACCAAAGTAACAAACATTGTGGATTATAAATTATAGAAATTAACGGTAAATGTACATCTGGTGATATATGTAATGGGGAATTGATATACACTAATAATCAAATGCAAACAATTCACACAACGGAGTTATGAATCAATGAATGTGCACAAATTGTCGGGAGACAGCGCATTCTGGAAAGAGAAATGCAGTGTGCATCTGGGTGCATGGTCAATCTGACGTCTGCATTGGCCATGCAGCATTTACGGGGATATGGACTCAGCAGAAGTCAGGGTATTCATACTTCTTGCGCTTTGCAGAGCAGTGCAGAGCTGTTGTCAAGGAAGCGAGTTTGTGTTTATACAAGATGTACCGCCCCCACCTACAATCAACCAATCATGTCAATGCGGAGTTACAGTATATGGAGCCCTTCACATTGTTACAAAATTTGGGAGGCAATCTCGGTCGAACAACAGCCTAATGACCAAACAATTGACCAGTCGACTAATTGGGGTCAGCCATACAAACATTACAATGGTCATGGTGTTAACCCCGGTGTCCTGGCTAAATTCCCAATCTGGACCTCATACCATCACGGTCACCTAATCATCCCCAGCCTACAATTTTCTCATTCACCCCACTCCTCTCCCTGGTTATTCCCCAGGTGGTTGCTGTAAATGAGACGGTATTCTCAGTCATCAGTAAAATAAGGGTAAAAAAACAGATATTGTTCCCGTGCAGTGCACACCTAATAAAGACTGAAAAGGAAATCAATACATAATAGGAGATAAGCAATATTCGTATTTATTTAACCCTTATTTTACCAGGTCAGTTGACTGAGAACACATTCTCCTTTACAGCAAACACCTGGGGAATAGTTACAGGGGAATGAATGAGCCAATTGGAAGCTGGGATTGATTAGGTGGCCATATTGGGAATATAGCCAGAACGTGGGGTTTTACACCCATACTCTTCCGATAAGTGCAATGGCCCAGTCTGTAATCCCCACGTCTCAAGCTGACCACCATCATTCCTGTTCCCAAGAACTCTAAGGCTACCTGCCACAATGACTACCGCTGTAGCACTCACATCTGTAATCATGAAGTGCTTTGAAAGGCTGGTTATGGCACACATCAACTCCATCATCCCAGACACCTTAGACCCACTCCAGTTTTCCTACCGCCCCACAGATCCATTGACGATGCAATCTCAATTGCACTCCACACTGCTCTCATCCACCAAGATAAGAGTAATACCTATGTGAGAATGCTGTGCATTGACTGCAGCACAGCGTTCAACAACATAGTTCCCTCCAACCTCGCCTCCATACTTGGGACCCTAGGACTGAACACATCCCTCTGCAACTGGATCCTGGACTTCCTGACAGGCTGACCCCAGGTGGTGAGGTGGGTGTGGACATCCCAGTACATCAATAGGGCCGAGCTCCTTGCCATCCAAGACCTATATATCAGGCGGTGTGAAAGGAAGTAACAGAAAATTGTAACTAATTTCAGGAAACCAGGCGTATGTCACGAGTCACGACTTAACAGTAGAGGCATTTGAACGTTTATTTACATTTTTTATCAAAATGCGTTATTTGGCAGAAATGTGCCAGGTTAAAAACAAACTAGTATGCCATCTGTAAATACGAATAAAGTTGTTAAATTAATAGACTAGTTGGTTTAGCCACATAAAAAGACAGGAACCTTCCCGCTAGCCATGATTGGCTGAGATAATGAATGGGCTGGACATGCCGAGAGATGAGTTTGGATTGGTCTGCCGTCTTCCGTCTTTAAAATTAGCTGCAGTTTTTTCTAAAGATACAACGTTAGACATGGAGAACTGCAAATGTGTTGCTACTGCTCTCCATAACATTGCTGCCCTGAATTTATCAAGCGCTATCGACAAAGGTCAGTGGGAAAAGGTTGTAATGGACTACTTTCAGGAGGATGATCGTACCATGCTGGCTTCTCTGACTCTGAAAATGAATCAGACCATGTGAACCTGAGTGACTTGACACAACGGGACATGCAAGCTGTACAAACTAAAAAGAAACGACAGGATGTTTTATTTAATGAAAGGGGTCTGTGGTGAAGCGTTCATCCATGTATACGGGTAAGAGTCTAGCTACAACACGCCTGACTCTCCTCCACCAGTCATACAAGGAGAATGGTCTAATGTCTCCCATCAAAAAGAGAGTTGGCCCAAACAAGCACTTGTTCAGAGTGAGCGGTCTGTCTACCAGAAGATGGTTGCTGACTGCAAGACCACCTGTCAAGACCTGCAGTTGTCTCTGGGGGCCCCTACTGAACCAGCAAGCAAGACATCAGGATGCATTACAGCTTTGATTTCCTCTTTTATACTGATTAAGGACAGAGATGGAGATACACACACACACACACACACACACAATATATATAATTGGAAAGTAGGCAAATACCTTTCACCGAGCTGTGTAAAGACAGACTGACAGGGGTGAGACAATATATTTTATTTATCTTTATGTTATTTTGTTGTTTCCAGGTGCACCGTCCTTCTGACCCTATGCAGCCAGGTCCCATCTCCTTTTTAAATCCTCACTAGTGTGGCTTGTTTGGTGTCTGCTGTGAAGGAATACCACAACAAGTCAACTACTTGATTGATGAAGGCATGTCATCCAGCAAAGGCAGCCGCCCAGTCATCAACTGCATGCACTATTTTGTCACCAACTACGGAGTTGGGGAAACACATGTGGACCTGAATTGTGATAACTGCAGTGGCCAAAACAAGAACAAGTTTGTGCTCTGGTATTGTGCCTGGCGGACCATGCACAAGCTCCAACACAGTCTGGACCTTCAGTTCCTGATCACAAGCTTGCCTCCGACTGGTGCTTCGGCCTCATCAAGCAGCACTTCAGAAAGACCAGAGTGACCACTTTGTCTGAGATTGCTGGTGTTGTGAAGCACAGCACGGAGACGGGTCAACATCCCACAGCTGGTTGGACTGGAGGATGGCACGGTGCTGGTTGAAAGCTATGGCTGGCAACAACACCTGACACTGTACATTAGGCCGCTGCTATAGATCTAGCAGTACCAGCACTTCAGGTGAATATCATTTTTATTGCATTGTATGAGGTTATTATTATTATCTAACCTTGGGAGGTGAATTGATGTTATGCAAGGTTGTAATGTCTTCTATGTTTTTTTGTTATTTCCTGTTTTACAGCTTCGATGCTCTGGAGCCTGGTGTTGTTGTCGCCAAAAAGGGTTCAGACTCAGTCAAGACCAGTTTTCAGCTGCTGTGCAACACTGACATCCTTCCTGTCATAGATGGTCTGCCTGTACAAGCACCACCTGGACTGGACACAGCTAAACAAACTTATATTTTTGAGAAGTGTAAGAGCAATTACAAGATTATGTTATAATACTGTTATTGCATCAAATGGTTGTTTTATGCAACAGAATAATGGGTTGCTAGAACACTCATCTGGGTGTGTTCTACTGAGGATTTACTGAGATTTAACACTGGCAGGAGATTTACGATGTCTTTTGGGTGATAAAACCTAAAGAGACTGCATTCCAGAGCATGAGTTAATGTTTATGTTCTATATGGTACCAGGGAGAGATGACACCAGGGCCAGACCCTGGTTTTTACACAATGAAAATAGTTTTTACAGCAGATACTGTCTACTGTGAATTATAAGTATCTTTCATACAAATCTTAACCTTGTGACCCATTCCATACATCTGTTGTTTGTCATGTAGACTGAAGGGGGTGTATATTGGCTGTAAAATACCTTTATCTCGGGGCTAAGAGTGATTCGTCGACCAGCCATCATTATTGTAGAGCACTCAATCAATTCACTTTATATGTGTGTGTTGTATCCCATATTAATAAGTGAATAAAGATTTAGTTTAAGTATGACTCTGACTTGTGTGATAAGTTTCTCTCTCATTTGAGGGTGAATAAATTAACCACAGAAGATCAGGGAATTTTGCAACGAAGAGGCTATAGACATCACATACCCTGCACCAAAGTCAAGGGCAGGACAGAAACAGGCTCTCCAAATACAGATTCCATTGTTCATGTGTGGTTCGGATGGACCAGTTCATCACTGGGGGCAAGTTCCCAGTCATCAGCACTATCTGCAGTGCCTCTATTCACATGACTCTCTCATAACACACTTGAACATCTGAACTTTCATGTGCCTTAATTTCAAACTTGTAAGCCATCTATAAATACAAATGAAATTGTTAAATTACGAGCCTAGTTGGTTTAGCCACAGAAAAAGTCAGCAACCTTCCTGCTAGCCATGATTGGCTGAGATAATGAGTGGGCTGGACATGCTGAGAGATGAGTTTGGATTGGTCTTCCATATAGCACGCTTCTGTCTTTTTGATCTGCTCAGTTTGTCTAGGTAGTCCTGTGTAACGCAGCTTTTTAAAAATGTATTGTGTAGTAAAACTGCATAAGTGTTGCTCTCCACTTTCTGGAGGACGGAGACACCTGTCACCGGATGACATCTTCAAACTAAGAGTAACCATGGCATCTGACAGGAGACGCGTCTATCCATGAATGATGTATACGGGTAAGATAGTCTAGCCAGCTACATTTTCAGATATTACAAGTTTCTAACAAGTTACAAGTTTCTATTTTGACAGAAAGTGGTTTATTTCAAGTTAAAGTGTACTGTTAGCTAGCTAGCTAACTAATGTTACGTGTATGAACGTATTATTCGTATCTCAGAGCAATTTGCTTGGCAAGCTATAGCCTAATGTTAGCTAGCTAACATTGAAGCTGGTTGGTTAGCTACCTGCAGATTCATGCAGGGTAGTAACATCATAAATTGGGATTATGGTCCATTGTTTACCTAGCTAGCAAGCTACATGTCTTAACAAAAGACTGTGCAAGTAACCATTTCGGGTGCATTTGTAAATTCAGTCTGGCCATCAACTCCGATTTCAGAGCACTCTCGCCTGAGTGTGCCGGAGTGCAGAATAACTGATGAATTTACAAACGCTCAACACCTGTTCAATATAGCCAGTGTCAGTGAATGTATGCAAAAAATGGAATTCAATTGTTACCAGCAGCACAGTTACATTCACAAATGCTCGGGATCACATGAAAACAACCTAACCAGCTCTGCTAGGGTGAGTAAAATGTTAAGAGTGGGGTGTTCTCATTTGTGTCTGGAAATAACAAGCAACCTATCCAGTGTTAGCCAGTTAGCTTGGGTGCTTGACTGCCATTGTGCTGTCAGGACGTTCTGATCAACCCTACTCATCGGCCATCGGTCACTGAATTCTTCCAGAGGCTTAAGCGGCACGACACCAGCACACACACAGAGGGGTGTGGTGTATAGTTACAGTGAGTCATGACACACAAACAAACAATGAAATGTGTACACACACACCGGACCTTCGCCTGCAATTTAAATTGCATAATGCAGAAAGCCTGCATAATGACCAGAGCAAAGGAACAAAATAGGTTTCGCTCCTCCAATGCAGATGGGCACTACTCTGTCTCTCTATTTGTATCCCTTTATATCTTATTGGCTCCTTGTATGTCTCTTTCTCTCAGCCTCTGACACAATACCTCTCTTCTCTCTAGTACAGTTGAAGTTGGAAGTTTACATGTACCTTAGCCAAATACATTATGTTCAGTTTTTCACAATTCCTGACATTTAATCCTAGTAAAAATTCCCTGTCTTAGGTCAGTTAGAATCACCACTTTATTTTAAGAATGTGAAACGTCAGAATAATAGTAGAGGAAATTATTTATTTCAGCTTTTATTTATTTCACCACAGTCCCAGTGGGTCACAAGTTAACATACACTTAATTAGTACTTGGTGGCATTGCCTTTAAATTGTTAAACTTAGGTCAAACGTTTCGGGTAGCCTTCCAAAGGCTTCACACATTAAGTTGGGTGAATTTTGGCCCATTCCTCCTGACAGAGTTGGTGTAACTTAGTCAGGTGTGTAGGCTTCCTTGCTCGCACACGCTTTCTCAGTTCTGCCCACATATTTTCTATAGGGTTGAGGTCAGGGCTTTGAGATGGCCACTCCTATACCTTGACTTTGTTGTCCTTAAGCCATTTTGCAACAACTTTGGAAGTATGCGTGGGGTCATTGTCCATTTGGAACCAAGCTTTAACTTCCTGACTGATGTCTTGAGATGTTGCTTCAATATGTCCACATAATTGTTCTTTCTCATGATGCCATCTATTTTGTGAAGTGCACCAGTCCCTCCTGCAGCAAAGCACCCCCACAACATGATGCTGCCACCCCCGTGCTTCACGGTTTAGATGGTGTTCTTCGGCTTGCAAGCCTCCCCTTTTTCCTCCAAACATAATGATGGTCATTATGGCCAAACAGTTCTATTTTTGTTTCATCAGACCACAGGACATTTCTCCAAAAAGTACGATCTTTGTACCCATGGGGATTTGTAAATCGTAGTCTGGCTTTTTTTTATGGCGGTTTTGGAGCAGTGGCTTCTTCCTTGCTCAGCGGCCTTTCAGGTTATGTCGGTATAGGACTTGTTTTAATGTGGATATAGATACTTTGTACCTGTTTCCTCCAGCATCTTCACAATGTCCTTTTCTGTTGTTCTGGGATTGATTTGCACTTTTTGCACCAAAGTACGTTCATCTCTACTAGACAGAATGCGTCTCCTTCCTGAGCGGTATGACGGCTGCGTTGTCCCATGGTGTTCATACTTGCGTACTATTGTTTGTACAGATGAAAGTGGTACCTTCAGGCGTTTGTAAATTGCTCCCAAGGATGAACCAGACATTTCTGAGGTCTTGTCTGATTTCTTTTGATATTCCCATGATGTCAAGCAAAGAGTTCACTGAGTTTGAAGGTAGGCCTTGAATTACTACCACAGGTGCACATCCAATTGACTCAAAATATGTCAATTAGCCTATCAGAAGCTTCTAAAGCCATGGCCTCATTTTCTGTAATTTTCCAAGCTGTTTAAAGGCACAGTTAACTTAGTGTATGTACACTTCTCACCCACTGGAATTGTGATATAATTCACTGTAAGTGAAATAATCTGCCTGTAAAACAATTGTTGGAACAATTACTTGTGTCATGCACAAAGTATATGTCCTAACCAACTTGCCAAAACTATAGTTTGTTAACAAGAAAATTGTGGAGTGGTTGAAAGATGAGTTTTAATGACTCCAACCTAAGTGTATGTAAACTTCTGACTTCAACTGTATATGTGAACTCTTATTCTATTTCTCCCAGCCTCTTTCTACACTTTCTCTCTATACCTCGATTACTAATACTATTCTCTGTTCAACTGCTCATGAACAACACATGCGTGAAGTGGTTATGGGAGTGACACGTGAGTAAGTATGTTTAAGGATGCCGTGTGTGCGCGTGCATGCGCGTGTGTGTGCAGTTGTGTGCACCATCATGGAAGAGAGTGAACATATGTGAGCCAGTGTTCATACATATGTGTAATTGTAAATCTCAACGGAGATCTTGTCAATAATGTGTGTTTTAAGACGTCCGCATGCTTCCCATCCGATACAGTTCGGAACAGATAGTGCATATATTATGACAACATTGAGACATTTATGTTTGTTTTTGTCACGCCCTGGTCTTAATATTTTGTGTTTTCTTTATTATTTTGGTCAGGCCAGGGTGTGACATGGGTTTATTATGTGATGTGTTTTGTCTTGGGGTTTTGGTAGGTATTGGGATTGTGGTATAGTGGGGTTGTTTAGAAAAGTCTATGGTTGCCTGAAGTGGTTCTCAATCAGAGGCAGGTGTTTATCGTTGTCTCTGATTGGGAACCATATTTAGGCAGCCATATTCATTGAGTGTTTCGTGGGTGATTGTTCCTGTCTCTATGTTTTGTTGTCACCAGATAGGCTGTTTAGGTTTTCTCACGTTTATTGTTTTGTTAGTATATTCATGTATAGTTTCTTTATTAAAGAACCATGAATAGAAACCACGCTGCATTTTGGTCCGATCCTTGCTACACCTCCTCTTCAAAACCATTACAGTTTTGGTCTTCAGCAAGGGTTTTTTTTTTAGCTGTTCGTATACGCAAACATTTTCTCGAGGCAAGCCGAATTCGGTAGCCAAGTCTACTCCCCTTCCTCGTGATTGGTCAACGAGTGTTAAGTGTTTTCATGCAACAACAAAAAATTACTTTGGAAATACTGCACCAAACATATCAGTTAGATGTAAAAGTGTGCCACTAAGATCTCCTCAGCAAAAACGTAAAAACATTTATTGAGTAACATTTTGAGGAAGTGTATTCTGGCTACAGTACTATTTGGTGTTTTTTCAAGTTTTTCAAGCGAAGGTCTTTTAAGGGAGTATGAGAGAACACTCATTCGGTTCACCTAGCCGGGTTCGGCTTGGTGCCAAGCAAACCGAAGCCTGCTGACGCCTTTAGCGAGGTATAATGGAAGAGAGAAACACAGAAAAAGAGAAACACACACACACAGAGAGAGAGAGGGTAATAAATAGTTATGTCTCTATCTCCACCTCCTCCGAGTAGTATCGCTGTTTAATTTCCTTCTCCCACTCAACCATCTGTTTTTCTCAGACCCCAGCCTTCTATTGGCCAATCCACCTACAATGAATCACTGTTCCCTTGTTCAGGTGGTGTTATTTCAACATGGTGTGGGAGGGGAGATAGGGGCAGTGAAGATAGAGAGATAGGCAGAAGCAGAATAGAAGGATGTCAAACATAGATAAAGGGGTATGAGTTGAGATCACAGTGGAAAACAGAAGAACATGAAAAACCTGTTTCAGACATAAGGAAGTGGATGGCTGCAAACATTCTACTTTTAAACTCGGACAAAACAGAGATGCTTGTTCTAGGTCCCAAGAAACAAAGAGATCTTCTGTTGAATCTGACAGTTAATCTTGGTTGTACAGTCGTCTCAAATAAAACTGAAGGATCTCGGCGTTACTCTGGACCCTGATCTCTCTTTTGATGAAGATATCAAGACTGTTTCAAGGACAGCTTTTTCCATCTACGTATCATTGCAAAAATCAGAAACGTTCGGTCCAAAAATGACGCAGAAAAATGTATCCATGCTCTTGTTACTTCTAGGTTAGACTAGAAGTAACTTCTAGGTTAGACTTCCGGCTACCCGGATAAAGCACTAAATAAACTTCAGTTAGTGCTAAATACGGTTGCTAGAATCCTGACTAGAACCAAAAAATTTGATCATATTACTCCAGTGCTAGCCTCTCTACACTGGCTTCCTGTCAAAGCAAGGGCTTTCAAGGTTTTACTGCTGTTTTACTGCTAACCTACAAAGCATTACATGGGCTTGCTCCTGCCGTACATACCTACACGTACGCTACAGTCACAAGACGCAGTCCTCCTAATTGTCCCTAGAATTTCTAAGCAAACAGCTGGAGGCAGGGCTTTCTCCTATAGAGTTCCATTTTTATGGAATGGTCCGCCTACCCATGTGAGAGAGGCTGACTCGGTCTCAACCTTTAAGTCTTTACTGAAGACTCATCTCTTCAGTAGGTCATATGATTGAGTGTTGTCTGGCCCAGGAGTGTAAAGGTGAACGGAAAGGCTCTGGAACAACGAGCCGCCCTTGCTGTCTCTGCCTGGCCGGTTAGGATTCTTTGCCTCTAACCCTATTACAGGGGCTGAGCCACTGGCTTACTGGTGCTCTTCCATGCCGTCCCGAGGAGGGGTGCATCACTTGAGTGGGTTGAGTCACTGATGTGATCCTTCTTGTCTGGGTTGGCGCCCCCCCTTGGGTTGTGCCATGGCGGAGATCTTTGTGGGCTATACTCAGCCTTGTCTCAGGATGGTAAGTTGGTAGTTGAAGATATCCCTCTAGTGGTGTGGGGGCTGTGCTTTGGCAAAGTGGGTGGAGTTATATCCTGCCTGTTTGGCCCTGTCCAGGGGTATCATCGGATGGGGCCACAGCGTCTCCTGACTCCTCCTGTCTCAGGCTCCAGTATTTATGCTGCAGTAGTTTATGTGTCAGGGGCTAGGGTCAGTCTGTTATATCTGGAGTACTTCTCCTGTCTTATCCAGTGTCCTGTGTGAATTTAAGTATGCGTTCTCTAATTCTCTCTTTTTCTTTCTTTCGCTTTCTTTCTTTCTCTCTCTTGGAGGACCTGAGCCCTAGGACCATGCCTCAGGACTACCTGGCATGATGACTCCTTGCTGTCCCCAGTCCACCTGGCCGTGCTGCTGCTCCAGTTTCAACTGTTCTGCCTGCGGCTATGGAACCCTGACCTGTTCACCGGACGTGCCACCTGTCCCAGACCTGCTGTAGGCTCAGGATCAGGGCATGCAGAAAAGGTCAAAACCAGGATAACTAGAAAACAGGAATAATCAAGAGACAGGAACAGAGGGAAAAACGCTGGTAGGCTAGACAAACCTAAATGAACTGGCAACAGACAAACATAGAACACGGGTATAAATACACAGGGGATAATGGGGAAGATGGGTGACACCTGGAGGGTAGTAGAGACAATCACAAAGACAGTTGAAACAGATCAGGGTGTGACATCTTGCCACAGATTTTCAAGCCTATTTAATGTAAAATTGTAACTAGGCCACTCAGGAACATTTAATGTTGTCTTGGTGAGCAACTCCAGTGTATATTTGGCCTTGTGCTTTAGGTTACTGTCCTGCTGAAAGGTTAATTTGTCTCCCAGTGTCTGAAAGCAGACTGAACCAGGTTTTCCTTTAGGATTTTGCCTGTGGATAGCTCTGTGCATAACTCCTTAATCCTTGCCGGTGACAAGAATAGCCATAGCATGATGCAGCCACCACCATGCTATGAAATTACCATGCTTGTTGTGTTGGATTTGCCCCAAACATAACACTTTGTATTCAGGACATAAAGTTAATTTTTTGCAGTTTTACTTTAGTGTCTTTTTGCAAACAAGACATTTTTTTGAATATTTTTTTATTTTGTACAGACTTCCTTCTTTTCACTCTGTTAATTAGGTTAGTATTGTGGAGTAACTACAATGTTGTTGATTCATCCTCACTTTTATCCTATCACATCCATTAAATTCTGTAACTGTTTTAAGTCTCATGGTGAAATACCGGAGTGGTTTCCTTCCTCTCCGACAACTGAGTTAGGAAGGACGCCTGTATCTTTGTAGTGACTGGGTGTATTGATACACCATCCGAAGTGTAATTAATAATTGCACCATGCTCAAAGGGATATTCAATGTCTGTTTATTTTTTTTACCCATCAATAGGTGCCCTTCTTTGCGAACCATTGGAAAACCTCCCTGGTCTTTCTGTGCTTAAAATGCTCAACTGAGGGACCTTACATATAATTGTATGTGTGAGGTACAGAGATGAGGTAGTTATTTAAAAATCGTGCTAAAAACTATTATTGCAGACATAGTGAGTCCATGCAACTTATGTGACTTGTTAAGCACATTTTTTACTCCTGAACTTACTTAGGCTTGTCATAACAAAAGTGTTGAATATAAACACATTTCAGCTTATTTTTTCATTTCTAAAAACATAATTCCACTTTGACATTGTGGGGTATTGTATGTAAATATCAATTTAGTCTATTTTAAATTCATGCTGCAACACAACAAAATGTGGTGAAAGTCAAGGGGTGTGAATACTTTTTGAAAGCACTGCTATCTCTTCTACAAATAGAGAAACAGGTGCAAACTCTTATTTCCAAAACCGAATGGGTTCCAAAAATCACAGGCAAAAATCAGGATGAATTCCTTAAGCTCAAACTAAATGTCTAAATCTGAAAAACCAAACTCTCTTTGTCTATATTTCATACACACACATACACATTTTTGTCAGACTCCAGAGAGTGAGGGTCTGAAATGTCCATACCTTTTAGTGATTATTTTTAGAAACAGAGACAAGCCTATTTGTGGACAGAGGGATCTCTGAGTTTGCCCGAGAAAGCCCCAGTCTGAACGGTGACATACTGGCCTCCATATGCGTGTGTGTGTGTGTGTGTGTGTGTGTGTGTGTGTGTGTGTGTGTGTGTGTGTGTGTGTGTGTGTGTGTGTGTGTGTGTGTGAGAGGGAATGGGGGAGTCTGTGAATGTGAAGGTGGCACAGGAAGACTGGAACTGGATATTGACAGAAATAATGTGACATAGAGAGAGAAAGAATGAGTGTGAGAAAGAGAGTGACAAAGAGAGAACAAGTGGGAGAAAGAGAGAGTGGGAGACTGAGATGGGGAGAGAGAAAGAGAAAAGATAGGAATAATGATCAAGAGACTAATAATAGCAGACTTGTGGACAGTGGGAGAGAAAGTGAGAATCAAGAGAGGAGTACGAGAGAGGCATAGAGCAAGACGACAGTTATAGACAGAGAGTGTAGTGAGAGAGTGATAGAGAGAGAGAGGGACAGACATATAGTACTAGAGAGCTGTGTCATGAAGGGACACAGAGCGATTCCACAGTCCAACAGAACAGTTCAAGTATTACTGCATATTATTATAAATGTATGGCCTGTTAGCGTGTCATGTAGGGGAGAGGTGAGAGAAATGTGTGTGTGTGGGGTAAAGTACGTGGTCAATTCGACCGCTAAGATTCCACCATCGTGCAGGAATGTAAACAAACCACTTACTATCAGACCAGACCCTCCCTCCACCGACACACACACACACTAACTCACTCACAGTGTTCCCAACACCTCTAATTACCTGTAATGCCCTATCTCTGTCTCAATACCATGTTGAGAAAACATGTGGAGTAATAAATACATTAACCGTTTGAATGATCCAATAATAGGCGATACATGCAGTATTTGTGCACCTACAGTATCATGACAGTTATCTCCATAATGTGAAGTATTTAAGGACGTGGTAAAAGGCACTCTATTACGGATATAGACACACCATCATGAACCAGCACTAAAGGTTGTTGACCCTCTGCCACTCTGTCTAGGGCTATAACCCTGTCCAATGTGACTTTGACCACACAGAAGAATCAGTCACATGATGAAGCCTTAGAGAGGTGTTCATTGCTCCACTGAGTTAGGCTTGCTATTGTGGCTCCAGAACCAATAATCTGAGTCCTGCTGTCCCGTTGTGATCTCTGGATGAGGAAGATATTCAGCGAGGTCTGAGGTGGACATCTTTCTCTGATGTTCTCCTCTTCTAAGACGAGCCACAGTTCACTCGAACAGGGAGTTATTTTAACTGCAGATAGACACTGATGCACACACGCACGCATGCACAGACACAAGCACTTGCACACACACACACAGGTAAAATGTGGGTCGTCTTGGCAACACTAATGAGTGAAGTATACAGAGGATCATACCCATGGAACCCCCAAACCTACATTTGCTGTGACCACGACCGGTTTAGATGTGAATACAGAAAGAGTAGAGAGACACACAGAAAACACACTCTAATTGGCAGAGGAGGAGGAGTCTGCCAATCCCAAAATGAGTCACTGACATATCAAGAGAAAAACTGTTGATGCACAACCAATTTTGCACCTTGGTGTATTCCACTATTCTTCCTTGCTTATGTCGCTTATGACTACACACGTATTCTGTCTGTTGTTCTTAAGTGTTTTGTAACAATTCTCAATGTTCTGCCTGTGTTCTGTCTATTGCTCTCTCAGTATAGGTTTTGGGGTTTGTTGTGAGTAATGTTCTATGTCTGCTGTGTGTTTTGTCAGTCAGATATGTTAACTATTCTGTCCAGTGATCCGGGTAAACAGCATCAATGTAACAGTATAGCTTCCGTCCCTCTCCTCACCCCTACCTGGGCTCGAACCAGGGACTCTCAGCACACATCGACAACTGACACCCACGAAGCATCGTTACCCATCGCCCCACAAAAGCCGCGGCCTGCAAGGGAAACAACTACTTCAGGTCTCAGAGCGAGGGACGTCACCGATTGAAACGCTATCAGCGTGCACCTCGCTAACTAGCTAGCCATTTCACTCCGGTTACACATGTCTGTGGACATTGGGAGCTGAAGTGGAAATCGCCCACTAGGGGCAACAATGAGCATCTGCCTATGATTCAAAAGGTTGCCAGATTGAATACAGCTATTTGAGATTTTAGTCTTTAGCCTATCACAAACCTTAACCATTCTGAGTTAATGCCGAAACTTAACCTTAAACACTTGTGTCATGTTTAAGAAACATGGATGAATGTATAATTGTGACATGAGACTGTGAGAGCTAGTTGCATAAACACACACAACAGGCTACCAGCTAGAGGACAGACCTCAGTTTCATAGGAGCACGTGTAAACCACACACACACACACACACACACACACACACACACACACACACACACACACACACCAACCATAGGCTATTTGTGCATTCCACATTTACAATCAAGATCTCAATCATATTCTCATTGTGTGTCCAACTCACCCCTTCTCTTTCTTATAGTAAATTGGGCATCTGGGTCTGTTAGTATTTAAAGATGAGTAGGACGTCGTGAGGATAATAGTCTGGCGTAGTATCAGGTGGCCTATCATCGCATCATTGGGAGGAGAGGAACGTCTGTCCTTGCCCGTTTTTCCCGAAAGGTTGGTCTAGGCTACAGAACCGACGATGCAGCCAACTGGCAGAGAATGTCGGCAGCAGCCTGTCCCCACGGTGCCCGACAGCTCAGAGATTCCCAACGATAGAAAAACGACCACAGCCACTCAAATATTTCGATTTCATTCATTCACATTGACAAAATGTGGCACACATAGCCCGAAATAATACTCATTATATTATAAAAGGCATATGAATATGGTATCTTTAAGCGCGCGTGTATGGCTAAATTATCCATTAATAATTCATTGCCTGTCGAATTTTCTCCTCTGTTCATACAGTTGTTATGTATCTCAAACTCGCCTTTCATCATTCCCAATGTACCTGCGCTCCTGTGTCCTGTCCTCAGATATTACGTCCTCTGCGTCAGATTATGAGTCGTGCATGCATGTCGCCACGGGTACGGATGCGTATCCACAGCCCTCTGTCTCACAATTCCACCTCTGGTGAGCAGCAAGCTATAGGCTAAAATGCATAACAAGTCTTCTGTTGATTTTGACTTGGATTCCCAACGCCAGTTCTCTCTACGACAAATCAAACCAGCAGGAGCAAGCGCGCTAATTCACGCACCCTTCAGATTGCTCAATCTCTCGCTGCCTCTCTCTTTCTCCCTCCCCCTCCGGTTTACATGCATATCAACATGATTGCCTCCAACCGCCCGGCGCAATTACTATTACACAATAGCACAGCGACCAGGGCCCACACCAATAAATGTGTCTACAATTGCATTCCCAACCTTCCTTGTGAGAAAAACTGACATCACATTTTCCACTCATATACATGTAATCTAGTCAGAGCTTTGCTTTCACCTTTTAACTTTGTTTTCTTCTTCTCTGTCTCTATCTTGACAGAAGTAATAATAAACTCATACAGGTCTTTCTTTTGCTGAGG
This sequence comes from Oncorhynchus masou masou, assembly GCF_036934945.1. Taxonomy (NCBI): domain Eukaryota; kingdom Metazoa; phylum Chordata; class Actinopteri; order Salmoniformes; family Salmonidae; genus Oncorhynchus; species Oncorhynchus masou. Next base: position 46,076,035 of record NC_088229.1, on the reverse strand, counting down.
TTCAACCTTTTTTAAGTTTATTCATTATGATAATTCCGTTAATACATACGTGTTACAACTTCCACCGAAGTCGGTCCCTCTCCTTGTTCGGTCGGCGGTCTACGTTACATGTTTTCTAGACATTGCCACTCCACCTTTCATTTTCCATTTGTTTTGTCTTGTTTTCCTTTTACGGTACTTTGTTTGTGGTACTGTGTGCTGCCTTACTTGTTTTGGGCATTTGGTTTTGGTGACGCTGTTGCGTTCTGGTCTTACTATTTGCCTCAGTAAAGTGCTTCGTGTTCACTCATCTCTGGTCTCGTGCGCCTGACTTCCATGCACCAGCTACACCCACCATTGACAATATTTGATGTTATCAGCATACTGGAAGACATTGCAGTGTGATGATCGCATAAGTGGATCTATAATATTGACCGACAAAGGTGTGAGAAAATAGTTCTGAAGCCAACATATAGCTTTTCAGATGCTTCCTGTCAGTTAAAAGACCTGTTGCAGTAAATTAAATAGTTGCTGTCCTTCCCAATAGACAGGAAGCCATGAAAAATCACGTGAAAGCCAGTGTGACACCTGGACTGTTACAGCTACAAGAAGAAAGGCTTGTTTGTAAATAGAAAGAAACCAAAACTGAGCTCTAATGTCTGACTTCCAACTGATTCCGGTTGAGAATGGTGCATGACAAGAGAGACAAAGGGATTGGAACAGATTGTGTTCTCATGCTGAAACTCTACCCTCCTCTTCTCCTCTATCTGTCCCAACCTATGCCTCTGGAGGAGAGCGAGGCAGCCAAGGCTGCTGGTGTTTCCCTGTGCCAAGCCCTGCACCCTGGCTCCATGCCACCCCTTCATCTCCTCCCTCTCTCTGTCACTCCTTCACTGACCCAAGGATGTCCAAGTCATTCAGAGAGAGGCTAGGGAGTTGTTCAAACTCAGGGTTAACGTTAAACATCAGCCAATTAAAATCATCAACGTGCTGTCACGTGATAGAACGCTGGTCCCATAAGATAACCTGGCACACATTAGCCCTATGCTGACCTCACCGGGTAGCAGTGAATATTTCCTGCAAACCAATGGCATTTCTTAAAATAGGTTAACTCGGTCACGAGAGGGATACATGTAAAACTCAAAATTCAAGATGTACATGTATCCCTCTGGTGGCAGAATTGACCTATTTTAAGGAATGCACATGATTTGTGGAGAGAAAGTTCAAGATCTTTGATAGGCTGACAAGGAATTTGTTGCAAGAAATACTCACTGCCACCTGGTGAGGTTAACATAGGGGCTAACGTGTGCCAGGTTGTCTGATGGGATCAGCAACCATGTAGCATTCTATCACATGGCATTACATTAATTGGCTGATCCTTAAACTTAACTTTAAATTTGTTCTAATGTTTGCAAGTATGGTCCCCTTTATTTCACCTGTCCATGGCCACTGTGTCAACAATATTATATTCGGTGGAAAGGATGCAGGGGAGTTTTTTTTTACAGTGATAACAGTAGAACCACACCCTTCCTCTACTCCTCAAGGCTGAACTATCTGTCCTGCTGCACCACAGACACTAGGCCTGAATCTACTATCAACAATGCCAGACAGTGTCTCACTGCCACATAGACTGGAAACAAACAACAACCCATACACATTTACATTACATTTAAGTAATTTAGCAGACGCTCTTATCCAGAGCGACTTACAAATTGGTGAATTCACCTTCTGACATCCAGTGGAACAGCCACTTACAATAGTGCATCTAAATCATTTAAGGGGGGTGAGTGAGAAGGATTACTTATCCTATCCTAGGTATTCCTTGAAGAGGTGGGGTTTCAGGTGTCTCCGGAAGGTGGTGATTGACTCTGCTGTCCTGGCGTCGTGAGGGAGTTTGTTCCACCATTGGGGGGCCAGAGCAGCGAACAGTTTTGACTGGGCTGAGCGGGAACTGTACTTCCTCAGTGGTAGGGAGGCGAGCAGGCCAGAGGTGGATGAACGCAGTGCCCTTGTTTGGGTGTAGGGCCTGATCAGAGCCTGGAGGTACTGCGGTGCCGTTCCCCTCACAGCTCCGTAGGCAAGCACCATGGTCTTGTAGCGGATGCGAGCTTCAACTGGAAGCCAGTGGAGAGAGCGGAGGAGCGGGGTGACGTGAGAGAACTTGGGAAGGTTAAACACCAGACGGGCTGCGGCGTTCTGGATGAGTTGTAGGGGTTTAATGGCACAGGCAGGGAGCCCAGCCAACAGCGAGTTGCAGTAATCCAGACGGGAGATGACAAGTGCCTGGATTAGGACCTGCGCCGCTTCCTGTGTGAGGCAGGGTCGTACTCTGCGGATGTTGTAGAGCATGAACCTACAGGAACGGGCCACCGCCATGATGTTGGTTGAGAACGACAGGGTGTTGTCCAGGATCACGCCAAGGTTCTTAGCGCTCTGGGAGGAGGACACAATGGAGTTGTCAACCGTGATGGCGAGATCATGGAACGGGCAGTCCTTCCCCGGGAGGAAGAGCAGCTCCGTCTTGCCGAGGTTCAGCTTGAGGTGGTGATCCGTCATCCACACTGATATGTCTGCCAGACATGCAGAGATGCGATTCGCCACCTGGTCATCAGAAGGGGGAAAGGAGAAGATTAATTGTGTGTCGTCTGCATAGCAATGATAGGAGAGACCATGTGAGGTTATGACAGAGCCAAGTGACTTGGTGTATAGCGAGAATAGGAGAGGGCCTAGAACAGAGCCCTGGGGGACACCAGTGGTGAGAGCGCGTGGTGAGGAGACAGATTCTCGCCACGCCACCTGGTAGGAGCGACCTGTCAGGTAGGACGCAATCCAAGCGTGGGCCGCGCCGGAGATGCCCAACTCGGAGAGGGTGGAGAGGAGGATCTGATGGTTCACAGTATCGAAGGCAGCCGATAGGTCTAGAAGGATGAGAGCAGAGGAGAGAGAGTTAGCTTTAGCAGTGCGGAGCGCCTCCGTGATACAGAGAAGAGCAGTCTCAGTTGAATGACTAGTCTTGAAACCTGACTGATTTGGATCAAGAAGGTCATTCTGAGAGAGATAGCGGGAGAGCTGGCCAAGGACGGCACGTTCAAGAGTTTTGGAGAGAAAAGAAAGAAGGGATACTGGTCTGTAGTTGTTGACATCGGAGGGATCGAGTGTAGGTTTTTTCAGAAGGGGTGCAACTCTCGCTCTCTTGAAGACGGAAGGGACGTAGCCAGCGGTCAGGGATGAGTTGATGAGCGAGGTGAGGTAAGGGAGAAGGTCTCACACTACTGCAGGGTTTGGAGGGAAGTCATAGATAATCAATTTGTGCCTTTGTCTCAGCACAATACCTCTCTCTCTTACTCGAGATTAGACCTAGGACCTAAAATAACCCTAGGCTTTCCCTAAGAACATTACATTAGTACAGAGAGGCTTGAGGTGATGGGGTCAAAGTGTCTCCTGACCCCTCCTGTCTTAGCCTCTAGTATTTATGCTGCAGTAGTTTATGTGTCGGGGGGGCTAGGGTCAGTTTGTTATATCTGGAGTACTTCTCCTGTCCTATTCGGTGTCCTGTGTGAATTTAAGTGTGCTCTCTCTAATTCTCTCTTTCTTTCTCTCGGAGGACCTGAGCCCTAGGACCATGCCTCAGGACTACCTGACATGATGACTCCTTGCTGTCCCCAGTCCACTTGGCCATGCTGCTGCTCCAGTTTCAACTGTTCTGCCTTATTATTATTGGACCATGCTGGTCACTTATGAACATTTGAACATCTTGGCCATGTTCTGTTATAATCTCCACCCGGCACAGCCAGAAGAGGACTGGACACCCCACATAGCCTGGTTCCTCTCTAGGTTCTTCCTAGGTTTTGGCCTTTCTAGGGAGTTTTTCCTAGCCACCGTGCTTCTACACCTGCATTGCTTGCTGTTTGGGGTTTTAGGCTGGGTTTCTGTACAGCACTTTGAGATATCAGCTGATGTACGAAGGGCTAAAAAAAGTATTTAGTCAGCCACCAATTGTGCAAGTTCTCCCACTTAAAAAGATGAGAGAGGCCTGTAATTTTCATCATAGGTACACTTCAGCTATGACAGACAAAATGAGAAAAAAAATCCAGAAAATCACATTGTAGGAATTTTAATGAATTTATTTGCAAATGATGGTGGAAAATAAGTATTTGGTCACCTACAAAAGTTTATCTCAATACTTTGTTATATACCTTTTGTTGACAATGACAGAGGTCAAACATTTTCTGTAAGTCTTCACAAGGTTTTCACACACTGTTGCTGGTATTTTGGCCCATTCCTCCATGCAAATCTCCTCGAGAGCAGTGATGTTTTGGGGCTGTTGCTGGGCAACACAGACTTTCAACTCCCTCCAAAGATTTTCTATGGGGTTGAGATCTGGAGGCTGGCTAGGCCACTCCAGGACCTTGAAATGCTTCTTACGAAGCCACTCCTTCGTTGCCCGGGCGGTGTGTTAGGGATCATTGTCTTGCTGAAAGACCCAGCCACGTTTCATCTTCAATGCCCTTGCTGATGGAAGGAGGTTTTCAAAATCTCACGATACATGGCCCCATACATTCTTTCCTTTACACAGATCTACACTAGATCCAAGATGGCGTAGCAGTCAGACGTCTTGTCGTGTCGTGTCCCTTGTATATATCGTTTTTTGTTTTACATATTTTTCTTTGCATATCTTTTTAAACATTTTGCTAAACCTCAACATCTAAATACTCTCCTGCAACCCGCCTCACCCAATGTAGCGTGGATCTGCTTTTTTTTCTAAAGTGTTTATATTTACTTCAGATCCGGAACCCCTCAACTGAAACAAGCCAACTAACTACCAGCTATCAGTCAGCAAACCATTGCTAGCGGTCATCAGCTAACCTTTAGATCGGAAAGCTCTCGCCAGTTCGAACAACGCGACTCTAACCAGAGCATAACGGACCTATTATTTTTACCCCGGATTCCAACCGCAAACGGAACATTCTCATCTGGATCTTCACAACTCGCTAACTAGCTAACCGCAACCCCGGATCATTACTCCTGGCTAGAGTTTCCATCCACTTAGCTTGAAGCTAGCCCAGCCAGAGCTAGTTCCCCTAGTTCCCCATAACATATACACAGTTAGAGAGGGGTACAGTACATTTTTCAGGAGGTCCAAACACAAACATGGTTAGCTTTCCGGCACACTTGGAACCATATGTGTTAAATTAACAACTTCTTTGTGAAATGTCCTTGAGCTGAGAGAGGGAGTTGGTTGGTCTGAAAACACAGAGACATGCACAGTCACACACAAAATCACATACATACCGGTAGTCAGACACACATAGTCAGGCAGTAGATCACACACCTTCCTGGTACAAGAATGAGCGAGATGCATATAATTAGGACTTGTAGATTGGAACTCAATGGACAAACACTGTCCTGCTAGGATGCCACACAAATATACCTCAAAATTGAATCTTTATTTAATTAGGCAAGTCTGTTAAGAACAAATTCTTATTTACAATGACGGCCTACACCGGCCAAACCCGGACGACTTTGGGCCAATTGTGCGTCGCCCTATGGGACTCCTAATCACAGCCGGTTGTGATACAGTCTGTATTCAAACCAGGGTGTCTGTAGTGACGCCTCTAGCACTAAGATGCAGTGCTTCAGACCGCTGCTCCACTCGGATCTTTCCTCCAAAACCAGGCATGGGGCTCCATATCAAATAAATAACACTGCGGCAGCAGGATACAAGCAATCAGATTAAGACCCATATTAATTTCATTAATGTGATAAACCCTTCATTATTATGCCTAGCACAGGCTTCTCAGCTAATGTATGGCTACAGATGAGTCAGTGGGGAGATTAGTACCAAAATACCTCCACAGGATGCAGCCTCTTTCTGGTTGTCTAGACACTCAGGGATAATTCTCCACTCTGGGCTCTAAAGACAGAGCTCCATATGGAGGCTGCTCTCCCTCTCCCTCAGCCCCCCTAGGCTCTCTCCCTCCACCAGCATTGAGTTTCATCAGATCTGGAGGGACAAGAGGATGGAACCCCATTACAGTCTCTGTGTCTGTACAGTATGATACTTACTACACAGTGCCTTCAGAAAGCATTCACACCCCTTGACCTTTTCCATATTTTTGTTGGGTTACATCCAGAATTTAAAAGGGATTACATTGATATTTGTTTTGTCACTGGCCTACACACAATACCCCATAATGTCAAAGTGGAATAATTGTTTTTAAATAAGTAATATATATATATATATACACACACACACACACACACACACACACACAAATATATACAAATTAATAAAAAATTAAAAGCTGAAATGTAATTTTGTAATGGACTCACTTTGTGTGGATAAGTGTTTAACATGTTTTTTGAATGACCTCATCTCCGTACGCAACACATACAATTATCTGTAAGGTCCCTCAGTTGAGCAGTGAATTTCAAACACAGACTCAACCACAAAGACCAGGGAGGTTTCCAATGCCTCACAAAGAAGTGCACCTATTGGTAGATGGGTAAAAAAAGCAGACATTCAATATCCATCCCTTTGAGTATGGTGTAGTTATTGATTACTCTTTGGATGGTGTATCAATACACCCAGTCACTACAAATATACAGTTGTCCATCCTAACTCAGTTGTCGAAGAGGAAGGAAACTGCTCAGGTATTTCACCATGAGGCCAATGGTGACTTTAAAACAGTTTATTGACTGTGATAGTAAAAAACCATGGACGGATCAACAACATTGCCATGACTCGACAATATTAACCTAATTGACAGAGTGAAAAGAAGGAAGTTTGTACAGAATAGAAAATATTCCAAAACATGCATCTGCTTTGCAACAAGGCACTTAAGTAATACACCCCAAAATATTTTGTTCTGAATACAGTGTTATGTTTTGGGCAAATTCAATAAAACACATTAATGAGTTTCACCTTCCACATTTTCAAGAATATTACTGGCTGCATCATGTTATGGGTTTGCTTGGGAGTTTTTTTATGATGAAAAGGAACGTAATATAGTTAAGCACAGGCAAAATCCTAGAGGAAAACCTGGTTCTGTCTTCAGACACTAGGAGACAAATTCAACTTTAAGCAGGACAATAACCTAAAACACAAATCCAAATCTACACTGATTTACTTACCAAGATGACATTGAATGTTCCCGAGTGCCCTAGTTGAAGTTTTGACTTAAATCGTATTGAAAATCTATGGCAAGACTGGAAAATGGCTGTCTAGCAATGATCAACAACCAACTTGACAGAGCTTGACATTTTTTAAGAATGATGTGCAAATATTACTCAGAAAGACTCAGAGCTGTAATCGCTGCCAAAGGTGATTCTAACATGTATTGACAAATTTTCTATATTGAGGTCAAGGCTTTGTGATGGCCACTCAAATACCTTGAGATGTTTCTTCAATATATCCACATACATTTCCCTCCTCATGAAGCCATCTATTTTATGAAGTGCACCAGTCCCTCCTGCAACAAATCATCTTCACAAGGTCCTTTGCTGTTGTTCTGGGATTGATTCGCACCAGTACGTTCATCTCTTGGAGACAGAACGCATCTCCTTCCTGAGCGGTATGATGGCTGCGTGGTCTCATGGTGTTTATACTTGCGTACTATTGTTTGTACAGATTATCCTGGTACCGTCAGGCATTTGGAAATTTCTCCAAAGAATGAACCAGACTTGTGGTGGTCTCAAATTTTTTGGGGGGCTGATTTCTTTTGATTTTCCCATGATGTCAAGCAAAGAGGCACTGAGTTTGAAGGTAGGCCTTGAAATACATCCACAGGTACACCTCCAATTAACTCAAATTATGTCTATCAGAAGCTTCCAAAGCCATGACAACATTTTCTGGAATTTTCCAAGCTGTTTAAAGGCACAGTCAACTTAGTGTATGTTAACTTATGACCCACTGGAAATGTGATACAGTGAAATAATCTGTCTTTAAATTCTTATGGCTGGGGGCAGTATTTGAGTAGCTTGGATGAATAAGGTGCCCAAAGTAAACTACCTGCTACTCATGCCCAGAAGCTAAGATATGCATATTATTAGTCAGGTTGTATAGAAAACACTCTGTTTCTAAAACTGTTTAAATGATGTCTGTGAGTATAACAGAACTCATATGGCAGGCAGAAACCTGAGACAAATTCAACCAGGAAGTGGGAAATCAGAGGTTTGTAGGTTTTCCTATCCAATACAGTGTCTATGGAGTCATATTGCACTTCCTAAGGCTTCCACTAGATGACAACAGTCTTTAGAACCTTGGTTGATGCTTCTACTGTGAAGGATGAGGGAATAAGAGCTGATTGAGCCAGGGGTCTGGCAGTGTGCAGCGAGCTCACTCAGGCGCACCCCCGTGAGAGTTAGCTGCGTTCCAACGCATTTCTACAGACATGCAATGGCCACGCTGCTTGGTCCGTTTGTGGTGGGATCTTCTGTTACGTCCATTGAAAGAATGAGACCAAGGCACAGCGTGGTAAGCCTACATCTTTCTTTATTTAGATGAACAACAAAAAAACAACAAAGGATAAACGATCGTAAAGTTCTGCAGGGCTAAACAGCTACTGTGCAAAAACAAGATCCTACAAACTAGGGTGGAAAACAGGCTGCCTAAGTATGATTCCCAATCAGAGACAACGATAGACAGCTGCCTCTGATTGGGAACCATACCCGGCCAACAAAGAAATAGACAACTAGAATGCCCACCCAAATCACACCCTGACCTAACCAAATAGAGAAATAAAAAGGCTCTCTAAGGTCAGGGCTTGACAGTGGAGTGGTTGAAAAACAAGTTTTAATGACTCCAACCTAAGTGTATGTAAACTTCTGACTTATATAATAGGCCGTGTCAGAGGAACGCCCATTAAATAGTCAGAAACTCTGGTCACCCAAGTCATAGACTGTTCTCTTTGCTACCGCACAGCAAGCGGTACCAGAGCGCCAAGTCAAGCACCAAAAGGCTCCATAACAGCTTCGACCCCCACAAGACTGCTGAACAATTAATAAAATGGCCACTGGACTACTTACATTGACCCCCCACCTCCCTCCCTCCATTTGTTTTATACACTGCTGCTACTCGCTGTTTATTATCTATACAAAGTCACTTCACCCCGACCTACATCTACAAATTACCTCGACTAACCTGTACCCCTGCACACTGACTCGGTACCGGTACCCCTGTATACAGCCTCTTTATTGTTATGTTATTGTGTTATTTTCTTTTTTTACTTTAGTTTACTTGGTAAATATTTTCTTAACTCTTCTTGAACTGCACTGTTGATTTAGGGCTTGTAAGTAAGCACAACAAGGTCTACACTTGTATTTGGCGCATGTGACAAATAAAGTTTGATTTGAACAAAATGTGGAATAAGTCAAGGGGTATGAATACTTTCTCAAGGCACTGTGTATGAATATCAGTGTCTATTAACCAAGAATGATAAACAGTTCAGCTTTTATTGTTAAGATAATAGCCGTCAGTTGTATTGTATTATTAGACAGAGGGGAGAGGAACAGTAGAAGACAGACAGACCATGTTAGTGTAATGTGTGAGAGAGAGGGGGAGACACAGAGAGCCCATGTGTGTCTAAGAGAGAAAATTGTTTAATTCAAAACAGAGAGGCATTGAGGTACATGTTGTTCCAATGGCTTTCACACTGTCTTCCCATTTAAGAACACAAAAGCCCAGGATTTAGACATAACAATCAGAGCCACATGGAGACACACACTTATGCAGAGACAACACACACACTCTCTTACTCCCACATGAACATACAGTGGTATGCAAAAGTATTCACCACTCTTGGCATTTTTCCTATTTTGTTGCCTTACAGACTGGAATTAAAATAGATTTTTTTGGGGGGGGTTTGTATCATTTGATTTACACAACATGCCTACCACTTTGAAGATGCAAAAAATGTTGCAATGTGAAACAAACAAGAAATAAATATAAAAAAACAGAAAACTTGAGTGTGCATAACTATTCACCCCTCTAAGTCAATACTTTGTAAAGCCACCTTTTGCAGCAATTACAGCTGCAAGTCTCTTGGGGTATGTCTCTATAAGCTTGGAACATCTTGCCACTGGGATTTTTGCCAATTCTTCCAGGCAAAATTGCTTTAGCTCCTTCAAGTTGGATGGGTTCCGCTGGTGTACAGCAATCTTTAAATCATACCACAGATTCTCAATTGGATTGAGGAGACTTTGACTAGGCCATTCAAAGACATTTAAATGTTTCCCCTTAAACCACTGGAGTGTTGCTTTAGCAGTATGCTTAGGGTCATTGTCCTACTGGAAGGTGAACCTCCGTCCAAGTCTCAAATCTCTGGAAGACTGAAACAGGTTTCCCTCAAGAATTTCCATGTATTTAGCTCAATCCATCATTCCTTCAATTCTGTCCAGTTTTCCAGTCCCTACAGATGAAAAACATCCCCACAGCATGATGCTGCCACCAGCATGCTTCACTGTGGGGATGATGTTCTCAGGGTGATGTGAGGTGTTGGGTTTGTGCCAGACAGCATTTTCCTTGATGGCCACAAAGCTACATTTTAGTCTCATTTGACCAGAGTACCTTCTTCCATATGGTTAGGGGGGTCTCCCACATGCCTTTTGGCGAACACCAAATGTGTTTTCTTATTTTTTTCTTTAAGCAATGGCTTTTTTCTGGTCACTCTTCTGTAAAGCCCAGCTCTGTGGAATGCTCGGCTTGAAGTGATCCTATGGACAGATACTACAATCTCTGCTGTGGAGCTTTGCAGCTCCTTCAGGGTTTTCTTTGGTCTCTTTGTTGCCTCTCTGATCAATGCCCTCCATTTCACTTCACCATTTTGGACTATTTTGTTGATGTCCATCACATGAAATCCAAATAAAAACCCATTTAAATTTCAGATTGTAATTCAACAAAATAGGAAAAAAGCCAAGAGGGGTGAACACTTTTACAAGGCACTGTATACCACTCTTTCTCTGCCACATCCCCACACATGACACTCACTTTCTCATACACAGTCACACATGCTCCAGAGAGAAAAACACACCCCTACTGCTGCAAATCTGTTGGCTGAGGAGAGTAACAGAATCCCTTCAGGGGAGCAGCATCTTCCAGAGAGGTATCCTTTCATTTTACACACTCCTATACACCAGTGGAGGCTGATGGGAGGGGCTATAGGACTAGCTTACTGACGTGGCTAGAATAGAATAAATGGAACGGTATCAAAGTCACCAAGCATACAGAAACCACGTTTGACTCTGTTTTGTTATTCCATTCCAGCCATTACAATGAGCCCATCTTTCTATAGCTCCTCTCACCAGCCTCCACTGCTATGCACAGACATGATGACACAGACTGAGACGTATCTCTTGCGCAATACACAAGGCAGTAAGGCTTTTTCTTTCCTGGTGAGCATATGTGTTGGTGTGCAGATATTGCATGTTTAGCCAAATTATGTCAAACTCCCCCCTCCAACTCAATTTTCTCCTCTCCCACTGTTTTTCTTCCTCCTATTCTTGCACTCCACTCTGTGTGCTCTCTCTCTCTCTCTTTATCTGCCCTAAAGCTGGGCCCCGGATCCTGTCCAACTCAACTGGACTGAAGATGAAAGCTGACTCACTCACACATTTACACACATACACAAACGAAACATCTATGGATGACAACACACACCGAAACCCGTGCAGATGCAAGTAAACACATGAATGCATATGCTTACATACATAAGTAGGGAAAGGGAAAACCTAGTCAGTTGCACAACTGAAGGCATTCAACCAAAATGTGTCTTCCTTAATCAATGTCATCGGCATCCCCCCGTTGTTGGGTGTTAACTGTTAATAATACACACACATTATATATATATATATATATAAAGTGCCTTGCGAAAGTATTCGGCCCCCTTGAACTTGGCGACCTTTTGCCACATTTCAGGCTTCAAACATAAAGATATAAAACTGTATTTTTTTGTGAAGAATCAACAACAATTGGGACACAATCATGAAGTGGAACGACATTTATTGGATATTTCAAACTTTTTTAACAAATCAAAAACTGAAAAATTGGGCTTGCAAAATTATTCAGCCCCCTTAAGTTAATACTTTGTAGCGCCACCTTTTGCTGTGATTACAGCTGTAAGTCGCTTGGGGTATGTCTCTATCAGTTTTGCACATTGAGAGACTGAAATTTTTTCCCATTCCTCCTTGCAAAACAGCTCGAGCTTAGTGAGGTTGGATGGAGAGCATTTGTGAACAGCAGTTTTCAGTTCTTTCCACAGATTCTCGATTAGATTCAGGTCTGGACTTTGACTTGGCCATTCTAACACCTGGATATGTTTATTTTTGAACCATTCCATTGTAGATTTTGCTTTATGTTTTGGATCATTGTCTTGTTGGAAGACAAATCTCCGTCCCAGTCTCAGGTCTTTTGCAGACTCCATCAGGTTTTCTTCCAGAATGGTCCTGTATTTGGCTCCATCCATCTTCCCATCAATTTTAACCATCTTCCCTGTCCCTGCTGAAGAAAATCAGGCCCAAACCATGATGCTGCCACCACCATGTTTGACAGTGGGGATGGTGTGGTCAGGGTGATGAGCTGTGTTGCTTTTACGCCAAACATAACATTTTGCATTGTTGCCAAAAAGTTCAATTTTGGTTTCATCTGACCAGAGCACCTTCTTCCACATGTTTTGGTGTGTCTCCCAGGTAGCTTGTGGCAAACTTTCAACAACACTTTTTATGGATATCTTTAAGAAATGGCTTTCTTCTTGCCACTCTTCCATAAAGGCCAGATTTGTGCAATATTTGACTGATTGTTGTCCTATGGACAGTCTCCCACCTCAGCTGTAGATCTCTGCAGTTCATCCAGAGTGATCATGGGCATCTTGGCTGCATCTCTGATCAGTCTTCTCCTTGTATGAGCTGAATGTTTAGAGGGACGGCCAGGTCTTGGTAGATTTGCAGTGGTCTGATACTCCTTCCATTTCAATATTATCGCTTGCACAGTGCTCCTTGGGATGTTTAAAGCTTGGGAAATCTTTTTGTATCCAAATCCGGCTTTAAACTTCTTCACAACATTATCTTGGACCTGCCTGGTGTGTTCCTTGTTCTTCATGATGCTCTCTGCGCTTTTAACGGACCTCTGAGACTATCACAGTGCAGGTGCATTTATACGTAGACTTGATTACACACAGGTGGATTGTATTTATCATCATTAGTCATTTAGGTCAACATTGGATCATTCAGAGATCCTCACTGAACTTCTGGAGAGAGTTTGCTGCACTGAAAGTAAAGGGGCTGAATAATAATATTCATATTATCTTGGCAAAGGAGAAATGTTCACTAACAGGGATGTAAACGTATGTGTGCACAACATTTGAAAGAAATAAGCTTTTGTGTGTCTGGAAAAATGTCTGTGATATTTTACTTCAGCTTATTTAAGTAACATGGGACCAACACTTCACATGTTGCGTTTATATTTTTGTTCAGTATAATATATACGTATTTCACACAACAATTCAAAAGTTTGGGGTCACTTAGAAATGTCCTTGCTTTTGAAAGAAAATCAAAAAATTTTGTCCATTAAAATGACATCAAATTGATCATAAATACAGTGTAGACATTTACAACATTAACAATGACTATTGTAGCTGGAAACGGCTGATTCTTTTATGGAATATCTACATAGGCGTACAGAGGCCAATTATCAGCAACCTGTGTTCCAAAGGGAAGTTGTTTTAAACTTGGATTAGCTATAATTTTAAAAGGCTAATTGATCATTCGAAAAACCTTTTGCAATTGTGTTAGCACAGCTGAAAACTGTTGTCCTGATTAAATAAGCAATACAACTGGCCTTCTTTAGACTAGTTGAGTATCTGGAGCATCAGCATCTGTTGGTTAAATTACAGGCAAAAAATGGCCAGAAACAAAGCACATTCTTCTGAAACTTGTCAGTCTATTCTTGTTCTGAGAAAAGAAGGCTATTCCATGTGTGAAATTGTAGAGAAACTGAAGATCTGGTACAACGCTGTTTACTACTCGCTTCACATAACAGAACTGTCTCTAACCAGAATAGAAAGAGGAGTGGGAGGCCCTGGTGCACAACTGAGCAAGAGGACAAGTACATTAGTGTCCAGTTTGAGAAACAGACGCCTCACAAGTCCTCAACTGGCAGCTTCATTAAATAGTACCCGTAAAACACCAGTCTCAAAGTCAACAGTGAAGAGGCGACTCCGGGATAAATCCAATACAAATAAAAATGAAGGGCAAATAAACACAGACACTGGACAGAGGAACTATAGTACCCACCACTGCGACCTGTATGCTCTTGTTGGCTGGCCCTCGCTTCATATTTGTCACCAAACCCACTGGCTCCAGGTCATCCATAAGTCCTTGCTACGTAAAGCCCCACCTTGTCTCTGCTCACTGGTCACCATAGCAGCACACACACGTAGCACGCGCTCCAGCAGGTATATTTCAATGATCACCCCCAAAGACAATTCCTTCTTAGATAGATGTGCAGAAGATGAATGTGCAAGTAGCGATACGGGGGTGCAAAGGAGAAAAAAAATAAACAACAATATGGGGATGAGGTAGTTGGGTGGGCTAATTACAGATGGGCTATGTACAGGTGCAATGATCTGTAAGCTGCTCTGATAGCTGATGCTTAAACTTAGTGAGGGAGATATGAGTCTCCAGCTTCAGTGATTTTTGCAATTTGTTCCAGTCCTTGGCCTCAGAGAAATTTAAGGAAAAGGCAGCCAAAGTAGGAGTTGGCTTTGGGGGTGACCAGTGAAATATACCTGCTGGAGCGCGTGTTATGGGTGGGTGCTGCTATGGTGACCCGTGAGCTGAGATAAGGCGGGGCTTTACTTAGCAAAGACTTATAGATGACTTGGAGCCAGTGGGTTTGGCCAGTTCCCAAGATGGCGTAGCAGTAAGACGTGTCGTGTTGTGTCCCTATGTATATATCGTCTTTTTTCGTTTTTACATATTTTTCTTTGCATATCTTTTAAAACATTTTGCTAAACCTCAGCTTCCAAATACTCTCCTGCAACCCGCCTCACCCAATGTAGCTATTTTTCCTAAGTATTCATATTTACTTCGGAACCGGAACCTCTCAACTGAAGCTAGCCAGCTAACTACCAGCTATACTAGCGGTCTTCAGCTAACCGGTCATCAGCTAACCTTTAGCTCGGAAAGCTCTCGCCAGTTCGAACAACGCGACTCTAACCAGAGCATAACGGATCTATTTATTTTTTATCTCCGGATTCCCACCGCAAACGGAACATCTTTCAACCGGATCTTCACAACTAGCTATCTAGCTAAACCGCAACCCCGGATGATTTACTCCTGGCTAGCGTTTCCACCCACTTAGCTTGAAGCTAGCTCGGCCAGAGCCCCTGTGCTACAACCGTAGCAGACTCCTGGGCTACAATACCTACCACCGTAGCATACTCCTGGGCTACAATACCCGGACACACGACCTGTCTATCGATGTCACCGCATGAAGAGGAATAAACAGACTCACCCCATCGCGACGTCCCCCAAAGGCTAACTCTCTAACCCTTGCTATCTCCTTGCTTGCTATTCCGGCCTGCTAACTGCCAGCTTGTTTAGCCCCGGTCCGCTAACTGCTACCTTGTTTAGCCCCGGCCTACTAACTTGTTAGCACAGGCCTGCTAACCGTCTGAATCGCCGCGTCCCAAACACTCACTGGACCCATATTTACTCTCTATCTCTTTTCGATTTTTAATTTGTTTATACCTTCCGGTAACCTGCCTCAACCAATGTGATACGGAATCGCTAATATTTTAAATTTTTAGAACACACTCAAGAACCTCCAGAAGCTAACTAGCTACAAGCTATTTAGTCATTGTTAGTTTTTTTTAACCTGGATAACACTCACCAATCCAGCTTCCCTGCCCCCTGGACACTGATCACTTGGCTACATTGCTGATGCACGCTGGACTGTCCATTAATCACGGTACTCCATTCTGCTTGTTTATGTTTTATCTGTCCCGTTGCCTAGTCAACGCCATTTCACCTGCTGTTGTTGTCTCACCTACTGTTTTAGCTAGCTTTCCCAATTCAACACCTGTGATTACTGTATGCCTCGCTGTATGTCTCTCTCAAATGTCAATATGCCTTGTATACTGTTGTTCAGGTTAGTTATCATTGTTTTAGTTCACAAGGGAGCCCCTAGTTCCAATCTCCATACCCCTGATACCTCCTTTGTCCCACCTCCCACACATGCGGTGACCTCACCCATTACAACCAGCATGTCCAGAGATACAACCTCTCTCATCATCACCCAGTGCCTGGGCTTACCTCCGCTGTACCCGCACCCCACCATACCCCTGTCTGTGCATTATGCCCTGAATATATTCTACCATGCCCAGAAACCTGCTCCACTTATTCTCTGTCCCCAATGCTCTAGGCGACCAGTTTTGATAGCCTTTAGTCGCACCCTCATACTACTCCTTCTCTGTTCCGCGGGTGATGTGGAGGTAAACCCAGGCCCTGCATGTCCCCAGGCACCCTCATTTGTTGACTTCTGTGATCGAAAAATCCTCGGTTTCATGCATGTCAACATCAGAAGCCTCCTCCCTAAGTTTGTTTTACTCACTGTTTTAGCACACTCTGCTAACCCTGATGTCCTTGCCATGTCTGAGTCCTGGCTCAGGAAGGCCACCAAAAATTCAGAGATTTCCATACCCAACTATAACATCTTCCGTCAAGACAGAACTGCCAAAGGGGGAGGAGTTGCAGTCTACTGCAGAGATAGCCTGCAAAGTAATGTCATACTTTCCAGGTCCATACCCAAACAGTTCGAACTACTAATTCTGAATTACTCTCTCCAGAAATAAGTCTCTCACTGTTGCCGCCTGCTACCGACCCCCCTCAGCTCCCAGCTGTGCCCTGGACACCATTTGTGAATTGATCGCCCTCCATCTAGCTTCAGAGTTTGTTCTTTTAGGTGACCTAAACTGGGATATGCTTAACACCCCGGCAGTCCTACAATCTAAGCTAGATGCCCTCAATCTCACACAAATCATCAAGGAACCCACCAGGTACAACCCTAACTCTGTAAACAAGGGCACCCTCATAGACATCATCCTGACCAACTGGCCCTCCAAATACACCTCCGCTGTCTTCAACCAGGATCTCAGCGATCACTGCCTCATTGCCTGTATCCGCTACGGAGCCGCAGTCAAACGACCACCCCTCATCACTGTCAAACGCTCCCTAAAACACTTCTGTGAGCAGGCCTTTCTAATCGACCTGGCCCGGGTATCCTGGAAGGACATTGACCTCATCCCGTCAGTTGAGGATGCCTGGTCATTCTTTAAAAGTAACTTCCTCACCATTTTAGATAAGCATGCTCCGTTCAAAAAATGCAGAACTAAGAACTGATACAGCCCTTGGTTCACTCCAGACCTGACTGCCCTCGACCAGCACAAAAACATCCTGTGGCGGACTGCAATAGCATCGAATAGTCCCCGCGATATGCAACTGTTCAGGGAAGTCAGGAACCAATACACACAGTCAGTCAGGAAAGCTAAGGCCAGCTTCTTCAGGCAGAAGTTTGCATCCTGTAGCTGTAACTCCAAAAAGTTCTGGGACACTGTGAAGTCCATGGAGAACAAGAGCACCTCCTCCCAGCTGCCCACTGGACTGAGGCTAGGTAACACGGTCACCACCGATAAATCCATGATTATCGAAAACTTCAACAAGCATTTCTCAACGGCTGGCCATGCCTTCCGCCTGGCTACTCCAACCTCGGCCAACAGCTCCGCCCCCCCCCGCAGCTCCTCGCCCAAGCCCCTCCAGGTTCTCCTTTACCCAAATCCAGATCCATACGCTAGTTCTGAAAGAGCTGCAAAACCTGGACCTGTACAAATCAGCTGGGCTTGACAATCTGGACCCTCTCTTTCATATCGTCTGAGATCCCCAAGGATTGGAAAGCTGCCGCAGTCATCCCCCTCTTCAAAGTGGGAGACACCCTGGACCCAAACTGTTACAGACCTATATCCATCCTGCCAAGTCAACAAACAGGTCACTGACCATCTCGAATCCCACCGTATCTTCTCCGCTGTGCAATCTGGTTTCCGAGCCGGTCACGGGTGCACCTCAGCCACACTCAAGGTACTAAACGATATCATAACCGCCATCGATAAAAGACAGTACTGTGCAGCCGTCTTCATCGACCTTGCCAAGGCTTTCGACTCTGTCAATCACCATATTCTTATCGGCAGACTCAGTAGCCTCGGTTTTTCGGATGACTGCCTTGCCTGGTTCACCAATTACTTTGCAGACAGAGTTCAGTGTGTCAAATCGGAGGGCATGCTGTCCGGTCCTCTGGAAGTCTCTATGGGGGTGCCACAGGGTTCAATTCTCGGGCAGACTCTTTTCTCTGTATATATCAATGATGTAGCTCTTGCTGCGGGCGATTCCCTGATCCACCTCTACGCAGACGACACCATTCTATATACTTCCGGCCCGTCCTTGGACACTGTGCTATCTAACCTCCAAACGAGCTTCAATGGCATACAACACTCCTTCCGTGGCGTCCAACTGCTCTTAAACGCTAGTAAAACCAAATTTCAACCGATCGCTGCCTGCACCCGCATGCCCAACGAGCATCACCACCCTGGATGGTTCCGACCTTGAATATGTGGACATCTATAAGTACCTAGGTGTCTGGCAAGACTGTAAACTCTCCTTCCAGACTCATATCAAACATCTCCAATCGAAAATCAAATCAAGAGTCGGCTTTCTATTCCGCAACAATGCCTCCTTCACTCACGCCGCCAAACTTACCCTAGTAAAACTGACTATCCTACCGATCCTCGACTTCGGTGATGGAAGCAATTTTGTAGATGACAACACTCTACTCAGCAAACTGGATGCAGTTTACCACAGTGCCATCCGTTTTGTCACTAAAGCACCTTATACCACCCACCACTGCGACTTGTATGCTCTAGTCGGCTGGCCCTCGCTACATATTCGTCGCCAGACCCACTGGTTCCAGGTCATCTACAAGTCCATGCTAGGTAAAGCTCCGCCTTATCTCAGTTCACTGGTCACGATGGCAACACCCATCCGTAGCACGCGCTCCAGCAGGTGTACCTCACTGATCATCCCTAAAGCCAACACCTCATTTGGCCGCCTTTCGTTCCAGTACTCTGCTGCCTGCGACTGGAACGAACTGCAAAAATCCCTGAAGTTGGAGACTTTTATCTCCCTCACCAACTTCAAACATCTGCTATCTGAGCAGCTAACCGATCGCTGCAGCTGTACATAGTCTACTGGTAAATAGCCCACCCATTTTCACCTACCTCATCCCCATACAGTTTTTATTTATTTAATTTTCTGCTCTTTTGCACACCAATATCTCTACCTGTACATGACCATCTGATCATTTATCACTCCAGTGTTAATCTGCAATATTGTAATTATTCGCCTACCTCCTCATGCCTTTTGCACACAATGTATATAGACTCCCCTTTTTTTCTACTGTGTTATTGACTTGTTAATTGTTTACTCCATGTGCAACTCTGTGTTGTCTGTTCACACTGCTATGCTTTATCTTGGCCAGGTCGCAGTTGCAAATGAGAACTTGTTCTCAACTAGCCTACCTGGTTAAATAAAGGTGAAATAAAAAAATAAAAAAATGAATATGATGCGAGGGCCAGCCAACGAGAGCATACATGTCGCAGTGGTGGGTAGTATATGGGGCTTTGGTGACAAAACGGATGGCACTGTGATAGACTTCAATTTGTTGAGTAGAGTGTTGTAGGCTATTTTGTAAATGACATCGCCAAAGTTAAGGATCGGTAGGATGGTCAGGTTTACAATGTATGTTTGGCAGAATGAGTGAAGGATGCTTTGTTGTGAAATAGGAAGCCGATTCTAGATTTAATTCTGGATTGGAGATGCTGAATGTGAGTCTGGAAAGAGAGTTTACAGCCTAAACAGACACCTAGGTATTGGCATTTGCCCACATATTCTAAAGTCAGAATCGTCCAGAGTAGTGATGATAGTCGGGCAGGCAGGTGCGGGCAGCGATCGGTTGAAGAGCATGCATTTAGTTTTACTAGCATTTAAAAGCAGTTGGAGGCCACGGAAGGATGCTGTACTGCATTGAAGCTCGTTTGGAGGTTTGTTAGCACAGTGTGCAAAGAAGGGCCAGATGTATACAGAATGGTGTCGTCTGCGTAGAGGTGGATCAGAGAATCACCAGCAGTAAGAGTGACATCCTTGATGTATACAGAGAAGAGTCGGCCCGAGAATGGAATCCTGTGGCACCCCCATAGAGACTGCCGTGGGTACCTCCGAATTGACACACTGAACTCTATCAGAGAAGTAGTTGGTGAACCAGGCGAGGCAGTCATTTGAGAAACCAAGGCTATTGAGTCTGCTGATAAGAGTGCGGTGATTGACAGAGTCAAAAGCCTTGGCCAGGTCGATGAAGACGACTGCACAGTACTGTATTTTATCGATGGCGGTTATGATATCGTTTAGGACCTTGAGCGTGGCTGAGGTGCACCCATGACCAGCTCGGAAACCAGATTGAATAGTGGAAATGGTACAGTGGGATTCAAAATGGTCGGTGATCTGTTTGTTAACTTGGCTTTCCAAGATTTTAGAAATGCAGGGCAGGATGGATATAGGTCTGTAACAGTTTGGGTCTAGTGTCTCTCCCTTTGAAGAGGGGAATGACCGCATCATCTTTCCAATCTTTGGGGATCTCAGACGATACGAAAGAGAGGTTGAACAGGCAAGGTAATAGGCGTTGCAACAATTTTGTCAGATAATTTTTTAGAGAGGGTCCAAATTGTCTTGCCCAGCTGATTGGTAGGGATCCAGATTTTGCAGCTCTTTTAGAATGTCAGCTGTCTGGATTTGGGTGAAGGAAAAGTGTGTGGGGGGTGGGTTTGGGCAAGTTTCTGCGGGGGGTGCAGAGCTGTTGGCCGGGGTAGTGGTAGCCAGGTGGAAAGCATGGCCAGCCGTAGAAAAATGCTTATTGAAATGATCATAGATTTATCGGTGATGACAGTGTTTCCTAGCTATATGACTTAAATGTAAAAAAATAGCACTGAGGGCAGATACCTGCAATCCCAGCTATAAACATGTCATTTCAGAGCTGGCCAGACATACTGCTTTTACAGTGCAGACGCAGACATACACAGTAAACAAATTGAATCAGCAAGAGAGACTGGGTGTGTATTCCGTCAGAGGGGCAATGGGCACCATTTTTTGGACATACGAACCCACACATGCACACGTCAACACTGCTAATTGCATTTGCACATAGGCTACCCTGCGAACCATTTACTACTTAAAAGGGGCAATCTAAAATTGCTAAACCCATTGATTCTTGATGAATATAAAAGCCATGAATACTGCATCAGAACCAAAATATACACTTGTTTTAAACAATGTAATTGTAAAGAAACACTTTATAGCCTTAACACAAGGTTTAAACTACAAGCCATGTTTTTGTGAATTTGAGAGTGATTTCATTTTTTCCAGCCCTAACCCTCAACTTTATGGTTTGAACTGCAGATTGACCCTTTAATGTAGCCTAAAACTTAGCAAAACACTCATTGTGATATTAAGTAGAGTAATATTTAAAAGTAATTCAGGAAATCATATGATGCTGTGATGAAGAATCTTCCCATATCTTATCACCATCTAGAAGTCACCTCTGACACTCCACCTTTTCCCTGGTTCTACTACATTGGTAGAATATGAATATAGGGGTGTCCAAAGACTGGAAGCATCCACAACTAGACTGAATCAAAATGTGTGCATAATCTCACATCACTGACAAAGGAAACAAGTACAAAACATTTTTATTTCATTGTAAAAAAAAAAAAAAACTGTTACAAATACAAAGTATTTTTGGTGGTCCATTGATCTAGACAATAATAGATAGATACTTTCAGTGTTTAGTTCCTACGTAAAGAAGAGAAAAAGAGAAGAGTAAAATTACCCACACCTGTAGAGCTTAATTCCCAGACATGAATCACTGTAAAAGGAATCAGTAGCCTTCAGTTCAGAGCCTGAACACAGAAATATGACAGACAATAAAAGTCTGGTTTGGAGTGAACTCTGTCTCTTTTATGACATCTATCACATTTATATATCTGTCTTAAATCATTCAACAAAGTGATCAGGAAAAAAAACACTGACAGTGACCTTGGTTTGCATGCAATCAGGTCATAAACCTGGGGAGACAGTCAGATTGTCAGCCTCACAAGCCTAGTTGCTCCCGAAAGTGGTATGCAGAGAATAACAGATATTCAGTTTAGCCTTCTGAGCTAACTTAAATCATCAACAAATAACCTCTGCTGACCTCACACCACATCCACCTCTTTCTTCACAGAGCTTTTTATTACACCTTTTCTTGTCCTTCCCCATTCCCGCTACCTTTATCGTGACCTTCTCCTCCTCCTGTTTCAGAGGGTGTTTCTGTCAGCTTCTGGAACTTCTTCAGGTCAGCACATAACACCTCAGAGTGTGACAGAGTCATGCTCCATTGACATCAATGCATGACTTAGTGAAAGTTCAAGTAACTGGTGTCTCAAGTTAGCCTTTATAGATTAGAGAGAGATAAAGTGTAGAGGGAACAGAAGACCACTAGTTTGTGTGCCACTCACCGAGTGTAAGGACCCCATGGCTGTCTGAAGAATTCCCCTAACACAGAAATAAAATCAATCAGTGATGTTTTGTTCAGAATGACAGTTTGAGGTTGTTTAGCACATACTGTAGGGTGAATCCTCACCAATCTCACAGCAGACTTTGTCTGAGAGGCTCTACCGCCCGTTTACAGCCGCACAGCTGTAGTCTTGTTCAGTAATCTGCCACACATGTCCACAAGCACAACACAGGCCTTGTCCATCAGACACACACAGCCTGCCACCTGAAGGTGGAACACAGGTAACGCTTAATATTATGCCTGTGTATAATGCATTCGCAGTGGTGGCCTCCATCACACCTATTCATTCCAAGACTTGCTATAGGCATGGCTCCTTTCCAAAAAATGTATTCATAATAATGCACTACATACAGTTGGTTCATAGAAAGCCATTCCTCAGCTGCACACTTTGAAGATGCACCCTTAATTGCCCTGAAGGGTTGAGGCATACGTTGGGGCCCACCCTGGGCAGAGTGCGCAGTGAATCCCCAGCCTGCAGGTAGCCACTGGGGTCCACCGCCTCCACATTGCTGTCTGACAACCAGAGCACATGTCAGAGCGATAGACACAAAGAGAAGCATAAAGGATTTGAAAGAGCGAGATAGATATCAGACAGACAGCCGGAGTGGTGTTGATGGTAGTTGAGGGAGTAGCTGCAAGGGCATGCAGGGATGGGAAATTGTGGTAAATGGTCTGGTCCAACTCACCTGGATATGAGAGATCTGGTTGTTGGAGGTGCAGATGAAGGAGAACCGGCACTCCGTGGTGTCCCGGAACAGCGGTCTCACACCTGGGGTGAAGAATACACCTGTGAAAATGTTGGCGATGTGTTAAAAGTGTGGGTCGGTTGCTCCACACTGTGTACAGATCCCCCAACTTCACCTTCAGCTGGAAATAATCATCCAGCAGCTCTTCCTCCATGTCTGGGTCAAAGCTCACAGCCACTAGCGCCTCCTCTTCCTACTTCCACCCCCATCCCTCCCTTGGATCTCTTCCCTGACACCTTTGACCCCTGGAGCAGGGCCCCTTTCCCTCCTCCCATCCCTGTCTCCTGTGGTGTTGGGACTACTGTAGGTGTAGTACCATAGAGTTGCTGAGAGTCCCCACTCGTCACCCCCACAACTCTGGTCTAGATGTAGATGTTTGGGGATTTTAGAATTCTAATCTGTAACATCTTAAAGTTACCTGTAGTTGCTGTGAGTCCTGGACCTGCACCCCTCTCTGTGTGTGCAATACCTGCTGGTGGGGGTCCCAGATGAGTGACTGCGTGGTGTTGCCGTACCCCTGCACCGCCCACCGGGATGTGAATGTTCCCGTTCATGAACTGGGCTGGAAACAGAGCTGGCCACCACCGTCTGGTATTGCACCTCCTCATGACCCCCCGACCACCCCATCAGCGTGGAAACCGCATGACCTGAGCCAATAGGAACTTGCGTTGGCGTAGTGTGTGCCATTAACACTGTAGTTCCCCCGGCAACCTGCATGGCACTGTGTGCCTCCTGGGGGATGGCAATGTGTGTGTAATGCCACAATGACCATGTGACCCTGGCGGGGAAGAGTAGACAGGGATGTTCCAGGTCTCTCCAGTGGGGCTGGTGATGGTACCTGTAACACTGTACCGGTGGCTGCGATCTACAGTCAACACGTCTGGCCTCAGAGACACGTAGCTCTGCTACTGTACCTGAACTTGGGGGTGGCTAGTAGAGTGGCAGCTACTGACCAGGCAGAGCGTTGGACACTGTGATGGCATGTCCACCTTACGCTTCTTGGCTGGCTGCAGGGAGGTGGTCTGGATGATGCTCCCCTGGGGAGAATACTGCTGCTGCGTGGGGGAGAGAGCTTCCTCTGTCTGGATCTGGACCTGCTGCTCACCTGCCACTGCTGCCAGCAACCCGGCCTGCAGCTGAAGGTTAGCTATGTGTGTACACCAATCGGTGGGCCTGTGTGTGTGTGTTTACCTGTTGGCGCTGTTCCCAGACTGTAATAGTTGGGCTATGGTGACCCCCTGTAGCTGTTGATGGGAGGAGGTGGAGGAATGCAGCTGCAGGACCTGGCACAAAAACCACCTGGCCCTACTGTTGCCCACTGCCCTGCACCTACAGGAGAGGGTGAAAGAGGGGTTGTCTGCTGTCAGTATCTTTTCCATATACATTTTGGTTAACTAGGATAATCCTCTCAGCAATAATTGCTACTAATTTTTAGGAGAGTGGCAGGGACAGAGACAGAATGATGAGGGAGAAAGAGAGTAGAGCAAGGAGCGCAAGAAAGAGTAGAGCACAATGTGGTTACCCACCCTGAAACCACAAATGGATCAGCCAAAGGGCAAGGGTCCACTTTTTCCAAAAACACTCCTTCTGTCAGACTCATCTTTATCCTAACCGTGCAAGCCTCGGGCTCCAAGAACTACACCACACCTACCACCTCCGATACTTCACCCTCATTCACTTCCAATTCTCCTCCTATCTCCCCTTTTCTCCGCCATTTTTAACCAACTCAAGCTCACTCTCTTTTTCTCCCTCTCTCCCTCACTGTATTCCAATTTAACTAGCTGTCACAATCTCCGTAGAATCAGCAGGAACCCCTTGGGATGTCAGTGTGGCCTGTTGCACTTCATGTCCCCTTTAAAATGACTAACACGTCAATTTCTCGTGGTACCTGAAGGGGGTAATCTCGCGTTAGCATCACACCGCAGTATAACGCTTTCTGATTGGCCGACTGGACATTGATGCCAATTTTGCAAATTTGTTGCTAGATTTAGCAACTTTTCAGACTACCCTGGCAACTTTTAGCAACTTTTGAAAAGTGACTCAAACGCTAACATGCACGCATTTTCCTTCTAAATGACACACAAAGATTTTCTCTGTCACACACCCAGTCACAACACACGTGCCTGGCTGCAAACCTGCATTGTGAGTGACGTCAGCAGCAGGCACTCAGCTCGTACACAGCCAGCAGTAATTTCAGCAAATCATTGTTGCCTGACTTCAGTCGCAGTACGTTTCGACGAGCCAAACCCAATGAATATAGTTGGTCACGAATGTTTGATCTTGAACAGAACTTACAACATCAATCAAAATTGTACAGAAAATAGTGGTAGTCTGTTCCTGAACAATTGTCAAATCATATTTTTCGCTGAGATGGCCAGTCAATTTGAGTAACGATATTGTGGATTCTACGCAACGACGCAGTTTTACGTTATCACGCAATAACATCACAACGTCATTTAGCAACAAATCAACCTGCGTCTAGCAACTTACCCAGAAAATGAGTTGGCAACACTGCGACTGGAGTGTACTGTAAAATGGCGCCCAGTGAAATCTGAGTGGAAAAGAAAAGGGAATGTAATAAAAGAGCAGAGAGACAATTTGTGACTCCAATGCACAAGAATAACGCTTCTACGGGCGTGTCCATCCAAACAGTCAAGTTGGATGGAAGAAGGTAAAGGCAGGGAGGGGAGTTAGCTGCAGTTAACGTTACATTATCTGGAATAATAAAAACTAGAACTATAAACTAGTTATTATATATTTTTTGTACTTTCATTGACTTGCCATCTTCTATTTGCTCAAGAGCTGCACATTATTTTGTAGGCAGTTAACGTTAGTCAGCACCAGTAACCCACCTTTAACGCTACAGTAGTAACTAGCTAATGCAAATTTGTCATTTGTTCATTATCAATGAAAATATGAACAATGGTTTTAACCCCGTTAAATTTGAGATCGTTTTATCTGGTGTTCTCCCAAGTTGACCTACCTGCTCGAGCAAAGAAACAAGCAAGACTTTCCAGTCGAGCGCATGCCCTACCTGTTAGTAGTTGTTCCGAGTGGTGGTTTAATTCCAATGACTAGAAAAACACCGAGCTTCTGAGGCATTCGCTGAATCCCGACCACCCAGGCCATCAAATATAACCCATTCGTTTCTGATGTTGTAACGTTCCTGGATTCAACCACTGACAAAGTCCTGAGGGGCGTTCAGTTTACTTCCACGTTTGCTCCGTTGCATGACGGTTTGTACTGAACCGTGCGCACAGTTCTTCAACAGCGTTTGCGGTACGTTTGGTGGGCATGGCGAGGTGTGACAATTTAAAATCGTGCTGCACGGTAATACCTTGCATGTGCATTTCCCTGTGGATATATTTTTTACATCGACTGTTTTTGGAATTAGCACAGCAAACATCTACTTGGAATCATGAGTTATATTATCTTTGCCGAAAGGACTTTTGTTTAAACGTTCCCTCCTTTGCAACAGAGTTCGACTAATGAATACACCCTGGCCGTACAGTACCGTTTCGGTTTAATTCAACGTTGTACACTTCTGTCATACTGAAAGCAACACTTGCTGAACAGGAATCTAGATCCTACTATCTCCAGTGAGTGGACGGCCACAAGAGTTAACATTTTCCTCAGCAAATATTTTTGATCTAAAACTTTATTTTCCATCCAAAACTGAAGCATGTTTCTTGTGAACCAACCAAATCACTAGCTGTGTACCACAACCCCATTGATGTACAGCCATTGTAACGTATGCCTTCATGACAGTAAGTCATTAACGGCAGGGTTATGGTACAATACCAATTGACATGCATCTTGTTTGTCACCTTAGAGTAGCGAATAGTATGGAAGGCTTGTTTGTGGAGCTAGTGAGGCTGAAGGTCCACAGTGTCCCCAGTATCGGATGAAGGAGTTCCTGGGGTCCCTGTCCAACAAGAGCTCAGAGGCACTGCAGGAGTTCAACCAGCAGGCAGGTGTTATCACTACAACCACCACCATGGTTTACCAGCAGGGGGTCAACTGCATCTACACAGACAGCAACGAGGTGGCTGGGTCACTGCTGGAACTGTCTGTCTGGTAAGAGACTGAGGGCAGGAAAGACAAGGTACAGTTAGTGAAAGACAAGATGGAGTTGTTGACATTATCCATATTATAACCACATTGTGCTCTACCTTCAGCAACAGCAGGTACAGGTGTCCCAGCAGAAGGTGATGTCATGACAGCAGCAGCTCTCGCCCCATATGACCACAGCCGCAAGGCCAAGACAATACAGGTCAGGACTTTTTCCTCGTTCTCCTTTCTCTCCCTTCTTTCTCCCTCATCATTCTGTCTCTGTCTCACTGCCACTCTCCTAAAAATGAGTGGCAATTATTAAAGGTCCTGTGTGGCTCAGTCGGTAGAGCATGGCGCTTGCAACGCCAAGCGTCGTGGGTTCGATTCCCGCTGGGGCCACCCATATGTAAAAGTAGTGGCCCCAGCCGACTTGTAAGTCGCTTTGGACAAAAGCGTCTGCTAAATGGGATATATTTATTTATTTATTTAAAGTGCATTCAGAAAGTATTCAGACACCCTTGATTTATTCCAGATTGTTACGTTACAGCCTTATTCTGAAATTGATCAAATATTTTTTTCCTCCTCAATCTATACACACTACCACATTATGGCAAAGCAAATACAGGTTTAGACTTTTGCACAAAAAAAAGTAAGTCACATTTACCCTTTACCCATTAGTACTTTATTGCAGCAATTACAGCCTTGAGTCTTCTTGGGTATGACCATACAAGCTTGGCATCTTGTTTCTCATGGTCTGAGAGTCTTTAGGTGCCTTTTGGCAAACTCCCAAGTGGACTGTTGTGCATTTTACTGAGGAGTGGCTTCTGTCTTGCCATTCTACCAGAAAGGCCTGATTGGTGGAGTGCTGCTCAGATGGTTGTCCTTCTGGATGGTTCTCCCATCTCCATACAGAAAGCCTTGAGCTCTGTCAGTGACCATCGGATTCTTGGTCACCTTTCTGATCAAGGCCCTTCTCTCCCATTTGGCGGGCCAGCCAGCTCTAGTTAGTCTATGTGGTTCCAAACTTCTTCCATTTAAGAATGATGGAGGCCACTGTGTTCTTGGGGACCTTCAATGCTGTAGATATTTTTTGATACCCTTCCCCAGATCTGTGCCTCGACACAATCCAGTCTCGTTTCTACAACTTGGGAGTTCCATCTCAAGGATGATCAATGGAAACAGGATGCACCTGAGCTCAATTTCAACTCTAATAGCAAAGTGTCTGAATACTTATGTAAATAACATATTTCTGTTTGAAAATGTTGCTAATTTATATGTATTTTTTTTGTAAAAACACTTTTTACTTTGTCATTATGGGGTAATGTGTGTAGATTAAGATTTTAATTATTTGATCCATTTTAGAATAGTGCTGTAACGTAACAAGATCTGTAAAAAGTCCAAGGGGTCTGAATACTTTCCGACTGCACTGTATTTCTAGATATTTTTTTGTTAACCAGTCTTGCTCACTGCTACTTGTTTCTCTTTGTCATGATTATGCCTCTGCAGTTTCTTCCTTTTTTTTTCTTTCACTTTCATAATTGTTTTCCTTACCTGAGTATTGCCCAGCCGTGAACAGGTATATGGAGTCACCTGAAAGTTCACACTCAGGATGTACTTTCCTCTCTGTTTTTCCTGCCAGCTTTGCGTTACTGGACTGAACAGACCTGGGATGACCTCATTGAGCTGGCTGGAGGCACAGTGAATAATGCTCAGGCCACAGTGTCCTCCTTAACAACTATCACCACAGTGGCAGTGAATGACTTGCAGACCTTTGGCCCCTCTGACCAGGGTTGTGTTCAATTGGAGCAAATGGGAGAAAACAATGGAAAAATGGAAGACGTGCCACATGAATTTGTCATTTAGGAACACTGACTTTGGTTTTCTGTTTGAAAATGTTTATTTCAAGCTAGGCTTACATTCATGGTTGACAAAGCACTTTTTACATTGGTTTGTCAACCATTGGTCTCAGCCATTGGCCCAGCTAGGCAGGGTAGTAATACTGTGCTGTCTACGGGACAGCCCCTTGGAAACACAGACACACTCACTATCAACACAACCACACACACTATCAACACTCTACCACACACACAACAGACAGACGATTAAACTTGGAATTAGCCTAAATCTGTCGACCAATGGCTGAGACTAATGGTGTTACATTACAATAGATGACGATCTCGGCCTCACCTGTCATAAGTGAATGATGGTGATGAAATAATCTGGACCCCGTTTACGAGACACTGTGGTAACCTTTACCACTCCGTACTCAGTACTCATCACACAGCACCTGGAGTAACATGGTCTAACTAATATAAGTAGAGAAACGACTGCATGCTGTGGTAGCGGAATCAGAATTCTTTAGGTAACATTGATAAATAAGATGTTTTATCAATGTTCATAAGTATGCTTATGTGGGAAAGTTACTTGGGCCCCAGAGAGGGGAGAGGTCAGGCTTGTCTTCTTATGGGAATGTGTCTGTAACTATTACTCGTCCCCTCTGAGGTTGCCTTTCTCTTGATTTAGTATATGGCCTAGGAGGCTCACTGTCTCTGTGAGCTTGTCCAGTAGGGGTTGTATTTTTGTTGGGAGTGTCTAGAATTGACAATTGATATATGCCATTGGATGAGGTAAAGTTTTGGTTCTAAGTGGTACCAAGAACGAGATGAAAGAACTTAGTTTAGGAGAACAAACTGAACGATAATTTATAGCCAATGCTGTCTGGCTATGTGTGTCTTTGCAATAAATAATCTCAGTTGCCATTATGTAAGCACTCTCAGATAATTCATTTATGGACACTGAATTGATCTGAGAGTCACAGGGCTATGGTGAAGCTCATATAATTAAAGATGGACTTTATGATAACTCTGACTTGTGTGTGGTTTGCTCTCTCATGATTTGGTAATACAGGAAATTTCCACGACATTGCACAGCAGGAAATGTGACACTTCTGACACATTTTGCTAGATACACCCATACTCTGTGCAGCACCCAAATCAAGTGGCAAGAATATGCTTATGAAGATTCTTCCTAAATTCATGGGCAGCATTCTGAGCAATGTGAAACCAGAAGAACTATGCATGTATATTGGTCGAACTTGATGCTGTGAATCTAATCAACATATTACCCATGAAGATTTTCTACATTTTGATTATTGTTCAGTGTCCAATCACCATCAAAACCCTCACTCACCGTGTCCTTCTGTTTCAGGGGGGTCACCATGAAGATGATCCTAACATTCTGCTCCCACACCATCCTCCAGAAGTCAGCCATGGTGCTGCGCAAAGGTCCCTGGCTACAGATTAAGTCTGGCTCTGTACAGCCCCCTGAAAAGCAGACCGCTGACTTGATGAATGGATATATGGACAGACAGAGTACTTACAGGGACATAACTAGCGTTGTTATAGCTTCACTCTACAGTGGTAATCTAAAATCACAGGGACTGTTATTAATCAACGTGGTCAGAAAGTGGGAAGCATTACCGAACATGGGAGAGATGTGAAGGATGTGTTCATGTACTTAGATACAGCAGGTTATATAGTCATGGTAATTACACTCCTATTACTCAGGGGCAGCATGTGGTGGTGCTATGATATGGTGTGTGCTATGATACTCTCAAGGCAGTATGTAGGGGTATCTGTTCTCTCTGTTAGCCTTCCAGGTCTCCAGCCCTGGTAGTGAGTTCTTTACCATCATCCAGCTCCTGAAGAATAAACAGCTAATGGGACACTGAAACAGCCACAGCAGACACTGCACAAAGACTCCAAAGCACAATCATCTACTGTATGGCCTAGATTAGTGAGTTTGGTTTACCTCAAACCGCCCTTGGCAGCGAGTGATTGAAAGCACAGGTGGAATTCCTGTAGTATATGTGCCCGTGAAAGCACCCTTATTCGATGTGGAAATATGGCAACAGTCTTCAACCGATTAAAACATGTTTTTTAAACAACTCTTTAAATTGAGCTCCAATTTTCCTCAAAGTGGTGTTTTTACAAGTGACTACACCTATAATGTTCTTAATTCCATCATTCCATGCTGGGTTGATTTGAGAAAACAACAATAGGCTAAAACACTTCACTAACCACACTCAGTTACTGTATATCAACTAATGAAAGGTTACTTTTCTCTTCCATATTTTAGCAGATGCTCTTATCCAGAGCAATTACGGTTAAGTGCCTTGCACATCAACATATTTTTCACCTAGTTGGCCTCAGGGATTCGAACCTTTCGGTTACTGGCCCAACGCTCTTAACCGCTCCGCTACCTGCCACCCATACCATTTCACAAAGACTCAAGTTATTATATCCACTCCTTCAGTGACTTTCAGAGTTCCTCACCTCATGTTTGTTAGGGGTGCAGAGATTAGGCAAAGCTTCCTTTGGTAACCAAGAACGGAAGTATAGTGTAGAGGGAGCCAGGCTGGTAAGGTGGTGTTGGGTAGTTTTAAAAGAAATGTGATCAGATGATCACAAAGCCAAATCCCCCACCCACCCCTGTTAGCTAAAGAGGAATTTGGACACACAGTGGCTCTCACACACACAAGGATTTGAACACCAACCTGAGAACACTATAAAAACCTGCATCAACAGGTCTACAACTCAAAACACAGGTAAATTACAGAGTGAGCAACCCCAGCCTAGTGTTCCTTATTAGTTAGTATCACCTTTGTAACTGCTCCTTTGAGTGAGAAAGAGTTTAGAGAGCAACGGGGGCTCTTCCCATCGATGTGTTATGTCCTGTCAAGTTGTCAGCCTCCAATTATCCAAGCCACCACATTTTATTCTCTCAATTCAAAGGAATTTATTGGCATAGGAAACATATGTTTACATTGCCAACGCAAGTGAATAGATAATAAGCAAAAGTGAAATAAACAATTAAAAATTAACTGTAAACATTACACTCACAAAGGTTTCAGAGAAATAGAGACATTTCAAATGTCATTGTGGCTATGTACAGTGTTATAACGATAGTTAAAGTACAAAAGAGAAAATAAATAAACATAAAGATGGGTTGTATTTACAATGGTGTTTGTTTTTCACTGTTTGCCCTTGTGGCAACAGGTCACAAATCATGCTGCTGTGATTTCACATCATGGTATTTCACCCAATTGATATGGGAGTTTATCAAAACTGGATTTGTTTAAAAAAAATGTGGGGCTGTGTAATCTGAGGGAAATATGTGTCTCTAATATGGTCATACATCTGGCAGGTTAGGATGTGCAGCTCAACTTCGCACCTCCTTTTGTGGGCAGTGAGCACATAGCCTGTCTTCTCTTGAGAGCCAGGTCTGCCTACAGCGGCCTCTCAATAGCAAGGCTATGCTCTCTCTCTCTCTCTCTCTGAAAAGTGGGAGGGAGAGAGGGATGGGTGGAGATGAGAGAGGGATGGGTGGAGATGAAGACTAAAGGGGCAGAAAGAAATAAGCAAATAAGTAAGGAATGTGTCTGTGGATAATGTGTTTATTTGCTATTAATTAAGATTTGTTTGAATGCTGCCACACTTTGCTCATGAATGGTACCTATAAAATGTAGTAATACACAGCTGTGTACCTTAAAACCTTTGGTAACCTGGCCAGCTGCATACCACCATGCACCCTACTGCTGGCTTGCCTCAAACTAACCAGGGTTGGTCCTGGATGGGAGACCAGATGATGCAGGTAGTGGTGTTGGAGGGCCAGTAGGAGGCCCTGTTTCCTCTGGTCTAAAACAAATAATATCCCAGAGCAGTGATTGGGGCTATGGCCCTGTGTAGGGTGTTTTCTTTGTATGGGATGTTAAATGGGTGTCCTGACTCTCTGTGGTCACCAAAGATCCAATGGCACTTATTGTAGGGGTGGTAACCCTGGTGTCCTGGCTACATTCTCGGGTTCTCAGTCAACTTACCTTGTAATTTAAGGGTTACTTTTTTTATGAAAAATATTTTGTTCCTGTTGTGAAGTTGATTTTATTTTTGTTTCATACTGTGAACATTGTTTATTGAGTCCATGAATATAATTAGAGGGTCATTAGTCCATAGAATTATCATTAGTTCTAATTCTAGACATACACATTCTAATGCTAGGTAGTCAAGGTTACAGCATCTCAACAATTTTCAAATCTGCATCTCATTCCAGCAGGGAAAGTGTCCGTGCCATGGATGGATAGAAGACTCCCTCATGATAATGAAACAATTTAAACATACCGTGTGTACCTTATAATAATTTGACCTAAGATTTGTGGGGGAGTTTCTTCTTAGAACCTGTGCTCTTCCAACATAGACCTCAAAATGGATCAGCAGAGAAAGAGCAAAAGGTCATATAAGCCACAGTCTTATGTAAGTATTGAGTTACCGTTATCCCTATGATTATTGCGATGTCCTATTTCTTCATGGTTTGACAACATGTCCAATATATTCAAAAGTATTACAGCTAAATTGTATTTATTTTTGTATGTTGTGTCAGTAGTTACCTAACTGGAATTTAAAAACCAAGTCAAGAACCAAGAACAGGAGGGGGACAAGGTTTCCGAGACTAAGTCAAAACCGAGACCAGAAAAATGAGTGTCCAATTCAAGACCATGATTGTAATTCTCTCAAATCACCACCATAATAAGCGTTCAAAATGTATTTTCAGTTTTTGTTGGAAAGGAAAGGGTTAACACTGAAGAGAAAAAATAACCAATCAGGATTTTTCTTTGTTGGTCTCTGGTGAGATACATCTAGCTAGCTATGTCAGCCATTGTCTAGGTAGGCCATCAGAAGCTAGATAAAGGCATCTGCCATTCAACTGTATTAGGGCCAAATTTTGAAGTGACAATGGAATAAACCAATCACATTTTGACTTAATGGGTGGGTGTCACGCGGGACTAGGTGTGTATGCAGGAATCAGATGCAAAGAGAGAGTAACGGAGTAAAGTGCTTTACTATTGCACACCAAACTGATAAACCCAATACAATACAGGGCGCAGGACACTATACCAGACAACCCAAAACCACAGGGTGTCCAGTATAGAAAATAAAATACACCACGACCTAATATGTACACATGTAACAAAAGACAATCCCGCACAAAACAAGGGCGGGTCAAACTACTACATATAGGAAAGCGAATGAAACTAAAATACACACAGGTGAAACTAATAAGACAAAACCAACAGACAAACGAAAAAGTGATCGGTAGCGGCTAGTAGGACGGTGACTACGACCGCCAGGCACCGCCCGAACAGGCAGGGGAGCCAACTTCGGCGGAAGTCGTGACAGTCGGACCGTTTTCACAAAAACGAATGGAAACTTCTGCCTTCTTGAAGACCAACAGGTCACTGTGCAGTAGTTTTCCTAAGGTCTAGCTAGCTAGCTTTGTTGTTGGCTAGTTTGCAGCGACTGCAGCAGGTGTTATCAAAGATGATGTTGTTGCTCATTTGTTAGCTTCTCCCTTTTCAAGAATAACTTTCAACAAAAAGTTAAGTAGCAAATGATCATCAACCCCTTTTCTCCCCAATTTTGTTGTATCCAATTGGTAGTTACAGTCTTGTCGCATGGTCGAGAGCCATGCGTCCTCCAAAACAACTTAACCAAGCTGCACTGCTTCTTGACACAATGCCTGCTTAACCCGAAAGCCAGCCACACCAATGTGTCGGAGGAAACACTTTACACCTGGCGACCGTGTCAGCGTGCACTGCGCCCGGCCTCCCACAGGAGTTGCTAGAGTGTGATGAGACAAGGACATCCCTGCCAGTCAAACCCCCCAAGCCAGGAGACGCTGGGCCAATTGTGCGCCGCCCAATGGGTCTCCCGGTTGTTGCATTTAGTGGAACTGAAAGTATTTAGGCACATTAAATCTTATTAAAAAGTTTCCATATACACCCCCTGGAAGAATGACACTTAAAAATAAAAAAATCTGACAAGCAACCACTTCTTAGATATGGCCATTTTCACCTTTTCATAAATTCTTAGAAGGTTTGGGAATTACGTATACTAACGCATTTGTGAAAATCCTATAGTAATATAGAGTGGGAAAGCAGCCGTGTGTTTGGACAATTAATAGACACTGCAATAAATAAAACTGAATAAAGAAATCTGTCAATGTCCAGGACCTGAGTCTACACAGACCAGTGCACTATAGACAACCAGAGCACCAGTATACAAAAAGCTATTTGCCACATGGGCTTGCCATCTTTAACTTTGAACTGCACTGTGTGTTTAAAACACATTCACCAAAAGCCACAAAATATCCCTGAATAGATTTCTGCAAATACGTAAACACCTCGGGAGTCCTCTTACATTTGGGAACTTTACAGTCCTATTGACTAAACCATGAAAAGGTAGGATTTCCCCCAGCTATGCACAACAACAAGATCAACAACTAATGCTAGCCAGAGCAAGATGAGCTAAAATCTAACGAAGGAATAGTAGATAAACACTCTCAAACTTTTTCAGTTAGTTGGCCATCATAATTGCATTCATGGGGAACTGTAGCCTCCTCGTCCTTCTGCAGCTTGCCTGTCAATGCATAATTGACCCAACCATGCACCCAAGGTAACTTGCTTGCTAGCTAGTTCCAGACACAAATGACATCTCACTCGGACCATTTCATTCACCATAGCAGAGCTGGTTAGGCTGTTTACATGTTATCTAGAGCATTCTTTACTAACTATAAAACATGTGTCTACGTTTACTGAGTGTTTGTAAATTCATCAGTTGTTCTGTGCTCTGGCACACTTCAGAGAAATCAGAGTAGGAATTTGCGATCGCAAGAGATATGTCAACTGGATAACAGTCGTTCAAGTTCATGCTAGCTAACCAAATGACACCTGCATCTCTAGCTGTGTATAGCCACCAAAAAACAATATGAGGGGGAAAAGTCAGTCCCTCACCCGCTCCTCCAATGGCATGCTATGAAATCCTCCTAGCAGCTAGCTAGTTAACGTTAGGCTACGTGTTTTTAGATTGCTTAAATATATTCGCTAGCCAATTAGCCACGTTTGATTGACTTGTGATCATTGCCCTTGCTAGTTTGATTGTATTGACATTCCCAGCCTTAGTTACATTCATCCGTTTTTGTCCAGAATATTGAGTCATTGAAACTGAAACAGTGCATTCTGAATGGAGGCAACAAACAATGTACCAGGCCAGCTGTGATTTACAACCTGATAACAATATTTTTTGTACTACCGAGACATGTATTCTCATTTCTCATTTACGACTGTGACCTGGCCAAGATAAAGCAAAGCAATGTGACACAAACAACAACACATGAACAAACATACAGTCAATAACACAAAATAAAAATCTATATACAGTGTGTGCAAATGTAGTAAGATTAGGAAAGTAAGGCAATAAATAGGCCATAGTGGCAAAATAATTTAGCATTAACACTGGAGCGATAGATGTGCAGATGATGATATGCAAGTAGTGATACTGGGGTGCAAAAGAGCAAAAAAAATAACAATATTGGGATGAGGTAGTTGGGTGGGCTATTTACAGATGGGCTGTGTACAGGTGCAGTAATCGGTAAGCTGCTCTGACAGTTGGTGCTTAAAGTTAGTGAGGGAGATATGTCTCCAGCTTCAGTGATTTTTGCAATTCATTCCAGTCATTGGCAGCAGAGAACTGGAAGGAAAGGCGGTCAAAGGGGGTGTTGGCTTTGGGGATGACCAGTAAAAAATACCTGATGGAGCGTGTGCTACAGGTAGGTGTTGCTATGGTGACCAGTGAGCTGAGATAAGGTGGGGCTTTACTTAGTAGAGACTTATAGATGACCTGGAGCCAGTGGGTTTGGCAATGAATATGTAGTGAGGGCCAGCCAACAAGAGCATACATGTCGCAGTGGTGGGTAGTATATAGCGCTTTGGTGACAAACGGATGGCATTGTGATAGACTACATCCCATTTGCTGAGTAGAGTGTTGGAGGCTATTTTGTAAATGAAATCGCCAAAGTCAAGGATCGGTAGGATAGTCAGTTTTACGAGGTTGTGTTTGGCAGCATGAGTGAAGGATGCTATGTTGGGTAGCCAGGTGGAAAGCATGGCCAGCCATAGAAAAATGATTATTGAAATTCTCAAATAGATTTAGGGCATAATGTACAGACAAGGGATGTGAGTATAGTGGAGGGAAACCTAGGGATTGAGTGACGATGAGAGAGGTTCCATCTCTGGAGGCACCAGTTAAGCCAGGTCAGGTCTTCGCAAGTGTGGGGGGTGAGACAGAAGAGCTATCTAAGGCATGTTGAGCGGGACTGGGGGCTCTACAGTGAAATAAAACAATAAGAACTTCCCGAAACAGCAGTAGACAAGGCATATTGACATTAGAGAGAGGCATAAAGCAATCACAGGAGTTGATCGGCAGAGCTAAGACAACAACGGGTAAATGGCGATGAGTGGGCAGAGACGGTCAGTTAGGTACACACAGGACATGAGTTTGAGGCTAGGTAAACTCTAACTTTTCTAAAAAGTTCCCACATGGCCCGCCCAGTAAAGGAAAGGCTTCCTGTTTGAAAAATCCTATGTTTTTTGGAAAGGCATCCTGTGTGAGAAATCTTTGACAAAATGTCTTTTGTAAAAAAAATGTTTTTTACGTTTTCGAATAGATGTCAGATTATAACCAAATTTTTTTTTTAAATTAAATTGAAAAAATACACTCTTTTGATAGGCATCAGTAGGGATTAAGAAGTCAGTATACGCAATGCCCACTGAACAAAAGTGTATACGGTTTATACCTGCGAATAGCCTCCACTACACCACTGGCCCTTTGTGTTTTATAAAAAGTGCACTCTCCTACATGAGTGTGCTGGTATTATGGTTGCTGTCCTTTCAGAATCACCAACCTGTCACACACTGAAGGCCTATATGTTTGCCACTGCGCAAATGTCTAAAACGTAGGGCTGCAATCCCGTTAACGGGATCGATATGGCAACAGCCAGTAAAAGTGCAGGGCGCCAAATTCAAAACAACAGAAATCTCATAATTAAAATGTATTTTATACCGTTTTAAAGGTAATCTTGTTGTTAATCCCACCACAGTGTTCAATTTTGAATAGGCTTTACAGTGAAAGCACCACAAATGATTATTATTTATATTTTTGTTCAGTGTATGTTTGAGTTATAGTTTTATATGAAGAAACAATGGTGAAACATATTCCCATCATATAACTGAACTGTCAAGTCATCGCCATGTTCCCATCATCACCCACCTGTTGGCCTCTTGCCAATTCATTTTACAGAAATACTCATCATAAATGTTGATGAAAATACAATTGTTAGACATGGAAATATAGATATACCTCTTCTTAATGCAACCGCTGTGTCAGATTGCCCAAAAACTTTACGGAAAAAGCAAACCATGTAATAATCTGAGAACAGCGCAAAATAAATAAAAATAAATAATTCCGCCATGTTGGAGTCAATAGAAACCAGAAATACCATTATAAATATTCCCTTACCTTTGATTATCTTCATCAGAATGCACTACCAGGAATCCTAGTTCCACAATAAATGTTTGATTTGTTCGATAATTACCATTAATTATGTCCAAGTAGCTACTTTTGTTAGGGTGTTTAGTACACAAATCCAAACGCTCGTGCAGGTCCAGCCGAAACGTCGGTTGAAAACTTCTAAAAGTTATATTACAGGTTGTAGAAACAGTTCAAACTAAGTATAGAATCAATCTTTAGGATGTTTATATCATAGATCTTCAACTACGTTCCAACCGGAGAATTCCATTGTCTGTAAAAAAAGCCATGGAAAGCAGGTTGCTGTCATGTGAAATGCATGTGACCAGGACCTGGCTTTCTGCCAGACCACTGACTCAAATAACTCTCATCCGGCCCCACATCACAGTAGAAGCCTCATTCAAGTTCTAAAGATGGTTGACATCTAGTAGAAGCCTTAGGAAGTGCAACATAACCAATATCCATCCCACTGTGTATTCAATAGGGGCTGGGTTGAAAAGATTTCCCACTTCCTGTTTGGATTTCTTCTCAGGTTTATGCCTGCCATATGAGTTCTGTTATACTCACAGACATCATTCAAACAGTTTTAGAAACTTCAGAGTATTTTCTATCCAATACTACTACCAATAATATGTATATATTTGCAACTGGGACTGAGGAGCAGGTCGTTTACTCTGGGCACCTCTGGGCACCTTTCATCCAAGCTACTCAATACTGCCCCTGCAGCCATAAGTTAATGTTACGTCCGTCGTTAGTGGTAGAATGACCGGACCAAGGTGCAGCGTGTTAGGCGTACATTTTCTTTATTCGGCGTGCAACAAACAAAAAAAGCTTCGGCGTGCAACAAACAAAGACAAGATCCCACAACTGAAGGTTGGAAAAAGGGCTGCCTATGTATGATCCCCAATCAGAGACAACGATAGACAGCTGCCTCTGATTGGGAACCATAACCAGCAAACAAAGAAATATACAAACTAGAATGCCCACCCAAATCACACCCTGACCTAACCAAATAGAGATATAAAAAGGCTCTCTAAGGTCAGGGCGTGACAGTTAAGATATTAATGTTTCAAGAAAGGAGTGTATATATTTGGCCTGGTGAAGCAGTTATATGCGGTGACTGTTAATTCAGAGTTTTTTTTTTTACTCTGCTGGTCTCGGGAAAGAAATTATGAGTCCTCACTGTCCGAGGCAGAGGCAAGACCAGGCACACATGATTCAAACCTTCGAGACACTCACTATGTGTACTACAACACTGTCTGGACCACTATTGGAAGGATGCAATAGCATTTTCCCACAAGAAATTCCATAGTTTGGTGTTTTGTTGGTGGTGGTAGAAAACACTGACTTACTCTAGAATATCCCTTATGTCCATTGGGTTGAGATCTGGTGACTGTGACAGCCATGACGTATGGTTTACATCATTTTAATGTCCAATACACCAGTCAGTGACTACTCATGCCCTGTGGATGGGGGCATTGTCATCCTTTTGTGGCATAGCCATGGTAGCCCACCCAGCATTTTTATACAGGACCCTAAGCATGATGGGATGTTAATTGCTTAATTAACTCAGGAACCTCATGCTGTGTGAAAGCACCTGCTCTCTATATACTTTGTATCCCTGTTATAAACAGGTTAATGTTGTGTGCAAGAATCCCGACTTTGTGAGGTGTTCCTCCAGTCTTACTTCCAATTGACTGGAAAGTCAACTAGATAGGTTCAACAGTGCCAACATGTCGAAGGAACATACTGACTAATAACCAAATGAATAACCATTTATTAAACATGGCTTTGCATCATTAGACAAATGACATAGGAAGAGCTCACAGTGACAAGAAGCAAAGGTCCTCTGGGGACAGGATCGTCCTTCCGTCCAGTCTAAAGGATGAGGGTGGACAGGCATCACACATGAAAGTGTGTGAAGAGGTGCAGGAAGAAAATGCAGAGGCTGTGAAAACCCCATCTGTCTGTGAACCACTGGTAAGAGATCACTGCTACCCATGTCTTTGTTTGACTGCCTGTGAATAGATGAGTTCTGACCAGCTGACTCTGACAGATTCTTCAGGATATTGAGGACTTGGAGGAGTCTACTGTAAAGGAAAGTCCAGTTCCTCCAAAGGACACTGAAGATACAGATAAGGCTTCAACCGAGGGCCAACAACTGGTAATAAGGCTGTGTTTTTATCAATTGAATTTGATCAGAACTGCCCAGTCTGTGCTGCATCAGTATATCTGACCCAAAATGTCTGCACAGACCCAGGTAGAGGAACACAACCCTGACATCCACCTACCTCACCCTGTTGATGCCCTGGAGAATGCCTATGTGAACACCCCCCCTGTTTGTGAACCACTGGTAAGAGATCAGTGCCACACATTTGTGTTACTGTGTGTCTGAATATGGAGAATGGAGCTCTGACCTACACACTCTCTAAATATGATAAACAGATTATTGAGGACTTGGAGGACTCTCCTGACAAGGAATATCCAGCTCCCCGAAAGACTGAGGATGTAGAATGTGCTTCAGCACAGGGCCGAGAACAGGTAAAATACCCATGATATTTGTGCCTGTGTGTGTGTGTGTGCGTGCATAATCGTTTTCCAACAACATTTGATCAAAATTGCCTTTCTCTACTTGTCACTATGTTTGACCTTCAAAGATCCAGGTAGATAAGGACCGAGATAAGGACAAAGACCATGATATGCCCCTCCCTTGCTGCTTAGATAACCTGAAGAAGCGCTTCTACCAGAGCAGGGACCGCCAGATCAGGGAAAGACACTGGGCCCAGTTCAGAGCAGAGACCCTGAGGGTGGCCCACCAAGGGATAGTTGTCCTGCAACGTGACCTGGAGCTGCAGCTGGAGCGGGTTAGAGAGGGCCTAGAGGATAGACGGCAGCGCAGAGAGAGGGACCATTACACTCTGGCCCAAGTGAAGAGAGAGAGACAGAAAAAGAGAGAAGAGCAGATAAAAGGATGGATGGAAAAGTGGATGATAGGGAGGGAAGAGGAGAGCCAGGGGGAAGAAGTTGAGGAAGAGGGGGAGACAGAGGAAGAGGAGAAAGTGGGAGAGGAGGAAAGTAAAAAGGAAGAGGAGAGTGATGATGAAGAGGGTGATACAGAGGGAGCAGAAGAGAAGGAGAAAGAGGAGAAGGTGGAGGAGGGAGACAGGGAGGGTAGTGAAGAGGAGAGTGAGGAGGATGAAGAGAGTGAGGAGGAGGAGGAGGATGGCATAGAGACTATCTGCAAGGAGGTGAAGATGCAGATGCACTTGATCATGGGCGACATTGAGCATGATATGAAGAATGACTATGAGCAGAACAAGAATAGGGAAGTCCAGGACCGGAAGATGTTGACCACCCTGCTGCAGTGCTTGGAGTCAGTCTACCAGACACGCACTGAGGAGATACTGGGCAAGATAGGCATGCTGTGGGACATCATGATCAACAACATGCTCCAGGACCTCCATGGAAGGAGAACAGCCCAGAAGTCAGTGTCTGCCCAGACTGCGCAGTATCTCCACTTCCGCCACAGTCCCCGTCTGGCCCCCATTACCCCTCTGACTGAAGCGGGCAGGAGGCTCCTCAAGGGATGGGCAAGAGGCCAACAGGTGGGTGATGATGGGAACATGGCGATGACTTGACAGTTCATTTATATGATGGGAATATGTTTCACCATTGTTTCTTCATATAAAACTATAACTCAAACATACACTGAACAACAATATAAATGCAACTTGTAAAGTGTTTGTCCCATATTTCAAGAGCTGAACTAAAATATCCCCAACATTTTCCATACGCACGAAAAGCTTATTTCTGTCAAATGTTGTGCACAGATTTGTTTGCATACCTGTTAGTGAGCATTTCTCCTTTGCCAAGGTAATCGATCCACCTGACAGGTGTGACATATCAAGAAGCGGATTAATCTACCATATGCTACCTCCAACCTTGTTTTAAAGAATTTGGCAGTACGTCAAGCCAGCCTCACAACTGCATGGCGTCGTGTGGGCGAGTGGTTTGCTGTGCCCCATGGTGGCGGTGGGGCTATATGTGCAGGCATAAGCTACGCACAATGAACACAATTGCATTTTATCAATGGCAATTTCAATATACAGACATACCGATCCTGAGGCCCATTGTTGTGCCCTTCATCCGCCGCCATCACCTCATGATTCAGCATGATAATGCACTGCTCCATATCGCAAGGATCTGCACACAATTCCCGGAAGCTGAAAATGGCCCAGTTCTTCCATGCTCTGAATCGACGCGAACGACACCGGGTTCCAGTTCCCGACAATATCCAACATTCCACAGGCCACAATCAACAGCCTGATCAACTCTATGCGAAGGATATACAGTTGAAGTCGGAAGTTCACATACACTTAGGTTGGAGTCATTAAAACTTGTTTTTCAACCACTCCTCAAATTTCTTGTTAACAAACTATAGTTTTGGCAAGTCATTTAGGACATCTACTTTGTCATTTTTTCAACAATTGTTTACAGGCAGATTATTTCACTTATAATTCACTGTATCACAATTCCAGAAGTTTACATACACTAAGTTAAAAATTCCAGAAAATGACGTCATGGCTTTAGAAGCTTCTGAAAGGCTAATTGACATAATTTGAGTCAATTGGAGGTGTACCTGTGGATGTATTTCAAGGCCTACCTTCAAACTCAGTGCCTCTTTGCTTGACATCATGGGAAAATCAAAAGAAATCAGCCAAGACCTCAGGAAAAAATTGCAGACCTCCACAAGTCTGTTTCACCCTTGGGAGCAATTTCCAAATGCCTGAAGGTACCATGTTCATCTGTACAAACAATAGCACGCAAGTCTAAACACCATGGGACCACGCAGCTGTCATACTCCTCAGGAAGGATACGCGTTCTGTCTCCTAGAGATGAACGTACATTGGTGCGAAAAGGGCAAATCAATCCCAGAACAACAGCAAAGGACCCTATGAAGACCCTGGAGGAAACAGGTATCTATATCCACAGTAAAACGTGTCATATATTGATATAACCTGAATAGCCGCTCTGCAAGGAAGAAGCCACTGCTCCAAAACCATCATAAAAAATTCAGACTACGGTTTGCAACTGCACATGGGGACAAAGATCGTACTTTTTGGAGACACGGTATGTCCTCTGGTCTGATTAAACAAAAATAGAACTGTTTAGCCATAATGACCATCATTATGTTTGGAGGAAAAAGGGAGGCTTGCAAGCTGAAGAGAACCATCCCAACCGTGAAGCATGGGGGGGGCAGCATCATGTTGTGGGGGTGCTTTGTTGCAGGAGGGACTGGTGCACTTCACAAAATA
This sequence comes from Oncorhynchus masou masou, assembly GCF_036934945.1. Lineage (NCBI taxonomy): Eukaryota > Metazoa > Chordata > Actinopteri > Salmoniformes > Salmonidae > Oncorhynchus > Oncorhynchus masou. The sequence continues at coordinate 46,031,820 of NC_088229.1, read as the reverse complement.
AAAAATATGTGGATATATTGAAGCAACATTTCAAGACATCAGTCAGGAAGTTAAAGCTTGGTTGCAAATGGGTCTTCCAAATGGACAATGACCCCAAGCATACTTCCAAAGTTGTGGCAAACTGGCTTAAGGACAACAAAGTCAAGGCATTGGAATGGCCATCACAAAGCCCCGACCTCAATCCTATAGACATTTTGTGGGCAGAACTGAAAAAGCGTGTGCGAGCAAGGAGGCCTACAAACCTGACTCTGTTACACCAGCTCTGTCAAGAGGAATGGGCCAAAATTCACCCAACTTATTACGGGAAGTTTGTGGAAGGCTACCCAAAACATTTGACCCAAGTTAAACAATTTAAAGGCAATGCTACCAAATACTAATTGAGTGTATGTAAACTTCTGACCCACTGGGAATGTGATGAAAGAAATAAAAGCTGAAATAAATTGTTCTCTCTACTATTATTCTGACATTTTGCATTCTTAAAATAAAATGATCCTAACTGACCTAAGACAGGGAATTTTTACTAGGATGGGTTACATGTCAGGAATTGTGAAAAACTGTATTTGGCTAAGGTGTATGTAAACTTCCGACTTCAACTGTATGACACTGCATGAGGCAAATGGTGGTCACACCAGATACTAACTGGTTTTCTGATCCACGCCCCAACCTTAAAAAAATGTGTTATCTGTGACCAACAGATGCATATCTGTATTCTCAGTCATGTGAAATCCAAAGATTGGGGCCTAATGAATTGATTTCAATTGACTGATTTACTTATAATGTGTGAACTGTAAATTAGTCGAATGTTAGAAATTGTTGCATGTTGCATTTATATTTTTGTTCAGTGTAGTTACATAGGTAGTGTATAGACTGTATATACGCCTGTTACAACTTAGACATCTAGGTGTCAGTCACTACAATAACCTCCATCTACCAATCTTAGGATGACAAGGCAAAGAAGACTGGCAAAGGGAAAAAGAAGAAAAAGAAAAAGACACAGAGAGAACAAGTGAAGGATGAGGAGAAAGACAGTCAGGTGCTGCAGAAGGAGGAAATGGTGGAAAGTAAGCCAGAAGAGAATAAAAAGTCAGGGTAAGTGCAATAATGAATTGATGGAGAGCAAGAGAGCCAGAGAGAAAAATAATGTTGGTTATCATAAGTATATGATGAATGGAATATATTGCCTTTGTACAGTATGTTGTCTATGGTAACTATATTGTATTTTAAATCACAGGTTTCTCCAATTGCTGCTGCTCAAACTGACATGCATTCAATGATGACAAAATATTTAGAAAAAATAAAGTTTGAAACTAGCTTGATTTTGTTTTTGATAATCTTTGGTTTATCCATCTGGGTTTCACCTGATGCTTGCATATCAAATCAAATCCAATCAAATGTATTTATATAGCCCTTCGTACATCAGCTGATATCTCAAAGTGCTGTACAGAAACCCAGCTTAAAACCCCAAACAGCAAGCAATGCAGGTGTAGAAGCACGGTGGTTAGGAAAAACTCCCTAGAAATGCCAAAACCTAGGAAGAAACCTAGAGAGGAACCAGTGGGGTGGCCAGTCCTCTTCTGGCTGTGCCGGGTAGAGATTATAACAGAACATGGCCAAGATGTTCAAATGTTCATAAATGACCAGCATGGTCGAATAATAATAAGGCAGAACAGTTGAAACTGGAGCAGCAGCACGGCCAGGTAGACTGGGGACAGCAAGGAGTCATCATGTCAGGTAGTCCTGGGGCATGGCCCTAGGGCTCAGGTCCTCCGAGAGAGAGAAAGAAAGAGAATTAGACAGAGCAAATCTGGGGTGGCCAGTCCTCTTCCGGCTGTGCCGGATGGAGATTATAACAGAACATGGCCAAGATGTTCAAATGTTCATAAATGACCAATAGGGTTAGAGGCAGAGAATCCCAGTGGAAAGAGGGGAACCGGCCAGGCAGAGACAGCAAGGGCGGTTCGTTGCACCAGAGCCTTTCCGTTCACCTTCCCACTCCTGGGCCAGACTACACGCAATCATATGACCCACTGAAGAGATGAGTCTTCAGTAAAGACTTAAAGGTTGAGAACGAGTTTGCGTCTCTGACATGGGTAGGCAGACCGTTCCATAAAAATGGAGCTCTATAGGAGAAAGCCCTGCCTCCAGCTGTTTGCTTAGAAATTCTATGGACAATTAGGAGGCCTGCGTCTTGTGACCGTAGCGTACGTGTAGGTACAGTGCCTTGCAAAAGTTTTCGGCCCCCTTGAACTTTGCGACCTTTTGCCACATTTCAGGCTTCAAACATAAAGATATAAAACTGATTTGTACCTTGTCAGCTTGGGGGTTTGAACTTACTAGTCCAACGCTCTAACCACTAGGCTACCCTGCCGCCCCATGAATGTTCTAAAGACACATGTTTTGATGTAGTGGGAACAGTAACAGAACTTTAAAAAATATATACTTAAAGGAAAATGTTAAGATAGTTTTCAATTTTATGTTCAGTTTATATAATACAATTTTAAAGTATGCATTAATGTGTCTGTACTAGAATAAACCTGGCGAAAACAAATGTAGATGTTAAGAAATTGATTTTTATAGCTTCCAAAATAAAATAAAACACAGTGGAGGGGTGCCAAGTAGGAGTCGTGGTGGCTTTAACACAGCGCCTCCTGTTAGGTATCTAGTAGTAGTGCATTCTGAAAGTATTGAGACCCCTTCACTTTTTCCACATTTTGTTACGTTACCGCAGTAGAAAGAAGAAGAGGAGGAAGGGAAGCACTGCTAAGGTACACAATAGTATATTTTGGTAGATAGGTGCTCTTTGGTAAAAGGGGTAAATTGGTTATCCAAAAGAAAGGAGGACCAAGGCACTCTTCATATAAGTAATTGAAATGCCTTTATTTGTATGGCATGTTCAATGGAAATAAAATTTAAAAAATCCAATGCGTTTTGGCTGCATGGCCTTCCTCGGGGAGTACAAAGAAATTATAATACAATGTCCTCTTTTGAACAGCATTTTCCAATCGGCCCTAATTTGAAGAGGGAGTGGTTACAAAATTGATTGATACAACACCTAGTAAGCAATACAAAACACATTAAAAAGTGAAATTCTGTAGATATGTTATCAAAAAATTCAACTCAGAACGCCTTGAAAGGTAGTTCTAACCTTAAATATGACTGGGAAAAGTGCCAAGAATAGGAGAGCCATCTATTCCATAGTACACAAGAACACAGCAAACATAGCTGAGGGCAATTGTAACGGTTTTCTTTAGGTGAAACAGAGTCGGACCAAAACGCGTGGTTATTGAGATTCATGTTTTAATAAAACAACTAAACACAAACACTACAAAACAAGAAACGTAACGTGAAAACCGAAACAGCCTAAACTGGTGCAAACTAACACAAGAACAGGAACAAGGACAATCACCCACGACACACTCAAAGAATATGGCTGCCTAAATATGGTTCCCAATCAGAGACAACGATAAACACCTGCCTCTGATTGAGAACCACTTCAGACAGCCATAGACGAAGCTAGAAAACCCCACTAAGCCACAATCCCAATACCTATGAAAAACCCCAAGACAAAACACACCACATACCAAAACCCATGTCACACCCTGGCCTGACCAAATAAATAAAGAAAACACAAAATACCAAGACCAGGGCGTGACAGAACCCCCCCCCCAAGGTGCGGACTCCCGGCCGCACACCAAAACCCATAGGGGAGGGTCCGGGTGGGCGTCTGTCCACGGTGGCGGCTCTGGCGCAGGACGTGGACCCCACTCCAACAAAGTCTTAGTCCATTTTCCTCGCGTCCTTAGATAGGCGACCCTTGCCGCCGACCTTGGCCTAGTAGCCCTCACCAAGGGCCCCACTGGACTAAGGGGCAGCTCGAGACTGAGGTAGCTCGGGACTGAGGGGTAGCTCAGGACTGAGGGGTAGCTCGGGACTGAGGGGTAGCACGGGACTGAGGGGTAGCACGGGACTGAGGGGTAGCACGGGACTGAGGGGTAGCTCAGCACTGCGAGGAAGCTCAGCACTGAGAGGAAGCTCAGCACTGAGAGGAAGCTCAGCACTGAGAGGAAGCTCAGGCAGGTAGTTGGCTCTGGCAGATCCTGGCTGGCTGGCGGTTCTGGCAGATCCTGGCTGACTGGCGGTTCTGGCAGATCCTGGCTGACTGGCGGTTCTGGCAGATCCTGGCTGACTGGCGGATCTGGAAGAGTCTGGCTGACTGGCGGATCCTGGCTCACTGGTGGATCTGGAAGATCCTGGCTGACTGGCGGACCTGGAAGAGTCTGGCTGACTGGCGGATCCTGGCTGACTGGCGGTTCTGGCAGATCCTGGCTGACTGGCGGTTCTGGCAGATCCTGGCTGACTGGCGGTTCTGGCAGATCCTGGCTGACTGGCGGATCTGGAAGAGTCTGGCTGACTGGTGGATCCTGGCTCACTGGTGGATCTGGAAGATCCTGGCTGACTGGCGGACCTGGAAGAGTCTGGCTGACTGGCGGATCCTGGCTGACTGGCGTATCTGGAAGATCCTGGCTGACTGGCAGATCTGGAAGAGTCTGGCTGACTGGCGGATCCTGGCTGACTGGCGGGTCTGGAAGATCCTGGCTGACTGGTGGATACTTATTTTCCACCATATCATTTGCAAATAAATTCATTAAAAATCCTACAATGTGAATTTCTGGATTTTTTTTCCTCATTTTGTCTGTCAGTTGAAGTGTACCTATGATGAAAATTACAGGCCTCTCTCATCTTTTTAAGTGGGAGAACTTGCACAATTGGTGGCTGACTTTTTTTGCCCCACTGTACATATACATATAAGATGAGTAATGTAGGGTATGTAAACATTATATTAAATGGCATTGTTTAAAGTGGCTAGTGATACATTTTTTACATCAATTTCCATCATTAAAGTGGCTGGAGTTGAGTCAGTATGTTGGCAGCTGCCACTGTTAGTGGTGGCTGTTTAACAGTCTGATGGCCTTGAGATAGAAGCTGTTTTTCAGTCTCGGTCCCTGCTTTGATGCACCTGTACTGACCTCGCCTTCTGGATGATAGCGGGGAGAATAGGCAGTGGCTCGGGTGGTTGTTGTCCTTGATGATCTTTATGGCCTTCATGTGACATCGGGTGGTGTAGGTGTCCTGGAGGGCAGGTAGTTTGCCCCCGGTGATGCGTTGTGCAGACCTGCTACCCTCTGGAGAGCCTTACGGTTGTGGGCGGAGCAGTTGCCGTACCAGGCTGTGATACAGCCCAACAGGATGCTCTCGATTGTGCATCTGTAGAAGTTTGTGAGTGCTTTTGGTGACAAGCCGAATTTCTTCAGCCTCCTGAGGTTGAAGAGGCACTGCTGCGCCTTCTTCACAATGCTGTCTGTGTGGGTGGACCAATTCAGTTTGTCCGTGATGTGTACGCCGAGGAACTTAAAACTTACTACCCTTTCCACTACTGTCCCGTCGATATGGTTAGGGGGGTGCTCTCTCTGCTGTTTCCTTAAGTCCACAATCATCTCCTTTGTTTTGTTGACATTGAGTGTGAGGTTATTTTCCTGACACCACACTCCGAGGGCCCTCACCTCCTCCCTGTAGGCCGTCTCATCGTTGTGGGTAATCAAGCGTACCACTGTAGTGTCGTCCGCAAACTTGATGATTGAGTTGGAGGCGTGCATGGCCACGCAGTCGTGGGTGAACAGGGAGTACAGGAGAGGGCTCAGAACGCACCCTTGTGGGGCCACAGTGTTGAGGATCAGCGGGGTGGAGATGTTGTTACCTACCCTCACCACCTGGGGGTGGCCCGTCAGGAAGTCCAGTACCCAGTTGCACATGGCAGGGTCGAGACCCAGGGTCTCGAGCTTGATGACAAGTTTGGAGGGTACTATGGTGTTAAATGCTGAGCTGTAGTCGATGAACAGCATTCTCACATAGGTATTCCTCTTGTCCAGATGGGTTAGGGCAGTGTGCAGTGTGGTTGCGATTAAGTCGTCTGTGGACCTATTGGGGCGGTAAGCAAATTGGAGTGGATCTAGGGTGTCAGGTAGGGTGGAGGTGATATGGTCCTTGACTAGTCTCTCAATGCACTTCATGATGACGGAAGTGAGTGCTTTGGGGCGGTAGTCGTTCAGCTCAGTTACCTTAGCTTTCTTGGGAACAGGCACAATGGTGGCCCTCTTGAAGCATGTGGGAACAGCAGACTGGGATAAGGATTGATTGAATATGTCCGTAAACACACCAGCCAGCTGGTCTGCGCATGCTCTGAGGACGCGGCTGGGGATGCCGTCTGGGCCTGCAGCCTTGCGAGGGTTAACACGTTTCAATGTTTTACTCACGTTGACTGCAGTGAAGGAGAGTCCACAGGTTTTGTTAGCGGGCCGTGTCAGTGGCACTGTATTGTCCTCAAAGCGAGCAAAAAAGTTATTTAGTCTGTCTGGGAGCAAGACATCCTGGTCCCTGACGGGGCTGGTTTTCTTTTTGTAATCCTTGATTGGCTGTAGACCCTGCCATATACCTCTCGTGTCTGAGCCGTTGAATTGCGACTCTACTTTGTCTCTATACTGACGCTTAACTTGTTTGATTGCCATGCGGAGGGAATAGCTACACTGTTTGTATTCGGTCATGTTTCCGGTCACCTTGCCCTGGTTAAAAGCAGTGGTTCGCGCTTTCAGTTTCGCGTGAATGAATGCCATCAATCCACGGTTTCTAGTTTGGGAATGTTTTAATCGTTGCTGTGGGTATAACATCTCCGATGCACTTTCTAATGAACTCTCTCACCGAATCAGCATGTTCGTCAATCTAACTAATTATGTGACTTCTGAAGGTAATTGGTTGCACCAGATCTTATTTAGGGACTTCATAGCAAAGGGGGTGAATACATATGCACTCACCGCTTTTCCTTTAATTAAATTTTTTATAACAAGTTTTTGAAAATTCACTTCACCAATTTGGACTATTTTGTGTATGTCCATTACAAATAAAATAAAAATAAAAATATATTTAAATTACAGGTTGTATTGCAACAAATTAGGAACAACGCTGAGGGGATGAATACTTTTGCAAGGCACTGTACTCATTCAAGGGTTTTTCTTTATTTTTATTATTTTCTACATTGTAAAATAATAGTGAAGACATCAAAACTATGAAATAACACATATGGAATCATGTAGTAACCAGAAAAGTGTTAAACAAATCAAAATATATTTTAAATTCTTCATAGTAGCCATCCTTTGCCTTGATGACGTCTTTGCACACTCTTGGCATTCTCTCAACCATCTTCATCTGGAATGCTTTTCCAACAGTCTTCTAGGAGTTCCCACATACGCTTTGCACTTGTTGGCTGCTTTTCCTTCACTCTGTGGTCCAACTCATTGCAAACCATCTCAGTTGGGTTGAGGTCGGATGATTGTGGAGGCCGGTCATCTGATGCAGAACTCCACCCTCCTTCTTGGTCAAATAGCCCTTACACAGACTGGATGTGTGTTGGGTCATTGTCAAAACGACAGATTTCCACCGGTCTAATGTCCATGGCTCGTGTTTCTTGGCCCAAGCAAATCTATTATTCTTATAGGTGTCCTTTTAGTAGTGTTTTTTTGCAGCAATGTGACAATGAAGACCAGATACACACAGTCTCCTCTGAACAGTAAATGTTGAGATGTGTCTGTTATTGGAACTCTGTGATGCATTTATTTGGGCTGCAATTTCTGAGGCTGATAACTCTAATAAACCTATATTCTGCAGCAGAGGTAACTGGGTCTTCCTTTCCTCATGAGAGCCAGTTTCATTTTAGAGCTTGATGGTTTTTGCGACTACTTGAATAAACTTTCAAAGTTCCTGAAATTTTACAGATTGACTGAACTTCATGTCTTAAAGTAATGATGGACCACCGTCATTTCCCTTTTTTTATTTTAGCTATTGTTGCCATAATATGGACTTGGTATTTTACCAAATAGGTTTATCTTCTGTACACCTTGTCACAACACAACTGATTGGCTCAAACACATTAGGAAGGAAAGAAATTCCACAAATTAACAAGGCACACCTGTTTATTGAAATGCATTTCAGGTGACTACCACATAAAGCTGGTTTGGAAAAAAAGCCAAGAGGGGTGAATGCTTTTGCAAAGCACTGTAGTGGCATGTAATTTGTAAATCCCAAAACTTTCCCTGTGGTTTAGCTGTTTAAGATGGTTCCTTTTTCTTATTGAGGCTGGAACATGATCAATACCCATAGCTTGTAGGGAGGCAGGGTTGGCATGGTGTAAGGACTTGTAGCTTGCCAAGGGGTAGTCTTCATTCCCTACCCATATGGCGTACTGTTCCGCTAAGCGGTATTGAAGACGTCTCTTTGTTCGTCCAATGTAAAACACCTCGCACTGTGGACATTCCAATCTGGAGATGACATGAGCTGATTTGCAGTTAATGAAATGCTTGACTTGATACTCCATTTTAGAAGCTGTGTCAACAACATTGTTTTTCTGTATTTTGCAATGATTGCACTGGTTGCATTTAAAAGATCCCTTGGGTTTGTGGTCTAGCCACGTTTTTTGAGAGTCAGCAGGAAGATAACTGTGGACTAATTTGTCATTTAGGGTAGGACATCTGTTAAAGCTTATGACTGGTGGCTCTGGGAAGACTTGCCGTTGTAGCCTATCACTTTGGATGATTCACTAATTATTTTTATGATTATTTTAATGTTCTCTGCTTCAGTGCTGTATTTTGTAACAAAGTACACACTCTCTGATGTATCACGAGGCACTCTCCTTCACAACAAGTTCTCTTTGTCAAGTCATTGGGCCCTTATATCTGCATCTTTCAGGACCTGAGTGCTGTAGCCCCGATTCAAGAAGCAATTCTCCAATTCAGCAGATTTGACACTGTAGTCTGTTTCCTGATCGCAAATTCTGCGGACTCTTTGGAATTGGCCTTTATTTAAACAGGTAGGCCAGTTGAGAACAAGTTCTCATTTACAACTGCGACCTGGCCAAACAACACAGTTATGCATGGGATAAACAAACGTACAGTCAATAACACAATAGAAAAGTCTACATACAGTGTGTGCAAATGTAGTAAGATGTTGGAGGTAAGGCAATAAATAGGCCATAGTGGCGAAATAATTACAATTTAGCAATTAAACACTGGAGTGATAGGTGTCCAGAAGATGAATGTGCAAGTAGAGATACTGGGGTGCAAAGGAGCAAAAAAATGATTTGTTCCAGTCATTGGCAGCAGAGAACTGGAAGGAAAGGCGGCCAAACGAGAACTTGGCTTTGGGGGTGACCCAGTAAAATATACCTGCTGGAGCACATGCTACGTGTGGTTGCTGCTATGGTGACCAGTGAGCTGAGATAAGGCGGGGCTTTATCTAGCAAAGACTTATAGATGACCCGGAGCCAGCGGGTTTAGCGACAAATATGATGCGAGGGACAGCCAACGAGAGCATACAGGTTGCAGTGGTGGGTAGTATATGGGGCTTTGGTGACAAAACGGATGGCACTGTGATAGACTACATTCAATTTGCTGAGTAGAGTGTTGGAGGCTATTTTGTAAATGACATCTCTGAAGTCGAGGATTGGTAGGATAGTCAGTTTTACGAGGGAATGTTTGGCAGCATCAGTGAAGGACGCTTTGTTGCGAAATAGGAAGCAGATTCTAGATTTAATTTAGGATTGGAGATGCTTAATGTGAGTCTGCAAACAACTTTTGACATTTTTACTGATGTCAAGGTCCGAAAAATGAATGTTATCCTTGCTGTACTCCATAGTTAGTTTGATATTAGGGTTAATACTGTTAAGGTATTGGTGGAAGGAAATAAGTTTATCTTCTGAGCCGGACCAAAACAGGCAAACATCATCAATATAGCGTCAGCACCATATAATTCGGTCAAAGAAATGGTTATTAGAAGGATCCAAAATTAAGTCATTTTCCCATATACCCAAGTACAAACCAGTGTAGGAAGAAGGGCTGTAAGCACTCCCATGGCACACCCTTTGACCTGTTAAAAATACGGTCCTAAAAAATAAAGATGTTTTGATTAAGAGTCCATTCAGTCAGTGAGACAATAAATTCTGTAGGAGGAATCTCAGTTTCAGGTCGGGTACTCAAGAAATGGTGCATAGCTGCCAAACCCTGTTCATGCTCAATGGTGGTGTATAGAGACTCCACATCCATGGTAACTAAAAAGGAGGCGGTATCTATATTGTTCAAGATCTGTGGTATCTTGAAGATAGGCTGGGAGTGACGTCAGAAAAGGCTTAATAAAGTAATCAATGTACTTAGAGATGGGTTCTGTCAGACTTCATTACCACTAATGACTGGTCCGTCTGGGGGATTTTCAAGATTCTTGTGGACTTTTGGAAGAAGGTAAAAAGAAGCCATACCCGGACTGCCATTTAAAAGAACTTTGAACTCCTTGTCTGAAATGTAGCCATTCTCCTTAGCTTCTGTGAGGATTCCTTTCGATTCAGTTTTTAGGTCTTCTGTAGGGTTGAAAGTAAGAGATTGGTAGAATTTGACGGTGGTAGGCTTCTGTCACATATTTGTCCTTACTCCACACTACTGTCTGCTTTTTTAACCACAATCCATCCATTTTTGAACAATGATTGAACTGCATCCCTTTCTGTCTTAAATTACGTTGTGTTTGGTTAGAGTCAATTTTACCCCTAAAACATATTCTCCACATCAAAATTCACCTTCTTGGCAAATGTATTTAGTGTGGCATTCTGGACGATGGGACAACTGCGCCCAATGTTAAGTGCCCTCTCTGCTTAGCAGCATACTCTGCTCAATTTGGCAGCCGCGCAAGTGGGAGATCTCCGTGTGCTTCAGTTTACCAGATCTTTTTTTCTCAGTTAACTTGAAGATCACTCCACGACCTACGTGCTGCAGCACTGTCGTTCAGCAGCAGATGATGCGCTGTCAGCCGCTGCCTTGTCATTCCCACTCGCCACTGTCATCAAGTGGACTCAAGCTAGCCACAAGTTCTGGCTGAGCTCAATCATCATGAAACGCAAACACAGCGATGAGTTTCTCTCTCTTGGTTTCACGCAAATTTGAGAAGTAACGAGGAGCGCCCACAAAACAAATCATTTCTCATTTGGGTCCCAGGCTGAAAAAGTTTAAGAACCCTATGCTCTAGATCATCATGGCATTTGTAGTTCTTTATGATAGACACATTATCAGCTAATTAGCGTTTCACTTTTTGGGGGGTAAATACAGGTGAACATATTTATAAAAGTCACCTTGTCCTACCTGGAGAGACTTACACAGTTATCAAAACAGCACACCAGGGTAAACCTAAGCCCTTATTTGAAGTGTTTCTAAAATCCCCTATGGGAAAAATGTATGATGGAAAAAACGGTTGGAACTATTCCCCGTGTGACCGCTAGGTTTTATGGGTATTATGACAAAGATTAGCCGTCGAGCCAGCTCTATGATCCACTCTAATCAAACAAGTAATTGAAAAGTCTAAATGTTATCTCAGCACGCCATCTTGTGGCAATAATCGGACAGCGTTTGTTGTAAAAGTCGCAGGTTTGGCAGGAACGCAAATCACAGGTGACAACTCCGAGTAGCAGAGCAATGTCGCCATGCATTCTTCTTTATCCGCGTTTATTGGTTTTGCAAATGGGTTTTTAAGAAAACCTGTTGATAGGACAGGTTCATTTGCACACAGTTTATGTTGAACGAAGTGCCCGATTAACTCCACCAACGGTTCATCGGGTTACCAGAAATTGACTTCACCATGTAGTTGAGTTTAGTCAGCTAATATTGCCCACTCAGTGGTGTGCTGTCTCTGGAAAGCTTACCTACACAGCCTTTTAAAACGAGAAGTTGAATGTCCACAAGGGACCACTAGGCTACACCTTCTGCATTGCTCGCGTAGAAATCGAAACCAAAATGAAGCCGTCTCGAAAGAAATCCTGTGAGGTGACAATTAAACGAATGTCATAGAACAATAGAAGACGACACTTAAAGATCAAACGTGCGCTGCTGGAGACAACAAAATTAAACTGGCTCCTCTAAACAAAAGAAATGGATCCACGGCAGCAGGAATCTTCACAGGGCAAGGTAAATAAACCCGCTATTATTATGTCCTAATCATTCAAAGCCTCCTTTGGTTTGTCTCATTGAAGGAAACATCTGTCAAACGGTCAGTTCGTTTGTTATGTTATTAACCAAGTGTTTTACACAAGAAGTGAAGTGCACCCTAATTCTGTAATCCCTACCCAAAACTCCACTTCCTGATTGTTTCATTGTGAAGGAATTATTGTCCAGCCAATGCAATATCCTGTTCACAACTGAAACAAACATGCATTGTTTTGGGGGATCGGCTAAATTATTGTTGCAAGAATATTATTCAAGAATTGTGGTCATTCTAGCACAAGTAAACATTGCACATTCGGTTTGTACTGGCAGTCGCATCCCAGAAACAAATGCATTAGTTACCCATTAGCTAAAAACACTAGAGTAAAGTTCAACACCCCCCCCCCCCCCCATATGATTGATATGATTGTTACTTTCACTTTCAAGAGCTCCACCATGCCACACAAAGAACGCAGTGAAGAGTCACGTGACAAGAGGCCCAGCGACGTACCTATCAAACATAACACTGAGGTATATAATCCATACACCAATCAGTCATTCAATCAATTTAACTGTAGTTGTGTTTGAGTGATTGTGTGTAACGACCGCCTTAGCATGGTCCCAGACAATCCCAGATCTGTATGTGCTTTTGCCAACTCTTCTGCCATATTCATTCTATTTTGTTTACTGCATAAAGATCTGGCAAAAAGGCTAGAGCACTGTGAAAATAGTTTCTCATCAGGAACAGTAATTAGCTTACTATGTGACATTTTCAGGAGGAGAAACAACCTTTCAGAAGAATGAGAAGTCCACCTAGACCCAGAATAACTGGTTCATTTAGACCAAGATTTGGAGGAAGATTCTACAGACCGCGGTAAGATAAGAGGGCATTTCAGAGCAACCTTGTAAATGTTCAAGGGTTTTTCTCTTGATAATTTCAACATTTCCTTATCTTCACCCACTTTCGTCCAATTCAGATTAGGTTGTAGAAATATTCACTCACTCACTCATCCATACTTTTCAAAAGTTTGGGGTCACTTAGAAATGTCTTTGTTTTACATGAAAACATGCATCAAATGAGTTGCAAAATGAATAGGAAATATAGTCAAGATGATGACAAGGTTATAAATAATGATTTTTAATTGAAATAATAATTTTGTCCTTCAAACTTTGCTTTTGTCAAAGAATCCTCCATTTGCATTAATTACAGCCTTGCAGACCTTTGGCATTCTAGTTGTCAAGTTGTTGAGGTAATCTGAACAAGTTTCACCCAATGCTTCCTGAAGCGCCACCCACAAATTGGATTGGCTTGATGGGCACTTCTTCGGTCAAGCTCTCTCTCACAACAGCTCAATAGGGTTGAGATCTGGTGACTGTGCTGGCCACTCCATTATAGACATAATACCAGCTGACTGCTGCATAGTTTGGGGCGGCAGGTTTGGGGCGGCAGGTTTGGGGCGGCAGGTTTGGGGCAGCAGGTTTGGGGCAGCAGGTTTGGGACAGCAGGTAGCCTAGTGGTTAGAGTGTTGGGCCAGTAACCGAAAGGTTGCTAGATCAAATCCCCGAGCTGACAAGGTAAAAGTTAACCCACTGTTCCTAGGCCGTCATTGTAAATAATAATTTGTTCTTAGCTGACTTGCCTAGTTAAATGAAGGTTAAATAAAAAATAATAATGATAGTTTGGAGCTGTGCTTTGGGTTGTTGTCCTACTGTAGGAGGAAATTTGCTCCAATTAAGCGGCGTTGCAAAATGGAGATATAGCCTTCCTTCTTCAAGATCCCTTTTACCCTGTACAAATCTCCCACTTTACCACCACCAAAGCACCCCCAGACCTACACATTGCCTCAAACATGATTGACAGATGGCGTCAAGCACTCCTCCATCATCTTTTCATTTTTTCTGCGTCTCACGAATGTTCTTCTTTGTGATCCTTCATTTCTCAGAACAAGAATAGACTGACGAGTTTCAGAAGAAAGGTCTTTGTTTCTGGCCATTTTGAGCCTGTAATCACCCACAAATGCTGATGCTCCAGATACTCAACTAGTCTAAAGAAGGCCAGTTTTATTGCTTCTTTAATCAGAACAACAGTTTTCAGCTGTGCTAGCATAATTGCGAAAGGGTTTTCTAATGATCAATTAGCCTTTTCAAATGATAAACTTGAATTAGCTAACACAATGTGCTATTGGAACACAGGAGTGATGGTTGCTGATAATGGGCCTCTGTACGCCTATGCAGATATTCCATTAAAAATCAGCCGTCTCCAGCTACAATAGTCATTTACAACATTAACAATTTCTACACTGTATTTCTGATCAATTTGATGTTATTTTAATGGACAAAATGTTTTGCTTTTCTTTCAAAGTGACCCCAAACTTTTGAACGGTTGTGTAAATATTTTTTTCTACTGTTTTCCTTCCTGTATAGATTCATAAGGGACGATCATTCATTCCGGAAGCCCCGCTTCAGTTTTGGGTTCCAAAGGTACCACCCTTTCACCCCTCGCCCACGGTTCAACTGGAGGGACCAGTCCGGCCCACCACAAGGCCCCCCGTGCCCTAACAACCAGTACAACGACCAGAGGAACATGGACAGGAGCGGTCCCGCCAGGGCCTCTACTCCTAAAGAACACAGCAGTAGGTTTATACTCATGTAGCAGTTTAGGGAGGGTTAGACCAAATGACTCGGTGGTTACAGGGTAAGAGCTCTACCATCTGTGCCATGAACCAAATATCTTAGCAGTTTAAAAGTACAGGCAATACATACTTAGACCTATATCACTTTCCTCCTGTGAACACTAGAGAGCAGTGTGAGCAAGCAGTGGCCATGTTGACTCGGAATAATATTTAAATTCTGACATATAGGCTACGTTTGGAATGTGTTTTGCTCATCAGCATTCCCGGTGGTTGATATTCACCAAGCAACAACATGACAATGTTACACAATGCTGGCTGCACACGGCATTGGTAGATATTCATCAAATTATAGGTGCTGTCTTTGCGTTTTGAATCAGTGGATAACTAATTGGTCTCTAGACTCTACCCACACACTCACACATACCATTTTGTTCGTGTTTCTGTTTCATTTATTTGTTTCCTGAAAATATTTGTCTTACTTTTGAACTCTGCATTGTCGCGAATGGGCTCGTACTGTAAGTAAAGCCTTTCACAGTAAAGTCTACACCTGTTGTATTCGGAGCATGTGACCAATAACATTTGATTTGGTCACTATTAACCATTTGTATTTAGCCATGTTTCTGATCTTCATTATCATGAAGCGTTTTGTAAGACCACAGTCGATGTGTTTGCAAGTCAACAATTCGCACTTATGGTTTAGCCCCATTCTCTATCACGTTTGAAAGTGTTTTCTTGAATAACTTTGCATTGCCTGAAGAAGACCTTTGTCTTGTTACCTGCAATAGAAACCATACATGTCATCTTTACTCTCTTTGGTGTTGATAACATGAGCTGTATTGCTATTCTCAACCACAGTGGTGTTTTCTTCTCCTATTTAATTCAGCTGCTAAGTCTCTGCGCAGACTGCAGTGCTCTGGAAGTGTGTGAGAGAGAGATTGTGTGAGGAACAGGTTGCTTGAGAGATATGCTATTATGGTGACTCATCTCTATAGTGTGTTACAGAAAGAGAGAGAAAATTAGAGCGAGAAAGCAAAAGAAAATGAGGAGAAAGAGGGAGTGAAGTACCGGGCAGACAGCCAGCTGTATATACTGAGACCTAACAAAGCTATCGCCTCATATAGGCACACTGTAGTCAAACGTTGCTAGGCAGCTTTCTCAAATCACACCCAATGGATTGTGCTTAAAGAAACATTCATTTTAGCCCCTGCGCGCTGCCTGTAGACAATAAACCTCCCGCTGCCCGCAGAGAGATGGCGATGGGGAAGCTTAGGCCTGAATTGTACCTGCAGCTAGAGACACCAATGTGATGATAGTTGAGGAGGACACTGGGTAGATTGAGGAGTCCCAGCATCAATCAGAGATAGTTAATTTAGAGATACCACCTGTGCCAATCAAAGATTTTCGAGTTTATCACAGATGTCAGCTGCTGTAGTTTAGCTCTAACTTATCCCCCATCTGTTCCCGAGCTGGTAGAGTCTGTTGTGTTGAATTGTTGTGAAGACGTGGTTTGTCTGTGTTATGTTGCAGGTGCTCTCAGGTCTTCTGCAGGCCCCAGCAGAAAGAAGGAGAAGCAGCCTGTGTCATTCATAGTAAGTCCACATTCCACCACTCCTCTCTGCCTCTTCTGGGATGGGGGGAGTCTGCGCTGTACACAGTAGTGCACACATACTGTATCTGCTGTCCTACTTCCGTAGTGTATGGTGGTGGCCGAAAAAGTCTAATCATTCCCTTCATCTTCCAAAAAGTACAACAAGCCTCTTTCATCATAAAAAACTTTTAGCCACTAATGTAGCTTCACACAAATGATCCCTCCCTGCTTGACTGCTGCTTCAATTTCTCAGAAGTGAGATGCTCCACACTGGGAGGTACGCATTGCAACACATTTCCTCATGTTGAATAGAAACCTGAGTGCATCTCTTTTCCCATGATGTTCGCGATCAAAAATATTTAGTACACACACAGTCCTTCAAATCACAGAATGAAAATAACCCTCAAACATTTTAGCAATCTTGGCTAGACTGCTCGGGAAGATTATTAACGTGTGTGTATGCATGTGTGTGTGTGTCCTCCACGCCCCTTGGTGTGATAGGAATTGGAAGAACAGAGAAAGCACAGACGCAGCATAAAGAATGAGAAAGTTGGAGTAATTATGTGGTCTGACTTGGAGAGGAGCACAAGGTTGTCGTCGTCTTCAGTTTAAACATGCTCATTATTCAAATAACCTGACTGCCTGCTAACCTTAATGAGAGAGAGAGATGCACTTTTAAGGAACTCAACAACAGTCAGATGGGCTCTGAAAGGCAAACACAGGCAGACTAGCCACGTGCTGCCAGAGTACTGACAGTGTGTTAAGGTCTTAAGGAATGCTTATAACTGTCTCTCACCCCTGTGTTTCTGTAGGTGGCTCAAGAGAAGGAGAGATGCCACAGCAAAGAAAGAGAGAGGGGTAGAGAGCTCCCCTCCACCATAAGCAGGGCCACAGCACGAAACAGAGCCATCCAACAGAAGAGGAGAGAAATCGAGCAGGTATAGCACCATTCACAGTACAGTGAAACAGATCGAGAAAGAGAGGGGATGTACCACACTGCAGCAGCAGGTGAGGAGAGAGGTAAAAGGATTTACACTAGTGTAAACACCAAAAACAGAGTTTAAGAGGGTTAGAGAGGTAACATAGAGGAGAGAGAGATAAAGAGGGGGTAGGATTATGAGTGGGTGGGATGAGGAGGGAGAGAAAGAGAGAGGGGGTTGTGGAGAGAGGCTTGGGAGATTTGATCACTGCGGTGCCAAAACTAAGAAACTGAGAAACTGAGAAACTGAAACTAAGAAATGGCCAGCTGAAGCTGCCTGGAATTTATCATAATTTGTTTCTTCCTTTTAGCAGGTGAATCAGTTGAATAGGTAATCAGTCATGATCAGAGCCAATACATGGTGATGTTGTACATCCCTGGGTTGTTTACCTCCAATCACTCTTAAGCGCCTATCAGAGTCCAAAATGTGTACACGTGCACACAGCAGTGTTCTAGAATATTGGACCGTTGGCTTTCATACTTTTTGAATTATCTGTGCGGCTCAAGCAATTTCTCCAACTGTCAACACATTGAAATGGATAGAGGACGCGTACACGGAGCCACGTTGGATGGGAATTGTGAGGAGGTGTGCATTCGGGCTGTGCGGATTGTGTTCTCAGATCAGCTATGTCACAATGGGACCCCGGACTATCACCTCTCTGCCTCTGTGGACTCTGAATTACGCCGAAGATGGAGCTCCTGTTATTGTCAGGTTGTTTGTCCAGGTTTTTTCATCATAAATCAGTCATCACATGGGCGTAGTTCGGTTGTCTTTCAATAGGTTTTTAAACACGCGCTATGATGGATACGTCACAGTTAATGTGACAGAACATCACATGAAGCGTTGTCAGTGGGAGGTGTGTGTGTGTGTTGGGTGTTGTCTCTCCATCCACTCGACTGATGAGAAGTTCACTCTCGCTCTTCACATCTCCATGGTAACTGGAGAAGGTAGGCTCTGTGAGAGAGCAGTCTGTCAACAGGTAGCTGATATACTCGTCCTCCAAAGACACACACACAATAAATAGAACATTTTTGTTGTGTGGGATTAATTGCTTTGCTAAAGGGCAGAATGACAGATTTTTCCCGTTGTCGGTTCGGGGATTCGAACTAGCCACCTTTCGGTTACTGGCCCAACGCTCTAACCGCTAGGCTGCGCATTCATGCACGCAGGCACCAACCAACCCTAATTGTAACCCTAACCTTAAAATAGCCTTTGTCCTCATGAGATGTGGGAAATGTCCCCAAAAGGATCGAAGAACCAACCAACATACACCTTTGCATGGTGTGAACAGCTCTCTGTGCGTGAGTGCTGCTACCTTGGACTATTAATCCACTCCGTGGTAATGGCACACACATGACGGGACCTCTTGCCCAAGCATCTCTCCCAGAACTCTCTCTCCCTCTTTCCCACTTTTACTTTCTAACCTCTCTCTTTCACCTTCTTTCTTTCACCCTCTCTTCACATCCGCTCTATCGCTAGTGATTATTCTCTCTTCACCCCCCCTCTCTTTCTCTATCTCTCCCTCACTCCTATTTCCCAGTCTCCAGTCTCTTGTTTGCCTGCTCCTCTCCTGTGTCTGAATACTTCTGGTAATACTGTGAGCTGAGTTTCTTTAGACCATCTGTGCTAAACTCCTCACTGGAACAGGAGCCACAAAACAACCTCTCACGTGCCATGAAAATATGCTTATATGTGTGTGTGTGTGTTTTATGTCACGCTGGTGTACAGTTAGGACTGTGCCATCGTTTGGTTGGGTTTAGAAGATATAGTGTAGATTAGAAGATGATGTGGTTTAGTAGATAGATTTAGTGTGTACAGTATGTGTTTTAGGACTGTGATGCACAGTTAAGTGTGGTGGTGAAAATGCTGACTGTCTGTGTTTTTTATGCAGGTGTACCGTCAGGACTGTGACACGTTTGGCGTGGTGGTGAAGATGCTGATAGCCAAGGACCCGTCTCTGGAGCGGCCCATCCAGCCATCTCTGAAGGAGAACCTCGGGGAGATCGGCCTGCGCTGTGTAGAGGCCATGCAACAGTTCATAGAGGAGTATGACACCAGGGAACCATCACCACAGTGACACACACTCCCCTTTGTCTTAACCTGTGTAAGTGGTGTGCTTGTATACCAAAACATACACACACAGTCATATCTCACAAAGCTCAGAAATGAAACTCAATATTGTATACGTGCTGATTGGATATGTGACATTACCGATGTTGAATAGCACGAGTCTATGTCATGACTCGTGAGCTGGCCTGTCCTAGTGTCCTTGGTTAGTCAGGCCAAAGTCACTCCTGGTGCTCAGCCTTCTGGAAGCTCTGTCTTGACCTGTGATCGTGACTGCTACTGAAACTCAATTGTTTATGTGTTATCAACTTTCAATATTGCTCTTGACAATGTGATGGAAGATATAGCTATTGCCCTTGTGTTTCCTACTGAAGTATAGCTAATGAATTCTAAGCCCTGTGACATATATAAAAAAAATTAAATACATGACATGATAATTGTACATAAATGAGCTATGTTGATATATACAAGGATGATCATATCTAATACAGAGGAAGAATCTATTTACACACAACGTTTGAATGTTTTCACTCTAATAAAATAAATCTGCTCTTAAAAATGATATGGGTGTTTGATTCAGTCTTGTATTGTATAGTGCTATTCCCTAGACCCCCTGATCTGCAAATCACCCCGATCTACCAGTTACTGCAAATTCTCTGTACCTCAGTTGGTAGAACATGGCATATGCAATGCCAGAGTACTGGGTTTGAATCCCGGGACCACCCGTATGTAAAATGTATGCATGCATGATTTAACTTGCTAAATGGCATAAAATTATATTTACAGTATTAAATCGACCTGATCTACATATTTTCTCATTACTACCCAATAAAGGTGGTCAATGTGTGCAGCAGTCAGCTCAGGGCCATCGTATTGAACATGTAAATTCAGCAAAAAAAGAAACGTCCCTTTTTCAGGACCCTGTCCAATTAACTTTACAGATCGTCATTGTAAAGGGTTTAAACACTTTCCCATGCTTGTTCAATAAACCATAAACAATTAATGAACATGCACCTGTAGAACGGTCGTTAAGGCACTAACAGCTTACAGACGGTAGGCAACTAAGGTCACAGTTATGAAAACTTAGGACACTAAAGAGGCCTTTCTACTGACTCTGAAAAACACCAAAAGAAAGATGCCCAGGGTCCCTCATATGCATGAACGTGCCCTAGGCATGAGGAGGCATGAGGACTGCAGATGTGGCCAGGGCAATAAATTGCAATGTCCGTACTGTGAGACGCCTAAGACAGTGCTACAGGGAGACAGGACAGACAGCTGATAATCCTCACAGTGGCAGACTATGTGTAACAACACCTGCACAGGATTGGTACATCCGAACATCACACTTCCAGGACAGGTATAGGATGGCAACAACAACTGCCCGAGTTACACCAGGAACGCACAATCCCTCCATCCCTCCATCAGTGCTCATCTGTTGGATCGAAGGGTGATGGCTAGGGCCATTCTCCCCAGAAATGTCTGGGAACTTGCCAGGTGCCTTGGTGGAAGAGTGCGGTAACATCTCACAGCAAGAACTGGCAAATCTGGTGTAGTCCATGAGGAGGAGATGCACTGCAGTACTTAATGCAACTGGTGGCCACACCAGATGCTGACTGTTAATTTAGATTTTGATCCCCCTTTTCTGTTAGTCAAATCTTGTTGTTGAATCTTGTTATGTTCATACAAATATTTACACATGTTAAGTTTGCTGAAAATAAACATAGTTGACAGTGAGAGGACGTTTCTTTTTTTTTGCTGCGTTTAGATTGATGTATGATCACTAAGCAGCCAGCCAGTAAGGCAGTCTAATAACAGCAGACTGGTAATGAACAGATCGTATTTCCACACCAGTGTTTGGAGCGGTGTCCGGAGGAACGGTGACTGTCAGTCAACCAAAACAACATGGGATTCCAGCTAGAACCAACCACAGAAATCTGGAACAAGCAGCATTACCGCATTCATATACACTTATAAACGTTTATAATGGCCTATTAAACATGGTTATTGTTATCGTGTCACCAAAAAGATGTGACATTTACATTGCTCATTGAAATCCACTTTAATTCCAATATGACACAACATCAACAAATAAACATGCAAGCCTTTTCTATCTCTACATCATGTTATACAAATAATGGTTCTGTAGTTACAAAATATATATAAATATTTAGGACCATTATGTACAGAACATTTACATTACTACATCCAAAACTTAAATAACATTTATTTTACTGTTATATACATTTAACAGGTATTATTATTGTTGTTATTTGTTTTATCTAGTAGTAATATTATAACGTTGAAAAACAAAGCATGTTGCGGGAGAAAACAGGACTATACAGGACGTTACTGTGCCTGAATGGCCAAGGAGCGTAGGCTAGAGCTGTCCTTGGTAAGCATGGAGAGCAGGGCAGTGTAGTTAGGTTCAACGGCTATTTATACAGGATGATAACACAATCTGCTAGCCAACTGTACTGTAGATCCAGCAGCTCTTGGTTTCCACTGAGGTAAACGACAACACTGTATGGCATCTATCTAGCACACATCGTCCACAATCACACTTCCAGCTGACTGGTTTTGGAGGGCTGTGGTGTTTGCCAGACAGTTTTTGGTTCTCCTTAGTAAGTGATGGACTGATTATAAGTCATTGGTTGGTCAATGCTATGAGAGGATCCACTCAGGTGGTTTTCCAAGGTCCAGTAGGTACATAAAATACGTGAGCACTTCAGCCATTAGTGCTCTTGGAGTTGTGTACCAATACTTATTTGAAACTGAGTCATTTAGGAGCATTCATTCAACTTTACAGACATGGTGAATTTATCCCTTGTCGGTTTCAAGACAGAAAAAATAATGCTAAAGAGTTGCTAAACTCCAGCATGAATTGCAATTATTTGCTGTATTATCTGTATGCCTTGTTGACGTACTGAACATTATGCATGCATAAATCCAATTTCTAGACATTGTTAAACTGGTTTTAAATAACAGCTGGTAAATTCACTACAGCAGTAAAATGTTATGAATAAGTCCCATATTTCTGTTATGTAACTGTGGAAGGCACACACACACACACGCACGCACGCACGCACACACACACACACACACACACACACACACACACACACACACACACACACACACACACACACACACACACACACACACACACACACACACACACACACACACACACACACACACACACTCTGTTTATCAATCAAATGGCGTAACCTTTCTTGGGCTATATAATAATAAACGGTTAACAATACAAATGTGATGTTTTTGCCAATTGTTAGTCACCTGACTCCATTGCAGGCTTCTTGTCCTGATTAGCTCATACTGTGTAGGTGTATACCCCCCAACCCCCGCATAGAGCTCGTTGTGTAACTCACACACATCAAATATATATAGGCCTCTCTTTGACACACACACGATCACTCTTTCATATACTCTCTCTCCCCCCTTTCTCTCTCCCCCTCCCACTCCCTCTCCTTCCTTTCTTTCTCACTTTCTTTTTCTCTGTCACCCTCCCACTCCCTCTCTCTCCATTCTCACCATCCCTAACTCTCTCTATGAGATGATGCAGTTCTTGCTCTTCCTCCTCTGGCGCATGTGGAGCTGTCCGTGCAGCTGCCCTTGGTTTCCTCCATGTAGGGGTCCATGTATGGGTCCATGGTGGCCCCCCATCCCTCCCATCCCTGTAGGGCTGTATCTGTGGCGCAGCTCCTCATTCTGGAGGTAGCGTAGCTGGACAGGTCTGGGGATGGGCTCCCCCAGGAAGTAACCCTCGTCTTCTTCAGACTCAGAGGATGAGGAGCAGCTGGAGCACCAGGGGTCCGCCTCCTCCCCGTATCTCTCCCCACCCAAGTGTGGTCCCCCAAGGCCAAGCGACTGCATCCCCCCACCCCCCGCTGCATTGTGCAGGGTGAGGTCTGAGGTGGTGCGGGGGCAGGGTCTGTAAGGCTGCTGTCTGTACCCGCCTATGCCCTCCACCCCAAACAGGTCCCGGGCGGTATGGCCGGCGGGGAAACGGTCATAGTCCTCCTGAACACGACGGTGCGGGGGTTCCATCATATGACATCCCCGGTCGGCCGTCAGGTGGAGGGCATTGTCAGAGCGTGAGCGTCGAGAACGCCGGTAGTGGCGACCGCTGCTGCGGTGGTTGCCATTTCCATCATTACCAATGCCACGGTGTTTGCGTCGCCGTGATTGTGTTGGTTGTTGTTGCTGTATGGGCTCTGGCCCATTCGGCCGACGACGAGGGATCCTCTCACTCATGGGGGTCATGCGGAGGTTACCACTACTCCCTATTAGGCCCACGCAACCTGTACCCTTAAAGGCCAGGGGCTGGGGGGAATCCCAGTACCCCAGGGGGTACCCCACCTGCACAGGCGCATTCAGGTACCCGTAGGGCCGAGGGGTCAGGGACTCAGAGCTGCGGAACTGGACAGAGGAACCCAGTGTGCCAATGTTACTCTTCTCAGACACATTCATCCCAGAGTCCTTACTAAGGTCTGGCATGGAGTATCGGGACAGGTGCTCTTGACGCTTACTTACCCCATCCAGTGAGTTACCTGGGAAAGATATACACACAGGTTATTCATGTATATAGATACTGAAGGTATTAAATAATCATTCATGATCCCTATTATCATATTATCAAATATTTGTACTATTTTCACTGAGGGAATTATAAACTCAATAGCTGACAGTGGCTCAAAAGGGTTGGGTTTTGATGAATAAATGAATGATAGGTGTGACGAGTCCTTGACCCCTCACTGGTCAGTACTGCATGCTGTTGTCTCATGTTCTGTTGCTTATTGATGGTCTTTGCGTCATCATCAACTCCAATTCGGCTGTGGTCACCGAATATTATTTTCCTAGTCCATTGTGGATTGATACAGTTTATTAAATAGAATCGGCTACAGTAACGAGTAACAGCAATATTAAAACAATCAAAAAAATATCAGTGTTTGCTCAATATGTTTTGAGTGTTGACAGTCAACGTTGTTGTAATTGGCTTCAGTATAGTATAGGCCTTTACTCGTCGCACTTATCCTCAAATAAAAAATACTAGGCTCCTGTAAATTGTATTGTATGTGTGAGGCACGTTATCAATAAGCAAGATATAACCTAGGCCTGCTGTTATAGGACTGAATCATTTGCATATGTTTGGGGGAGCCGCACATATGTTGGATAACCGGACAAGAGGCAGGGGTGGATACAAGCCAAATGGAGTAGCCTATACACTGCAGGTAGGCCTATGTGAATGATGCCTCACAAGTAGACCATTTAGAAACAGGCTACATGATGAATGCATGGAAATACAAATACATTTAGCAGATGCTCTTATCCAGAGCAACTTACAGGAGGAGCATTAAGGTCTAAGTGCCTTGCTCAAGGGCACATCAAACAGTTTTTTCACCAAGTCATCTCAGGAATTCAACCAACAACCTTTTGGTTACTGGCCCAATGCTCTTAATCGCTAGGCTACCTGCCACCCTAGGCCAGGATAAGAAAGACACTAGACTCATTGCTGTTGAACCAGCTTTCAATATACTGTAGTAGGGTAAGGGTGGCCTACTAGGCAGCATTTCCCAAACTAGGGGTCGCCTGATAAGAAAATGAGGTAGCAGGAGATTTTCCAAAATCCTGGTTATACATATACAGTACCAGTCAAAAGTTTGTACACCTACTCATTCAAGGGTTTTTCTTTATTTTGTTACATATACAGTACCAGTCAAAAGTTTGCACACCTACTCATTCAAGGGTTTTTCTTTATTTTGTTAAATATACAGTACCAGTCAAAAGTTTGTACACCTACTCATTCAAGAGTTTTTCTTTATTTTGTTACATATACAGTACCAGTCAAAAGTTTGTTCACCTACTCATTCAAGGGTTTTTCTTTCTTTCTTTCTTTTTCTACATTGAAGAATAATAGTGAAGACATCACAACTATGAAATAACACATATGGAATCATGTAGTAACCCAACAAGTGTTAAACAAATCTAAATATATTTTATATTTGAGATTCTTCAAAGTAGCCACCCTTTTGCCTTGATGACAGCTTTGCACACTCTTGGCACACTCTCACATCAACACCTTTGTCAGATTACACTGTGAAACTAAGAATTGATTCTATAGCTAGCAATCAAGAGGGCGACACAAAATGGGGCTCCATCTATCACAGGATGGCGGGCAGGCCTCTGCACTCTAGTTATGAATGTTTCCCTCTGCAATATGGACGCATTGTATTATACACCCACTGTGCTATAATGGATACACTGAGAGCAACTGGCAGGCAAAAGAGCTGAGCGCCAAACTTGGAGATATGTAGCAGGTAACTCCAATTGTAAACTACATTGTGCATGCCTGTTTGTAAAACTGTAGTGCATTTGGAAAGTGTTCAGACCCTTTGACTTTTTCCACATTTTGTTACATTACAGCCTTATTCTAAAATGGATTTCCACTCATCAATCTACACTCAATATCCCATGATGAAAAAGCACAACAGGCTTTTATAACATTTTGCAAAAAAGAAAATCACATCACAAGTATTCAGACCCTTTACTCAGTACTTTCTTGAAGTATCTTTGGCAGCGATTACATTCTTGAGTCTTCTTGGGTATGATGCTACAAGAGTGGCACACCTGTATTTCGGGATTTTCTCCCATTCTTCTCTGCAGATCCTCCCAATCTCTGTCAGGTTGGATGGGGAGCGTCGCTGCACAGCTATTTTCAGGTCTCTCAAGTCCAGGCTCTGGCGGGGCCACTCAAGGACATTCAGAGACTTGTCCCGAAGCTACTCCTACGTTGTCTTGGCTGTTTGTTTAGGGTGGGTGTCCTGTTGGAAGGTGAACCTTCTCACCAGTCTGGGGTCCTGATCGCTCTGGAGCATGTTTTCATCAGGGATCTCTCTGTACTTTGCTCCGTTCATCTTTCACTTGATCCTGACTAGTCTCCCAATCCCTGCTGCTGAAAAATATCCCCACAGCATTATGCTGCCACCACCATGCTTCACCGCAGGGCCAGAGAATCTTGTTTCTCATGGTCAGAGAGTCCTTAGGTGCCTTTTGGCAAACTCCAAGCATGCTGTTATGTGCCTTTTACTGAAGAGTGGCTTCTGTCTGGCCACTCTACCATAAAAGCTTGATCGGTGAAGTGCTGCAGAGATGGATGTCCTTCTGGAAGGTTCTCCCATCTCCATAGAGGAAGTCTGAAGCTCTGTCAGAGTGACCATTGAGTTTTTGGTCACCTCCCTGACCAAGGCACTTCTCCGACGATTACTCAGTTTGGCTGGGCGGCCAGCGCTAAGAACAGTCTTGGTGGATCTAAACTTTTTCCATTTAAGAATGATGGAGGCCATGGTGTTCTTGGGGACCTTTGATGATGCAGAAATGTTTTGATACTCTACCCCAGATTTGTGCCTCGGCACAATCCTGTCTTAGAGCTCTACGGCCAATTCCTTCGACCTCATAACTTGGTTTTTGCTCTAACATTCAATGTCAACAGTGGGACCTTATATAGGCAGGTATGTGACTTTCCAAATCATGTCCAATCAATTGAATTTACCACAGGTGGACTCCTATCAAGTTGTAGAAACATCTCAAGGATGATCAATGGAAACAGGATGAACCAGAGCTCAATTTCGAGTCATATTTCAAAGGCTCTGAATACTTATGTAAATAAGGTCTGCCTGTTAACATACACTGCTCAAAAAAATAAAGGGAACACTAAAATAACACATCCTAGATCTGAATGAATTAAATATACTTATTAAATCCTTTTTTCTTTACATAGTTGAATGTGCTGACAACAAAATCACACAAAGATTATCAATGGAAATCAAATTTATCAACCCATGGAGGTCTGGATTTGGAGTCACACTCAAAATTAAAGTGGAAAACCACACTACAGGCTATGGATTCCTGAGGGATCATCTCCCAAACCTGGACTAAAGCATCCGCCAACTCCTGTACAGTCTGTGGTGCAACGTGGTGTTGGTGGATGGAGCGAGACATGATGTCCCAGATGTGCTCAATTGGATTCAGGTCTGGGGAACGGGCAGCCCAGTCCATAGCATCAATGCCTTCCTCTTGCAGGAACTGCTGACACACTCCAGCCACATGAGGTCTAGCATTGTCTTGCATTAGGAGGAACCCAGGGCCAACCGCACCAGCATATGGTCTCACAAGGGGTCTGAGGATCTCATCTCGGTACCTAATGGCAGTCAGGCTACCTCTGGCGAGCACATGGAGAGCTGTGTGGCTCCCTAAAGAAATGCCACCCCACACCATGACTGACCCACCGCCAAACCGGTCATGCTGTAGGATGTTGCAGGCAGCAGAACGTTCTCCACGGCGTCTCCAGACTCTGTCACGTCTGTCACGTGATCAGTGTGAACCTGCTTTCATCTGTGAAGAGCACAGGGCGCCAGTGACGAATTTGCCAATCTTGGTGTTCTCTGGCAAATGCCAAACGTCCTGCACGGTGTTGGGCTGTAAGCACAACCCCCACCTGTGGACGTCGGGCCCTCATACCACCCTCATGGAGTCTGTTTCTGACCATTTAAGCAGACACATGCACATTTGTGGCCTGCTGGAGGTAATTTTGCAGGGCTCTGGCAGTGCTCCTCAATGCACAAAGGCGGAGTTAAGCGGTCCTGCTGCTGGGTTGTTGCCCTCCTATGGCCTCCTCCACGTCTCATGATGTACTGGCCTGTCTCCTGGTAGCGCCTCCATGCTCTGGACACTACGCTGACAGACACAGCAAACCTGCTTGCCACAGCTCACATTGATGTGCCATCCTGGATGAGCTGCACTACCTGAGCCACTTGTGTGGGTTGTTGACTCCGTCTCATGCTACCACTAGAGTGAAAGCACCGCCAGCATTCAAAAGTGACCAAAACATCAGCCAGGAAGCATAGGAACTGAGAAGTGGTCTGTGATCTCCACCTGCAGAACCACTCCTTTATTGGGGGTGTCTTGCTAATTGCCTATATTTTCCACCTGTTGTCTATTCCATTTGCACAACAGCATGTGAAATTTATTGTCAATCAGTGTTGCTTCCTAAGTGGACAGTTTGATTTCTCAGAAGTGTGATTGACTTGAAGTTACATTGTGTTGTTTAAGTGTTCCCTTTATTTTTTTGAGCAGTGTATATTTTGTTAATAGTTTTAAAGACTCAACCTAAGTGTTTGTAAACTTCCGACTTCAACAGTATGTGCTCATCTTCATTATCATTGCACATAATGGATATTATCTTTGATTGACTGTGACTGATAGACAGGACCAATGCGCAGCGTGGTAAGTGTCCATGTTGGTAATTTATTATCATGAACACAAAATAATGAGAACGAAACGAAACAGTCCTGAACTGTGAATACAAAAACACTGAACAGAAAATAATCACCCCACTCAAAGGTGAAACCAGGCTACATAAGTATGGTTCTCAATCAGGGACAACGATTGACAGCTGCCTCTGATTGAGAACCATACCAGGCCAAACACAGAAATCACATATTATAGAAAAAAGAACATAGACCGCACACCCCAACTCACGCCCTAACCATACCAAAACAAAGACAAAACAAAGGAACTAAGGTCAGAACGTGACATTGCAACTCATGGTACGCTGATTCAGTACTCTCGTCTGTGTTCCTGTACAGGAACCAAATGAGCGGAAATTCCAGAGCGCCAACTTATTGTACTCGTTAAAACTCAAACTTCCATTAAAATTCACTTCCAGGGTACTCAAATCAAGCCACACTCGTTGTGAATATAGCTAACATGTCAGATTTGTAAAATGCTTTTCGGCGAAAGCATTGCAAGCTATTATCTGATAGCATGCAGCTCCCTGACACACAGAAAGGGGAAGTAAACTAACAAATTAGCGTAGCCGGCGCTACCAAAAACGCAGAAATAAAATATAAAAAATTCATTACCTATAACGAGATTTTTTGTTGGCACTCCTATATGTCCCATAAACATCACAATTGGGTCTTTTTTTCGATTAAATCGGTCCATATATACCCAAAATGTCCATTTATGAACACCGTGAAATCCATGGAAAAATGCACGTTTCCCAACGCGACATAATTTTTAAAAATTCATAAAGTTGCCTATAAACTTTGACAAAACACCAACCTACTTCTGTAATCCAAGTTTAGGTATTAGTAAACATTAATAAACGATCAAATTGATCATGGAGCGATCTGTATTCAATAACTAGAAGTAAAGAAAACGAGGTGCAATTTCCAGTCGAGATATTTTTGTGATGCACACATGAAGACCGGATGTGGTAATCATTGGTCTGACCTAGAATAAATGTGCCTGGAAATCACAACACTGGCGACATCGTGTGGAATCTGTAGGAATTGCAAACACAGTTCCATCATTTATGGAAAGCCATAGACAATACAAACACTGGCGGATTGATTTTTTCTTCTTCGATTTAGTGACCAGGTTTTCTTGCGATTTTGACAACGGAACTCGTTCTGTTATAGTCACAGACACCATTGAACCAGTTCTAGAAACTTCAGAGTGTTTTCTATGCACACATACTAATCATATGCATATACTATATTCCTGGCATGAGTAGCAGAACGTTGAAATGTTGCGCGATTTTTAACAGAATGTTGAAAAAAGTAGCTCGTTCTCAAACAGGGTAAAAAAACAAATATTGATCCAGGTTGGATGTGACAGAAGAGATGAGGTGTGCACTGTCAACCATGACCCCTGACTTTGAGAAGCTCCGACAGGACAAGCATTAAGCACACCCATTTCATTAGTGCTGGTCAGATAAGAGAAATTATGTCAGACTAATTTGCAATTGACTGTCATAGCCCCACATTTAAAGTACATGATGGTGAGTTCAGAAATACTGTTAGAAGGTTTTGCAATTGACTGTGTAGCCCCAATTAAAAAAGTAAACATAGGCTGTTAATTACATCATTTGTTTCACATGGTTCGGGTCACGAGAATTTTTAAATATCAAAATGGGGCCATGGGACAAAAACGTTTGGGAACCCCTGCAATAAGGGCTTGTTTTTTAATCTAAAAAAAACAGAAAACAAGCTATTGTTACAGGATATTCACTTAAATGTTTTTAAATACGAGTGTCACCGGATCATCCTATCTCTCGTTCAATGATGGGCATGGAGGGGTTTTTACATACATGCAAATAATAACAGTAGCTGGATAAAATAATGTACAATAGCCCACATATATAAAAATAGATGCTCCCGAACTTGATCTTTTAAGAAAGCTTTGGTAATTAAGATTTATTTCAAAGCAGTCACATCAGCCAAACCTTTTATGATCGTCTTCTCAGCAAACCGGGAACATTCCCAGAACATTAGCTAAGATTCCCAATACGTTCTAGTTCTAGTTTTATCTAACATTAGGATGATAACATCCTAAAAACATTTTTTTTAAGGAAATATCATTGGTATGTTCTCCTAACATTCACTAAAATGTTGTGCACAACATCTGTAACAACCACCACAGAACATGCCCCAAACATTCTCAGTGGGTTTCCAGGTAATGTAATAACACTGTCACACCTTGACCATAGTTTGCTTTGTATGTTTCTATGTTTTGTTTGGTCAGGGTGTGACCTGAGTGGGCATTCTATGTTGTGTGTCTAGTTTGTCTGTTTCTGTGTTTGGCCTGATATGGTTCTCAATCAGAGGCAGGTGTTAGTCATTGTCTCTGATTGGGAACCATATTTAGGTAGCCTGTTTGGTGTTGGGTTTTGTGGGTGATTGTCTCCTGTGTCAGTGTTTGTGCCACACGGGACTGTTTCGGGTTTACACATTTGTTGTTTTTGTAGTTTATTCATGTATAGTTTTCTTATTAAAAACAAACATGAATTTCAACCACGCTGCATTTTGGTCCTCCTCTCCTTCCACGGAAGAATCCCGTAACAAACACAATGTACCTGTAATGTTTTCCCAGCAAACCAGGATTGGTTCTGTGAAAGTTCCCAGAACATTTGATAGGTCGTGGCAAATGTTTTCATGACACACAAACTGTCCAGCCGTACTGATGATTATAGAATGTTTGCATAAAGCATTCACCAGATGTTGCAAGAATGTTCCTAGAACACATTTAATTTGTTGTTTTTTTACCTATATTTTCTCCTCAATGTCGTGGTATCCAATTGTTAGTTACAGTCTTGTCTCATCCTTGCAACTCCCGTATGGAATCGTGAGAGGGGAAGGTCAAGAGCCGTGTGTCCTCCGAAACACAACCCACCCAAGCCGCCCACTTAACAATGCCCACTTAACCCAGAAGCAAGCCGCATCAATGTGTCGGAGGAAACACTGTACACCTGGCGACCGTGTCTGCGATGCAGTGCCTTAGACCACTGCGCCACTCGGGAGGCCCAATTTGTTCTTTAAACATTGCCAGAATGTTTCATTAGATCGTGGGGACCAGTGTTACCTGAAATTTGCACTTTGGCACAAGTTTTTAAGGATACACCCTAAATATTGCCAACGCTCCCACCACAGCGCAAGCTAGGTCATTTACCAATCCTGATGCTAGGGTTTGAAAACAGAAGAGCACCGGCTTTAACAGGTCAAAATTGCAAAACGAGCATGCATTTGACAATTGTGCTGGCTTAACACCCGCCAAAAATAAAGCCCCTTGTCTACAATGTAGCTTCTAAACTCAGTTGAGAGGGTACAGTACCTGTAGCATTGGACAGGGCCAGAGACTCCATAGATCCACGGGGGGTCTGTTCCAGAGGGGTGAGGGGCTCTGTGAAGCTCATGCCATTGCTCATTGCTTTCCTGGTCCTGGTCAGGGGGGGCCTGCTGTCCCTCTGGAAGCCATGCATGCTGATGTTCCTCTTGTCCAAGAAGCCCTGGCCTTGGCTGGACACCTCGTTGAAGCTCATCTGGGTCCTCAGCTTGGGTGGGCGGAACTCGTCTTGGCTGTGGTGGATCCAGTTGTCCTGGAAGGATTGACCCCTCAGTGCCGCCATGGGCGTTCGCTTCGTGTTGCCCTGCACTTTAGCTCTGGACTCAGGCCTTTTTCCTGGGTTGACAGGGCTCTGGGCTGGGGGCAGGGGGTTGTGGGAGCTGGGGCTGTAGCCTTTCCTGGGGTTACACAGGCCCAGGAGCAGGGAATTGGGGGTTGGAGAGGCATCCTGCTGGGAGCCCTCGTTGGCTGTCTCATAGGCTGGGGGGTAAGGTTCATCCCGGCTCATCCACACTTGGTTGAGACTAGGGGTGCGGCTAGGGACGTGACTGGGTGTGCGGCTGGGTGTTCGACTGGGTGTCTGGCTAGAGCCAAGGCTCAGACGGTCCATCTGGATAGACAGGGGGTCCACCTCAACAGATAGACGATCAGTCATGGGAGCTGGCTGGCGACGCTCCTGCTCGGCATTTCGGCGCTCCGGTTTTAGAATCTTGATGCTGTGGTGAGACTCACGGGAGCGGGCACTCTGGAAGGCCGAGTCAGATGAGTCTGACTCGTCTGGGTCCTGATTGATGGAATTTATAGAATTTATAACATATACTTGAAATACATATAACATACACATACTATACAATGGTCAACTGAACGTTCAGTCAAGTGGTGGTTGTTCACCTGTCCGGCGCTGCAGGAGCGTGAGCAGTAGATCTGTCCTTGTTTGGGCAGGAAGGGGCGCCCCAGGAGGGAACGCTTACAGCGGGCACAGCAGAAACACTCCTCTGTGGCGTGCCAATGCTGCCCGTCATATGTCATCTGGCCCTGGTCAATGCCTGGGGAAAGGATTAGATCCTGTCATTATGTAACAGTGTTGCTTCCATCCCTCTCCTCGCCCCTACCTGGGCTTGAACCAGGGACCCTCTGCACACGTCAACAACAGCGACCCACAAATCATCGTTACCTATCATACCACAAAAGCCGCAGCCCTTGCAGAGCAAGGGATACAACTACTTCAAGGTCTCAGAGCGAGTGACTTCACCAATTGAAATGTTGCTAGCGTGCACCCTGCTAGCTAGCTAGCCACTTCACACCGGTTACAATTAGAATTTGAAATAATACTACTACTTACTACTGATAAGGTGTCAGTGTTGGGATATCACATACTGAGTCTAATAAACCCATTATCTACAGTGAGACTGTATCACTCCTCAGTAAGCCAACATCTGTAAAATATGAGCCTGCAAAATATTTTAATGATATTTACTGGATGAAGAAATTAAGTACAGTACAAACTGATATTGTGATTTTACCCAAAACTGGGATTATGCGGTCTATATAATAATTTAAAAATACATTTATAGAAAGCCCTTCTCCTAAACCAAGGGAACTAATAATATTTCACATGGTCCATCTGGACACAACATGGCATCCTCTGGGTCTGAATGGCTCATAGCTTCCCCCTGT
The DNA here is from genome assembly GCF_036934945.1 of Oncorhynchus masou masou. Classification (NCBI taxonomy): domain Eukaryota; kingdom Metazoa; phylum Chordata; class Actinopteri; order Salmoniformes; family Salmonidae; genus Oncorhynchus; species Oncorhynchus masou. The sequence goes on along the minus strand of NC_088229.1, from coordinate 45,998,111 downwards.
CTAACTGGATTCTGGGCAGCAGATAATAACTACCTTCATTTCCCTAGCCAGTCATGTCTTAGCACAGCTGAATGATGCACATGGCTCTGAGTGTTCTGTTCTGCTATCGAGTGACAGCTGCTTTCCAAATGACTTCTACTGTAAATTGGTATGTAATGTTTTCTATTATAAGCTTTAGTCATGAATGCTTGAAGTTATGGATTTCTATCTCAGATTTTATGACTATTCTCTCTTAACGACAACAGGGTCCTTGAATGACGGCATTGTGTTTTGTCACACAAAAAAACATGTCAATAATGAAATGAGTTGAGACATGGAGAGATGGCGGTAATGACACAGAGAAAGACAAAGTGAGTTTTATAGTGTGTGGGAACAACACAGTCAAAGAGAGAGGCTGGAAGACAGGGGGTAAGATACATGTAAAGAGACACAGAGACAAAGAAAGGGTGAAAAATAGAGAAAGGGAAGAAATGCTATAAAGAAAAACGGGGATTGATATAAAGTTACCAAGAGAGACTGAGTGGGATGGCAGGAGATGAACAGCAATGGAGAGAGTGGCAGAGACAGAGGGAAAAACAGAAAAACAGGAAAAGGATGCAGGTGCATTTTGAAGAAAATAATCTTTGCATGATTTATCTATTTCCATGTCTAAATGTACAATCTGATAATAATCAATAGAAAGGGGCGGCAGTGTAGCCTAGTGGTTAGAGCATTAGACTAGTAACCGAAAGGTTGCAAGTTCAAATCCCTGAGCTGACAAGGTACAAAATCTGTCGTTCTGCCCTTGAACAGGCAGTTAACCCACTGTTCCTAGGCCGTCATTGAAAATAAGAATTTGTTCTTAACTGACTTGCCTAGTAAAATAAAGGAAGAAAAAAAAGAAAGAGAAGAGTGCAGTAAGCATGTCTAAATTGTGTTTAGGAAACATCTAGAATCATGTACCTATGTGTTCACCGCAGGCGTCACAGTACTCTGCATACAGGGACTCGAAGCAGTGGCAGCAGTGTGGACGTCCATCCTTCATGATGTAGCGCTGGCCACCCAGCGGAGCCTCACACTCATAGCAGCAGAAGTGCTTCATGTGCCAGTGCCTGCCTTCTGCCTCTGTGCACTCATCAGCAAAAATAATCTAAAAAAGAGAGTGAGAGAGAGTGACAGGCAGACAGAGAGAGAGCAAAGATAATCATCAGCAAAATCATCTAAAGCTATTAGAGAGACACCAAGCTCATCAGCAAAGACAATGAAATATAATATGCAGGTGAGACAGAGAACAGCCTGTCAAACCATAGAACACCAGAGGGGGAGAGAGATAGACACCAAGCGGTGACAGATTCTGGGCTTGCACGCATCTTAGCATTAGCAGAAATACGACTCAGTCAAACAGAGCAAAACGTCTGCAGAGCTGGATAACTGAGATGTGGAAAGACGGATGAGATCCCTCAAAACTCTTTACCCTGTAAAACCCAATCTCACCCTTCTGAGCTCCAGCTCCAGCTCATCCCAACTTCCCACCACCTTAAACCCCATCTCAACCTTCTGAGCTCCAGCTAACCCAGCCAACCCTCCCACCACCCCAGCCCTCTAAGCCCAGCCGGGCTCACCTCATCGCAGGCACAGCAGCGGGGTTTGAGCATCTCTGAATGGTGCCGGCCGCAGTAGATCTTCCCTTCCTGGTGAAAGTAGATGAGGTCCACCAGGAGCTCCTCACACATGCTGCACACAAAGCAGTGAGGGTGCCACACCAGGCCGTGGCCTGCCCGTGACGCAAACACCACAATGTCCCCTCCATTTATCTGGCCCCCACACTGAGAGAGAGGGAGCGAGAAATGGAGGGGAGGCAGGGGAGACAGGGTGAGGGAGTGAGAGATAAATAGATGAAAAGAGAGAGTCAAAGAAAATAATTGACCGAGGGGAGGGGGAGCAAGACGCCAGTTACATGATATAAATAATCCAATCTTTTTAAATGTGCATGACCTACTCACAAAAGGGCTAATCCTTCTGATTAGACATCAAACAGAATACCAAGGCAAGCTGATTATTTTCAAATATTTGATTTGCTGTGGCAAAGATTTTATCCCATTTGCACTGTCCAGTGGTTCCCAAACTTTTTATAGCCCCGTACCCCTTCAAACATTCATCCTCCAGCTGCGTACCCCCTCTAGCACCAGGGTCAGTACACTTTCAAATGTTGTTTTTTGACATCTTAAGTCTGCCAAATTAATTAATAAAAAATTCTACAATGTGATTTTTCTGGATTTTTTTTCTCATTTTGTCTGTCATAGTTGAAGTGTACCTATGATGAAAATTACAGGCCTCTCATCTTTTTAAGTGGGAGACTTGCACAATTACTTTTTTGCCCCACTGTACATGCAAACCTTATTTGTTCATCAAAAATTGTGAATAACTAACCACAGGTTTCTGAGAACGGTATGTTAGAAAGGATGCATATACAGTTGAAGTCGGAAGTTTACATACACCTTAGCCAAATACATTTAAATTCTTCACAATTCCTGACATTTAATCCTAGTTAAAATTCCCTGTCTTAGGTCAGTTAGGATCACCACCTTATTTTAAGAATGTGAAATGTCAGAATAATAGTAGAGAGAATTATTTATTTCACCATTTATTTATTTCATCACATTCACAGTGGGTCAGAAGTTTACATACACTCAATTAGTATTTGGTAGCATTGCCTTAAAATTGTGTAACTTGGGTCAAACGTTTTCAGGATGAACCAAATTTGCGTTTCAGGATGAACCAAACATGAGTCACCACCACGCTGCATTTTGGTCCGCTCCTCCTTCAACAGAAGAACATCGTTACAGCAACTCTGCCTAGTAGGCCAGCATCCAGGAGTCGCCTCTTCACTATTGACATTGAGACTGGTGTTTTGCAGATACTATTTAATGAAGCTGCCAGTTGAGGACTTGTGAGTCGTCTGTTTCTCAAACTAGACACTCTAATGTACTTGTCCTCCTGCTCAGTTGTGCACCGGGGCCTCCCACTCCTCTTTGTATTCACTCCTCTTTCGTTTCCAGCTACAATATTCATTTACATTAACAATTTTCTACACTGTATTTCTGATCAATATGATGTTATTTTGATGGACAAAAATGTGCTTTTCTTTAAAAAACAAGGACATTTCTAAGTGATCCCAAACTTTTGAACGGTAGTGTAAGTGAACCCCAAATCAATGTATTTCTCATCATATTTGAGCCACTTCGATGGTCAAATGTCTCTGTCTGTTGTTCTGTGCTTTCCCGTGTATGGGGGCAGCAGTTCTTCGGCTGCATCAGAGTCACAACCGTCAGTGTCTATGCTCGCTGGGCTAACAACAAATGTAGAATTACTGATGCTAGCATTGGATGTGTTCGTGGAAGCAGAACAACTTAGCAGTACTACCAGTAGAGCTGGTATGTGTCTCTATGGACGCGGGCCTTACTTATTTTTGTTACGATTGATCCATTTTCCAGCAAGCGGAATGAGCAGCAACTGTGAGAGAGTAATGGTTAATGTGATTGGATGTTAATTATTTGAGTAAGCTACCTGTATTTGACATTGTGTTGCTATTTCGCTGAACAGTAGATGGTTTAATTGTATTTTTGGCAGTGAAACGAGGCTACTCAAGCGTGAAGAAAACCTCACCCAAATGTATAGCCCCGTTGGAAAATATAAATGGACTGTTTGAAAATGTGAAGAATTCTTATTGTTATATATATTTTTTAATTGTTATTTTATATGTGAAAACATTTTTATTTGGCGTACCCCCGACAGCATTGCGCGTACTCCTGTACCCCAGTTTGGGAATACCTGACCTAGTGGAACCCCCTATGTGTCTGCTCTTTGTGTTGTAGTATTTCTGTGATGATTGTTTTGTGTCAGCAGTGTGTACCTGTTCACAGATGGCCCCACTGATGGATAGTGGGAAAGGGCGGACATTGCCTCGGCCCAGGTTGTCCCTTTTCCTCTGGTTACTGAAGAGCTTGAGCTCCCTCTTCTCCTCGTCGTCCAGCGCGTTACAGTACCGGACCTGACAACCGGATCAACATACTCCATCATCATCATTATCAAACACATCATCCATACCTGCGTGAATGTGTCAATAGTCACTAGACACAGAGTATCAGGTAAACTAGTGTGTCACCTCGTTGTCGTGCGGGGGCAGCTGGTGAATCAGCTGTTTGATGCGGTGCTTCTCTCCTGGGCTGTTCACATACGGCACCCTGTCCTCAGGTAAAGAACTGTAGTACTGATGCACCTGACAGGGACACAAACTATAGATGAGTGATTTGATTTGAGTGGCTAGTGTGGTCCTCCCTTCCTGAAGTAACACATGTGCATCCCTGTCATTATCTCTGTCGCCGACCCCAACCGGCCCCATGAGAACAAGGTTGGATGGAAGAGAAAAACAGAATCGGTGTCTAATGGTCAATTGTCTGTCAATTGAAAGCATACCTTGAGTTTTAAAGAGCCCTCCCAGATTAACCTGAAAGCTGCTATTTCTAATGAATTGATGATGGGCTTCATATTCTGCTGTGCTGGTTATTGGCCTGTATTCCATCAGCCTTATTCTTGAGAACAATGGCTGGAACAATGAGTGGCTGGGACAAAGGATCCTGTAGCACTGAAGCAGATGCAGCCATGGAGAGCAATGTTCTCTTTCAATAGCTGACTGATCAAATCAAATGCGCCGAATACAACAAGTGTAGACTTTACCGTGAAATGCTTACTTGCAAAGCCCTTAACCAACAGTGCAGTTCAAGAACAGTTAAGAAAACATAATTTTTTTACAATTTTTTTAACACAATAACATAACAATAGCGATGCTAGGGGTACCAGTACCGAGTTGGTTGACAGAATGCCAAGCGTGTGCAAAGCTGTCATCAAGCCAAAGGGTGGCTACATTGAAAAATTTAAAATCTAAAATATATTTTGATTTGTTTATTAATAGTTTTTTTGGTTTTTACCTGATTCCATATGTGTTATTTCATAGTTTTGATGTCTTCACTATTATTCTACAATGTAGAAAAATAAAGAAAAACCATTTGAATGAGTAGGTGTGTCCAAACCTTTGGCTGGTACTGTATCTATGGTATCTATGACTTTACTGTAGGCGACAATCAAAATAATTTCAGGCATTCAGTTAAACTTGTTGAGCTAAAGTCACTTGATGAAATGGAGGGGAAACGCTTCAGGTAATTATTCTCCAAGAACACAATGATCTGATCATATTATTATAATGATTTGCAACATAATCCTTGACACATACAGAGCGGATTTAAACTAAAATCATCTTGTGGCTCACACCTCCCACAAGAAAAACATGTACAGTTTGCCATAGAATTATTGAGTACTTACTATAGAATTCTGTAGTAAACTGTATTATACTTAAGCAATAAGGCACAAGGGAGTGTGGTATATGGACAACATACCACAGCTAAGGGCTGTTCTTAGGCACTTCACATTGCCGTGATATATTGGCCATATACCACAAACCTCCGTGGTGCCTTGTTGCTAGTATAAACGGATAACCAATGTACTTAGAGCAGTAAAAATAAATGTTTTGTCATACCATGGCTGTTAGCCAATCGAACTTCCCAATTTATAATGTATAATGCTATACTCCACACTGTAGTATCCCTCGATCATGTGTAGTACTTACTATATAATTTTGTAGTATATTGTAAAATACAATACTACATTCTGTAGTATCCCTTGATCGTGTAGTGCTTACTCTATAATTGTGTAGTATAGTATAGTATAGTATACTATACTACACACTGTAGTGTCCATCGATCATGTAGTGCTTAATATAGAACTGTGTAGTATACCGTAGAATACTATACTACACGCTGTACTATCCCTCGATCATGTGTAGCCCTTACTATAGCATTTTGTAGTATACTGTAGAATACTTCAGTAAATAATACAGTATTATCTCCAATACTACAGTATTTCCACACTACGGTGTCTGCAAAAAAACTAGAGTAATACTACTACTTCAGTTTGCATATACCTCACCCATTCCCTTCCCCATATCCCAATTTGTGCCTCCCATGAGTGAGAAACCTACATGCCAAGTATAGACCATATGTTATGTTCCCTACAGGTAATAGAGGGGCCCTCGATATGGATTGACATGATAGTGGAAAGTGAAGTTTTGTTTGAAACTGCTAGTGAATCGGGTGAAGATAATTGCACAGAGTGAGAATGAGTAGGGTACAGAGGCGAGGAAGAAGGTTAATAAGAGATGTAGTTGTTGTGGTGGAAGCTTGCAAACCCCCTAGACTCGTTTTTAATAGGAGTGAGGGTATTGGACCAATGCTACCTGGGAAATCCATTTAACGTCTCAAGGAAAATCTGGAATGTGTTGGAGGAAAGTGTTGAGAGTCACAAGAAGTGGTTTTATTTAGATTTTTTTTCTGCCTGTTTAGCAAAGGAAGCATGTCGTAAGTCTCATAAAGAAATCAGAGTAGAGTGTTTCCTGTATAGATTTTCAAAGCAAGGCGCCTATCAAGGGGGTCATTTCTGGGGTGGCGCGTGAGAAAAAGCAGAGGATACTGTAACTGAAGACATACTGTAGATGGAGTGCTTGGTGCCCGTTGACTGATCTGAGGGGTGGATGGAGAGAAAAACTACAGTTCTTTGATGAAGAGTCTCTCCCTTCTGATATAAAGATAGGATTCATGAGATATCCTGTAAGAGCTTTTGTGCACAAGCCCCTGCAGTGTCATAAATGCAGAAGATTTGGTCATCTGTCAAGTGTGTGCAGATGGGAAGAGTATAGTATGCCAGATTAAGTGAAATGCTGCAATTTTGGTGGTAAACATGCCCCCTAAATTCCTGGAGTGCCCTGTTAGGCTGAAGGAGATTGAGGTGGCAAGAGTAAGGGGTGTCAGGCTTGTTCCCTATCTGGAGGCGATAAGAAGAATGGAAGGAACGAGTGGCAAGCAAGAAACAAAGGTTTTAGAGCCACCACCACAAGTGAAGGTTTCTCATAAAATGTTCATGTTAAAAAGGTGGACATTATTACATTGGTCATAAACTGAACAGCACAAGCGAAGAAGAGAAAATTGAAATCATTGTGAATGCAGCTGAAATTTCACTGCCGAGGCCTTGCAAGAAATCCTGTTGGTGAATGTTCTTGCATCACAGGCCCCTGAGCCTGTGTAGGGATGTATTTTGGAATGGAATGTGATTGAAGAATTGGGATGGGTTTTGTTTGTTGACGTGTCTATTTTTGATATTTGGTATGATGTCATTTTCCCCCTTTTCAACAATGTTTTTTTAAATGATATTTTTAGATTCCATTAATAATAATGCACCATTAACTTTGGATGCAAACCACCGTTAAACCCTAACGAAGAAGTAGAGCAGAAGCTCTGAACTATCCGTTCAGACGTCAGTCCTACCTACTTACAGGTTATGGAAATTGTGCTCTTAGTAATTATCCAGTTTCCTCAATGTGAAAGAACCAACTTCTATGTCAAACATAATAAAACAAAAACAGTATAGTAAATACAACCCTATAATACAGTGTCATGACATTGGCCTGTGGGGAAGGTTTATGACCCCCCCATAAATACCTTTCTCCCTCCTCTCTCTCTTGACTCTACAGAGGGACTCTTGAATAGCCTTTGTTAACAGGGATTCTGGGAACATCAGAAGGTGGAGGGAAATGAACCATATTTTGGTAATCCAACCAGTTGAACACATGCGTTGGTACTTAATGAATATGATGTCAGTTTGGTTGAGACATTCTCATCAATGATAGGATGACATAAATTGTACAGTGGAAAGTCTACAGATTATAGTTATCAGATTCACATGGAATTGTTGTGCAATTTGAATATGAAATTAATTTGGGAGGGGATGAAATGTGATTTTAGCTTCCAAAATGTGAGAAATTGATTTTCATGAGTGAATTAGGCCCGACTCAGTGGCCCGCTCATGTGAAGAGACATTGGTTATAAACAATGAAACACGCCCTCTTCTCCCTTCCTATATAAAGCCTTTTCGACAATATAATTTTCTGTTCCGGGTACATTAGGATGATGATCCGATGTCAGAAGGGTTCAGATAATAACTACAGAACAATGCCAACCTCAGCGTGAGCTTTGGTTGCGAATAGCATGAACTTTGAACTCTTATTCACTACAGAAGTGATACATTCTAGCCGTTGAATGCATACGATTCTGTATTTACGATAGAGTAGCTGCCTACGGCCCGATACGACTTCTCCCTTTGCTCTTCAGTCCTCCCCCTCTTTCACTCAAACCCAGCCCTCTTTTCTTTGTGTAACCAGCTGTCCTGGTCCGTCCGCTAGGGACGTTTCCTTTATGACATAATTTGTAATCAATGTATGATTAATTCTGTGTATATGTAATTCTGTGTGATTAGTTAGGTATTTAGTAAATAAATAATTAAACCCAATTTTGTATTGCTGATTCAGCTTGTTAGCCAGGGTTCGTGAAGATAACCAAGAATTTACAAATTTCAGATGCAACTGAAATAAGGTGCCGATTGATATTGACTGCTATTTGATGTAAAATATTACTAGTTCTTTAAGAGTTTATTCGGAGCATAACTGCTCCATAAATATTATTTTGTGGTGCCCCGACTTTCTAGTTAATTACATTTTCATGATTAGCTCAATCAGGTAATATTAATTACAGAGAAAGGATTTTATAGAGTAGCATGTCATATCACTAAAGTGCAGACACGACAGCAGTCATGTCTGCAAAAACACTACCGTAAATACAACAGTTTAATACACTAATGTCCCCCAAAACACTGCAGTAAATACTACAGTATACTACGGTCATGTCCGTAAAAACACTGTAAATACTACAGTAGAGTCCGAAATAACCCTACAGTGAATACTATAGTATATAAATATAGCAATACTAGAGTATTTATACCATAGCATACTATAGTATTTTTCATGTGGGCTAGCATTGCACCAAAACACTAAGAATCTCCAATCCTGTAGAAAACAGTCACTTAGGCAACAGTAGACGCCAAACTAAGTTGTCTTGATTTCATTCATCTCCTGTCGGTTCAGAGAAAGGCCACAGCTTCCATCAGCATCCTGTCAAGATGGCTGACTAAAGAAAATAACTATCATCAGCAATACCTGTCATCTATTAACAGAGCCCCGGGAGCGAGCGAGGGAGAGAGCGAGCGAGCAAGGGCGGGAGATACAGCACTTTACTGTGGAGACAGGAGTTTTAACTTCAGCCTGATCGACCTGAGAACAAACACGGAACTAATTTCTCCATCATATGGACAGCTCCCGTCCATGGAAAGTACAAGGAACGTATATGTCTGTGCTATTTTCTCTCTGTGCTTGAAGTTTATGCTTTAGTTTGTTCCAATTTTGTTCCTGATCGAATAAAAACATTGCAATCCAACAAACAGTATAAACAGCATATTTGATTTAACCATTAAATAGCCAGGGATCCATGCTGAGACCATGGTCTCTTTTGCATATTAGCCCTGCATGAACACATCAATAAACAACAATTACACTTTACATAGCTACAGTATATACTGTACACATCAATTACACAATACATGGAAAGCAAACACAAAACATGAAAAACAAAACACATTCTTCAGCCCTCCAGCATCCACCTGAATTGCCCTAGAGCAGGGGTCTCCAACCATTCCAAGAATGAGAGCTACTTAAAAAAAAATTACGAGCTAAGAATTTTTTTCTAACTTTCAAATAGGTACTTCCTTCTCATCTCCACCCCGGGTCTTTAGTTTACAAGAGAAAGTAGTGTTGTGACGTTGTAGTAGTTAATGTGACGACTGTTGCTCATCGAATGATTAAAGGTTTCTAATTCCGTGATTAACTGAACCAAGCAATTATTAACTCATTAACCTGGGGCACCATGGGAAATTAGTTTTATTGAGTTTATATTTCCCAAATTAACTTAAAGAATATCATAATATCGATTTTACAACAGCCGTTAATTAACCAGTTACCTCTACAGTCTTGTTCTGAACGTCTCATAATCCTGGAATCTGCACGGACCCGGGTTTCACCAATGAGTTCGTACCACACCAATCTTAGTTGTGTTTTTATTTACTACAATGCTAAAATGGTGATAAAAGATATACATACACAAAAACACATTCTAGGCTATTGATTAGAACTTAATATAACGGGCCAACACACTATGGTGCATGTTACCCAAAATGGGGATTTAAAAGAGAGAGAAAAAGAGAAAGTACACAAGAGAAATATACATTTGGGTGAATTTGTCAGCTATGCTTATTCTAACCCTAGCCTTGCCCCAAACTGCCGCTCTTATGGGTCAGAATATACTGATGTAATTACGTGGGGAAGGTCTCAGTGGATTCTCCGCATGGACCGTTCAGGCTGCTCAATGACTCTTTGGTTGTCCTCACAATGTCAGTGTCCTTTTGGCTTAGGAATCTGTTCCCTCGCCCTTACTCTGGAAGGGCTCTTCTGAGGACAGGCAGCTCTGTAGCTCAGAGCTCACAGTGTATGAATGAAACAGTGTAGATACCACGATTCGATGGGGAGTGGAGGCTAGGTGGTTTGACTTGAATTCACCCGCTTAGACACAGCTACTCATCCGTAGCTTGGGTAGAAAAATATTTCTTTGTCTTCATACTTGTGTTGCGTTTTGGGTTCGTTTACTTTTTAGACCTCGGCTGCAGCTTGGGTCACTTAGTCTGATATGTTAATTCTTCACTCACAGGTTTTATAGCCTAGGGTCAGAAGTGGACGTAACCGCCTTTAGGGCAATTCTCTGGGCGTACCAAGTTAAGAGCAAGGTCTAGATTTTACTCAAATCCAATTTTAGACAACTAACTTCACATTTCATCTTTACCAAAACATTCTCTTTGATTTGGACATTTTCCATACAATGTACAATGTATAAAGATCAAACATATACTAGGTAAACTGTTGACGTTACAATGTTTTCGTAATAATGTCATATATTAACCTTTAAAAATAAAACAAAAATGACATACATTTTCATATTCCATCTATCGCAATGACCACCATTGTGGCTGACGGAAACCATTGTTCCAAAGTCCCTTTATTTCATGTTTAATGTTCTGAGGCTGGTTCTCCATATTGAGGGGACACAGGAATGTTGTGTGGCCTAAGATTTACCAGGGGTGTGAGGGGTCATAAAAACCCCACATTTTCAGACCCCTAGATCTCTCCTCCTCTGTTGGGGTTGAGAGATAATCTGTAGGGTTGTGGTCTCCTGTAACATGACCTGATCAGGACAGTCATGACAGTAGTGTACTATGTTTCTGTCAATATACCTGGTGAAATAATGGTCCATAAATAACTGTAAGGGGGGCCCCTATAAAATCTATATTTTTCCAAATTCTGTTTCTCAGTTTTATTATTCCTGGTTCTAGATTTTCATTTTGTTTTTCACTCCCAGAATTACAATAGTTCATAGAGAAACAACAAAATTGAAGCTGGGGACAATAAAAGGCCACTCTAAAATGTGCAGTTTTGTCACACAACACAATGCCACAGATTGGCATGCTGATTGCAGGAATGTCCACCAGAGATGTTGCCAGAGAATTTGGTACCACGTCCAACCAGCCTCAAAACTGCATACCATGTGTAACCACGCCAGCCCAGGACCTCCACATCCAGCTTCTTTACCTTTGGGATTGTCTGAGACCAGCCACCTGGAAAGCTGATGAATGTGGGTTTTCACAACCCAATAATTTTTGCACAAACTGTCAGAAACCATCTCAGGGAAACTCCTCTGCATGGTCGTCATCCTCACCAGGGTCTTGACCTGACTGCAGTTTGGCGTCCTAAACGACTTTAGTGGGCAAATGCTCACCTTCGATGGCAACTGGCATTTATTTATTTTTTTACCTTAATTTTACTAGGCAAGTCAGTTAAGAACAAATTCTTATTTTCAATGACGGCCAAGGAACAGTGGGTTAACTGCCTGTTCAGGGGCAGAGCGACAGATTTGTACCTTGTCAGCTCGGGGGTTCGCTCTAACCACTAGGCTACCCTGCCGCCCCATACTGGAGAAGTGTGCCCTACATGGATGAATCCTGGTTTCAACCTTACCTGGCAGATGGCAGACAGCGTGGCAGGATGGCTTTGTATGGGCAAGCGGCTTACTAATGTCAACATTGTGAACAGAGTTACCCATGGTGGCGGTGGGGTTATGGTATGGGCAGGCATAAGCTTCGGACAACAAACACAGCTGCATTTTGAATGCACAGAGATACCTTGACGACATCCTGAGTCCCATTGTCATGCCATATATCCGCCTCCATCACCTCATGTTTCAGTATGACATTGCACGGCCCCATGACGCAAGGATCTGTACACAATTCCTGCAAGCTGTAAATGTCCCAGTTCGTCTATGGGCTTGCATTCTCACCCATTGAGCATGTTTGGGATGCTGTGGATCGACGTGTACTACTGCATGTTCCAGTTCCAGTCAACATCCAGCAACTTCGCACAGCCATTGAAGTGGAATAGGACAATATTTCATAGGCCACAATCAACAGTCTGATCAACTCTATGTGAAGGTGATGCGTCGCGCTGCATGAAGCACATGGTGGTCACACCAGATACTGACCTTTTTTTTAAGGTATCTGTGAACAATAGATGCATTTCTGTATTCCCAGTCATGTGAAATTCATAGATCAGAGCCTAATGAATTTACTTTAATAGACTGATTTCCTATGAACGGTAAATCAGTAAAATATTTGAAATTGTTGCATAAAGCATTTATATTTTTGTTCAGGAGATACAAATTATATACTTACTCATGGTATACTTGTCACGACTTCTACCAAAGTCGATGCCTCCTCCTTGTTCAGGCGATATTCGGCGGTCGACTTCACCGGTCTTCTAGCCATTGCTGATCCATTTTTCATTTTCCATTTGTGTTGTCTTGTTTTCCCACACACCTAGTTTCATTTCCCTCACTATGTGTTGTGTTTTAGCCCTCTGTTTCCCCCATGTCTTTGTGCATGATTGTTTGTTTTAAGTGCTTGTGCACATGTTGTCTGGAGCATGACGGGTTTTGTACCCATGTGTTGTTATTTTTGATGCCGTTGGTTTTGCCATTAAACTGCTCCGGCTATTATCTAGTTCTGCTTTACTGCGTCTGACTTCGCTGCCACCAGTTACGCACCCCTTACAGCAAATGGGTCTTCCAAATGGACAATGACCCCAAGCATACTTCCAAAGTTTTGGCAAAATGGCGTAAGGACAACAAAGTCAAGGTATTGGGGTGGCCATCACAAAGCCCTGACCTCAATCCTATAGAAAATGTGTGGGCAGAACTGAAAAAGCGTGTGCGAGAAAAAACTCCCTTCACCCTAGTCATAGACTAATCTCTCTTTTACCGCAAGGCAAGCAGTACTGGAGCGCCAAGTATAGGTCCAAAAGGCTTCTTAACAGCTTCTTTTTTTATTTTACACAGCAGCACCTCCCCCATAAGCACTTCGGTCTCTTCTATAGATGTTATGTCCTTGCACTGCTACTGCTGTATCATCACATTTATTGTCTAAGTGAGTCTCATAAAGGGTAATATATGAATGTTAACTGATGTTAGCAAGTTATTAATTTCATGAACCTTATTTCTAAGGCTACATACAGTATATTAATATGGGCTATTTCCAGACCTTTCCTTGGGTAGCTTATCAGAGATAGAGATAATATGGAAAAGTAAGAGAAAAATATATATATTCAGCAGTCCATTAATCAATTGGTGTATGTGTGTGCATGCTGCGGGGTTGAAGCTATGAACCCATAGGTTTGGCTCTCATCCCTTCCAGGCTTCTGGGAGGGAGAGTGGACAATGAGCCTATCATAGTGGATGTAAGTAATGTCCCCATATGCTCTGGCAGCTTTCATGGCAGGGATAAGTTATTTCCTCTTTTGGTGCACAGCTTCACGATAGTCCTTGTTGAGGAAGATATATGTTCCTCTCAAGTTCTTGGCTCTTTCCAGAACAGCTACCTTCTCCTTGAACCTCAGGAACTTGACCACTATCGGCATGGGTTTTCCAGCCCTATGGACGCTCTCCACCTCAATCTTCCTGTGGTCCATCTTCAATTTCTCAGAGATCATTTCCCTCACTTTGTCCTCCAACTACGTTCAGGTCTCATGTGGAGATTCTGCAATTCCGTCCACAACCTTGTTGTTGCGCCTTGATTGTCCGTCGAGATCTGATTTCTCCATCATTGTTATTTATCATGGATTCACACACAGAACTGATGTCCTCTCTCAATGACTTACAGTTTGCTGTCATCTTGACGTTTTCCTGTTTCAACTCATTGAGCTGACCCTGGGAGAACTGCAAACTGTCCTTCAGATCATGGACCTCTCTGGTCAGGTCCTCCATTTTTTTATTAGTTGAATCCACCAGTATTTGGACAAAATACTTGAAGCTATTTTCTGATTATAGAACTCTTTGTGTTTGTTTAAAATATCCTTAAACTGTGATAGAGAAACACCACTGTCCTCAACGGTACTCCCATCGGCTTTGGTCATGGTAGCTGTAAACCATGTACTCCTCACAGTTCCAGACAGGGCAGGTCACAAGGAAGATTGAAAACAACAACAAATAGCAGGGATCTAGACAGCCACAATCCCGGACAATCCGCGGTCCCAGCCACAATGAATAACCGCGTTGTGGGCTGCAATCACGGGATGCTAGCATGATAGGTATCTAGCTAGCCTATCATTCTTCACCAAATAGCTCCTCAGACCCAGCCTTGGATGCCAGCCTTGGCATCCCATGATCCAAACTCAAAAGTTATCTAGCTACTAAGAAATTTTCCAATACACTTTCAAAACAACAAACTTTCCAAAACAACAAACCAAGCTCTCCCTGGTTCCACGTTCAACAGGAAGGGATTTGAGACAATTACAATAAAGTCAGATTGAAGCTCTGACAGAGCCTGGTCAGCTGTGGGGGCAATAGCATACACCACAGTGTCATCTGCAAACAGATGAAAGTTTGAATTATTACAGATACAGTAAACCAATATTGTTTGAAAGGTTGCTGGATAGAATCCCCGAGCTGACAAGGTAAACATCTGTTTTTCTGCCCCTTAGCAAGGCAGTTAATCCATTGTTCCCGGGGCGCTGAAGACGTTGATGTCGAATAAGGCAGCCCACCGCACCTCTCTGATTCAGAGGGAGTGAATGTGGAAGACACATTTCAGTTGAAGGCATTCAGTTGTACAACTGACTAGGTATCCCCCTTTCCCCTTTCATGTAAATAGTGAAAAGAACCGTACCAAGAACCGATCCGTGTGAAACACCCTTTGTTAGGTGTTCTGTCCTTAATTTATTTTTCAAACCATCTATATGTTGCCTGGTTCTGTCACGTTCTGACCTTAGTTCTTTTATTATGTCTTTGTTTTAGTATGGTCAGGGCGTGAGTTGGGTGGGTTGTCTATGTTCAGTTTGCGTTTGGCCTGGTATGGTTCTCAATCAGAGGCAGGTGTCGTTAGTTGTCTCTGATTGAGGATCATACTTCGGTAGCCTTTTCCCACTTGTGTTTCGTGGGTGTTTATTTTCTGTGTCTGTGGGTTTGGCACGGAACTGTTTCGCTTAGTTATTTCACGTGTCGTTTATTGTTTTGTTTCAGTGTTTGTTTGGTTGAATAAAGAGCATGAACACATTCCACGCTGCACATTGGTCCTCCGATCCTTACTACTCCTCCTCGTCAGAGGAGAGGAGGAAGAGGAAGAAGACAGCCGTTACAGAATCACCCACCAACCAAGGACCAAGCAGCGTGGTAACGGCAGCAGCCGAAATCGCAAGACTCCTGGACATGGGAGGAGATTTTGGACGGCAAGGGACCCTGGGCACAGGCTGGGGAATATCGCCGCTCCAAGGCAGAGCTGGAGGCAGCGAATGGCGAGAGGCGGTGGCATGAGGAAGCAGCACGGCAGCGCGGCTGGAAGCCTGAGAGACAGCCCCAAAAATGTCTTGGGGGGGGAGCAGACGGGGAATGTGGCTAAGTCAGGTAGGAGACCTGAGCCAACTCCCCGTGCTTACCGTGGGGAGAGGTGGACCGTGCGTCTACTCGGGCCGGGGTACATGGCACCAGCCTTACGCATGGTGTCCCCGGTTCACCAGCACAGCCCAGTGCGGGCCATTCCACCTCGCCGCACTGGCCTGGCTACGGGGAGCATTCAACCAGGTAAGGTTGGGCAGGCTCGGTGCTCGAGCGCTCCAGTGCGCCTTCACGGTCTGGTCTATCCGGTGCCACCTCCACGCACCAGCCCTCCGGTGGCAGCCCCCCGCACCAGGCTGTGTCTCCGTCTCCTCCCTATAGGTGCCCCCGCCTGTCCAGTGTTGCCAGATTCTTCCTCCTGCCCAGGGCTGCCAGAGTCTCCCGTCTGTCCGGAGCTGCCGGAGTCTCCCGCCTGTCCGGTGCTGCCGGAATCTCTCGTCCGTCCGATTCTTCCGGAATCTCCCATCCATTCGGGACCCGTGGTTTGGGTCCCCAGTCCGAGGTCGGCGGCGAGGGTCGTCGCATTAAAGAGGCCACAGAGGCGAGTAAAGAGGCGGAGAAGGACTATGGTGGAGTGGGGTCCACGTCCTGCGCCAGAGCCGCCACCGCGAACAGACACCCACCCAGACCCTCCCCTACAGGTTTAGGTTTTGCGGCCGGAGTCCGCACCTTTGGGGGGGGGGTACTGTCACGTTCTGACCTTAGTTCTTTTATTATGTCTTTGTTTTAGTATGGTCAGGGCGTAAGTTGGGTGGGTTGTCTATGTTCCGTTTTCTATGTTGTGTTTGCGTTTGGCCTGGTATGGTTCTCAATCAGAGACAGGTGTCGTTAGTTGTCTCTGATTGAGGATCATACTTAGGTAGCCTTTTCCACTTGTGTTATGTGGGTGTTTATTTTCTGTGTCTGTGTGTTCCACACGGAACTGTTTCCGTTAGTTATTTCACGTGTCGTTTATTGTTTTGTTTCAGTGTTTGCTTGGTTTAATAAAGAGCATGAACACGTACCACGCTGCACATTTGTCCTCCGAGCTTTACTACTCCTCCTCGTCAGAGGAGACAGAGACAGCCGTTACAGGTTCAGACCAATTGATGAAAGCCTCTGAATAAGTAATGAGGTATCTACTGTGTTGAATGCTTTAGACAGGTCCAAAAAAGTAGAATAGATGGTGCTATGACCAGGTCTGAAACCTGACTGGTGTACATTTAGAATACATGTTATAGTTAAAAATAATCTAAGCTGACTATTTTCAGTCAAATCAAATCAAATCAAATGTTATTTGTCACACTGCATAAATACAACAGGTTACAGTGAAATGCTTACTTACAAGCACTTAACCAACAATGCGGTTTTAATTTAAAAACTTAAAATAAAAAATATAAAAGTAACAAAGAATTATAGACCACTTTTTTTAACCTTTATTTAACCAGGCGAGACAGTTAAGAACAAATTCTTATTTACAATGAAGGCCTATCGGGGGACAATGGGTTAACTGCCTTGTTCAGGAGCAGATCAACATATTTTTACCTTGTCAGCTTGTGGGTTTCGATCCAACAACCTTTCGGTTACTGGCCAAATGCTCAAACCACTAGGCTACCTGCCGCCCACAAAACACAAAATACAATCATAATTCCATTACTTTCATATTTCATATTTCATGTTCTTCAGACAATGTATTCCACAAATTATCCTCCAGCTCATCTTCAGTTTGGTCATTTTCTGTCTTTTTCTCCTCTATCCTTCTCTCCTCAAACCACACGTGGCACTCAGCGCATGATCGAGGGGATAAAAAATTAATTAATCATCAGTTCTGCTGCTCGTTTACCAATCAATGAATCCAGCTACAAATAATTGGACTGTTGTGACAAATACAGTTCAATTTGTTTCAGCCAGGGTTCAGAAAACTGTGGTAGGAGACTTGAAGAGGCATGTGCATGGCTAGATTAGTGGGTAGTTGGCATAAAGAGGTAACAGAAAGTCAGAATTCGGTTGTGTACCTGTTCAGGGCTAAGAACGAGGGGTGTAGTCAGCGGTGTAAGAGAATGGGAAAACGGGGGTACAAAAGACGGGGTAACAGAGAGGTGGGTAGTGTACCTGTTCAGGGCTGAGGCCAGGGGGCACCCAGGCATATTCCTCCAGCGCGCAGCCTGAGTCGTCGTCAGAAGTAGAGTTCCTCTGGAAGTCGTACATCAACTTAGTGACACTCTTCTCCATCTCCAGAGACATGGCCCTCACCACATGCTCCTCACTGGGACTCTTAGAGTGGACGCCAGTCTTCTTTTAGCAGAGAGTGCAAGAGAAAGGAGAGGGAGAGGGAGAGGGAGAGGGAGAGAGAGCGAAAGAGAGGGAGAGAGAGTGAGAGAGAGAGTGAGAGAGAAAAATGGAGCGTGCGAGAGAGAGAGCAAGAGAGAGAGAGGGAGAGGGAAAAAGAAAGCGAAGAGAGCGTGAGAGAAATAGAGAGATAGAATAATTAGTATTCTAGGGCTCAGATTTCCCAGTGGCATACATCTGGGCTATGGAAGATATATTAAAGCATTTTAAGCAATTTGTTACAAGCAATTACACATTAATATTGTACAGAGACACACACACAACCGCACACATTGGCTCAGACTTTATTAAAACAGTCAAAAGCACATTATGTTTATGCCATTATAGTTTTAAAAACTAATGTACAGTCCAAACACAAAAGACGAATACAACCAACCTAAGTTAAGTGATCATTTATCAGGTTTGGAGAAAAGAGAGGGTCTCTGGCTGGAGAGTGAAACAGCTGAACACATTATTATTAACAGGGCAAGGTATCTGATGCCTATCGCTGCCTACCAACACCAGAAACATGGCATTGAAAGGCAATAATTTAGGGAGAATATTGAAAATCTCGCACCATGAGAGAGGCTTAATGGTTTGTGCATGCTAACATCACATGCCTTTTAAATTGTGTTTGTGTATTTTGGTTGAAAAACAACCTAAATAAATCATCACATTCTTGTTTAATTTCTTGATTACATAAATCTATGGAATATCACGGCATCAATTTGGTATACAGGGTTCTTCTGCTAGCCATTCAAAGGTGTAAGTAGGGAATAGAGGGTGGGTGATAAGGGGACAGGCCCTTACAGTAAATTGGTTTATATGGAAAACAAGATCATGGGTTTACTGTAGCGAATTCAGTTCCAATAGAATCAGTCCCACCTCACAACCCTGTGGAACATCCAATACTTGGAATCTAGAAGATAACTAAAACAGCTTCTCAGAACCTATTACAAAACAAACAGAATGCCACATGAGATAACTAAAGCCATGAAATGACAATGACTTAACTAGTCTCCCTCTCTGTTCTTTGAGAGCCAGTGAGTGAGTCAGAGTGCACGAGGTACTGTGGTGTGTTGTTAAGCTCTCTCTAAAATGGACGCTGCTGATTCCTCTAAGGGACAAGGTAAAGCTGGTGTAGCTGCTAGCCCCTGGCCTGGCCTGAGGAAGGCAGGCAGTGCACTACTTACATCACCACTGTATGGAGGATGAGTGGAGAGAGAGGGAGAGGAGGCCTCATGGGAGACCAGGAGAGAGTGTTTTTTTTGTTGACGTAACACACTCTCACTATACCGAGTGGTTAGTCATCAACACACTCCTCTGACCTGCCTTGGCAACATATTAGGGAGTGGGGGTATTCAGGGGGAGGGAAGGTCTCTCGCTTTGCTCGCTGGCTTGTGTTCATTTCTGCTTTCTAGAAAAAAAATGATAGGCCTGTCTATCAGTCACAGTCAATCAAAGATAATATCCATTATGTGCAATGATAATGAAGATGAGCACATACTGTTGAAGTCGGAAGTTTACAAACACTTAGGTTGAGTCTTTAAAACTATTAACAAAATATACACTGCTCAAAAAAATAAAGGGAACACTTAAACAACACAATGTAACTTCAAGTCAATCACACTTCTGAGAAATTAAACTGTCCACTTAGGAAGCAACACTGATTGACAATAAATTTCACATGCTGTTGTGCAAATGGAATAGACAACAGGTGGAAATTATAGGCAATTAGCAAGACACCCCCAATAAAGGAGTGGTTCTGCAGGTGGTAACCACAGACCACTTCTCAGTTCCTATGCTTCCTGGCTGATGTTTTGGTCACTTTTGAATGCTGTCGGTGCTTTCACTCTAGTGGTAGCATGAGACGGAGTCTACAACCCACACAAGTAGCTCAGGTATTGCAGCTCATCCAGGATGGCACATCAATGCGAGCTGTGGCAAGAAGGTTTGCTGTGTCTGTCAGCGTAGTGTCCAGAGCATGGAGGCGCTACCAGGAGACAGGCCAGTATATCAGGAGATGTGGAGGAGGCCGTAGGAGTGCAACAACCCAGCAGCAGGACCGCTACCTCCGCCTTTGTGCAAGGAGGAGCAGGAGGAGCACTGGCAGAGCCCTGCAAAATGACCTCCAGCAGGCCACAAATGTACATGTGTCTGCTCAAATGGTCAGAAACAGACTCCATGAGGGTGGTATGAGGGCCTGACGTCCACAGGTGGGGGTTGTGCTTACAGCCCAACACCGTGCAGGACGTTTGGCATTTGCCAGAGAACACCAAGATTGGCAAATTCACCACTGGCGCCCTGTGCTCTTCACAGATGAAAGCAGGTTTACACTGAGCATGTGACAGACGTGACAGAGTCTGGAGATGCCATGGCAAACGTTCTGCTGCCTGCAACATCCTCCAGCATGACCGGTTTGGCGGTGGGTCAGTCACGGTGTGGGGTGGCATTTCTTTGGGGGGCCGCACAGCCCTCCATGTGCTCGCCAGAGGTAGCCTGACTGCCATTAGGTACCGAGATGAGATCCTCAGACCCCTTGTGAGACCATATGCTGGTGCGGTTGGCCCTGGGTTCCTCCTAATGCAAGACAATGCTGGACCTCATGTGGCTGGAGTGTGTCAGCAGTTAATGCAAGAGGAAGGCATTGATGCTATGGACTGGCCCGTCCGTTCCCTAGACCTGAATCCATTTGAGCACATCTGGGACATCATGTCTCGCTCCATCCACCAACGCCACCTTGCACCACAGACTGTCCAGGAGTTGGTGGATGCTTTAGTCCAGGTCTGGGGAGATCCCTCAGAAGACCATCCGCCACCTCATCAGGAGCATGCCCAGGCGTTGTAGGGAGTTCATACAGGCACGTGGAGGCCACACACACTACTGAGCCTCATTTTGACTTGTTTTAAGGACATTACATCAAAGTTGGATCAGCCTGTAGTGTGGTTTTCAACTTTAATTTTGAGTCCAGACCTCCATGGGTTGATAAATTTGATTTCCATTGATACATTTTGTGTGATTTTGTTGTCAGCACATTCAACTATGTAAAGAAAAAAGTATTTAATAAGAATATTTCATTCAAGCAGATCTAGGATGTGTTATTTTAGTGTTCCCTTCATTTTTTTGAGCAGTGTAGTTTTGGCAAGTTGGTTGGGTATCTACTTTGTGCATGACACAAGTAATTTTTCCAACAATTGTTTACTGACAGATTATTTCACTAATAATTCACTGTATCACAATTCCAGTGAGTCAGAAGTTTACATACACTAAGTTGACTGTGCCTTTAAACAGCTTGGACAATTCCAGAAAAATATGTCATGGCTTTAGAAGCTTCTGATAGGCTAATTGACATCATTTGAGCCAATTGGAGGTGTACCTGTGGATGTATTTCAAAGCCGACCTTCAAACTCAGTGCCTCTTTGCTTGACATCATGGGAAAGAAAGAAATCAGCCAAGACCTCATCAGCCAAGACGTCCAAAATTGTGGACCTCCACAAGTCTGGTTCATCTTTGGGAGCAATTTCCAAACACCTGAAGGTACCAAGTTCATCTGTACAAACCATAGTACGTAAGTGCAAACACCATGGGACCACGCAGCCATCATACCACACAGGAAGGAGATGTGTTGTCTCCTAGAGATGAACGTACTTTGGTGCGAAAAGTTCAAATTAATCCCAGAACAACAGCAAAGGACATTGTGAAGATGCTGCAGGAAACAGGTACAAAAGTGTCTATACTGTATGCACAGTAAAATGAGTCCTATATCGACATAACCTGAAAGGCCGCTCAGCAAGGAAGAAGCCACTGCTCAAAAACCGCCATAGAAAAACCAGACTATGGTTTGCAACTGCACGTGGGGACAAAAAGCATACTTTCTGATGAAACAAAAATAGAACTGTTTGGCCATAATGATACTTTGAACGATCGGCTATGAAAATCCAACTGACATTAACGCCTGAGGTGCTGACCTGTTGCACCCTCGACATCCACTGTGATTATTATTATTTGACCCTGCTGGTCATCTATGAACATTTGGACATCTTGGCCATGTTCTGTTGTAATCTCCACCCAAAACAGCTAGGTTTCTTTCTAGGTTCTGGCCTTTCTAGTGAGTTTTTCCTAGCCACCACGCTTCTTGCTGTTTGGGGTTTTAGGCTGGGTTTCTGTACAGCACTTTGAGATATCAGCTGATGTAAGAAGGGCTTTATAATTTTTTTTTTGATTTGATCGTTATTTTTGGAGGAAAAAGGGGGAGGCTTGCAAGATGAAGAACACCATCCCAACCGTGAAGCACGGGGTTGGCAGCATCATGATGTGGGGGTGCTTTGCTGCACTTCACAAAATAGATGGCATCATGAGGGAGGACAATTATGTGGACAATTATGTGGACATATTGAAGCAACATCTCAAGACATCAGTCAAGAAGTTAAAGTTTGGTTGCAAATGGGTCTTCCAAATGGACAATGACCCCAAGCATACTTCCAAATTTATGGAAAAATGGCTTAAACAAGGTCAAGGTATTGGAGTGGCCATCACAAAGCCTCGACCTCAATCTCAAAGAAAATGTATTGGCAGAACTGAAAAAGCGTGTGAGCATGGAGGCCTACAAACCCAACTCAGTTACACCAGCTCTGTCAGGAGGAATGGGCCAAAATTCACCCAACTTATTGTGGGACGCCTGTGGAAGGCTACCCGAAACGTTTGACCCAAGTTAAACAATTTAAAGGCAATGCTACCAAATACTAATTGAGTGTATGTAAACTTCTGACCCACTGTGAATGTGATGAAAGAAATAAAAGCTGAAATTAAACATTCTCTCTACTATTATTCTGACATTTCAAATTCTTAAAATAAAGTGGTGATTCTAACTGACCTAAAACAGGGATTTTTTACTTGGATTAAATATCCGGAATTGTGAAAAACAGAGTTTAAATGTATTTGGCTAAGGTGTGTGTAAACTTCCGACTTCAACTGTATCCTCTGCACCACGCGAATGACAGCTCTGTTCAGGAGCATCATTTTTACCACTCCTGTTACATACTGGAAAGTTCTAGGAGGTTCAGTCAATAATCACCATGACATATCTTTGCCGTGGCTTCAGAAAAAGGTGATCAAGCAAATATCAATTGTCTGTTGGAGAAAAGACGGTAATTGCTCCATTTCAATCAAATGACAGAAGTATTCTTTCAACTGTGTCCAAAACTACAAAGGGCTTCATCTTCAGAGAGAGAAAGTGAGAGAATAAGAGGTAAAGATACTGTAAATGGAAAGAGAGTGATTTAGTGAGAGAGAAAATTAGTGATAAAGAGCTGTTAATGCAGTGCCGAAATACATATTTTTCCTTTTTCGCGTGTCATGCTTCACCTCCCTCCCAACTCCTCCTTCCAGCCTTGTGTGGATCTGACAGGCTCTGTGTGGGTGTGCATGAGAGTTAGAGAGTGAGAGGGAGGGAGTGATAGAGAAGAGCCTTTTATTCATGTAAAAGCTGACATGAGAAGAGGTGCTCGTCTGAAGCATTGAAAACTTAATCTCTCATGGACAGATCTATCTTGCAAAGAGAGAGGGGGGGGGGGAGCTCCTCACTCCAGTTTCTTTCCCAGTTGTAGCATCTCTTAATCTCTTCTCTACAAACTCCTATGGACCCAGAACTGAATCGAGCAGTTGACTAATAACGTAAGACTTTAGTTCAGGACTGATAATGTTTTTTTAATTGGCAAGAGGAGCAAACTGAGGCATGACATCCCAGCAACAAATGCCCGAACCTACACATCCAAGTACAACTGATCAAATTATGAAAGACAAGCATTGTAAAAACTAAAATCTGTAAAGTGAGCGTGGAAGAGGTGACATTTTTTGTTGTTGTCTAACAACAATGAAAAGCCACCTGGGTCTACCAAACTTGGATGGAAAATTAGTGTGTGCCGTCCTGCTTGGAGGGAAGCAAAAGTCATTCCGCTACCCAAGCACAGTAAAATACCATTTACTAGCTCAAATAGCTGACTAATCAGCCTGTTACCAACCCTTGGTAAACTTTTGGAATAACTTGTATTTGACCAGATACAATGATATTTTGCAGTAAATAAATTAACAAAATACTTTCTGCACGCTTATAGGGAAGGGCATTCAACATGCACGGAACTTACACAAATCATGGATGATTTGCTGAGAGAAATTGTTCATAAAAACATTGTGGGGGCTGTTTTGTTAGACTTCAATGTGGCTTTTGACATTATCAATCATAGTATGCTGCTGGAAAAACGTATATGTTATGGCTTTACACCCCCGGCTATATTGAAGATTGAGAGTTACCTGTCGAACAGAACACAGAGGGTGGTCTTTAATGGTAGCCTCCCTGTAATGGCCGTTATTGGTGGAAGAAGAGGAGGACCAATGCGCAGCGTGGTAAGTGTCCATATTGATAATTTATTATCATGAACACAAAACAAATAACGAAACGAAACAGTCCTGAACGGTGAATACAAAAAACACTGAACAGAAAATAATCACCCACAACTCAAGGGTGAAAACAGGCTGCCTAAGTACGGTTCTCAATGAGGGACAACGATTGACAGCTGCCTCTGTTTGAGAACCATACCAGGCCAAACACAGAAATATCAAATCATAGAAAAACGAACATAGACAACCCACCCGACTCACGCCCTGACCATACTAAAGCAAAGACATAACAAAAGAACTAAGAACGTGACACTCCCCAACATAATCCCGGAAGAATCAGGCATTCCCAAGGGCAGCTGTCTAGGCCCCTTACTTTCTTACATATTTAATAATGACCTGCCACTGGCTCTGAATAAACCTCATGTGTCTATGTATGCTGTTGACAACACTATACACGTCAGTTACTACAGCAAGTAAACTCACTGCATTTAACAAAAAGCTGCAGTCAGTTGCAGAATGGGTGGCAGTAAATAAGTTAGTCCTAAATATTTCAAAAACATAAAGTATTGTATTTGGAACAAATCATTCACTAAACCCTAAACCCCAACTAAATATTCTAATGAATAATGTAGAAATTGAGAAAGTTGGGGAGACTAAACTACTTGGAGTAACCCTGGATTGTAAACTGTTATGGTCAAAATATATTGATGCAACAGTAGGTAAGATGGTGAGAGTTCTGTCCATAATAAAGGGCTGCTCTGCTTGCTTAACAACAATATCAACCAGGCAGGTCCAACAGGCCCTAGTTGTGTCGTACCTGGACTACTGCCAGTTGTGTTGTCAGGTGCCACAAAGAGAGACTTGGGAAACTGGCTCAGAACAGGGCAGCACAGCTGGCCCTTAAATTTACACTTAGAGCTAACAATAATACTATGCGTGTCAATCTCTCATGGCTGAAAGTAGAGGAGACATTGACTTCATCACTACTTGTTTTGTTTTTTAAAATATTGACATGTTGAATGCACCGAGTTGTCTGTTTAAACTACTAGCACACAGCTCATGCACCCATGCATACCCCACAATACATGCCACCAGAGGTCTCTTCACAGTCCCCATGTCCAGAACAGACAATTGGAGGTTGTCACGTCTTCGATGCCTCTCCGAAGTCGATGCCTCTCCTTGTTCGGGTGGTGTTCGGCGGTCGACATCGCCGGTCTTCTAGCCATCGCCGATCCATTTTTCATTTTCCATTTGTTTTGTCTCGTTTTCCCACATACCTGGTTATCATTTCCCAATTAGTGGTCATGAATTTAACCCTTTGTTTCCCCCATGTCTTTGTGTGTGAATGTTTAGGTCGGTACGTTTTCAGCTGGTTTTCACCGTGTTTTGTGGCAACCGTTATTGTTTGCACATAAGTATTGTTGCTTTGTGCTATTTTTTCTTTAGTAAAGAGCGTTGTTCACTCATCTCTGCTCTCCTGTGCCTGACTTCATGCACCAGCTCTACACCCACCCCCTGACAGAATCACACACCCCAATCGTCATGGAGTCAGCAGGAACAGGTACCCTTGTTATTGGGGTTGAGGAGCACGTCCAGGAGCAAGCAGCGATGCGCCATCATCTCGGCGTCACCATGGATTGTGTCCTACAGACTATGGATCGCTTTCAGAGAAAGGGAGGTCCTCCAGCACCTCCACCAGCCCCACCAGTGGGATTCGTTTGGCCTTCCCTAGGGAGTATGATGGGACTGCTAAACAATGTCAGGGTATCCTTTTACAACTGGAGCTCTACCTAGCACATTTGGACCGAGAGAGGGTGTCCGTTCACGTCTCATGCCTCTCAGGGAGAGCCCTGGAGTGGGCCAACACCATGTGGGAGGAAGGAGATGCGGCGCTGGACCACTTTGAAGATTTCACCCGTCGCTTCCGGGCAGTCTTTGACCATCCACCTGAGGGTTGAGCGGTGGGTGAACATCTTGTACATCTGAGGCAGGGGACGAGGAGCGCCCAGCAGTTCGCTCTGGACTTCCGGACCCTGGCCGCTGGTGTGGGATGGAACAACAGGGCTCTGATCGATCACTATCATTGCAGTTTGCGTGAGGACGTCCACCGGAAGTTGGCCTGCAGGGACACCACCCTCACTTTCGATCAGCTGGTGGACATGTCCTTTCGGTTGGATCACCTGCTGGCTACCCTCGGACGTCCAGATCAGGGTCTGTCGGTTCCATCCCCCAGTACCACCCAGAGCTCTCTGTTGCCTGCATGTTTTTAAGCATTACTTTTCCTGAGTTTTCCCTGCATTCCCAGCATAAGGTGCTTGTCGATTCAGGCGCAGCTGGGAATGTCATTGACAGATCATTTGCCCATAAATTAAGGATCCCCATTGTTCCAGGGGATATGCCCTTCCCAGTTCATGCCCTAGACAGTCGACCATTAGGGTCTGGGTTGATTAGGGAGGTCACCGTGCCCCTGGGCATGGTGACGCATGAGGGACATAAGGAGATAATCAGTCTCTTCTTTATTAATTCTCCTGCATTTCCAGTGGTGCTAGGTCTACCCTGGTTAGTCTGTCATGATTCCACTGTTTTGTGGCAATGGAGTGCTCTCACGTGGTGGTTACGAGAGTGCCCGTGGAGGTGTTTAGGGGTGTCCGTTGGTGCTGTTATGGTGGAAATTCCAGACCAGGTCTCCACCATGCGCATTCCCCCTGAATATGCCGATTTGGCTCTCCTGGTAGATGCTGCACTTCCCAGGAGTCACGTGTATCCCCTGTCACAAGTGGAGACGGTGGCTATGTAGACATATATCTCCGAATCCCTGCGTCAGGGGTACATTTCGGTCCTCCACTTCACCCGCCCCCTCAAGTTTATTTTTTGTGAAGAAGACGGAGGGAGGTCTGCAGCCGTGTATTGACCATCTCGGTCTAAATCAAATCACGGTGAGGTACAGTTACCTCTCATAGCCATGGCGATTGAGTCGTTGCTTCTCCTTGTTCAGGTGGTGTTCAGTGGTCGACGTCGACAGTTTTCTAGCCATTGCCGATCCATTTTTTATTTTCCATTTGTTTTGTCTCATTTTCCCACACACCTGGTTTCCATTTCCCAATTACTGGTCATGTATTTAACCCTCTGTTTCACCCATGTCTTTGTGTGTAATTTTTTATTGTTTAGGTCGGTACGTTTCCTACTGTTTTTTTTCATGGTGCTGTGTTCACCCCGTGTTTTGTGGCAACCGTTATTGTTCGCACATAAATATTGTTACTTTGTGCTATTTTTTCTTAACCTCTCTAAGGTATGTGGGACGCTGGGGTCCCACCTGGCCAACATCCAGTGAGATTGCAGAGCACCAAATTCAAATACAGAAATAATACAAAAATTCAGAAAATATACAATTATTTTACAAAGGTTTAAAGATGAACTTCTTGTGAATCCAACCACGGTGTCAGATTTCAAAAATGCTTTGCGGCGAAAGCATACCTTATTATTTGAGAACATCGCCCAGCAGACAAATCATTACAAACAGTAACCAGCCAAGTAGAAGAGTTACACAAGTCAGAAATAGAGATAAAATGAATCACTTACCTTTGATGATCTTCATATAACCTTTGATGATCTTCATATGGTTGCACTCAGAATACATTAATTTATTCAATAAATGTTAATTTTCTTCTTCAAAGACTCTCTTTATATCCAAAATATTCAAAAATCTCGCTTTGTTCGCAGGTTTTCTTCAGTAATCCACAGGCTCAAAGACAGTCACAACAGGCGGACAAAAAAAATCCAAATTGTATCCGTAAAGTTCATAGAAACGTGTCAAACGATGTTTCTATTCAATCATCAGTTTGTTTTTAGCCTAAATAATCAATAATATTTCAACCGGACAATAACGTTGTCAATATAAAAGGTAAACAAAAATGGCACTCTCTCAGATGCGCGCATGAAAAATCTCTGTGACACTGCAGGGTCCACTCATTCAGACTGCTCTTACCCCCTCATTTTTCAGAATACGACCCTGAAACAATTTCTAAAGACTGTTGACATCTAGTGGAAGGCATAGGAACTGCAATTTGAGTCCAAAGTCAATGGATACTGTAATGGCATTGAATAGAAAAAATAAAATAAAAACAATCCTACTTCCTGAATGGATTTTTCTCAGGCTTTTGCCTGCCAAATCAGTTATGTTATACTCACAGACACTATTTTAGCTTCTTGCGTCGAGCAATCCCGTATCCGGGAGCGTAATCTTAGCCTCAAGCTCATTACCATAACGCAACGTTAACTATTCATGAAAATCGCAAATGAAATGAAATAAATATATTCACTCACAAGCTTAGCCTTTTGTAAACAACACTGTCATCTCAGATTTTCAAAATATGCTTTTCAACCATAGCTACACAAGCATTTGTGTAAGAGTATTGATAGCTAGCATAGCAATAAGCCTAGCATTCAGCAGGCAACATTTTCACAAAAACAAGAAAAGCATTCAAATAAAATAATTTACCTTTGAAGAACTTTGGATGTTTTCAATGAGGAGACTCAGTGTCACACCCTGACCATAGTTTATTTGTATGTTTCTATGTTTTGGTTGGTCAGGGTGTGATCTGAGTGGGCATTCTATGTTGGATGTCTTGTTTGTCTATTTCTATGTATGGCCTGATATGGTTCTCAATCAGAGGCAGGTGTTAGTCATTGTCTCTGATTGGGAACCATATTTAGGTAGCCTGGGTTTCACTGTGTGTTTGTGGGTGATTGTTCCTGTCTCTGTGTTTGTTGCACCAGATAGGGCTGTTTCGGTTTTCCACGTTTGTTGTTTTGTATTGTTCATGTTTCATCTTCATTGAAGATGCATCTAACTAACCACACTGCATTTTGGTCCGATCCTTGTTCCACCTCTTCGTCAGAGGAGGAGTTGGAAGAAACCCGTTACAGAATCACCCACCACAACAGGACCAAGCGGCGTGGTGACAAGCAGCGGCAGCAGGAGCAGGGATCACAGGTCTTCTGGACTTGGGAGGAGATATTGGACGGAAAAGGACCCTGGGCACAGCCTGGAGAATATCGCCGTCCCAAGGAAGAACTGGAGGCGGCGAAAGCGAAGAGGCCCAGTACCACCAGTGCCAGCACAACACATCAGACCTACTGTGTGCTTTGCCTCTCCAGCGCTGCCGGAGCCTTCCTCCTCTCCTGCGCTGCTGGAGTCTCCCGCCTGTTCAGCGCAGCCAGAGCCTTCCTCCTCTCCTGCGTTGTTGGAGTCTCCCACCTGTTTAGCGCAGCCAGAGCTGCCAGTGTGCAGGGACCAGCCAGAGCTGTCAGTCTGCATAGAGCAGCCAGAGCAGTCAGTCTGCATGGAGCAGCCAGAGATGTCAGTCTGCATGGAGCAGCCGGAGCTGCCAGTCTGCATGGAGCTGCCAGTCTGCAAGGAGCTGCCAGTCTGCAAGGAGCTGTCAGTCTGCAAGGAGCTGCCAGTCTGCAGGGAGCTGCAAGAGCTGCTAGTCTGCATGGAGCAGCCAGAGCCGCCAGTCTGCAAGAAGCCACCAGAGCTGCCAATCTGCATGGAGCAGCCAGAGCTGCCAGTCAGCATGGATCAGCCAGAGCCGCCAGTCAGCATGAAGCAGCCAGAGCTGTCAGTCAGCATGGAGCAGCCAGAGCCATCAGTCTGCCAGGATCCACAAGTCAGCCAGACTCTTTCAGATCTGCCAGTCAGCCAGACTCTTCCAGATCTGCCAGTCAACCAGACTCTTCCAGATCTGCCAGTCAGCCAGACTCTTCCAGATCTGCCAGTCAGCCAGACTCTTCCGGATCTGCCAGTCAGCCAGACTCTTCCCGATCTGCCAGTCAGCCAGACTCTTCCAGATCTGCCAGTCAACCAGACTCTTCCAGATCTGCCAGTCAACCAGACTCTTCCAGATCTGCCAGTCAGCCAGACTCTTCCAGATCTGCCAGTCAGCCAGACTATTCCAGATCCGCCAGTCAGCCAGACTCTTCCGGATCTGCCAGTCAACCAGACTCTTCCGGATCTGCCAGTCAACCAGACTCTTCCAGATCTGCCAGTCAACCAGACTCTTCCAGATCTGCCAGTCAACCAGAATCTTCCAGATCCGCCAGTCAACCAGACTCTTCCAGATTCGTCAGTCAGCCAGGATCTGCCAGAACTGCCAGCCAGCTGGGATCTGCTGGATTCAACTGCCTGGCTAAGCTTCCTCTCGGTACTGGGCTTCCACTCAGTGCTGGGCTTCCTCTCAGCCCCGAGCTTCCCCTCAGTGCTGAGCTTCCCCTCAGTGCTGAGCTGCCCCTCAGTGCTGAGATGCCCCTGTCCCGAGCTACCCCTCTGTCCCGAGCTGCTCCTCAGTCCCGAGCTGCCCCTCAGTCCCGAGCTGCCCCTCTGTCCCGTGTTATTTAGTAGGGTTGCTGTGGCTAGGAGGTCACGGAAGCGGACAAGCTGGGGGAGGACTATGGTGAAGTGGGGGCGGACAGATGCCCACCCAGACCCTCCCCGATAGGTTCAGGTTTTGCGGTCGGAGTCCGCACCTTGGGGGGGAGGGGGGTACTGTCACACCCTGACCATAGTTTATTTGTATTTTTCTATGTTTTGGTTGGTCAGGGTGTGATCTGAGTGGGCATTCTATGTTGGATGTCTTGTTTGTCTATTTCTATGTCTGGCCTGATATGGTTCTCAATCAGAGGCAGGTGTTAGTCATTGTCTCTGATTGGGAACAATATTTAGGTAGCCTGGGTTTCACTGTGTGTTTGTAGGTGTTTATTCCTGTCTCTGTGTTTGTTGCACCAGATAGGGCTGTTTCGGGTTTCCACGTTTGTTGTTTTGTATTGTTCGTGTTTCATCTTCATTAAAGATGTATCTAACTAACCACGCTGCATTTTGGTCCGATCCTTGTTCCACCTCTTCGTCAGAGGAGGAACTGGAAGAAACCCGTTACACTCAGTTATATAGCAAATGTTCATTTTTTACAAAAGATGATTTGTGTAGGAGAAATCGCTCCGTTTTGTTCATCACGTTTGGCTAAGAAAAAACCCCGAAAGTCATTACAACGCCAAACTTTTTTCCAAATTAACTCCATAATATCGACAGTAACATGGCAAACGTTGTTTAGAATCAATCCTCAAGGTGTTTTTCACATATCTATTCGATGATAAATCATTCGTGTCTGTTGGGTTTCTCCTCGGAAGCAAACGGAAAAATACACGCAGCTGGAGATTACGCATTAATTGCGACGGAGGACACCAAGCGAGCACCTGGTAGATGTAGTGTAAAATGGTCAATCTTCCAATGATATGCCTACAAATATGTCACAATGCTGCAGACACCTTGGGGAAACGACAGAAAGTGTAAGCTCATTCATGGCCCATTCATAGCCATATAAGGAGACATTGAAACACTGTGCCTTCAAAATCTGGGGCACTTCCTGTTTGAAATTTCATTGTGGTTTCGCCTGTAGCATCAGTTCTGTGGCACTCACAGACAATATCTTTGCAGTTTTGGAAACGTCAGAGTGTTTTCTTTCCAAAGCTGTCAATTATATGCATAGTCGAGCATCTTTTCGTGACAAAATATCTTGTTTAAAATGGGAACGTTTTTTTATCCAAAAATTAAAAGAGCGCCCTCTATGTCCAAGAAGTTTCCTATCCAAATCTACCAATTATATGCATATCCTATCATCTGGGCCTGAGTAGAAATTCCAAATGCTGCCCCCTACCCTAGAGAAGTTTACGTAAAGTACGTTGTTCCCTCATCTCTGCTCTCCTGCTCCTGACGTCATGCAACAGCTACACCCACAGCCTGACAGAAGTGCACAGTACTACATAGAGCTATGGATACATGGTACTCTAATCCACATTAAGTATCTCACACAAGCAGTAAAATCAGATTTAAAAAACAGATAAAAATACACCTTATGGAACAGCAAGGACTGTGAAGAGTCACAAACACAGGTACAAACACACACATACAAACGGACACAACATACACACGATACACACACACATCTGGATTGTGTGTTGTTGTTGAGTAGTGGCCAGAAGGAACACACTTAATGTATTGTGAAATATGTTGTAAAATGTATTTGAATGTTTAAAAATGTTATTGTAATGTATATTACTGCCTTATTTTTTGCAGGATACTAGGAAGAGCAGCTGATGTCTTGACAGCAGGCAATGGGGATTCAAAACAAACACAAATACAAACTGAGATGAATGAAAACCTATAAACCAAGGTTTATTAGTTCTTCACTGACATATCTCCACAAATCACACACTGTTGTGGGTTCTCCATGTCACACCGTTGTTATTTAAAAACACATGTTTCTCTTACATCTTACACATGGCAGCTATACATAAACACATGCCAATCTTTTTATAGGCTACAAAACATTAATCTGCTTCAAGGTTATGAGAAAATACTCTCTATTCACTGGTCAGTAGTTATTTTATCATCTTATGCCCAACAATGAAAATCAACATCTAAATGGTGATTTATTCTATTTGCAGCCACAGAAATATCAGCAGTTGCATAACCTGCCCACGTACTCTATTATGATCTAGAATGGGAGAGATGATGTCAGCAAGTCGCTGTGCCAACTAGATGTAGACCCTACATCATCAATGAAGACACCTGAAATCCATTCATTTGCATTTAGATGTAGGTCATGTTTATATAAGTGACCTGTCACTCACTCCTCTCCTGCACTGTACAACAATCAGTAACCAATATGTGGGACAGAGTGAGATGATAAATATTGTATGGTACACATTAGAATGGTCCTTTCTTTTTGCTCTAACTGTATAGAATGTGGGTTATTGCACCATAAAACAAGCTCTATAATGTATGTGATTTTAATATACTATCCAATAAACCACTTCATGGGTTGTCTGAGTACAGCCATATATTAAATAAAGCCATATACTGTATTTCTTATCCCTCTCACCTTTACAGTTCACGCATTGGCTATCATTTATGTAAGACAGGTTTGGTGAGAGAGCAGCGACAGAGCTGGATGTGGGTTACAGAAGCCTAAAGCCTGTGTCACACAAATGCTGGATCTAGCAGCCTAGGAATAATGGATATAACAGCCCAACTGTTGAGGCCAGGATGGACTAGGCTCCTCTGGCAGCTGTGTGACCTGTAGAGAACAGTCTGCCTGGATTAAACACACAGCATGTTGGTCTGTCTGGGTGACAGATATAAAGACACTTCTCTCTCCCTAGCTCTACTGACAGCACTTTATCACTCACAGCTATAGAGGAACTTCAATGATTCTGCTCATACAATGAAATATTGAAGAAAGAATATCTGTGAAGCCACTAAGCCATACACTTTACTAGATGAGGGTGTGTGTGTGTGTGTTTATTCCTCATGTTAAACAGTACTAGTGACTTAGTTCCACCCCTAGGCCTGCTATGTCCTTCCTTTGCAATACTGTAAAACATCAAAAACATCTATAATATGCCCTTGGGCCTTTGAGAAAGCTGTGGCAGACAAGTGCATAAATTACCAACGCGCTTAAGGGACAATTATTGCAAAACTGAAAATCTGGTGTATAATAGGCTGAATTATCAGAGTTGAGGTAAATAAATGTAGAATTTATGTTGAAAGTGCTCTTCTCTAATGACATAAGTATATGCAGATGTCAGCAGTGCATGGATTCATGAATATTAATTTGGCTGATAAGACCATTGTTCAATAATAACCTTGGACTGAAATGCCATTTTCTCTTGTGTGGAGAGTTGATTTGGTGGTTTATTAACCTCTTACACTTATGGTGGCGCTATTTCATTTTTGGAAGAAAAACGTTCCCGTTTTAAACAAGATATTTTGTCACAAAAAGATGCTCGACTATGCATATAATTGCTACTGTTCGAAAGAAAACACTCTGACGTGTCCAGAAATACAAATATCTTCTCTGTGCGTGCCCTTTAACGTGAGCTTCAGGCAAAACCAAGATGACTTGGCATCCAGGAAATGACAAGGATTTTTGAGGCTCTGTCTTTCATGATCTCCTTATATGGCTGTGAACGCAAGAGGAATGAGTCTGCCCTTTCTGTCGTTTCCCCAAGGTGTCTGCAGCATTGTGACGTATTTGTAGGCAGATCGTTGGAAGATTGACCATAAGAGACCACATTTACCACGTGTCCGCCCGGTGTCCTGCGCCGAAATTGGTGCGCAAAAGTCACCTGCCAGTATTTTTCCATGGGGCACAGAGAGAGAAGCAAGCTTCCACGAACTGCATGTCAATGAAGAGATATGTGAAAAAACACCTTGAGGATTGATTCCAAACAACGTTTGCCATGTTTTGGTCGATATTATGTAGTTAATCCGGAAAAAGTTTCACGTTGTAGGTGACTGCATTTTCGGTTCGTTTCGGTAGCCAGGCGCAATGTAGAAAACGGAACGATTTCTCCTACACACAGACGCTTTCAGGAAACACTGCGCATCTGGTATGTGGCTGGGAGTCTCCTCATTGAAAACATCAGAAGCTCTTCAAAGGTAAATGATTTTATTTATTTGGTTATCTGGCTTTTGTGAAAATGTTGCGTGCTACATGCTACACAAAATGCTATGCTAGCTTTGCATACTCTTACACAAATTAGTCAATTTCTATGGTTCAAAAGCATATTTTGAAAATCTGAGATGACAGTGTTGTTAAGAAAAGGCTAAGCTTGAGAGCAAACGCATTATTTTAATTTTATTTGCGATTTTCAGAAATCGTTAACGTTGCGTTATGCTAATGAGCCTGAGGCTTAGTCACAATCCCGGATCCGGGATGGGGAGTTTCAAGAGGTTAAAGGGTTGTCTCCCTTTGAGACATATTCTTGGTCTAACGTAGCCAACACAGAGACAGAAAATGACGATGGGGTAAACAGATAGATGCTACCGTACCTAACACCAACCCACTCTAATGAGGTTCCTGATGTAGAAGGCCACCCAAACTACCCAAGGATTGGTGAAAATCACACTACAGACAATTGAGACCACACTATTATTTTGTCGTTGTTTAACAGCAAATATTGTGCAGCATTCTCTTGTGGCCCATGTTATTCAATGTGAGTCACTATCCACATTCTGACATGGAACTAAAACATTTTAGTCTGACAAACAGGTGCAAATGTGACCTTAGAGCAGGCACCTTCTCTACATCTTTCACAAAGGCAGTGTTGAAATAATGCACCATGACCGATCTGTTGTTTTACTGTTGGGCTTTGCTAGAATGTAACCTCGTCCCCGTGACACTGTGCTACAATAAGAGGTAGAACATTTATGACATTTTCACAGAGTCACGGTGACTGGAGAAAGCAGCGGTGACTTTGTGAGAGAGGGAGTGCACTTACAGCAGCAGTCCAAATGTCCTCCTCTCTCCATTTGAACAAACAGCCATCCCCGATTAATAATGAAGTGTGATAGAGGGATGGTAGTGAGGGAGAGAGGGAGGGCAAGAGCATTCCCAACCCCCCCTTCCCTTATTTAATTTAGGAAGAAAGCATTCCAGAACCCAGTGGTCTCCTCCCACTTCCCTCCTTATATCCTAACACCTTTTACATTTAGCAAGAAACCAGTGTTCCAGAAGACAGCCATGTCACCCCTCTTCTCTTCCACTCTCCTTCCCCTCTCTGTATGCCAATGGAGGTGGTTTCCATGGAGTCAGTCCATGCGAGTAGCCACGGTAACCCCTGTCCAGCCCTCCCTGGTACACCAGAGAGAGAAAACTCAATTACACAGTGGCAAAGATGGAGGTATCGCACAGAATGTCTGTCATCTGTTTATCTGAGTGTGGGGACAAAGAGATTCAGATGGAGATAAAGTAATAGAAGGGAGAGACTTTCCATACTGATGTGATGAAACTTAAGAGCATGTGTGGTCATAGACATTCACGCTCGTTGAATACCATTAAAGGTCAAATGCATTTTTATCTCAATATCAAATCATTTTTGGGTAACAATTAGATAGCTTACTGTGGTTGCTGTCAATTGAAATAGTCAAAATGAAGCAAAAATAGCTTCTTAGCAAAGAGCAATTTCTCAAGCAAGAATTTTGCTAGGACTGTCTGAGAGAGGAGGGAGAACTTGAAAACAACCTGTTATTATTATTGATCTATCACCAGGCAGGCCAAAACTCCATCCCACCAAAACTTGGCTCAAACACCTCTGACACTAAAAAGGCATTATCATCTTGTTCACAGTTTCACAGTACTATTCCAACCTCATATACACCTTTCAAACCACTACGTTTTCTGCCAACTTCAGCATCCCGACAAATATTTGTTGACTTTTCTTTATATACAAAAGGTATTGGTGGTGACAAAGCCTCTAGTTTTATTTCCACCAACCAACCTAGTCATGATTGCGATAAAGTTCTGCCTAGAGTTTAGTATGAAATGTAGCCGTAATGCCGTAATTTCTTTAGCCCACCACGTGCACTGTTTTCTTAGCCTCAACTGGATGGCTCCATAAAGACTTAATATGGGAATAAATATCACTGAATTACAAACATATTGGAATAAAGTAGGCTAACCCAATTGAAGGTATCAAATTGTTAAAAAATAAATAATAATTATATATGACATTTACATAAGTATTCAGACCCTTTACTCAAAACTTTGTTGAAGCACCTTTGGCAGCAATTACAGCCTTGAGTCTTCTTGAGTATGACTCTACAAACCTGTATTTGGAGAGATTCTCCCATTCTTCTCTACAGATCCTCTCAAGCTCTGTCAGGTTGGATTGGGGGCGTTGCTGCACATCTATTTTCAGGTCTCTCCAGAGATGTTAGATCGGGTTCAAGTCCGGGCTCTGGCTGGGACACTCAAGGACATTCAGAGACTTGTCCTGAAGCCACTCCTGTGTTGTCTTGGCTGTGTGATTAGGGTCGTTGTCCTGTTGGAAGGAGAACCTTCGCCCCAGTCTGAGGACCTGAGCGCTTTGGAGCAGGTTTTCATCAAGGATCTCTCTGTACTTTGCTCTGTTCATCTTTGCCTCGATCCTGACTAGTCTCCCAGTTCCTGCCGGACGCTGAAAAACATGAAAAACATCCCCACAGCATGATGCTGTCACCACCACCGTGCTTCACCGTAGCCAGGTTTACTCCAGATGGGATGCTTGGCATTCAGGCCAAAGAGTTCAATCTTGGTTTCATAAGACCAGAGAGTCTTGTTTCTCATGGTCTGAGGGTGTTTAGGTGCCTTGTGACAAGCTCCAAGTGGGCTGTCATGTGCCTTTTACTGAGGAGTGGCTTCTGTCTGGCAACTCTACCATAAAGGCCTAATTGGTGGGGTGCTGCAGAGATGGTTGTCCTTCTGGAAGGTTCTCCCATCTCCACAGAGGAAATCTAGAGCTCTGTCAGAGTTCTTGGTCACCTCCTTGTCCAAGGCCCTTCTCCCCCGATTGCTCAATTTGGCCCAGGATGAGCCAAACTGAGGGTTGGACCAAACATTTAAGAATGATAGAGGCCACTGTGTTCTTGTGGACCTTCAATGCTGCAGAAATGTTTTGGTACCCTTGGGTCTTGGAGCTCTATGGACAATTCGTACAACCTCATGGCTTGGTTTTTGCTCTGACAAACACAGTCAACTTTGGGACCTTGTATAGACGGGTGTGTGCCTTTCCAAATTACGTCAAATCAATTGGATTTACCACAGGTGGACTCCAATCAAGTTGTATAAACATCTCAAGGGTGATTCATGAGAACAGGATGCCCCTGAGCTCAATTTTAGGTCTCATAGCAAAGGGTCTGAATACTATACAGAAATATAAGGTATTTCAGATTTTAATTTTGAATACATGTGCAAACATTTGTAAAAACATGTTTTTGCTTTTCATTATAGGATATTGTGTGTAGATTGCTGAGGATTATTTTTTGTTTTAAATCCATTTTAGAATAAGGCTGTAACATAACAAAATGTGGAAAAAGCCAAGGGGTCTGAATACTTTCCGAAGGCACTGTACATCTGTATATTTAATTTATTCTCTGTCTGGGAAAATAAGTGGAGGTGGTAGAGCATATCTCTTCGCTTGCTCATCTTTCACTAATCAGAAACTTTTAATCAAGTGTAGTCCGATTATTTTGCTCGATCATGTAAATGCAACTCAAAAAGCCAGTGACTCACAAGACTCACATGCTTTTGAAAATATAGATTGGTATAATTTTCTACTGGTGTCATGATGAATATACTCTCAATGTAAGGCCCTATTCTTGCTCCCTAACAAAGTGGAGTCAGGGTAGAAAATACAGTTGAAGTCGGAAGTTTACATACACTTAGGTTGGAATTATTACAACTTTTTTTTACAACCACTCCACAAATTTCTTGTTATTAACAAACTATAGTTTTGGAAAGTCGGTAAGGACATCTACTTTGTGCATGACAAAAGTAGATTCTTTAACCTCTTGAAACTCCCCATCCCGGATCCGGGATTGTGACTAAGCCTCAGGCTCATTAGCATAACGCAACGTTAACGATTTCTGAAAATCGCAAATAAAATTAAAATAATGCGTTTGCTCTCAAGCTTAGCCTTTTCTTAACAACACTGTCATCTCAGATTTTCAAAATATGCTTTTGAACCATAGAAATTGACTAATTTGTGTAAGAGTATGCAAAGCTAGCATAGCATTTTGTGTAGCATGTAGCACGCAACATTTTCACAAAAGCCAGATAACCAAATAAATAAAATCATTTACCTTTGAAGAGCTTCTGATGTTTTTAATGAGGAGACTCCCAGCCACATACCAAATGCGCAGTGTTTCCTGAAAGCGTCTGTGTGTAGGAGAAATCGTTCCGTTTTCTACATTGCGCCTGGCTACCGAAACGAACCGAAAATGCAGTCACCTACAACGTGAAACTTTTTCCGGATTAACTACATAATATCGACCGAAACATGGCAAACGTTGTTTGGAATCAATCCTCAAGGTGTTTTTTCACATATCTCTTCATTGACATGCAGTTCGTGGAAGCTTGCTTCTCTCTGTGCCCCATGGAAAAATACTGGCAGGTGACTTTTGCGCACCAATTTCGGCGCAGGACACCGGGCGGACACGTGGTAAATGTGGTCTCTTATGGTCAATCTTCCAACGATCTGCCTACAAATACGTCACAATGCTGCAGACACCTTGGGGAAACGACAGAAAGGGCAGACTCATTCCTCTTGTGTTCACAGCCATATAAGGAGATCATGAAAGACAGAGCCTCAAAAATCCTTGTCATTTCCTGGATGCCGAGTCATCTTGGTTTTGCCTGAAGCTCACGTTAAAGGGCACGCACAGAGAAGATATTTGTATTTCTGGACACGTCAGAGTGTTTTCTTTCGAACAGTAGCAATTATATGCATAGTCGAGCATCTTTTTGTGACAAAATATCTTGTTTAAAACGGGAACGTTTTTCTTCCAAAAATGAAATAGCGCCACCATAAGTGTAAGAGGTTAATTTATAAATCACTGTATCACAATTCCAGTGGGTCAGAAGTTTACATCCACTAAGTTGGCTGTGCCTTTAAACAGCTTGGAAAATTCCAGAAAATTATGTAATGGCTTTAGAAGCTTCTGATAGGCTAATTGACAACACTTGTCATGCCCTGGTCGTAGTATATTGTGTTTGTCTTTATTTATTTGGTCAGGCAGGGGTGTGACATGGGTTTATTGTGGTGTGTTTTGTCTTGGGGTGTTGTTAGGTGTTGGGTGTGTGGCTTAGTGGGGGTATCTAGCATAGTCTATGGCTGTCTGGAGTGGTTCTCAATCAGAGGCAGGTGTTTATCGTTGTCTCTGATTGGGAACCATATTTAGGCAGCCTTATTCTTTAAGTATTTCGTGGGTGATTGTTCCTGTCGCTGTGTTTGTTGTCACCAGATAGGCTGTATAGGTTTTCACGTTCCGTTTGTTGTTTTTGTATTGTTAGTTATTTCATGTCTAGTTCATTTCATTAAAGAACATGAATAACCACCACGCTGCATTTTGGTCCGCTTCTCTTCCACCAGACGAAAGCCGTTACAACATTTGAGTCAATTGGAGATGTACTTGTGGATGTATTTCAGGCAAAACCACATAAAAAAAATTGTAGACCTCCACAAGTCTGGTTCATCCTTGGGAACAATTTCCAAATGCTTGAAGGTACCACGTTCATCTGAACAATCAATAGTACGCAAGCATAAACACTATGGGACCACACAGCCATCATACCACTCAGGAAGGAGACACGTTCTGTATCCTAGAAATGAACGTAATTTGGTGCGAAAAGTGCAAATCAATCCCAGAACAACAGCAAAGAACACTGTGAAGATGCTGCAGGAACAGGTACAAAAGTGTCTGTGCTCAGTAAAATTAGTCCTATATCGACACAACCTGAAAGGCCGCTCAGCAAGGAAGAAGCCACTGCTCCAAAACCGCCATAAAAAATCCAGACTACGGTTTGCAACTGCACATGGGGACAAAGATCATACTTTTTGGAGAAATGTCCTCTGGTCTGATGAAACAAAAATGGAACCGTTTGGCCATAATGACCATCGTTATGTTTGGTGGAAAAAGGGGGAGGCTTGCAAGCTGAAGAACACCATCCCAACCATGAAGCACGGGGGTGGCAGCATCATGTTGTGAGGGTGCTTTGCTGCAGGAGGGACTGGTGCACTTCACAAAATAGATGGCACCATGAGGGTTGAAAATGATGTGGATATATTGAAGCAACATCTCAAGACATCAGTCAGGAAGTTAAAGCTTGGTCGCAAATGGGTCTTCCAAGTGGACAATGACCCCAAGCATACATCCAAAGTTGTGGCAAAATGGCTTTAAGGACAACAAAGTCAAGGTATTGGAGTGGCCATCACAAAGCCCTGACCTCAACCCTATAGAAAAATTGTGGGCTGAACTGGAAAAGTGTGTGTGTGTAAGGAGGCCTACAAACCTGACTCTGTTACACCAGCTCTGTCAGGAGGAATGGGCCAAAATTTACCCAACTTATTGTAGGAAGCTTGTGAAGGCTACCCGAAACGTTTGACCCAAGTTAAACAATTTAAAGGCAATGCTACCAAATACTAATTGAGTGTATGTTAACTTCTGACCCACTGTGAATGTGATGAAAGAAATAAAAGCTGAAATAAATATTTCTCTCTACTATTATTCTGACATTTCACATTCTTAAAATTAAGTAGAGATCCTAACTGACCTAAAACAGGGAATTTTTACTAGGATTAAATGTCAGGAATTGTGACAAATTTAGTTTAAATGTATTTGTCTAAGGTGCATGTAAACGTCCGACTTCAAATGTAGATTTAACGTGGATCAAAAAATCATCGGCTTACCTTGGGTTCTATTTAAAATATACCTTTTTTTGTATGACAGCGGTTCCACACTTATATGATTCTGTTATATTTCATTGTGTTCTTACTACAAAATATGCACTGAGTGTACAAAACGTTTCTCTTCTACATGACATAAAGGTGAAAGCTATGATTCCTTATTGATATCAATTTTTAAGTGCACTTCAATCAGTGTAGATGAAGGGGAGGAGACTGGACAAAAAAGGCTTTTTAAGCCTTAAGACAATTGAGACATGGATTGTGTAGGTGCTGTTCCGAGTGAATGGGCAAGACCAAAGATTTAAGTGCCTTTGAATGGGGTATGGTAATAGGTGCCACGCTTGTGTCAAGAACTGCAACGCTGCTGAGTATTTCACACTCCACAATTTCCTGTGTGTACCAAGAATGGTCCACCACCCAAAGGACATTCTGCCAACTTCATAAAACTGTGGAATGTTTCCGACACCTTGCCTGGTTGAATTGAGGCTGTTTTGAGAGCAAAAGAAGGGGGGGTGCAACTCAATATTAGGAAGGTGTTCGTGTTCCTACTCAGTGTATGTGTAAGGTTCTGTATTTACTTTCTTAGTCAACCTTGTGTTCTGTTTTGTTATGTTCTTGAACGAAGCCCTGGATTTAATTAACATCATTCATTCACTTGGATGTAACATAATTAGACACACAATATGCCATTCTATTGATTTGAAAATATATTTTTTTAGTCTTTCTTATTACCTGTCTAAATAAATGAATAATGGATTTATTTTTGATGGTGTATATTCAATGGATTTATTAAAATGGACACCCACCCACATCTGCACACAACTTGTCGCCAAATGCTCAAGGGAGGTACAAAAGGAGCATGCAGGCAAGAATGTGGTTTGGCCTGTTTGTAAGGGGGTCATATAAACACTGCCCAATTAAAAAAAAAAAAATTAAATTAACAGACAAAATACCATCAATCCTATGTGAAAGCAGTAATAGTGTGGAAATATGTAAAACACAGTTTTTGACTGCAGTTAAGTGTACAATTTGTGTTGTGATCACGTTGTAAATTTTCATGGGTTTCAATTAACCCAGCAACCACTCTTTCTGCTTCCAGCCCACCGGCCATCCCTCTCCCATCTTCCATGTGTTACGATGCAGGCTACGTAGCAGCAGGTCTTGTGGATAAGTGTGTGTTCTGTAAACCTCTGAAGTCTGTTTAGGAGAATACAGTCAAGGACACATCCCATTGGGCACACCACATCATTCCAACTTGGACATTTGGGTAATATTTGGATAAGGATCAGTGAGATTTCAACATTTATTCACCCACTCATGACAGCCAGAAGTTTGTTGAATTCCCAATGCTTCACTAAGCTTTTTACTATCTAAACCACATTTCAATGGAAAAACAATGTCAGCTTTTTGGTTTAGTTGTCATCTAAATGTGTCATCACTGCACTTGCAACCATTTTAAAAGCACAAAGTTGAAATGGGAATACAATGTCAGATATGCTGTATTTACACAACTTAATGTGTTATTACACTGTGATTCATCTAATAGCACAACCAATTGACCTGGATGGAGGTTGAGTTGACATTAAAAGTACATACATTAAAAGTGATCAATGCTGTTAAATATTCTGCACAGATTATTATAACAATTGTGAAGATATCCACAGACATGCGACCTTTGCATTCTATCTTGAACGTTGCCCGTGTTCTATAATTTCATGAGAAAACATTTACAATTACCTCAATGTGGCAATGGATGTGTTACTTCTTTTGAGGTTGAGTAAATACTCTTACATTAGTTTGTAAAATAGCTTTATCTTTAGGCTATTTACTGTATTACAAACACATTATTGAATTGTGTTTGGTTGACAACGCAGACAAATATCAACAATTGGATACGTTTCATCTGAGCCCCTTTCTTAACCCTACACTATTCTTTAACTTTTATTTTTGGTTTAGTTGGAGACGTGAATCCAATGTATGTCACGCCCTGGTCTTAGTATTTTGTGTTTTCTTTATCTATTTGGTCAGGCCAGGGTGTGACATGGGTTTTTTGTATATGGTGTGTTTTGTCTTGTTTTTTTTTTCATAAGTATTGGGATTGTAGCTTAGTGGGGTGTTCTAGCTTAATCTATGGCTGTCTGAAGTGGTTCTCAAGCAGAGGCAGGTGTTTATCCTTGTCTGTGATTGGGAACCGTATTTAGGCAGCCATATTCTTTGAGTGGTTCGTGGGTGATTGTTCCTGTTCCTGTCCTTATGTCTGTCGTGTGTTAGTTTTGCACCAGTATTAGGCTGTTTCGGTTTTCGTGTATTGTTTATTGTTTTTTCGTATTGATTCGTGTTTACTTCAGTTTCATTAAACATGGATCGCAATAGCCACGCCGCATTTTGGTCTGACTCTCTTTCACCTATAGAAAACCGTGACAATGTGTCATAAGTTAATAGGCTATTTACTGTTTTGCAAAAGTGTAATTGAATCGTGTTTGGTTTTCAACACAACCAACATTTGAAGGAGATGTATATTTTGTGCCAATGACGTAGTCTGTCTTTTACTCCAGTTTGTCTACGAATTAAAAATTGATATTTTGGATTCACATTTTGTAATGTTCGTCGTCCTCCTCTGATGAGGAGTAAGATAGATCAGACCAATTTGCAGTGTGGTAAGTGTCCATAATTTAATAAGAAAACTGAACACTACAAAATACAAAACAAAACAACGCGAAACAAACGAAACAGTCCCATGTTGCAAAAACACAAACACGGAAAATAAACACCCACAAAACCAAGGTTGAAAAAGGCTACCTAAGTATGATTCTCAATCAGAGACAACTAACGACACCTGCCTTTGATTGAGAACCATACCAGGCCGAACACGAAAACCAACATAGAGAAACAAACATAGACTGCCCACCCCAACTCACGCCCTGACCATACCAAAACAAAGACAAAACAAAGGAACTAAGGTCAGAACGTGACAGTAACCCCCCCCCCCC
Organism: Oncorhynchus masou masou; assembly: GCF_036934945.1. Lineage (NCBI taxonomy): Eukaryota > Metazoa > Chordata > Actinopteri > Salmoniformes > Salmonidae > Oncorhynchus > Oncorhynchus masou. The sequence goes on along the minus strand of NC_088229.1, from coordinate 45,953,119 downwards.
AAAGGTGCGGACTACGGCCGCAAAACCCGAACCTATAGGGGAGGGTCTGGGTGGGCGTCTGTCCGCGGTGGCAGCTCTGGCTTGGGACGTGGACCCCACTTCACCATAGTTTTTGTCTGCCTCCTCAACCGCCCCCGTGGCCTCTTATGAGCGGTGACCCTCGCCGCCGACCTCGGACTGGGGACCCTCACCATGGGTCCCAAATGGACGGGAGATTCCGGCAGCGCTGGAGTGAAGGACGACTCCGGCAGCTCTGGAGTGAAGGACGACTCCGGCAGAGACGGAGTGAAGGATGACTCCGGCAGCGCTGGACAGGCGGGAGACTCCGGCAGAGCTGGGCAGGAGGAAGGCTCTGGTGGCGCTGGACAGGCGGGAGCACCTGTAGGGAGGAGACAGAGAGACAACCTGGTGCGTGGGGCTGCCACATGGCCCACCAGGCTGGGGAGACCTACAGGAGGTCTGGTGCGTGGAGGAGGCACCGGATGGACCGGGCTGTGGGGGAGCACTGGAGCTCTGGTGTGCAGCCTTGGCACCACTCCTCCAGGCTGGATGCCCACTTAATCCCGAACCCTCCCGAGTGCAGGCACAGGTTGAAACGGGCTGTGGGTAAGCACTGGAGCTCTGGTGCATACCACTCGCACCTCTCCCTTCGGCTCAATACCCAGATTCGCCCGGCACGGGCGGAGCGCAGGCATACAATGCACTGCACCCTCCCAGCGCCCTGGAGACACAGCACACAGCGCCGGTGCAGGATACCCTGGGCCGAAACGGCGTACTGGAGACCAAACACGCTGGGCTGGCACAACACGACCTGGCTGGATTCCTACTCTCACATGGCACTTGCGGGGGGCTGGCCTATAGCCCACCGGGCTATGAGCGCGTCCTGGCGACACTGTGCGTTTGACCACATAATACGCTGCCTGACCAGTACTGCGCTTCTTCCGATAAGGACGAGGAGTGGGCTTAGGTCTCCAACCTGACTCTGCCCCACTCCCCGTGTGCCCCCTCAAATTTTGGGGGGGGAGGCTTCCTCTCGTGCCTGTCGCGCTGCCGAGCTGCCGAGCTGCCTCCTCATATCGCCACCGCTCAGCTTTCGCTGCCTCCAGCTCTGCCTTGGGGTGGCAATATTCCCCAGCCTGTGCCCAGGGTCCCTTGCCATCAAGTATCTCCTCCCATGTCCAGGAGTCCTGTGATTTTAGCCGCTGCTGCTGCTGCCCTTTACCACGCTGCTTGGTCCTTGGCTGGTGGGTGTTTCTGTAATGTTCGTCGTCCTCCTCTGATGAGGAGTAAGATAGATCGGACCAATTTGCAGTGTGGTAAGTGTCCATAATTTAATAAGAAACCTGAACACTACAAAATACGAAACAAACAACGTGAAACAAACGAAACAGTCCCGTGTGGCAAAAACACAAACGCGGAAAATAAACACCCACAGAACCCAGGTGGAAAAAGGCTACCTAAGTATGATTCTCAATCAGAGACAACTAACGACACCTGCCTCTGATTGAGAACCATACTAGGACGAACACAAAAACCAACATAAAAACAAAGTTGATTACTTTTTTCAAATCCAATATATTTTCTATGTAGATCCCACATCACAGTATAGTTGACAAATTGTAACAAGTGCACAGAGTCGGGAAGCAAGTTCAGGGAGTGAATGTTTTAACAAATTAAACAATAAACACGTAACACAAACAACGCACCAACATGAACAGAGTCAATAACACCTGAGGAAAGAACCAAGGGGAGTGACAGATATATCAAGGAGGTGATGGAGTCCAGGTGAGTGTCATGAGGCACAGGTGTGCTTGACGAAGGTTACAGGTATGCGGGATAATCAGCAGCCTGATGACCTAGACGCCGGAGAGGGAGTAAACGTGACAGTACCCCCTCCCCGACGAGCAGCTCCAGCCGCATGGGATGAACCCGGGGATCAGGAGCAGACCAGTCACCCCTGCTGAAGCGCGGGAACCTGTCACGCCGGCCGAGGCGTGAAAACCTGTCGAGCCGGCTGGGGTGTGTGAACCTGACAGACCGGCTGAGGCAGGGGAGTCTGGCGATCCAGCTGAAGCATGGAAGCCCAACGAGCCGGCTGAGGCAGGGGAGCCTGGCGATCCAGCTGAGGCATGAAAGCCCAACGAGCCGGCTGAGGCAGGGGAGCCTGACGATACGGCTGATGCATGAGAGCCTGACGAGCCGGCAGAGGCAGGGGAGCCTGGCTATCTGGCTGAGGCATGAGAGCCTGTAGCGGCTCCTGGACCCGATGTCATTTACACTGACACAAAAAAAATTGTGGAAAAAAATCACTCCCTGATGCTTCCCTTAGGTGAGGTGTTATTCTCTAACGAGTGCGCTGAGAGTCGGGAAGCAAGTTAAGGGAGTGAGTGTTTTATATTTTTTTATGAAACAATAAACACGTAACACATAAAAACAGAGTCAATAACACTTGAGGAAAGAACCAAGGGGAGTGACAGATATAGGGAAGATAATCAAGGAGGTGATGGAGTCCAGGTGAGTGTCATGAGGCGCTGGTGTGCTTGACGATGGTGACAGGTGTGCGGGATAATCAGCAGCCTGATGACCTAGAGGCCAGAGAGGGAGTATACGTGACACAAATTATGGTGAAACAATGTTGATTCCACCAGTTTGTGCCCAGTGGGAGAGGATATCCACACTACACTGTCCTCGCAAACATCAGTAAAAATATAGCCCTATGTGCCTTTACATCACATTATGCGAACAAAACTGCCCCATCGTTCTGAAATCTGTACCTTCTGACTTCTGAATAACTGATTTTTAAGGTAAGAATGGAATCAGTGCATAATACATATAATCAAAAATTATATTAATGATTAATACGACAACAAAAGGCTTAAAATACCTCCAGAAACAAGGGATTCAATTTGACCAACTACAGAAGAAAGTGGATGGGACCATTAAAGGTCATGTTAATGTGTACCATATGTAACTGTTTATCAGAACTATACACAGCTCAATTACAGTACAATTCGCATAATCCAAATGTAAGGATTTAACACTTTATACATTTTATCTGGATAAAACCTAAGCACATGAGAGTAAACCAAACCTCCATGGTTAGACAGACTGATATCAGCATGGAATAAATGGATGGAGTGGGAGGAGAAAACAATAGACAAAGAAGTGCATACAGCATCAAATAGAGAACTCACAGATAGCAACAGCTATTTACTTTACATCCAAATCTTATTTGGTTGCAGTGACGACAATAAGGAAAATGTTAAGAATCCTTTTGAAAACTGCAGGCTCAACCGTCACACGAACGCATGCTCACATACACAGGAGCACGCACACGTACGCACGCACCAACGCACGCACACACACACACACCCGCACCCGCACCCGCACCCGCACCCGCACCCGCACACGCACACGCACACGCACACGCACACGCACACGCACACGCACACACACACACACACACACACACACACACTAACAGCACAACTCCTTGAAGTGATGCACAATCGAGAGCATCCTGTTGGGGTGTATCACCGCATGGTACGGCAACTGCTCCACCCACAACCGCAAGGCTTGTGGTGGTGTAGGTGTCCTGGAGGGCAGGTAGATTTCCCCCGGTGATGCGTTGTGCAGACCTCACTACCCTCTGAAGTGAGGTCTGCACAACGCATCACCGGGGGAAATTTACCTGCCCTCCAGGACACCTACACCACCCGATGTCACAGGAAGGCCAAATGTAGCGTGGATCTGCTTTTTTTTCTTCTAAAGTATTTACATTTACTTCGGATCTAATAATAATAATAATATAATATATCCCATTTAGCAGACGCTTTTGTCCAAAGCGACTTACAAGTCGGCTGGGGCCACTACTTTTACATATGGGTGGCCCCAGCGGGAATCGAACCCACGACACTTGGCGTTGCAAGCGCCATGCTCTACCGACTGAGCCACACAGGACCCTGGATCTGGAACCCCTCAACTGAAGCTGGCCAACGCAACTCTAACCAGAGCATAACGGACCTATTATTTTTATCCCCGGATTCCCACTGCAAACGGAACATTTTCATCTGGATTTTCACAACAAGCTAACCGCAACCCCGGATGACTACTCCTGGCTAGCGTTTCCATCCACTTAGCTTGAAGCTAGCCCGGCCAGAGCTCCTGTGCTACCACCGAAGCATACTCCTGGGCTACAATATCCGGATCCACGACCGGTCTATCGATGTCACCGCATGAAGAGGCATAAACAGACTTAACCCCATCGCGACGTCCCCCAAAGGCTAACTTTCTAGCCCTTGCTATTTGCTTGCTTGCTAATTCGGCCTGCTAACTACTAGCCTGCCCCGGTCTACTAACCGCTAGCTTGTTTAGCCCCGGTCTGCTAACTGCTAGCTTGTTTAGAGCCCCAGCCTACTAACTGTTAACTTGTTAGAACAGGCCTGCTAACTGTCCCCAGCTAGCCCAACCACTCACCGGACCCATATTTATTTTCAATCTCTTTTCGATTTTTAATTTGATTATAACTTCTGGTAACCTACCGCACCCAATGTGATACGGAATCGCTATTATTTTTAATTTTTAGAACACATTCAAGAACCTCCAGAAGCCAACCAGCTAACTAGCTACAAGCTATTTAGTCATTGTTAGCCACTGCTAGCGGCTTTTACCTTCTGCACAGCCAGACAGTTTTTTTAGCCTGGATAACTGTCTCTCCACAACAACGCCGGATTCCTGCCGTAATCCCTAGACCACTACTTCTGATCTTCACAGCTAGCTTGCACGCAGTACCGAAGCTATCCCTGAGGCCCACTTCCCGGCCTACTCAGCTGTTCACCCGAACCACACTCATACACGGCTAGAGCCCAATACTCCACCGGATCCTTGCTGTAAACTTGGCTACGTAGCTGATGCCTGCTGGACACTGTGATCACTTGGCGACATAGCTGATGCCTGCTGGATTGTCCATTAATCACGGTACTCCATTCTGTTTGTTTATGTTTTTATCTGTCGGCCCCAGCCGCACTCAGGCTCTGTGTGTAGTTAGTCTGACACTCTCTGCCTAGTCAACGCCATTTTACCTGCTGATGTTGTGCTAGCTGATTAGCTGTTGTTGTCTCACCTGCTGTTTTAGCTAGCTCTCCTAATCAACACCTGCGATTACTGTATGCCTCGCTGTATGTCTCTCTCAAATGTCAATATGCCTTGTATACTGTTGTTCAGGTTAGTTATCATTGTTTTAGTTTACAATGGAGCCCCTAGTTCCACTCTTCATACCTCTGATACCACCCCACCTCCCACACATGCAGTGACCTCACCCATTACAACCAGCATGTCCAGAGATACAACCTCTCTTATCATCACCCAGTGCCTGGGCTTACCTCCGCTGTACCCGCACCCCACCATACCCCTGTCTGCGCATTATGCCCTGAATATATTCTACCATTCCCAGAAATCTGCTCCTTTTATTCTTTGTCCCCAACGCTCTAGGCGACCAGTTTTGATAGCCTTTAGCCGCACCCTCATACTACTCCTCCTCTGTTCCGCGGGTGATGTGGAGGTAAACCCAGGCCCTGGGTTTACCCTCATTCGTTGACTTCTGTGATCGAAAAAGCCTTGGTTTCATACATGTCAACATCAGAAGCCCCCTAAGTTTGTTTTACTCACTGTTTTAGCACACTCTGTTAACCCTGATGTCCTTTCAGTGTCTGAATCCTGGCTTAGGAAGGCCACCAAAAATTCTGAGATTTCCATACCCAACTATCACATTTTCCATCAAGATAGAACTGCCAAAGGTGGAGGAGTTGAAGTCTACTGCAGAGATAGCCTGCAAAGTAATGTCATAATTTCCAGGTCCATACCCAAACAGTTCAAACTACTCATTTTAAAAATTACTCTCTCCAGAAATAAGTCTCATTGTTGCCGCCTGCTCCCGACCTGTGCCCACAGCTACCAGCTGTGCCCTGGACACCATTTGTGAATTGATCGCCCCCCATCTAGCTTCAGAGCTTGTTCTGTTAGGTGACCTAAAGTGGGATATGCTTAACACCCCGGCAGTCCTGCAATCTAAGCTAGATGCCCTCAATCTCACACAAATCATCAAGGAACCCACCAGGTACAACCCTAAATCTGTAAACAAGGGCACCCTCGTAGACTTCATCCTGACCAACTGGCCCTCCAAATACACCTCCGCTGTCTTCAACCAGGATCTCAGCGATCATTGCCTCATTGCCTGTATCCGCTACGGATCCACAGTCAAACGACCACCCCTCATCACTGTCAAATGCTCCCCAAAACACTTCTGCAAGCAGGCCTTTCTAATCGACCTGGCCCGGGTATCCTGGAAGGATATTAACCTCATCCCGTCAGTTGAGGATGCCTGGTCATTCTTTAAAAGTAACTTCCTCACCATTTTAGATAAGCATGCTCCGTTCAAAAAATGCAGAACTAAGAACGTATATAGCCCTTGGTTCACTCCAGGCCTGACTGCCCTCGACCAGCACAAAAACATCCTGTGGCGGACTGCAATATATCGAATAGTCCCCGCAATATGCAAATGTTCAGGGAAGTCAGGAACCAATACATGCAGTCAGTCAGGAAAGCCAAGGCCAGCTTCTTCAGGCAGAAATTTGCATCCTGTAGCTCTACCAAAAAGTTCTGGAACACTGTAAAGTCCATGGAGAACAAGAGCACCTCCTCCCAGCTGCCCACTGCACTGAGGCTAGATAACACGGTCACCACCTATAAATCCATGATTATCAAAAACTTCAACAAGCATTTCTCAACGGCTGGCCATGCCTTCTTCCTGGCTACTCCAACCTCGGCCAACAGCTCCGCCCCCCCCCACACCCCCCCGCAGCTACTCGCACAAGCCTCTCCAAGTTCTCCTTTACCCAAATCCAGATAGCAGATGTTCTGAAAGAGCTGCAAGACCTGGACCCGTACAAATCAGCTGGGCTTGACAATCTGGACCCTCTATTTCTGAAACCGCCATTGTTGCAACCCCTATTACCAGCCTGTACAACCTCTCTTTCATATCGTCTGAGATCCTCAAGGATTGGAAAGCTGCCGCAGTCATCCCCCTCTTCAAAGGGGGAGACACCCTGGACCCAAACTGTTACAGACCTATATCCATCCTGCCCTGCTTATCTAAGGTCTTCGAAAGCCAAGTCAGCAAACAGGTCACTGACCATGTCGAATCCCACAGTACCTTCTCCGCTGTGCAATCTGGTTTCCGAGCTGGTCACGGGTGCACCTCAGCCACGCTCAAGGTACTAAACGATATCATAACAGCCAACGATAAAAGACAGTACTGTGCAGCCGTCTTCATCGACCTGGCCAAGGCTTTCGACTCTGTCAATCACCATATTCTTATCGGCAGACTCAGTAGCCTCGGTTTTTCTAATGACTGCCTTGCCTGGTTCACCAACTACTTTGCAGACAGAGTTCAGTGTGTGAAATTGGAGGGCATGTTGTCCGGTCCTCTGGCAGTCTCTATGGGGGTGCCACAGGGTTCAATTCTCGGGCCGACTCTTTTCTCTGTATATATCAATGATGAATCCCTGATCCACCTCTACGCAGACGACACCATTCTGTATACTTCCGGCCCTTTCTTGGACACTGTGCTATCTAACCTCCAAACGAGCTTCAACGCCATACAACACTCCTTCCGTGGCCTCCAACTGCTCTTAAACGCTAGTAAAACCAAATGTATGCTTTTCAACCATTTGCTGCCTGCACCCGCATGCCCGACTAGCATCACCACCCTGGATGGTTCCGACCTAGAATATGTGGACATCTATAAGTACCTAGGTGTCTGACTAGACTGTAAACTCTCCTTCCAGACTCATATCAAACATCTCCAATCTAAAATCAAATCTTGAGTCGGCTTTCTGTTCCGCAACAAAGCCTCCTTCACTCACGCTGCCAAACTTACCCTAGTAAAACTGACTATCCTACCGATCCTCGACTTCGGCGATGCCATCTACAAAATAGCTTCCAATACTCTCCTCAGCAAACTGGATGCAGTTTATCACAGTGCCATCCATTTTGTTACTAAAGAACTTTATACCACCCACCACTGCGACTTGTATGCTCTAGTCGGCTGGCCCTCGCTACATATTCGTCGCCAGATCCACTGGCTCCAGGTCATCTACAAGTCCATGCTAGGAAAAGCTCCTTCTTATCTCAGTTCACTGGTCACGATGGCAACACCCACCCGTAGCACGCGCTCCAGCAGCTGTATCTCACTGATCATCCCTAAAGCCAACACCTCATTTGGCCCCCTTTCGTTCCAGTTCTCTGCTGCCTGTGACTGGAACGAATTGCAAAAATCGCTGTATCGTACTTTTATCTCCCTCACCAACTTCAAACATCTGCTATCTGAGCAGCTAACCGATCGCTGCAGCTGTACATAGTCTATCGGTAAATAGCCCACCCAATTTATCTACCTCATCCCCATACTGTTTATATTTATTTACTTTTCTGCTCATTTGCACACCAGTATCTCTACCTGTACATGACCATCTGATCATTTATCACTCCAGTGTTAATCTGCAAAATTGTAGTTATTTGCCTACCTCCTCATGCCTTTTGCACACAATGTATATAGACTCTCTTTTTTTCTACTGTGTTATTGACTTGTTAATTGTTTACTCCATGTGTAACTCTGTGTTGTCTGTTCACACTGCTATGCTTTATCTTGGCCAGGTCGCAGTTGTAAATGAGAACTTGTTCTCAACTCGCCTACCTGGTTAAATAAAGGTGAATTTTTTTTGTTTTTAAATGTGACCAATAAAAATGGATTTGATTTGATTTGAAGTGATAATTGCCAGAGGCCTATTGGTTACTGAAATGTTAAGTAGGACTATCTTACCTACAGTCTACAGAGGCACAACATTACTTCTCAGGAAGTAAAAAAGCTGTAGTTAACCTCTTACACCTATGGTGGCGCTATTTCATTTTTGGAAGAAAAACGTTCCCGTTTTAAACAAGATATTTTGTCACAAAAAGATGCTCAACTATGCATATAATTGCTACTGTTCGAAAGAAAACACTCTGACGTGTCCAGAAATACAAATATCTTCTCTGTGCGTGCCCTTTAACGTGAGCTTCAGGCAAAACCAAGATGACTTGGCATCCAGGAAATGACAAGGATTTTTGAGGCTCTGTCTTTCATGATCTCCTTATATGGCTGTGAACGCAAGAGGAATGAGTCTGCCCTTTCTGTCGTTTCCCCAAGGTGTCTGCAGCATTGTGACGTATTTGTAGGCAGATCATTGGAAGATTGACCATAAGAGACCACATTTACCACGTGTCCGCCCGGTGTCCTGCGCCGAAATTGGTGCGCAAAAGTCACCTGCCAGTATTTTTCCATGGAGAAAAGAGAGAGAAGCAAGCTTCCACGAACTGCATGTCAATGAAGAGATATGTGAAAAAACACCTTGAGGATTGATTCCAAACAACGTTTGCCATGTTTCGGTCGATATTACGTAGTTAATCCGGAAAAAGTTTCACGTTGTAGGTGACTGCATTTTCGGTTCGTTTCGGTAGCCAGGCGCAATGTAGAAAACGGAACGATTTCTCCTACACACAGACGCTTTCAGGAAACACTGCGCATCTGGTATGTGGCTGGGAGTCTCCTCATTGAAAACATCAGAAGCTCTTCAAAGGTAAATGATTTTATTTATTTGGTTATCTGGCTTTTGTGAAAATGTTGCGTGCTACATGCTACACAAAATGCTATGCTAGCTTAGCATACTCTTACACAAATTAGTCAATTTCTATGGTTCAAAAGCATATTTTGAAAATCTGAGATGACAGTGTTGTTAAGAAAAGGCTAAGCTTGAGAGCAAACGCATTATTTTAATTTTATTTGCGATTTTCAGAAATCGTTAACGTTGCGTTATGCTAATGAGCCTGAGGCTTAGTCACAATCCCGGATCCGGGATGGGGAGTTTCAAGAGTTAACGGTTGACAAATTTGGGTTTCTCTCCCACAGTGGTGTGGGATGACCTAAAATAGAATCCCTGGGTGCCACCAACCAGGCAGGCAAATCACACTCAAGTACTGTACATACCACGCCACAAAACAGTCAGGAATCAATGTTGGAATAATAGGACTCAGCGAGAAACTGTGAGAAGTGAATACTCTACTCCTTCTACTTCTGCACATCTCTCCATCCCCATCCTCCCTGTAGGTATTGTGCCATATTGATATGTATTACAGGTAGAGAAGCATGATAAGGTAATATGACAGGAGGGGAGGCACAGTGGGATGGGAGTGGATGCAATAACAGGAGAGTGATGGTGAGTAAGCATTTCACTGTTAGTCTACACCTGTTTTTTTACAAAGCACGTGACAAATACATTTGATTTGAGTGTAATGCAAGTACAAAGCCAACTGTCACTAGTTCCATTGTTAAGACTGGGAGAATGGATCCAGCAGGGAGAGCGGAGACACATATCCTCTGTATCCTGCTGATGATTCACGACCTGACTTTAAGCTCTGCTTTAAAATGATACTTACACCATTTCACTTGAATCTTTCATCTGGTCCCGTGTGTGTGTGTGTGTGTGTGTGTGTGCGTGCGTGCGTGCGCGCGTGTGTGTGAAAGAGAGAGAGGGAGAGGAGAGAGTCTGTTGCTATGCATTTTTACACGTCCCTGCCTCCCACCAGCCTCTTCACATAAACCATCAGTGAACTGAGCTGAGTGCTCATAATGTAATGCGTCACCACTAAGGGCTCTGAGGATTAGTAAACTGTATATACAGCATGGACATTCTCAAAGAACTATCTCTCTATATACTGTACAGAGAAAAGGGCTTTATCCCCCTTCAGAATGTTAGAGGTGTTAAAGTTGTCTAAACCTTCCAAATGCCAGTATTCTAGATAATCTGGATAACCCTGCAGTTATGCAAGACAATGAGGCTGTATTCTGACAGTACAATGTTGAGAAAGTGCCTGGACAGTCATTTTCACACACAAAGAAACCTCTTCACTAAATCGAAAAATAACATCCCAATTCTACCTTTGAGACTTTCAACGATCAGATTCTTTTTCGCTTCTATATAACTGTGAATGTTCTCAGAAGCAGCAAGAAGTCATAAATTCTCCTCTCCTGTTTGAGTGATAACATTTTGGATTGAACCAACCTGGTCTCAGAGCATTTCGTATTATTCTGTACGTAAATCTGTTACACTCCATTTAGTATGATATTTTACGAATTACAATTCGTATTATATGTTATCAATGTGCAAAACATACAATATGTTGTGAATTTTCTAAATGTACAGTATGTCAAATATTTTCAAAAAATATGATATGTTACACATTCTAGATGGATAAATTCTAGTTGGTGGCTAGGTGGAGAACATTAGCTAGCTGGCTAACGTTAGCTAGACTAGGGGTTAGGGGTTAGGGTTAAGGTTAAGTTTAGGGTTAAGTTTAGGAGTTAGGTTAAAGGGTTAAGGTTAGGGTGAGAGGAAGGGTTAGCTAAAATGGTTAGGGTTATGGGAAGGGTTAGCTAACAAGTAGTTGCGAAGTAAATAAAAGTAGTAAGTCGTTGAAAAGTTGCTAATGAACTAAAATTTTAAAGTTGTCCGTGATGAGATTTGAACACGGAAGCTTTGGGTTGCTAGATATTTGTGTTATACACCCACCCAACTACTCTACTTTCATTTGTGCCTTAAGTAACTACGTGTCTATGCCACGTTAATGATATCTGAGTGAGAGTGACTATCAGAATCAAATGGGGGCCCCCTGGAGTGCCCTGTTGGTATTTGGCCATGATTACTACTACTACTACTACTAAGTTTAGCTAACTGGCTAGACTAACTTACCAATCTAAAAATTGTTAGCTGACATGAGTATTGTGTGACAGTCAGTGACTGTCAGTAAATATTTTTGGTCGGGGGACCCCTAGCAACCTGGGCCCTAAGCAACTGCTTATTTCGCTTATGCCTGGAGCCGGCCCTGATGAGATTTATATGTAAAACATTTACATTTAACATCTTAGTAATTTAGCAGATGCTCTTATCCAGAGTTATTTAAAATCATCTTTAAGATAGCTACAGTGCCTTCAGAAAGCATTCATACCCCTTGACTCATTCCACATTTGTTGTGTTACAGCCTGAATTCAAAATGTAATTTGTATTTTTTTTATTATTATGTCTTACCCACCTGCACACAAACCCCATAATGACGAAATTAAAACATGTTTAAGATTTTTTTTTAGATTTATTGAAAATGAATTACAGAAATCTCTAATTTGCATAATTATTCATCACCCTGAGCCAATAAATCTTGGAATCACCTTTGGCTGAGATTACTGCTGGGTAAATCTCTAAGAGCTTTGCACAACTTGGTTGTACAATATTTGCCCATTATTTGTTTTGTCAAGCTGGTAGCCATTTTCAAGATTTCAAGATGCCATAGATTTTTCAAGCAGATTTAAGTCAACACTGTAACTAGACCACTCGGGAACATTCAATGTCATCTTGGTAAGTAACTCCAGTGTATATTTTGCCTTGTGTTTTAGGTTATTGTCCTGCTGAAACGTGAATTTGTCTCCCAATGTCTGTTGGAAAGCAGACTGAACCAGGTTTTTCTCTAGGATTTTGCCTGTGCTTAGCTCTATTCCGTTTACTTTTATTATTTTTTAAAACTCCCTAGTCCTTGCTGATGACAACCATACCCATAACGTTACATGATGCAGCCATCATCGTGCTTGAAAATATAATGAGTGGTACTCAGTGAAGTGTTGTGTTGGATTTGCCCCAAACATAACGCTTTGTATTCAGGACAGAAAGTTAATTTCGTTGCCACATTTTTAAGCAGTTTTACTGTAGTGTCTTATTGCAAACAGGATGCATGTTTTGGAATATTTGTATTCTGTACAGGCTTCCTTCTTTTCACTCTGTCAATTAGGTTAGTATTGCGGAGTAACTACAATGATGCTGATCCATCCTCAGTTTTCTCCTATCACAGTCATTAAAATCTGGTTCTGTTTTAAAGTCACAATTGCCTCATTGTGAAATCCCTCACCAGTTTCCATTAATCTCCGGCAACTAAGCTATCAAATGAAACTTTATTTGTCACATGCGCCGAATACAACAAGTGTAGACCTTACCATGAAATTCTTACTTACAAGCCCTTAAACAACAGTGCAGTTCAAGAAGAGTTAAGAAAATATTTACCAAATAATAAACTAAAGTAAAAAAGTAGCACAATAAAACAACAATAATGAGGCTATATACAGAGGGTACCGGTACAGAGCCAATGTGCGGGGGTACAGGTTAGTTGAGGTAATTTGTACATGTAGGTAGGGTTGAAGTGACCATGTATAGATAATAAACAGCGAGTAGCAGCAGTGCACGAAACAATATGAGGGGGAGGGTGTCAATGTAAATCGTCCGGTGACCATTTGATTAATTGTTCAGCAGTCTTATGGCTTGGGGGTAGAAGCTGTTATGGAGCCTTTTGGTCCTCGACTTGATGCTCCGGTACCGCTTGCTGTGCAGTAGCAAAAAGAACAGTCTATGACTTGGGTGACTGGAGTCTCTGACAATTTTATGGGCTTACCTTTGACATGCCTATTATATTGGCCCTGGATGGCAGGAAGCTTGGCCCCGGTGATGTGATGGGCCTTACGCACTACCCTCTTTAGCGCCTTATGGTCAGATGCCGAGCATTTGCCACACCAGGCTGAGATCCAACCTGTCAGGATGCTCTGATGATGCAGCTGTAGAACGTTTTGAGGATCTGGGGATCCATGCCAAATCTTTTCAGTCTCCTGAGGGGAAAAAGGTTTCATCGTGCCCTCTTCAGGACTGTCTTGGTGTGTTTGGACCATGTTAGTTTGTTGGTGATGTGGACACCAAGGAACTTGAAACTCTCGACATGCTCCACTACAGCCCCGTTGATGTTAATAGGGGCTTGTTCGGCCCACCTTTTCCTGTAGTCCAGGACGTGTAAATAGTTTCTTAAACAGCGCAGAGTGTGAACTCAGCCATATGGGAAGCATTTACTTCACTCCATGTATGTGCAAAGTGTTATGCATGTGAAAGAGACTCTCTTTAAGATGTGTTGAATCAGGAAATGTGTTTTGCATGGATCAGGCGGGTTTATTTGTTAGCGCTAATGCGCAGACTAAGCATATGTGGAGTGATGTGTGTGTGCTGCTTTAATAATTGTTGCACCAATGAGGTCATCAATATTAATAAGAATTTGCTCTTAATTTACTTTATTGTATAAATAAAGATTAAATAAAAACCACCTTTATCATGATTAGGGCATATTGTCACCTGTATTTCCATCTGCTAATGTTTGACACAAGAATGATAGTCTATGTAGAGTAAAAATGATCTGGTTAATGTCATTGACCTGGGAATAATTGCTTTGAGTAAGATATATTTCACATAAGCCCGACCATGTAAAAGGCAGGAGGTTGTCTTGCAGTCTAATGTCTGGGGAATCTCATACAACACTTTGTGCTTGCCTACCAATCCATCCAAACTACAAAAGTAACACTCATTCAAGGCATGATTCATTTAACACCCTATCCCATTGTTACTGCTTTTCTTGAAAACTAGCACAATTGTGTAGCCATGTCATCCACAATGGGCATGTAATGGCTCACGTCAGTTTCTTTCTAGTACTCACAAAGAGACCCGATTTGGCTTTGACAGTCCACCATTTAAAAAGAAGGCAGACAATGAAACAAGACAAATTGTTGAGATCTCCATAGACCAAGTTTAACTCACAAAAGCCCCTTGAAGTAGAACAAAAATGTGTTTACGTAACATACCATTCCAGGTGTTGCCATAGTTTTAGGTTCTTCAACTACTACAGATGTAGGATCTTAGCCAGTTTCTTACAGCAGGAAAAGAATCCTGCAGTAGCAAGAAATGCGAATTATTATGCAGACTATAATTAATTTTTGTAGGGGTTGATATATTTTTCTTAAGGGAAAATCAAGTCTTAAAATATCAAAGTGGAAATACACGACACATTTGAAATGTCCCGCATTGCAGGAAAGTTCACCGGCAACATCGTAATCAATTTAAGATCCTACATCTGTCTGTGTATTCTGAACAACCTACTATGTGGTGTTTGATGTTATAGCTGATTATTTGATCTTGAGAAGAAAGACTAACGCATGGTGTCTAGGATAGAAGAGACAGGACCAGAATAGAACCATAGGGTGATTACAAATGGATATTGGGCATTGTAAGCTTTTAGTAGTGTCACGCCTGCTCCCTCTCGAGGTGCTCGAGGGCGCCAGGAGGCCCATCATTACGCACACCTGTCACCATCTTTACGCTGTCATAATCGTTGTAAGACGCGGACCAAAGCGCAGCGTGGTGTGAATGCATCATTTTAACCTCTTGAAACTCTAGGGGAGCAAATTTCCTTTTTGGATGAAAAACGTTCCCGTTTTAAACAAGATATTTTGTCACAAAAAGATGCTCGACTATGCATATAATTGATAGCTTTGGAAAGAAAACACTCTGAATCTTCCAGAACTGCAAATATATTGACTGTGAGTGCCCTAGAACGGGAGCAACAGGCAAAACCAAGATGAAACGTCAACCAGGAAACCAGCAGGATTTTTGAGGCTCCGTTCTCCATTGTCTCCTTATATGGCTGTGAATGCGAGAGGAATGAGCCTGCCCTTTCTGTCGTTTCCCCAAGGTGTCTGCAGCATTGTGACGTATTTGTAGGCATATCATTGGAAGAGATATCACCATAAGAGACTACATTTTCCAGGTGTCCGCCCGGTGTCCTCCATCGAAATTGGTGCGTCTTTTTCAGCTGCTGGTATTTTTCCATGCGATTCTGAGGGGAAAGCAGGCTTCCACGAATTGCATATCAATGAAGAGATATGTGAAAAAACACCTTGAGGTTTGATTCTAAACAACGTTTGCCATGTTTCGTCGATATTATGGAGTTAATTCGGAAAAAGTTTGATGTTTTGGTGACTGAATTTTCGGTTCGTTTCGGTAGCCAAATGTGATGTACAAAACGGAGCGATTTCTCCTACACAAAGATTCTTTCAGGAAAAACTGAACATTTGCTATGCAACTGAGAGTCTCCTCATTGAAAACATCCGAAGCTCTTCAAAGGTAAATGATTTTATTTATTTGGTTATCTGGTTTTTGTGAAAATGTTGCGTGCTAAATGCTACTCAACGTGTTTTCTATCCAAAGCTGTCAATTATATGAATTAGACACACAACATAGAACCTTGACCAAACAAAACCTATAAACATGGTCATCTTCATGGGACCAAGACAAAACCTATAAACATTAATGCCATTTTGTTTACTGTCCTTGGTTTTGTTTTCTGTCTGTCATTCCCCCAATACAGCGTCTGTCCTCACAGAATGCAGACACATGGAAGCATCAGGGAGTTAAAAACTCCGGGGGGCCATTGGCTAGCTGGCTCGTCGGACTTCCATGCCTTAGCTGGCTTGAGAGGTTTTCTTGCCTCGGTTGGCTAGCTCCCGTCCCAAATATCCTGCTCATCAGGCTCCCATCCCACTCATGGCCCAGCCGCCTTCTAGCATCTCTTCCTGACAAAATACCCTGTTGACAACGGGAACGTTTTTTTCTTCCAAAAATGAAAATACTGCCCCCTAACACCAAGAGGTTTTAAGGTGGGAGAATTGATGTTTTTCATAGGTGAAAAATGTCTTGGGATTTTCGTCATAAATGTTTGAATTGTGGGAGTATACATGAACACTTATGCTTGTTGAAAAGAGAAAAGGTGGCATACATTCCAAACATATTTCTGAGTTGCTAAATCAAGCCATGTGGTAACTACTTTTGGTGGTGGATGGATGTCACATGGAATGTGGGGTTGGTTGTTGCCAGAGTCATACACTGTACATAGAGAGTTGGGCCAATATAGTGTCGGTCTGAATGTTCTGAGAGCGCCACCTTCTCTATGAAGATATCAAGTGAAAGCAGATATGCAGTTTGTTGATAACACAACACAGTACAGACTTGGGTACACATTATCCTGAATGCTAATCAATAAAAATGTCTGTTAAATTCGCTGCTCTGTTTTGCCTGTTTACAGCGGGTCATTTCATAGGGTATTGCCATAGGGTATTGCCATAGTTCTTGTATTGTTACATCACCTTAATTTTGAGAATAATTGCAGCTGTTCTAAAACTGACAGAACTCTCTCGATATACAGTGGGGCAAAAAAGTATTTAGTCAGCCCCCAATTGTGCAAGTTCTCCCACTTAAAAAGATGAGAGAGGCCTGTAATTTTCATCATAGGTACACTTCAACTATGGCAGACAAAATGTAGGATTTTTGTAGGATTTTTTTCACATTGTAGGATTTTTTATGAATTTATTTGCAAATTATGGTGGAAAATAAGTATTTGGTCACCTACAAACAAGCAAGATTTCTGGCTCTCACAGACCTGTAACTTCTTCTTTACGAGGCTCATCTGTCCTCCACTCGTTACCTGTATTAATGGAACCTGTTTGAACTTGTTGTCAGTATAAAAGACACCTGTCCATAAGACCTCCCTTCCCATTAAACATGAACACCTTTGGCCAACATCAAAATATGAAGTGTGGAGAGCATTTGCGCATTGGAAAGACGTCGCTGAGATATCAGAATAGAATGTTGATGCCTGGCCAACATATAAACGACTTTGAACTTTAGAATTTAGAATGCAGGTATTATAAATACATTTGTGAGACTTCGTGACAGCAAACAATGTCTAAACTGCATCTTCCCGATGCATCATGTATTAATCCATTGGGCAGAATTATCTGTGCCCTCTGGGATTGTTGGTTAGGTTTAGGGTTAGGATAAGGATTTAGTTTAGGGTTAGGATAAGGTTAAGTTTAGGGTTAGGATAAGGCTTAAGTTTAGGGTTAGTACAAGGGTTAAGTTTAGGGTTAGGATAAGGTTAAGTTTAGGGTTAGGATAAGGGTTAAGTTTAGGGTTAGGATAAGGTTAAGTTTAGGGTCAGGGCTAGGTTTAGTAGATTGAAATGTTACTGATAGTCTGTAGAGCATCTAGAGATGGACTATCCAAATGTTATTCTCGATAAAATTATGAATTTGGTTGTTAGGGCTCCCGAGTGACGCAGCAGTCTAAGGCACTGCATCTCAATGCTAGAGGCGTCACTATTGACCCTGGTTCGATTCTAGGCTGTATCACAACCGACCGTGATTGGGAGTGCCAAAGGCGGCGCACAATTGTCCCAGCATCGTCCGGGTTTGGCCGGGTTAAGCCATCATTGTAAATAATCATTTGTTCTTAACTGACTTGCTGAGTTAAATAAAGGTTAAATAAAATAAGATCAAAGAAAGGCTATTTCTAAGACTCTGTATGCAATATTGCTTCATTTCCTGTTACAAAAGGAAAAGCTACTTGCAAACATTGTAACAATCAACCCCATACTGTGTGACAACCAACCCTGTGATGTTTGTTTGATGGGTTATAACTGTATGTGTCACGCCCTGGTCGTAGTATATTGTGTTTGTCTTTATTTATTTGGTCAAGCCGGGGTGTGACATGGGTTTATTGTGGTGTGTTTTGTCTTGGGGTGTTGTTAGGTGTTGGGTGTGTGGCTTAGTGGGGGTATCTAGCATAGTCTATGGCTGTCTGGAGTGGTTCTCAATCAGAGGCAGGTGTTTATCGTTGTCTCTGATTGGGAACCATATTTAGGCAGCCATATTCTTTGAGTATTTCGTGGGTGATTGTTCCTGTCTCTGTGTTTGTGTTCACCAGATAGGCTGTATAGGTTTTCACGTTCGTTCTTTGTTTTGTTCGTTATTTCATGTCTAGTTCATTTCTTTAAAGAACATGAATAACCACCACGCTGCATTTTGGCCCGCTTCCCCTTCGACAGACGAGAACCGTTACAGAATCACCTACCACAACAGGACCAAACGGCGTGGTAACAGGCAACAGCAACAGCAGGAGCAGCAAAGAGAGGAATGGACATGGGAGGACGAATTGGATGGAGAAGGACCCTGGGCTCAGCCTGGAGAATATCGCCGCCCCACTGGATGCAGAGAAAACGGAGAGGCGCCGGTATGCGGAGGCAGCACGGCGACGCGGATGGAAGCCCGAGAGCAGGCCCAAAAAATTTATTGGGGGTTGAGGGCTCAGGGAGAGTGTGGCAGAGTCAGGAGTCAGACCTGAGCCAACTCTCCCTGTTTATCGTGAGGAGCCAAGGAGGAGACCAGAACCAGAGCCGGTGTTGGAGGTGAGCGAAGCAGAGACTGTGAAGGAGTTAATGGGGAGATTGGAGGAGAGAGAAATGAGGGAGTTGTTGTTTTGGTGCTTTAAGCATGGAATTCACCCGACGGAGCGTACCGGGGATTTGATGGCAACTGGGTCAGCACTCCATACTCGTCCTGAGGTGCGTGTTAGTCGGCTGGTGAAGATAATGCCAGCCTCACGCACCAGGCCTCCTGTGCACCTTCCTAGCCTTGCACGTCCTGTGCCAGCACTGCTCTCAAGATCTCCAGTACGCCTTCACGGTCTAGCCCATCCTGTGCCACCTCCACACACCAGCCCTCCGGTGGCAGCTCCCCACACCAGGCTTCCTGTGCGTGTCCTCGGCCCAGTAACACCAGTGCCAGCACCACGCATCAGGCCTACAGTGTGCCTCGCCTCTCCAGCGCTGCCGGAGTCTCCCGCCTGTTCAGCGCAGCCAGAGCCTTCCTCCTCTCCTGCGCTGCTGGAGTCTCCCGCCTGTTTAGTGCTGCCAGAGCCTTCCGCCTCTACAGCGCTGCCGGAGTCTCCTGCCTGTTTAGCGCAGCCAGAACTGCCAGCTTGCATGGAGCAGCCAGAGCTGCCAGCCTGCATGGAGCAGCCAGAGCTGTCAGTCTGCATGGAGCAGCCAGAGCTGTCAGTCTGCATGGAGCAGCCAGAGCTGCCAGCCTGCATGGAGCAGCCAGAGCTGCCAGCCTGCATGGAGCTGCCAGAGCTGCATGGAGCAGCCAGAGCTGCCAGAGCTGCATGGAGCAGCCAGAGCTGTCAGTCTGCATGGAGCAGCCAGAGCTGCAAGTCTGCAAGGAGCTGCAAGTCTGCAAGGAGCTGCCAGTCTGCAAGGAACTGCCAGAGCTGCCAGTCTGCAAGAAGCCGCCAGAGCTGCCAGTCTGCAAGAAGCCGCCAGAGCTGCCAGTCAGCATGGAGCAGCCAGAGCCGCCAGTCAGCATGGAGCAGCCAGAGCCGCCAGTCAGCATGGAGCAGCCAGAGCCGCCAGTCAGCATGGAGCAGCCAGAGCCGCCAGTCAGCATGGAGCAGCCAGAGCCGCCAGTCTGCCAGGATCCACCAGTCAGCCAGACTCTTCCAGATCCGCCAGTCAGCCAGACTCTTCCAGATCCGCCAGTCAGCCAGACCCTTCCAGATCCGCCAGTCAGCCAGACTCTTCCAGATCCGCCAGTCAGCCAGACTCTTCCAGATCTGCCAGTCAGCCAGACTCTTCCCGATCCGCCAGTCAGCCAGACTCTTCCAGATCTGCCAGTCAGCCAGGATCCGCCAGTCAGCCAGACTCTTCCAGTTCCGCCAGTCAGCCAGACTCTTCCAGATCCGCCAGTCAGCCAGGATCTCTCAGAACCGCCTGCCAGCCAGGATCTGCCGGATCCAACTACCTGCCTGAGCTTCCTCTCAGTGCTGGGATTCCTCTCAGTGCTGGGATTCCTCTCAGTGCCGAGGTTCCCCTCAGTGCCGAGCTTCCCCTCAGTGCCGAGCTTCCCCTCAGTCCCGAGCTACCCCTCAGTCCCGAGCTTTCCCTCAGTCCCGAGCTTCCCCTCAGTCCCGAGCTTCGCCTCAGTCACGAGCTTCGCCTCAGTCACGAGCTTCGCCTCAGTCACGAGCTTCCCCTCAGTCCCGAGCTTCCCCTCAGTCCCGAGCTGCCCCTCAGTCCAGTGGGGTTCTGGGTGAGGACTACTAGGCCATGGTCGGCGGCGAGGGTGGACTATCCAAGGACGCGAGGAGGATGGACTAAGACATTGATAGAGTGGGGTCCACGTCCTGCGCCGGATCCGCCACCATGGACAGACACCCACCCGGACCCTCCCCTATGGTTTTTGGTGTGCGTCCGGGAGTCCGCACCTTAGGGGGGGTTCTGTCACGCTCTGGTCATAGTATATTGTGTTTGTCTTTATTTATTTTGTCAGGCCCGGGGTGTGACATGGGTTTATTGTGGTGTGTTTTGTCTTGGGGTGTTGTTAGGTGTTGGGTGTGTGGCTTAGTGGGGGTATCTAGCATAGTCTATGGCTGTCTGGAGTGGTTCTCAATCAGAGGCAGGTGTTTATCATTGTCTCTGATTGGGAACCATATTTAGGCAGCCATATTCTTTGAGTATTTCGTGGGTGATTGTTCCTGTCTCTGTGTTTGTGTTCACCAGATAGGCTGTATAGGTTTTCACGTTCGTTATTTGTTTTGTTCGTTATTTCATGTCTAGTTCATTTCATTAAAGAACATGAATAACCACCATGCTGCATTTTGGTCCGCTTCTCCTTCGACAGACGAGAACCGTTACAGTATGTTGGAATAAGATATGAGGATAAAATAAGTTGCTATTTCAACTCAAGATCTTGGTCTTGTCCTAATATTAAAAGGAGTCTTGGAGGACACACTGGTGCTGAGACATATCCATGAGAGTAAAAAAACAACCAAACCCAGTCTCCCCTATGGATGTCCAACATGACAATAACAGAGTGTGAAAATGTGCCTAATTTTGTGGTTTTCAGAGGCAATCTGTCAGCATTAGTGTAAATGACAGTGTGCTGTTAGTTGCAGTGTGCAGATGTAGACCTTTACACAACACACAATTAACTAATGAGGTGGATCTGGTAGCTTTTAGCGAAGTGTTTCTGTTTTTGTGGGGCCTGGGAAGCATACACTGATGTGGGGAGTCAACTCAGCATGGATGACATCACCACTATGGTAGGAGGGACCGTCACGCTAACAACTGGCAGAAAGAAAGAAAAAAAGGAGAGAAAGAGAAAAGGAAGTACCAGTAGAGAGTTTCAATATACGCTAGTATATTAGTGTGCAATGGTAGTAAAGTTCAAGACGAGTTACTGAATTACAGTAACACCACTTCCTCCACAAGGAAGGTGTTGTTCTTTTACTCCAAATGGGCCTTCTGGCAAATTGGCTCTTGTAGGCTTGTGGTCATTCTAAGGACAGTTCATTTGTTAATGGTAAACATTCAGAAATGCTGTTTCTGTGACAATTAGCCGCAACAAACTCAACAAACTCATTTAAGAGTCAACAAGAGAGTCCTCAGTTGGTTCTTTACTATTCTAAATAAACCTTCTCTTTCCTAAGCAGATAACCTAGGTCAAATGGGGTCTTAATGGGACCCAGTCATTCCAAGGACAGGCCATTGGTTATTGTACATGCTTAATGATGTTTCCTTAGCTATTAAGGCATGACAAAGTGGCATGACAAACAAGCTGGCATGACAAACAAGCTGATTGAGGACATTGTGAAAAAGGGTCTAATAGTGCCTCAGTCACGCTCTGTCGGGGTTTAAGGTTCAACAACCTCTGATTGGCTTTTTAACAAGGAGACCCTGCTCTTATAACAATGAATTATAGTTGTATGACAGCTCAGAGTAGCCCATATATGTGTAGACATATACAGTATGTCATATTAACGAGTTCCGTTACATCAGAGTTTGTAAAAAGTATATGAGGTGCTTAGTATTTCTATAGCGAGTCTGGGTGATTTAGTGGTCGTCTGAGAGAGAAGCTTTGGCTATCCATGACTTAACACTATTTGAACATAAGTACTGAAGGCAAACACACTCACACACACACACACTGTAATCGTGCACTCCATTTATAGGACTGGGGGAATGTCTGCCTGTCAGAAAAATCATTAGCCATAGCCTCAAATTAAATTACCTGGCCGTTACAGTGAGGACTTGGCATTGAGGTCGTGGCATTTATAAATAAGATGTTTTATTAATTTTATAGCATGCTTATGTGGGCAAAGTTACGTGGGCCCAGAGAGGGGAGAGGTCTGGTTAGTCTTATCTGTGAATGTGTCATGTGTAAACCTATCTTTTAAACCACGTGAAGGGATGATTGAGGGGGAACCAATTATCTCTTGGCTCCACAATGTCTGTGTGCCAGTCATTGTCTCTCTATGATCTTGTCCAGGAGGGGGTGTATTTGGGTAAGGTAATGGTGTTGGTCCTGAGTGGTACCAAAAGCGAGATAAGAACATAGTTTAGGAGACAAAGCTGAATGATAATTTATAGCCAATGCTGTCTGGCTATGTGTGTCTTTGCTATAAAGGATCTCAGTTGCAATGTGTAAGCACTCTCAGAGAATTCATTTATAGACACTGAATTGATCTGAGAGTCACAGGTTTGTGATGGAACTCATAATAATTAAAGATGGCCTTTATGATAACTCTGACTTGTGTGGTGGTTTGCTCTCATGATTTGGTAAATACAGGAAATTTTCACTACAGATTACAGGGGTAAAAGAACTCCCAGCACCCCCCACACATTTCGTATCCCCCCTATGACAGGACTGATCTCACCTCGTCAGTCAACGAAAACAGCAGCCAAGTGCCAGTAGATCAGCACAATCAGAAAGACTCAGCAGAGGGTGGTTGGGCGGGTTTGGGATGGTAGCTGGGAGTGGGAGAAAAATAGCTAGTTGATGCCTCTATTAGTTAGTTCCACATGTTAGATTGACGGTTAGAGAGCTTCCCATGAGGTAGATAGGACATTCAGTCACAGAGAATTGTAAGTGATATTTCTAATCAGACCGAGAGACCCTGCAGTGTTCTGCTAGTCTCTTTCTGAGGTCCACTTCCACTGCACACACAGAAGATATAGAGAGAGAGATACAGTAGGGAGAAAGAAAGTGCGAGAAACACGGCAAAATGATAAATAAATGTACATACTGTAGCGCTTCATTTTTCACTTGACGTCCCGAATTCCCTGAGGGAAAAACCCAATACAGCCCATTCCTGAAGTGGGAAAGCTGTAGGAAGGCTGTAGGGGGGCTGTGGGTCGAGACAATTGTATTAGCAGTGATCTTATTCTGCTTGATGAAGGGGTGGATGAGAGGCAGGTGGTACAGCACTGTAGCAGCTCTGTTGATTTGAAGTTTGTGTGAATGTGTGTGTTTGTGAGTGCCCCAGGATGTGTATGTGCTCGTGCATGTGTGTGTGTGCATGCTTTCATTTGTAACAGTGTGTATGGATGCTTGCAGTTTTTACAGAGGAGGTGTAATAGTTAGCAGCTTCGCTGCATTTCTCTCCCCCATCTCATCAAACCCATTAAGGGGTTGGGGAGAAATCATTAGCAGAAAACCACATATCTGGTATATTTCTGGTCTGCTGGATCCAGGCTCGTAAAGGAATTCCAAACAGAGAACTCATGGAAAAGGGGATTTAATACGCAGATCTGCAATCTGGAGACGAAGAGTTTAGATTTGGGATTTGTGAGTGTTTAAGCATTTATATGGTGGTCTCGACGCAAAACTAAGACCGGGTCTTTACAGACGCTTTACAGACGCTTACCACCCCTTGTTTGCAACCCTTTTAATTTAGTGTACCCTGCGTACACAACTTATGTGTAATTCCTAGTCTCTGGTAGTATTTGGAAAAGCCGATCTGTGGTCAAGAATGCCAAGTTCATCTTAGCCTATGCTGCCCTTCAGTCCCTTTACTTTTTGGCCCTGATAGAGAGATGGTGGCACAGGGCTACTAATTTCTCCTCGTTTCTCCCTCACTCACCTGTCCATCTCCTCATTTTGGTTGTCACTGTTACTTGTCTACTTAAGCTTAACATTGTTGTCATCTATCTATCTGACTTCAACCTCAAGACTTCTGCATTTGATTCATTTCTTTCCAACTCTTTCTTTCCCCTCCTTGCCTCATTTGACCTAACCCTTTTCTATTCCCCTCCCACTCACAAGGCAGGCAATATGCCTAACCTTATCAATGTAAGAGGCTGTTCATCTACTAATCTCATGGTAACGCCCCTCCAGGTCTCTGATCACTACTTTGTTTTCCAACCCTAGCCACTCAGCCCCTACCCCAATTGTCATGCACCGTCGCAATCTTCACTCTATTTCTCCCACTACTCTCTCCTCTTCTATCCTATAATCCCTTCATTCTATTAGTCCTTCTCCCGCATGTCTTCTCATTCTGCCTCTTTGAATCCTACTCTGCTCCCTTTCCGCATCCGATAACTCTCACAGTCCCCTTTCTTCTCAGACTCCTGGGCCCCCCTATCCTAATTCGTGGCTGAGTGATGTATCATCCTTTCACTCCCTCCTTTCTACCTTCTCTGCATCGTTATCCGCCGCTAAAGCCACTTTCTATCACTCTAAATTTCCAGTTTCTGCTTCCCTCCCTAGGAAACTCTTTTCCACCTTGTCCTCCCTCCCTCCTTAAAGGGGCCTTCCTCTAACACCGCCTGGTATTGAGGTCCTGGATGGCAGGAAGCTTGGCCCTGGTGATGTACTGGGCGGTACGCACTATCCTCTGTAGTGCCTTACGTCGGAGACTGAGCCGTTGCCATACCAGGCAGTGATGCAACCTGTCAGGATGCTCTCGATGGTGCAGCTGTAGAACCTTTTGAGGATCTGAGGACCCATGCCAAATCTTTTCAGTCTCCTGAGGGGGAATAGGTTTTGTCGTGCCCTCTTCACGACTGTCTTGGTGTGCTTGGACCATTTTAGTTTGTTGTTGAGGAACTTGAAGCTCTCAACCTGCTCCACTACAGCCCCTTCGATCATTTTCCTGTAGTGCACAATCATGTCCTTTGTCTTGCTCACGTTGAGGGATAGGTTGTTGTCCTTGCACCACATGGCCAGGTCTCTGACCTCCTCCCTTTAGGCTGTCTCGTTGTTGTCGGTGATCAGGCCTACCAATGTTGTGTCACTGGCAACCTTAATGATGGTGTTGGAGTCGTGTCTTGCCGTGCAGTCATGAGTGAACAGGGAGTACAGAAAGGACTGAACACACACCCCTGAGGGGCCACCGTGTTGAGGATCAGCATGGCAGATGTGTTGTTATCTACCCTTACCACCTGGGGACGGATCTCGGATCCAGTTGCAGAGGGAGGTGTATAGTCCCAGGGTCCTTAGCTTAGTGATGAGCTTTGAGGGCACTATGGTGTTGAACGCTGAGCTGTAGCCAATGAATAGCATTATCACATAGGTGTTCCTTTTGTCCAGGTGTGAAGGGCAGTGTGGAGTGCAATAGAGATTGCATCATCTGTGGATCTGCTGGGGCGGTATGCAAATTGGAGTGGGTCTAGGGTTTCTGGGATAATGGCATTGATGTGAGGCATGACCAGCCTTTCACAGCACTTCATGGTTACAAATGTGAGTAGTAGTAGTCATTTAGGCATGTTACCTTAGTGTTTTTTGGCACAGGGACTAGGGTGGTCTGCTTGAAACATGGTTGGAATTACAGACTCAGACAGGGAGAGGTTGAAAATGTCAGTGAAGACACTTGCAGTTGGTCAGAGCATGCTCGGAGTACACGTCCTGGTAATCCGTCTGGCCCTGCGGCCTTGTGAATGTTAACCTGTTTAAAGGTCTTACTCACATCGACTGCGGAGAGCGGGATCACACAGTCGTCCGGAACAGCTGATGCTCTCATGCGGAACCAGTGCAGTACGATTCGATCTTAGTCCTGTATTGACACTTTGCCTGTTTGATGGTTCATCGGAGGGCATAGCGGGATTTCTTATAAGCTTCCGGGTTAGAGTTCCCGCTCCTTGAAAGCGGCAGCTCTACCCTTTAGCTCAGTGTGGATGTTGCCTGCAATCCATGGCTTCTGGTTGGGGTATGTACGTACAGTCACTGTGGGGATGACGTCATCATTGCACTTATTGACGAAGCCAGTGACTGATGTGGTAACTCCTCAATTTCATCAGAAGAATTCCGGAACATATTCCAGTCTGTGCTAGAAAAACAGTCCTGTCGCTTAGCATGTGCTTCATCTGACCACTTTTTTATTGACAGAGTAACTGGTGCTTCCTGCTTGAATTTTTTCTTGTAAGCAGGAATCAGGAGGATAGGATTATGGTCAGATTTACCAAATGGAGGGCGAGAGAGAGCTTGTCCGCATCGCTGTGTGTGAAGTAAAGGTGGTCTTGAGTTTTTTCTCTCTGGTTGCAATTTAACATACTGGTAGAAATTCGGCAAAATAGATTTAAGTTTCTCTGCATTAAAATCCCCGGCCACTAGAGGTGCCACCTCTGGATGAGCATTTTTCCTGTTTGCTAATGGCCGTGTACACCTCAATGAGTGTGGTCTTAGCATCGGTTTGTGGTGGTAAATAGACAGCTAGGAAGAATACAGATGAAAACTCTCTTTTTAGATAGCGTGGTCTACAGCTTATCATGAGATACTCTACCTCAGGTGAGCAAAACCTTGAGACTTCCTTAGATATTGTGCACCAGCTGATGTTTACAAATATACATAGACCTCCACCCCTTGTCTTACCAGAAGTTGCCGTTCCATCCTGCCGACACAGTGTATAACCTGTCGTCATTCTGCCACGACTCGGTGAAACATAAGATATTACAGTTTTTAACATCTCATTGGTAGGATATACGTGCTTGTAGTTCGTCCACTTTATTATCCAGCGATAGTAGTTTGGCCAATAGTACCGATGTCAAAGACAGTTTAGCCACTCGTCGCCGGATCCTCACAAGGCACCCCCATCTCTTTCCGCAAAACCTCTTTCTCATGCGAATGATGAGGATGAGTGCCTGTTCGGGTGTCTGGAGTAAATTTTCTCATCCGACCTGCGAAGGTGAATCGCAAGGCACTGGAGTCACAAAACACCCTTGTTGTCTGCCTGGCCGGCTCCCCTCTCTCCACGGGGAATCTTTGCCTCTGACCCTATGTCAGATTCACTATGTCAGATTCTGATACATGGTGGCACTCTTTGACACAATGAATACAGGTGCTTATATACATCCTGATACATATGGCACATTGTGTCTGACAGTTTACAGTAGTGTCAGTATTCCCTCCAAGTAACATCATTGGCTGTTAGTGAGAAGGTGTGGAGGCTTCGCTGGAAGGAGACTGAAATATAACAAAACTGTTTAACATAAAATCACCAGATTTTCCACAGGTTTTTGGAAATAATGTTTATTACTTTATATAAAATATGAATAACATTCCACCCATGAGGCCTCTAGGCCATTTGACTGCAGGAAAGGGGTAGGTTCTAAGTTGAGCTATTTGCCTTAACAAAGAAACCTTGTCTTCCAAAAAGGGTTCTTCAGATCAAAATGATTCATGGCTCATATACTGAGATACAGTGACAAAAAGAAAACTGATTGGAGATCTCACAACGGGACAAAAAGGTCATGTTCATTTGAGAAAGCAATGCTGAAACACAGAAAAATAAGAGACATCCCATTCACACTTTTTTATTGCACAATTGGGATCTGTGATGAATGAACATTGGCACCAGTTCATCTTGAATAATAAATCAACATTGAATGAATGAAAATATATATTTAAAATGTACAAATAATAAAACTTATTTTTTAATGTTAAGACATCTTAGTAAGTAGGCTATTATTATTAAAGCATAATTTCAGGTGAACAAAAAAGTCCATACCAGAGGTGGCCAACCTCACTCCACTCCCAGATCTACTGGGTGAGCAGGCTTCTATTCCAGCCCAGCAATAATACGCATTACTATTAACTCAGTAGGTTTGATAAGTTGAACCAGGTGTGTTAGGGCTGGAACAGATGCCTGTACACCCAGCATACCTCCAGGAGAAGGATTGGCTGCAGTTGTAATAAGTTTGTAGCTTACATTGCATGTGACTTTAAACTGTATTGTTGTAAACAACATTTGCTAACATAAGTACACATTCAACGCTTGATATACAAGGATGTGACAGCATGGCTTGGGACATTCTCTGGGAATTCTTCATCTGCAGACAGGCTTTCACAGATCTCCATATCTGAGGACAGACATCACAAAGAACCAAGCTTCATTTATTACTATTAGACAGCCCTGACTATTATCTCTCTGTCTGTCTTCACAGTTTTCATAATGTAAATCTACAACGTGCCCTAACTAGTACACCTACTCCTTTTCTGACAGCTGGAGCAGAAAATACTTTCAGCCTCTTCCATTGCTGTTATCTACAAATGCATTTGGAGCATGAGTTTTTAATTTGCATGTCACGCCCTGGCCATAGAGAGGCTTTTTATTTTCTATTTTGGTTAGGCCAGGATGTGACTAGGGTGGGCATTCTATGTCCTTTTTTCTATGTTTTGTATTTCTATGTCTTGGCCTGGTATGGTTCTCAATCAGGGACAGCTGTCTATCGTTGTCTCTGATTGAGAACCATACTTAGGTACCGTTTTCCCCCACCTGTTTTGTGGGAAGTTAACTATGTAGTTGTTCAGGGCACATAGCCCAAAGCTTCACGGTTGTTTTTTTGTTCTTTTTTTTGTCGGCGTCATTTTAAAATAAAGTTCAAATGTACGCTTACCATGCTGCACCTTGGTCCAGTCCTTCAGCCAGCCGTGACATTGCAATGATAAATAGACCGACATCAAGGATCTGATGAAATTTCACTTAGTTATAGTATGTAAAGTTGGCTAACAAACTAGCTAGCTAACAAGAAGCTCATTAGCCTACACACAGTGATCTGCTGTAGCTAGTTAGCTAGCTAATAATACATCAATACATACAGTTGAAGTTGGAAGTTTACATATACCTTAACCAAATATATTTAAACTCAGTTTTTCACAATTCCTAACATTTAATGCCAGTAAACATTCCCTGTCTTAGGTCAGTTAGGATCACCATTTTATTTTAAGAATGTGATATGTCAGAATAATAGTAGAGATAACAATTTATTTCAACTTTTATTTCTTTCATCACATTCCCAATGGGTCAGAAGTTAACATACACTCAATTAGTATTTGGTAGTGTTGCCTTTAAATTGTTTAACTTGGGTCAAACGTTTCGGGTAGCCTTCCACAAGCTTCCCACAATAAGTTGGGTGAATTTTGGCCCATTCTTCCTGACATAGCCGGTGTAACTGAATCAGGTTTGTAGTCCTCTTTGCTCGCACATGCTTTTTTAGTTCTGACCACACATTTTCTATAGGATTGAGGTTAGGGCTTTGTGATGGCCACTCCAATACCTTGACTTCGTTGTCCTTAACTTCTTGCGTCGAGCAATCCCGTATCCGGGAGCGTAATCATAGCCTCAAGCTCATTACCATAACGCAACGTTAACTATTCATGAAAATCGCAAATGAAATGAAAGAAATATATTCACTCACAAGCTTAGCCTTTTAACAACACTGTCATCTCAGATTTAATATGCTTTTCAACCATAGCTACACAAGCATTTGTGTAAGAGTATTGAGGCAGGCAACATTTTCACAAAAACAAGAAAAGCATTCAAATAAAATCATTTCCCTTTGAAGAACTTTGGATGTTTTCAATGAGGAGACTCTCAGTTAGATAGCAAATGTTCATTTTTTCCCCAAAAATTATTTGTGTAGGAGAAATCGCTCCGTTTTGTTCATCACATTTCGCTAAGAAAAAACCCTGAAAATTCAGTCATTACAACGCCAAACGTTTTTCCAAATTAACTCCATAATATCGACAGAAACATGGCAAACATTGTTTAGAATCAATCCTCAAGGTGTTTTTCACATATCTATTTGATGATAAATCATTCGTGGCAGTTGGGTTTCTCCTCGGAAGCAAATGGAAAAATACACGCAGCTGGAGATTACGCAATAATTGCGACGGAGGACACCAAGCGAGCACCTGGTAGATGTAGTGTAAAATGATCAATCTTCCAATGATATGCCTACAAATACGTCACAATGCTGCAGACACCTTGGGGAAACGACAGAAAGTGTAAGCTCATTCCTGGCCCATTCAGAGCCATATAAGGAGACATTGGAACACAGCGCCTTCAAAATCTGGGGCACTTCCTGTTTGAAATTTCATCTTGGCTTCGCCTGTAACATCAGTTCTGTGGCACTCACAGACAATATCTTTGCAGTTTTGGAAATGTTTTCTTTCCAAAGCTGTCAATTATATGCATAGTTGAGCATCTCTTCGTGACAAAATATCTTGTTTAAAACGGGAATGTTTTTTTATCCAAAAATTAAAAGAGCGCCCCATATATCCAAGAAGTTAAGCCATTTTGCCACAACTTTGGAAGTATGCTTGGGGTCATTGTCCATTTGGAAGAGCCATTTTCGACCAAGCTTTAACTTCCTGACTGATGTCTTGAGATGTTGCTTCAATATATCCACGTAATTTTCAACCCTCATGATGCCATCTATTTTGTGAAGTGCACCAGTCCCTCCTGCAGCAAAGCATCCCCACAACATGATGCTGCCACCCCCGTGCTTCATGGTTGGGATGATGCTCTTTGGCTTGCAAGCCTCCCCCTTTTTCCTCCAAACGTAACGATGGTCATTATGGCCAAACAGTTCTATTTTTGTTTCATCAGACCAGAGGACATTTCTCCAAAAAGTACGATCTTTGTCCCAATGTGCAGTTGCAAACCGTAGTCTAGCTTTTCTATGGCAATTTTGGAGCAGTGGCTTCTTCCTTGCTGAGCGGCAGTTCAGGTTATGTCGATATAGGCCTTGTTTTAATGTGGATATAGATACTTTTGTACCTGTTTCCTGCAGCATTTTCACAAGGTCTTTTGCTGTTGTTCTGGGTTTGATTTGTACTTTTCGCACCAAAGTACGTTCATCTCTAGGAGACAGAACACCTTCCTTCCTGAGTGGTATGATGGGTGCGTGGTCCCATGGTGTTTATACTTGCATACTATTGTTTGTATAGATGAACGTGGTACCTTCAGGTGTTTTGAAGTTGTGGAGATCTACAATTTATTTTCTGAGGTCCTCGCTGATTTATTTGGATTTTCCCATGATGTCAAGCAAAGAGGCACTGAGTTTGAAGGTAGGCCTTGAAATCCAACCACAGGTACACCTCCAATTGACTCAAATGATGTCAATTGGCCTGTCAAAAGCTTCTAAAGCCATGACATAATTTCCTGGAATTTTCCAAGCTGTTTAAAGGCACAGTCAACTTAATGTATGTAAACTTTTACATTTTCAAAATGTATTTACTTACTTGCTGACTTACTTGAATTGGTTGACACCTATGCCCATGCCAACAAAGTGACCAATCTTTTGGAGCACTTCTTCTGGTCGAAATGTACCATTAGCGGAAGGCGGCGTGTCACTAGCACACGGTGTCGGTCCTACCTGCTGTATACCAGAGAAATCCATGCCCGACAGGCAGGATGAAGGACACTGTCTACCGGTCACCCCCGCCTCCCGCTGATGTGACACCGTGTATTAGCTATCTAACTAGCTAGCTTGCTTATTAGGGACACCATGTGCTAGCTAGGTAGCATGCTTGTTAGCTAGCTAGCTAGCACACAGTGTTGCCCCTGCTTCCTGGCTGGTGTTTGACAGACTGGCTGACTAAGCTAGCACACAGTGTCCTACGCGCCTTTCTGTCGAACACCTCCCCTCGAAGTCATTAACAGAACTGCAGGAAAACAGTGCCGACAGGGTTTATCAGCGGCTTAACGCCACCTACTGTACATGAGCGCTCCCGCCTTCCGCCTATTTAAGCTTCAACATTTAACAATAGAAGTGTCGTAAGGCTTTTGCTGCATGCCATCATCACTAGCACACATTCAAAGAATCATGGTCTTAGGTCTGGTCTGTGATTAGCTGAATCAAGAGTGTTATTGCAGGGCTGGAAAAACAACCTACACATCAAGTTGCTTTCCAAGATAGTAGGATACCCCTGGCCTACTCACTGTTAACACTGTACGTGAATGAAGTAAACAATTTCAGCTTTTAAAGAGCATAATGTGAATCCCCAGGGCTTATAGGCTACTGCTCTACATATGAACTTTTTATTCATGCTTTTTAGACCTGTTTATAAATGTAATTAATAAAAATCCTGGATCTGTAACTCAGTGGGCTACAGTAGAACCTATACCTTCAGTTACATTTTCTCACAGGGGGTGGAACATAAACTATTTTGATGTTTACAGCAATGATCACACTTATTTTAAAGATACATTATGATACAATTATTCAATAAGGGATCAAATACTTACTTTTGAAATGTCAGGATGTGTCAACAAATATGAAACTTTGAGTGACGGGCTCTATCAAGGTGGGTCAAAGCTTTTCACAGCATGTATCCCAGATGTCTCTGAATGTTTTCATTGAGTCTGATTCACACAGTTCCTCAGTGTGTTCGATTGTGTGTTGAAGTGTTAATATGGTCCGTATCAGACCTGGACACATTTGGATGCTCAAGGACATATACTGTGTTGGAATGTGTGTTAAACCTGTCAGATGCTGATACAGGGGTATTCTGCACAGGGAAGAGGACTGGCTATCCATCTGAGCCTCGTTCCTGTCTAGGTTTCTTCCTAGGATTCCGCCTTTCTAGGGAGTTTTTTCCTAGTCACCGTGCTTCTACATCTGTATTGCTTGTACTTTGAGGTTTTATGCTGGGTATCTGTATAAGCACTTTGTGACAACTGCTGATTGTAAAAGGGGCTTTATAAAATACATTTGATTGATTGATCAGTGTTAAATATTGTTAATTAAGGCATTTCAGAGAACCAGTGATAATACCATTAGTAGTCTCAGCTCTGTCAACTCAGCTCTGTCTCAGCTCAGGCATGGTGTCCACTGCAGTCTATTTTAGCCCCTTTTCTCTCCCTTTCCAAACTGTTTGGCAGTAGGGCATTTTTTTTGTTTGTTGAGGAAACAGCCTAGGTCAGACTAGGCTCAAACTCTGTACTGTTCTCTAAGTAATCTTCCTCCTAAGAAAGTCAGCACATTAACGTTATATTGTGACAGATTGGAAAGTTCTGCTGAAGCATAAAGCGACAGGGACTTAATCAATTAAGAAGCCATAACCAAATCCTGGCAAACACCGTAAAGCTTTATGTAGCCCTTCAGTCATCTTTCATCCTACCTCAGTCTCTCCATTCATCCATGTTACACAGAGGCCATTTTGAAACAATGACTCATGAGGTGATTGCCCAATTAAAGCAGAGAGAGGACCAGATGGTAGGAAAAGTAAGCCCAGATGGGACTCCTTGGTCAGAGCTCTGAGGTTAGCACCCAGACACCCTGACACTAAGCTCGGTGACACCTCAGAAGGACCAAAGTGACTCATAACCTCTCTGTGAAGATTCCGACAAGTAGAATCTGTTAGATAGATAGACGAGGAGGATGGAGGAGCAGTCATGGTGAAACGATGGTACAATTGCTCTTGAAGGTTAGATTAAATACTAATGAGTGGGTTAATGATAGGCTCATTGGAGCCAATTAAAGCGCTGTAATATCGAGTGTATGCGGGGAGGGAGTTAGTAAAAGTCTAAAAGTATTTGGTTTTAAGTATACGTAAGTATCAAAAGTTAAAGTAGGTAATTTCAAATGTTTTATATCAAGCAAACCAGAAGGCAACAATTTTCTTGTGTTTTACATTTATTTACTGATAGCCAGGTGCACACTCCAACACATAATTTACAAATGAAGCATTTGTGTTTAGCTAGGAATATGAACGACAAGTACTGATAGGAGTCACTCAGCTTGGCCCAGGGCAAGCCTCAATTGGGGCTACTGTGTTGCTGTAGTGTTTATGGTTGAGGGGTTCATGGGATCTAGTTTGCCTTGCCAAAAACATCTAAGGACATGATATGTGTGTTGTGGTTTCGCCAAGTAGCGCTGGTCCCTCTCCAAGCGGCTCTGTAATTCTTGAGAAAGCCACACTGGTTTGCTGTTTTGCAGGCCATCCTCCTCATCACTCACAATATGAATGAAATATGAGTGAAATAGTTTTCCTTCCCAAAAATGGTAATGAAGTATGATAAAAATCAGCTTTTCTATGTTGGAATGGTGTGGGTGTACCGGTCATTAAAAACATTCACGCTGATTGGCCAGCTCAGTAAATTACCTTTCTGAAATGGTCTGTTTGAGACACAATTTTGAGGTTTTTGAAGTTTTTTTTCTCTTCAATTTATGCTTTGGAAAATCTGAGTCAGCAATATTATTTGGGTATGAGCTAAAATATGAACTTTTAAAAGTGGACATTTACTTTAAATGCATCAGTCTGAAATCATGCATATTCATAGAATTCAAGTCTAAACCAAACCTAAAAGCCTCCCACCCCACATTGAGAGCGGAAGGAGAATTCGAACCTTTGACATTTATCAGTCTTACTTTGATTGTAGTTCACCCAAAACAGATTTCGATATCTTCGGAAATGACTGAGCTTATTGGTATTATTGGACTATTTTGAAAATCTGTGGGTTTTAAAGATCATGCAAAAGTAGGGGAGACTGGGGAATAAATTAACACGGGGCACAAAGTTACAACTAAATAACTAAAACTAGAAATAACTAAGAAAGCTGTTTTTCAATGTGCTTAATGCTTGATTAGTGTATGTACAATGCCTTCAGAAAGTGTACACACCATTTGACTTATTCAACATTGTGTTATGTTAGCTCTTTATTTAAAAATGGACGGAATACTCCATAATGACAAAGTCAAAACATGTTTTCAGAAATGTGTGCAAATATATTCAAAACATAAAATACAGAAATATTTCATTTACATAAGTGTTCAAAGCCCTGAGACAATACATGTTAGAATCACCTTTGGCAGCAATTACAGCTGAGAGTGTTTCTGGGTAAATCTCTATGAGTTCTGTACACCTGGATTATGAAATATTTGCACATTATTCTTTTTCAAAATCTTCCAGCTCTGTCAAGGTGGTTGTTGATCATTGCTAGACAGCCATTTTCAGGTCTTGCCATAGATGTTAATGCCAATTTAAGTCAAAACTGTAACTCGGTTACTCAGGAACATTCAGTGTCATCTTGGTAAGCAACTCCAGTGTATATTTGGCCTTGTGTTTTAGGTTATTGTCCCGCTGAAACCTGAATTTGTCTCCCAGTGTCTTTTGGAAAGGAGACTTTTCTTCTAGGATTTTGCCTGTGTTTAGCTCCATGACATGTATTTTTATCCTTAAAAGAGTCCCTTGTCCTTGTCGATGATAAGCATACCCATAACATAATGCTTTGTATTCAGAATATAGAGTTAATTTCTTTGCACATTGCTTGCCATTTTACTTTCGTGCCTTGTTGTTTTCACCCTGGCAATTAGGTTAATATTGTGGAGTAACTACAATGTTGTTGATCCATCCTCAGTTTTCTCCTATCAATGTCCTTCAACTCTGTAATTGTTTAAAGTCACCATTGGCCTAATGGTGAAATCCCTGAGCTGTTTCCTTCCTCTCCAGCAGCTGAGTTAGGACAGACGCCTGTATCTTTGTAGTCACTGGGTGTATTGATACACCATCCAAAGTGTAGCTAATAACTTCACCATGCTCAAAGGGATTTTTAATGTATTTTTTTTTCATTATATGACTTAATCAAGTTTTTACCCCTGAACTTATTTTGGCTTGCCAAAAGAAAGGGATTGAATACTTATTGACTCAAGATGTTTCAGCATTTCATTTTTTATTAATTTGTAAATATTTCTAAAAACATAATTCCACTTTGACACAGTGAAACACAATCTCAATTAAAATCAATTTAATTTCAGGCTGTAACAACAAAATGTGTAAATTCTTTCTGAAGGCAAGCCTAGAACGTTTGACTTAAATCCATAAGTATTTGTTCGTTTTTTTGACCCCCAAAAAGAAATTCAGGCTGAATTAAAAACATTCTTGCCGCCTCTCTTTCTTGATTAATGACCTCTGGAACATTCCCCATGTTATCTAATCATATATCATTTTTACAAGTAAACGAGGTCTTTTGATTGGTATGATGACAATAATTTTTGGTGTAATTTTTGTTTTATATGGTATATTAAGACACATTCACATAATGATCTAAAATGTCACTTCTTTACATTAAGTCTGCCAGTGCAACTCAGATAATGCGTTAGAAAAAAATTGAATTCATACTTTTGAATGCTAAAAGTGTAAAATGTATAAATGTTGGCTACTCCGTTTTTGGTCAATATATCATTTAATTTTAATTTTTACTTTATTTCTTTCACCTTTATTTAACCAGGTAGGCCAGTTGAGAACAAGTTCTCATTGACAATTGCGACCTGGCCAAGATAAAGCAAAGAAGTGCGACAAAAACAACAACACAGAGTTACACATGAGAGAAACAAATGTACAGTCAATAACACAATAGAAAAATCTATATATAGTGTGCGCAAAAGTAGTACGACTAGGGAGGTAAGGCAAAAAATAGGCCATAGTGGCGAAATAAACACTGGTGATAGTGCAGAAGATGAATTTGCAAGAAGAGATACTGGGGTACAAAGGAGAAAAAAAATAACAAAATGGGGATGAGATAGTTGGGTGGCCTATTTAAAGATGGGTTGTGTACAGGTGCAATGATTGGTAAGCTCCTCTGACAGCTGATGATCAAAGTTAGTGAGGGAGATATAAGACTCCAGCTTCAGTGATTTTTGCAATTCATTCAAGTGATTTGGCAGTAGAGAACTGGAAGGAAAGTTGGCCAAACGAGATGTTGGCTTTAGGGATGACCAGTGAAATATACCTGCTGGCGCACGTGCTATGGGTGGGTGATGCTATGGTGACCAGTGAGCTAAGATAAGGCGGGGCTTTACCTAGCAAAGGCTGATAGATGACCTGGAGCCAGTGAGTTTGGCGAAAAATATGAAGCGAGGGCCAGCCAACAAGAGCATACAGGTCGCAGTGGTGGGTAGTATATGGGGCTTTGGTGACAAAACGGATGGCACTGTGATAGACTGCATCCAATTTGCTGATTAAAGTGTTCGAGGCTATTTAGTAAATGACATCGCTCAAGGATCGGTAGAATAGTCATATGTTTGGCAGCATGAGTATGCTGAGGGTATGTTTGGAAGCATGAGTGAAGGATGCTTTGTTGCGCAATAGGAAGATGATTCTAGATTGAATTTTGCATTGGAGATGCTTAATGTGAGTCTGGAAGAAGAGTTTACAGTCAAACCAGACACCTAGGTATTTGTAGTTGTCCACATATTCTAAGTCAGAACCGTCCAGAGTAGTGATGCTAGACGGGCGGGCGTGTGTGGGCAGCGATCAGTTGAAGAGCATGCATTTAGTTTTTACTTGCATTTAAGAGCAGTTGGAAGCCACGGAAGGAGTGTTGTATGGCATTGAAGCTCGGAAGTTTTGTTAACACAGTGTCCAAAAAAGGGCTAGAAGTATACAGAATGGTGTCTTCTGCGCAGAGGTGGATCAGAAAATCACCAGTAGCAAGAACGACATCATTGATGTATACAGAGAAAAGAGTCGGCCTGAGAATTGAACCCTCTGGCACCCCCATAGAGACTGCCAGAGGTCCGGACAACAGGCCCTCCGATTTGACACACTGAACTCTATCTGAGAAGTAGTTGGTGAACCAGGCGAGGCAGTCATTTGAGAAACCAGGGCTATTGAGTCTGCCGATAAGAATGTGGTGATTGACAGAGACAAAAGCCTTGTCCAGGTTGATGAAGATGGCTGCACAGTATTGTCTTTTATCGATGGCGGTTATGATATCATTTTGGACCTTGAGCGTGGCTGAGGTGCATCCATGACCCGCTCTGAAACCACATTGAATAGCGGAGAACGTACGGTGGGATTCAAAATGGTCGGTGATCTGTTTGTTAACTTGGATTTATAAGACTTTAGAAAGGCAGGGTAGGATAGACATAGGTCTGTAAAAGATTGGGTCTACAGTGTCTCCCCCTATGAAGAGGGGGATGGATGACTGCGGCAGCTTTCCAATTTTTAGGTACGAAACAGAGGTCGAACAGGCTAGTTACAGGGGTTGCAACAATTTTGGCGGATCATTTTAGATAGAGAGGGTCCAGATTGTCTGGGCCAGCTGATTTGTAGGGTTCCAGAGTTTGCAGTTCTTTCAGAACATCAGCTATCTGGATTTGGGTGAAGGAGAAATGGGGGAGGCTTGGGAAAGTTGCTGTGGGGGGTGCAGAGCTGTTGACCGATGTAGGGGTAGCCAGGTGGAAAGCATGGCCAGTCATCGAGAAATGCTTATTGAAATTCTCTTATCGTAGATTTTTGGTGTTGACAGTGTTTCCTAGCCTCAGTGCAGCGGGCAGCTGGGAGGAGGTGCTCTTATTCTCCATGGACTTTAGTGTCCCAGAACTTTTGGGGGTTTGTGCTACAGGATGCAAATTTGTGTGAAAAAGCTAGCCTTTGCTTACCTAACTGCCTGTGTATGTTGGCTCCTAACTTCCCTGAAAAGTTGCATATTGCGGGGGCTATTCTATGTTAATGCAGAACGCCACAGGATGTTTTTGTGCTGTTCAAGGGCAGTCAAGTCTGGAGTGAACCAAGGTTTATATCTGATCTTAGTTCTATAGTTTTTGAATGGGGCATGCCTATTTAAGATGGTGAGGAAAGCACTTTTAAAGAATAACCAGGCATCCTGTACTGACGGAATGAGGTCAATATCCTTCCAGGATACCCCTTGCCAGGTCGATTAGAAATGCCTGCTTGCTGAAGTGTTTTAGGGATCGTTTGACAGTGATGAGGTGTGGTCATTTGACCGCGGACCCATTATGGACGCAGGCAATATGGCAGTGATCGATGAGATCCTGGTTGAAGGCAGCAGAGTTATATTTAGAGGGAAGGTTGGTCAGGATGATATCTATGAGGGTTTCCGTGTTTACGGATTTAGGGTTGTACCTGGTAGGTTCCTTGATAATTTGTGTGAGATTGACGGCATCTAGCTTAGATTGTAGGACGGCCAGCGTGTTAAGCATATCCCATTTTAGGCCACATAATAGTACAAACTCTGAAGATAAATGGGGGAAAATTTATTCACATATGGTGTCCAGGGCACAGCTGGGGCCTGAGGGGGGTCTATAACTGGCAGCAACAGTGAGAGACTTATTTCTGTAAAGGTGGATTTTTCAAAATAGAAGCTCGAACTGTTTTGGCACAGACCTGGATAGCATGACAGAACTCTGCAGGCTATCTCTGCAGTAGATTGCAACTCCAACCCCTTTGGCAGTTCTGTCTTGGCTGAAAGTGTTGTAGTTGGGAAAATTTCTGAATTTTGCTGGCCTTCCTAAGCCAGAATTCAGACACGGCTAGGACATCAGGGTTGGCAGAGTGTGTTAAAGCAGTGAATAAATCAAACTTAGGGAGGAGGCTTCTGGTATTAACAAGCATGAAAACAAGGCTTTTACGGTTACAGAAGTCAACAAAATATAGCGCCTGGGTAATATGAGTAGCACTGGGAGCTACATGGCCTGGGTTAACCTTTACATCACCAGAGGAACAGAGGAGGAGTAGAATAAGGGTACGGTAAAGGCTATAAGAACTGCTCTAGTGCGTTGGGGACAGAGAATAAAAGGAGCAGATTTCTAGCCGTGGTAGAATAGATTCAGGGCATAATGTTCGGATTTGAGAACAGTGGAGATAAACCTAGGCCTTGAGTGATGATGCGATAGGTTTCATCTCTTGAGGCACCAGTTAAGCCAGGTGAGGTCTCCGCATTTGTGTGGGGTGGGACAAAAGAGCTATCTAAGGCAGTTTGAGCGGGACTGAGGGCTCTACAGTGAAATAAAACAGGAAGAACTAGCCAAGACAGTAGACAAGGCATATTGACATAAAGATAGGCATAAAGCAAACACAGGTGTTGATCAGGAGAGCTAAGACAACAATGGGTAAATGACGATGAATGGGCAGAGCAGGTTAGTTAGGTACATACAGGACCTGAGTTTGAGGCTGGGTCCGACAAGTAAACCAAATTAGGTTCCGTGTTATTAAAACAGTCCACGAGGAATCAGCTGTGTAGCCGAGTGATCATAGGGTCAAAAGAGCAGCAATAGGTGAGTCAGGATGCTGTTTGGTAGTCACCACTACGCTGGGCGAGCAGGGAACACAGCGTTCAGAAAAGCTATTGGGCCGGGGCTAGTAGATAGTTTTTTGGTGGCATCGTAACAGAATAGCCTGTTGAGACCACCCCCCTGGACAGTTACGTTGGTAGACCAGTCATGATGGATCGGCGGGGCTCCGTGTCGGCAGTAAAAGGGTCCAGGCCAATTGGCAAAATTGATATTGTAGCCCAAGAATTGGCTGAAGGACCTCTCCGGCTAGCCGGGAGTTGGGCCTAGCTCGAGGCCAGCTTCAGGCTAACTGGTACTTGCTTCGGGACAGAGATGCTAGCCAGGAGTAGCCACTCGGAGAGCAGCTAGCTAGCTGCGATGATCTGGTGTAAAGGTTCAGAGCTTGTGGTAGGAATCCGGAGAAAAAGCAATCCGATATGCTCTCGGTTGATATCGCTCTGTCCAGACTGGCAAAAATTGACCAGGCTGAGGCTGACTGATATCCGAGTTAACGGTGATGACCGCTAGCAGTGGCTTTCTGACTACAAGCTAGTAGCTAGTTAGCTGGCTAGCTTCTGATGGGGGTTCCGGTTCTAAAGTGTAAAAAATAGCAGATCTGTACCACATTGGGTGAGGCAGATTGCAGGAGAGTGTGTTCAGTCCGTAGATGGAAATTGAGATTAAAAATCCCCAAAATATATACGAAATATATATGAAGAAACAATATATACATGGGATGGGACAGGACAAGATGAATAGACGTCCGACTGCTATGGCATCTTGGAAACCAAATGCTAAAATAAAAACATATTTTTGTTAATTTAGTGTATTTTCATCCAAATATCAATTTCAAATCATATAGATTTTTTATTACCCCTCATGTCTACCATTGAAGACAGGGTTACAATTAACCCTGCAGCCTTTTACAATTAACCCCGTGAGAAATACACAAGCGACATTTCACGTCCACCACTTTTGGATGAATTGTAAACAACTGGTATGTCCTAGAACTTTGTTACAGTGTGTAAAGATATGTACAGTGCCTTCGGAAATTATTCAGACCCCTTGACTTTTTCCACGTTATGCTACGTTACAGCCTTATTCTAAAATGGGTAAAAAAAAATATATTCAATTGATTGGGAGGCGAAAGAAATGCACATCTGTTTAGGTGAGGCGCTTGCTGGTGGAGGAGAACGCTTGAAATAGAAAAGGAGATCCACACACTCTAGGAGCTCAGATGAAATAATTTGATAACCTAATAAACAACGTTTCGACAGACAAGCTGTCTTCATCAGGGTATAATGACAACCACTGAAGGTCACTAGTTTACATAGTGTCAAAGGTGTCTGTAATCATGGCCAGGTGTGGCTTGATATCATTGGTTACTTTACAAACGGCTCCAATGGATATCATTTTGTATATGTTGAGGCAGCACCCATCATTCCTATAACATGGTCTGTAAAGATGGGCCCTCACTGGATCAAAGTATTTTATGATGGTCTGCACATTGACAGGACTGGCTGACACAATCCCACACTAGAGGAGATGGTAGAGTACAGTCCAACTACACTGGACAACATAAGGTGCACAAAGGAATCTTTTTTCACACTATTTGCAGGACAACAATCCTGTCCCCATGAGTAGGGCAGACATATCACATATCTCAGCTGAAATGACTTAATGTGAGACTGAGG
Organism: Oncorhynchus masou masou; assembly: GCF_036934945.1. Lineage (NCBI taxonomy): Eukaryota > Metazoa > Chordata > Actinopteri > Salmoniformes > Salmonidae > Oncorhynchus > Oncorhynchus masou. Next base: position 45,910,514 of record NC_088229.1, on the reverse strand, counting down.
TTGAAGAGGATAATTCATTCGCTCCCAAGGACAAAGACGGAGTGAATTAAACATTGGAGTTCATACCTGGTGAGCCAGGGTCTGCAACAGTGACCTCTCATTCCAAGAAAAAGAATAAGAATAAGAGGGAAACTGCTAGAAATGAAGCTGGGAAAGTGGCTACTGAGACCAGTGACAATCAAACCCAAAAGAAAACCTTGAGGATAATAAGAGACCCTGAAGGCGGTGCAAAAGAAGTCAGCCAAACATCAATGCTGACGTTCATTCAAACAATCCGGAATCAACATACCCCCAAGCGGCACAGGGTACCAAGCTCCCCATCAGAGTCTGGAGTTAGGTCACCTGCACAAAAAAAGGCTGATATGGAATTCTAATTCTGGGAGAATTCTGGAGTAATTCTGGGAAAAGTGGAGAAAAGTCCACTTAATTAGCCATCCAGACCGAAATCATTGATGAAGGATTGAAATAATCTATATTTGAGTAACCTATATTATCTGGTTCAGAGAAGGACATACTGTGCATGTGAGCATAACTTGTTATCATTTTAAAGCTATTCTCGTGGGTTAATCCCACCAAAGTATCCGATTTTAAATAGGCTTTTCAGCGAAAGCACTACAAACTATTATGTTAGGTTTCCACCAAACCACAATAGCCATTTTCCAGCAAAATATAGCATTCAGAAAAAGCATAAATAAAAATAAAATGAATCACTAACCTTGAATCTTCATCAGATGACACTCGTAAGACTTCATGTTACACAATACATGCATGTTTTTTTTGGATAAAGTTCCTATGTATATAAAAAAGTTTACATTTACATTGGCACGTTAGATTCACTAGTTCCAAAAGCATCAAGTGATTTTGCATAGCCACATCGTTTCAACAGAAATACTCAACATAAATATAGATAATACAAGTTATACACATGGAATTATAGATATACCTCTCCTTAATGCAACCGCTGTGTCAGATTTCAAAAAACGTTTACGGAAAAAGCAACCCATGCAATAATCTGAGATGGCGCTCAGAACAGAAGCCAAATTGGCCTCCATGTTGGAGTCAAAAGAAACCAGAAAATACATGATAAATGTTTCCTTACCTTTGATGAAATTCAGAATCATCAGAATGCAGTCCTAGAAATCCCAGGTCCACAATAAATTTATGACCAGCTTTTTTACCAGGTAAGACGTACACATTCTCATTCACAGCAACAACCTGGGGAATAGTTACAGGGGAGAGGAGTGGGATGAATGAGCCAATTGTAAACTGGGGATGATTAGGTGGCCATGATGGTTTGAGGGCCAGATTGGAAATTTAGCCAGGACACCGGGGTTAACACCCCTACTCTTATGATAAGTGCCATGGGATCTTTAATGACCTCAGAGAGTCAGGACACCCGTTTAACATCCCATCCAAAAGACAGCACCCTACACAGAGCAGTGTCCCCAATCACTGCCCTGGGGAATTTGAATATTTTTCAGACCAGAGGAAAGAGTGCCTCCTACTAGCCCTCCAACACCACTACCAGCAGCATCTGGTCTCCCATCCAGGGACCAATCAGGACCAAACCTGCTTAACTTCAGAAGCAAGCCAGCAGTGGGATGCAGGGCGGTATGCTAAATACCATGCTTAAAGAATGTGATCATAAGAAGGAGATCATCTTCATGGGCGATTTCAATATAAACTGGGAAAATAAAACTTGCAGGAAAAAAACTCAAAGAGATCACAGATTATTTCAACCTGAAATTCAAGGTCCAACCAGAATAACACAGTCATCCCACACTCAAATTGATCTGGTGTTTACTAACAGCCTTGATCAAATTATTAAGTCCAGTAACTTACTAACTGCCGTATCTGACCCACAACGTTACATTGGTGGTTAGAAAGCTCACGAAAAAGAGATTTTAAGAACTATATTAATGTGCAACAATATGATAAAAAAATACAGAAAAGTGAGCAGAGTAACTACGATGCAGCTATAAGTCAAACTGACTGGTCTGATCTGTTAAGCATTGAAGAACCTAGAGTCTGGATAAGAACATTTCTGTCAGCAATTGACAAAGTGGATACCTCTTTTACTAGGATATTTCAACATAAGCCAAGACGGAAACCTCTCTACCATGGTTCAATGAGGACCCCTGGAGGCAGTTGAGAGAATGGGATTTTTCATTGAAAAAAAACACTGAAATCTGGTAAGAATGATGACAGACGTATATTTGCATCACTAAGAAATACGATGGTTAAGAATATAATATAATATTCTTAGAGTGATCAATGAAGCAAAAGGTTATGGCAAAGTGATTTGGGAAAATTTCAACAAACTAACAGGGAGAGGAGCTGAAAAGTCTTCAATTTCATGTCCACCACCTTTAACAATTTTTTTGTTAACTGTCAGGGAACTGGCTCAAAGATTGCAACCAACACCACAGCTCTCACTCCCATAGATAATAATAAACCAATATTCAGAATTCCTGAAATCGCAGTGTCAGCAGTGGACAGTATTATTAGCTTCTTCAGGAGCTCTAGAACAAAATATGTATTTGGTCTAGACACTGTATTCCTGAAGAGACACAAATATTCTCTGATTGCCCCTATTGTACATCTAGTTAATCTGTCCATCAAATATGGGTTATTCCCCAATACTTGGAAGTCTGCTGCAGTGATACCTGTTTTAAAATCTGGTGACCCAACACTGGTGGAAAATAACCGACCGATAAGCATTCTTCCAGTGCTATCAAAAGTAGCTGAAAGATGGGTGGCTGATCATCTGACTGATCACCTCATTCAGGGCATCTCCATACATCAAAAGCAATTTGGATTCAGAACTAACCATTCTACTGAAACAGCCAATTGCTATTTTCTGGAGTGCATTAAATCTAAACTGGACATAGGTAGTGAAGTCGGCGCAGTCTATTTGGATCTTTTAAAGTCCTTTCATACTATGAATCATGAGGTCCTCCTATTCAAACTATCCTCCATTAATGTGTCCACTGAAGTTATTAGTTGGATGAATTCCTATCTAATGAACAGAAGTCAAAGGGTTAGTTTGGGAGACACTCAGTTGGACTCTCTTTACTATAACAATGGGGTCCCACAAGGGTCAATATTAGGCCCCCTCCTGTTTACCATCTATACAAATGATCTCGCACTTGCTTGCCCACAAGTTATGTATGCAGACGATACAGTTCTGTATCCACACTCAAATTTTTTACAATTGGTTGTTTAAGATCCTGCATGGCCTTGCCCCTCCACCCCTATGCCGGCATATCATGCTCAAGGAAAGCACCTCCAGGATAACAAGGGAAGTAACTAGAGGGGATTGTGTTGTCCCTTTTTGAAGGATCTGTATTTGTAAGTGCCATTGCACTGAGCGCAGCCATCACACTTGTACTTTCCATCCGGTACAGGCGCAAATAGATGTTGTGTACGTGTATTTTTGGGTGGTAAATCAGAGTTTACCAATTGAGAACATGGCCAAGGGAGGGTCCGAAAACACATTACCGATACTGTCATCGGATCTTAGAATATGTACTTTGATTAAGATTTTTTTTTTTACTTTTTAAGAACACAAGCATGCTTCTTTTTGTGAGACTGTACTTGAAAGAGATCATATCTCGATTTGTTTTGGATTTTCTCAATGGCAGTATTAATCTGACCATTTTTTACCCCCTCCCTGAATTTTATTTGCGTCTCAACCATTTTTTTGTCGAAATCTGATCGATTTTTGCTAATTATTTTGATTTGACAGAATTGGCTGTAGGGAAAACTTTTTTCAGGGGAAGAGGGTGTTTGCCATTATACAGCTTGTCTGTCGAAACATTGATTATTAGGTTATTCAATTATTGCATCTGAGCTCCGAGAGTGTGTGGCTCTCCTTTTCAAATTCAATTGATTGGACATGATTTGGAAAAGTACACACCTGTCTATATATGGTCCCACAGTTGACAGTGTATGTGAGAGCAAAAACCAAGCCATGAGGTAGAAGAAGTTGCCCATAGAGCTCCGAGACCGGATTTTGACGAGGCACAGATCTGGGGAAGGTTAAATGGAAGAATTGGCCGCCTGGTCAAACTGAGCAAAAGGGGGAAAGGGGCCTTGGTCAGGTGATCAAGAACCTGATTATTACTCTGACAGAGCTCTAGAGTTCCTCTGTGGAGTGAAAAAAGGGCAAACATTTCAGAAGGACAACCATATCTGCAGCACTCCAACAATCAGGCCATTATGGTAGAGTGAACAGACAGAAGTCACTCCTCAGTAAAAGGCACATGACAGCCCGCTTGGAGTTTGCCAAAACGCACCTAAAGACTCTCAGACCATGAGAAACAAGATTCTCTGGTCTGATTAAACCAAGATTGAACTCTTTGGCCTCAATGCTAAGCGTCCCGTCTGGAGGAAGCCAGACACCATCCCTACGGTGAAGCATGGTCATGGTAGCATCATTCTGTGGGGATGTTTTTCAGTGGCTGGGACTGGGAGATTAGTCAGGATCGAGGGAAAGAGCAAAGTACAGAGTAATCCTTGATGAAAACTTGCTCCAGAGCGCTCAGGATTTCAGACTGGGGCGAAGGTTTAGCTTCAGGACAAGTCTCTGATTGTCCTTGAGTGGCCCAGCCAGAGCCCGGACTTGAACCGATCAAACATCTCTTGAGAGACCTGAAAATAGCTGTGCAGCAATGCTCCCCATCCAACCTGACAGGACTTGAGAGGATCTGCAGAGGAGAAGGGGAGAAACTCCCCAAATGCAGGTGTGCCAACCTTGTAGCATCATACTCAAGAAGACTTGAAGCTGTAATGGCTGCCAAAGGTGCTTCAACAAAGTACTGAGTAAAGGGTCTGAATACTTATGTAAATGTCCTACATACATTTTTTTATTTGTAATAAATTTGCTAAAATTTCTAAAAACCTGTTTTTGCTTTGTCATGATGGGCTATTGTGGGTAGATTGATGAGGGACAACAATATTTAATCAATTTTAGAATAAGGCTGTAATTTAACAAAATGTGGAAAAAGTCAAGGGGCCTGTTCTCATTAACTTACGTACAAAGTTATTTAGCTCAGATTGACTTCGTTCATATGAATGGTGAAAACTCACTTGTTTCTTACTCTGTCAAAACACTTAAATTACACATCAAAATCACCAGAAAACTCATCCCAGTTAAGACAAACATGTTATCGCTCAGTTTTGAAAATAAAATCATGCTTTTAAATGTTACAAACCTGAAAAAAATATTAATTAAGAAACATGGAGAGTTGGCTTATTCCACTGGGCTTCTCATGCAACACATGAAATAGAGGCATTTCTTGCAGCGGTTGAAGGTTTACGTGACGTGCACAGCCTGGATATTTCCAGAAACTTATTTATGCATAATTGGGTATTTACTATCCCAGATATTCCTGTATCATTCAAGTGTTCAGGGATGCATGGGTGTGCGCAGTAATCCACACACTCGCATGGGAAATTCCCACCCACACCGTGTACCTCAAATTTCACCGGAGAATAGCCGATCCGATTTCACCAAGAAACTCAGATTTTCTCTCTTCTTTTTACCCCAGTCCATAAGGTAAAGTTTGAATTTTGTGAGAGAAATTACAAGATTATGTTATAATACTTGTATTGCATCAAATGGTAGTTTTATGCAACAGAATAGAGGGCTCTTATAGCTCTATTGCGTCTGTGTGATCTGAAAGTGGTCCTCTTGGAGATGTAACACTGACAGGAGATTTACGATGTCTGTTGGGTGATAAAACCTATAGAGACTACATTCCATAGCATGAGTTAATGTTTCTGTTCTATAAGGTACCAGGGATAGATGATTCCAGGGCCAGTCATTGGTCTCTACACATTGAGAACTGTTTTTACAGCAGATACTGTCTGCTGTGAATTGTAAGTATCTTTCACACAAATATTAACCCTGTGACCCATTCCATGCATCTGTTGTTTGTCATGTAGACTGAAAAGGGTGTGTCTTTGCTATTAAAGATCTTTGTATCTTTGTATCTCGGCGCTCTTAATGAATCATCTGAGGGTGATTCGTCGACCAGCCATCATTAACATAGAGCAGTCAATAGATTCACTTTATATGTGTGTGTTGTTTTGACCTGCTCCCTTATTAATACGTGAATAAAGATTTAGTTTAAGCATAATTCTGACTTGTGTGATAAGTTTGTCTCTCCTCATTTGATAGTAAAGAAATTAACCACCACAATTTTCAGCAGTATTTCATTCCACAGACCACACAGTTTAAACTTACTGACAACTCAGCAATATTAACATTCTTCAGACCAGACATTTAGAAAAATTTCCCAATTTATCATCAGAACAATTTATTTAAAACTAAAGGCCCAAACAGATTAAGCAAATCAATCTAGATGCCAGCTGGGGATCGTTGAGAGAGAAAAGTCAATAACCGAAGCCCATTCCATAATCATTCATTTGATCAGCTAAGTGAGGAATGCATCCCTTTACATGAGTGGTGAGTATTGCGGCTAATGTCCTCCCCCTCTTTGTTTAACTTAAATAAATGTATTACCCAGTCAGGATGGATCAGTCTTTCACACTGCTTTACTCTATTTGAGGAGCGCCTCTGCCAGGGCTGGTATGTTTTGGCAGAGAGAGGGTGGGGGAAAGGTAGGGGAGAAAGGAAGGGGAGTGGGAAGTGAGGAAGGAGAGAAACCTTTATTACACCCTCATTTATCACCAGCGGGGTACCTAGGCAACACTCTCACTCACTCTCTCTCTCTTTTTCCAAACACACCCTCTCATTTTCTCTTCACAAACCACCTCTTTTTTCCTCATTCTCATCCCATCAAATCTTAAATTTTGCCTTCTTCGATTTGGGTTGGTAAAACTGGCTTACCCCTACAGTTATCACCCGCTCCACCACCACACCTCACTGGTCTAGCCACCTGGGCAGACAGATGAAGAAAGGGCTATATTTAAGGTCCTACCTGACCAAGATTGCTGGGATTGATCAGGGAGGTGCTACCGTGACATCGCCAGGAATGTAGCATCTGGGTGATGCCACGGCTGCTGAAAAGCTCATGAAAAGCCACCACATCTTAGTAGTGGTTAGGAACATGCTCTGAACGGTTCCTGAACTTCCCTTGCCACCTCTGGACACAGAATGCAGTCTTTGGTGTGATACTTCCAAACAGATAAAACAAAAAGCTAGCTAGCTAGCAAGCCTTCATCCCTATCCTGCAACTCTGAGTCAAGATCACATGATTTAGTGACCAAACCCTAGAACAACCAGTTATTTTTATTTTGAAATGCAAAAAAAAACACTTATATAAATATGTACAATATTTACAGAGCTCTCCTAGGATCATGCATATACGTCAGCTGAGTACACGGCTGGGATGTGTACCAAAAGTCACATGGCACACTAAATAAGCTGAAGGGCATGCTTGCACGCACACTTTTCCTATAACTGAACGAATAAGCTAAAAGAGTTGTACTTGAAAGAAAGAGCAGCTGTGTTCCACCTGAGGACCACAACCGCCCACACATATCCCCTCAGGTAGAGAGGGGGGGCCAGTGTCCTCAAACCATGATTGGGTGACTGATCAGGACATACTGTAGCGCCGCACTCCAGGGCTCCGACTGAGGGTAACAGCATAGTTTTACATTGTTACATATGGATATCTGCTTTGAATGGTATTCTAATGACATGAATAGAGAAAGAATTCGGAAAGCGAGAAACATGAGTGAAGTAGGATTCAAAATAATATGCGCAGGAGCAATATCCTCTTTTTTCTATCCTTCTTCATCTTCTCTTCTATCTTCAGATATTCTTCCTATCATAGCACCACTAAGGGATTGTGAAGAAGTCACACTCAACCTATTCTCTCAAATGACTCTGCTCAGTGCTGTGACTGTAACTTGTGATGTGTCTGCAGTATTACTGTGTGAGTCTGGAGTCTGGTGCTGGTTGCCATCACACAGCTGACTGTAATGACTGCACACTGCGTTGTGGATACCACTGCAACCCACATATTGTCCCATCTTCCATTCCTTTTGTTATCGGAATAACAGAAATACAATTGATTCTATTCAATTCGTTGTTAGTTATATCTTCAGTGCAAAGAATAGCCCCAAATATACTATACATTAGGCAGGCATTATACCGTAGCAACTAGAAATGTCCTTGCATGAGTGTAGTCTATATATCGATATACAGTACCGGTCAAAAGTTTGGACACACCGACTCATTCAAGGGTTTTTCTTTATTTTCTAAATTGTAGAATAATAGTGAAGATATCATAATTATGAAATAACACATATGGAATCATGTAGTAACCAAAAAAGTGTTAAACAAATCAAAATATATTTTATATTTTAAATTCTTCAAAGAAGCTACCCTTTGCCTTGATGACATCTTTGCACACTCTTGGCATTCAGCTTCATGATGTAGTCACCTGGAATGCATTTCAATAAACAGGTGTGCCTTGTTAAAAGTTAATTTGTGGAATTTATTTCCTTCTTAATGCGTTTGAGCCAATCTGTTATGTTGTGACAAGGTAGGGGTGGTATACAGAAGATAGCCCTATTTGGTAAAAGACCAAGTCTATATTTTTGAAAGAAAAGTTTCTTTGTGCATTTGCAAAAACCATCAAGCGCTATGATGGACCGTCACAGAAAAGGAAGACCCAGAGTTACTTCTGCTGCAGAGGACAAGTGCTTTAGAGTTACCAGCCTCCAGTGTTGCAGCCCAAATAAATGCTTCACAGAGTTCAAGTAACAGACACATCTCAACATCACCTGTTCAGAGGAAACTGCGTGAAGCAGACCTTCAGGGTCGAATTGCTGCAAAGAAACCACTACTAAAGGACACCAATAATAAGAAGAGACTTGCTTAGGCCAAGAAACATGAGCAATGGACATTAGACCAGTGGAAATCTGTCCTTTGGTCTGATGTGTCCAAATTTGAGATTTTTGGTCTCAATAGCCATGTCTTTGTGAGAAGCAGGTGTAGGTGAACTGATGATCTCTGCATGTGTGCTTCGCACCTTGAAACATTCAGGAAGAGCTGTGATGGTGTGGGGGTGCTTTGCTGCTGACACTGTCAATTATTTATTTAGAATTTAAGGCACACTCAACCAGCATGGCTACCACAGCATTCTGCAACATTACGCCATCCCATACGGTTTGCGCTTAGTGGGACTATCATGTGTTTTTCAACAGGTCATAGATGCAACACACCTCCAGGCTGTGTAAGGGCTATTTGAGCCAAGAAGGAGAGTGATGGAGCGCTACCTCAGAGGACCTGGCCTCCACAATCACCCTACCTCAACCCAGTTGAGATGGTTTGGGATGAGATGGACCACAGAGTGAAGGAAAAGCAGCCAACAAGTGCTCAGCGTACGTGGGAACTCCTTCAAGACTGTTGGAAAAGCATTCCAGCTGAAGCTGGCTGAGAAAATGCCAAGAGTGTGCACAGTTGTCATCAAGGCAAAGGGTGGCGACTGAAGAATCTCAATTTTAAAATAGATTTTGTTTTGTTTAACACTTTTTTGGTTACTACATGATTCCAAAATCATGATTTCTTCATTATTATTCTACAATGTAGAAAATAGTGCAAATGAAGAAAAACCCTTGAATGTGTAGGTGTGTCCAAACTTTAGACTGTGTCACGTTTATTTCCACTCCCCCTCTCTGGCGCTTGACTTCGACAGTTGTCTCATCATTACACCTGCCACCATCGTTACACGCACATGCATCTCAAGACACTCACCTGGATTCCATCACCTTCCTGATTACCTCCCCTATATCTGTCTCTCCCGTTGGTTCTTTCCTCAGGCGTTATAGACTCTGTTTCTTTTTCATGTTGTGCTATGTTCTATTTATTATTACATTTGCACTCCCTGGACTTGCTTCCCGACTCCCAGCGTAAACGTTACAGAATAATGCCTCACCAAGGGGAAGCAACAGGGAATATGTGTACATTTCATGATTTGTTTTACTGGTGACGTCGGGTGCAAGAGCCGCTGCCGAAGCAACCGGGGGTGCCTCAGCTGGCTCGTCAGACTTCCATGCCTCAGCTGGCTCGACAGGTTCTCAATCCTTGGTTGGCTCGGCAGGCTCCCCATGCCCTCAGCTGGCTCGTCAGGCTCCCGCGCCTCAGCCGACTCTACATGTTCCCGCACCTCAGCAAAAGCTACCGGCCCACTCCTGGTCCTCGGGATGTTAAAAAAAATGTGACTTTAAATGTGATAACTTCAAATTTTACCGGTGTATTTCTGGTAAGGGGAATCATTCTGAATTGAATTGCGCTGCTCTATCGATTGCTCCATATATTGTCCCAAACTATCATCATAGAAGTTGTTGCTGCTACGTCAAATTGAGGGGCGTTGAACAAAACAAATTAATCAGCAATTGGATCGTCTTTAACCAATCAGAGTATCAAGGCCAATTACAAGATTCATGATGTATGTAGGCTGGCTCTGGCACAACCTATCGGTTGCTAGGACCAATCAGAATGGTTAGAATGAGTTTGCGTTCTATTAGACTTCGGGGAGGAAAACAAATCCAGACTCATCGTGGAGAAGAAATGCTAGTGATTTGTCCTGAGAAATGTGGATGGACAGTCAGGCTACATGTTCTTACCCATGTTATGTAAAGTGGGCCACTGAATGAATAGAAAGACTCCAGTCTACACAGAGTATAGTTCTAATAATATTGCTGGCCAGATATAAAAAGAAATCACACATTGGGGGATCAATGACGTAATACCTCACAGCAGGCAGGGATCCAAAATATATTTTCCAAGGAGGAAAATAACCTAGATGGGTGTGGATCTCCCACAGTTTCTCCTGACTTAGTGTACATTTCCATCCTAATTTAATCAGACACTCTCTAAAGGCAGTCTCATGGGGTCCTGTGTGAGACTGACCGTGTTGCGGTTCAGTGACAGTGACAGCACTCAGTGAGCAGATGTTTCCATGGGGCCACAAACTCATTCCAGATCGTTTCATGACGTTCGTTTAAGAAGGGTTTATATTGACCTAAAGCCATAGTGTTACGGCGTTCTTCGTTTGTCGAAAGAGAGTCGGACCGAAATGCAGCGTGTTGGTTACTCATGTTTTTAATAGACAAATGACGATACATGAAATAACAAAAAACAACAAACGGAACATGAAAAACCTATACAGCCTGTCTGGTGAACACTAACACAGAGACAGGAACAATCACCCACGAAATACAAAGTGAAAACCAGGCTACCTAAATACGGTTCCCAATCAGAGACAACGAGAATCACCTGACTCTGATTGAGAACCGCCTCAGGCAGCCAAGCCCACACAACACCCCTACTCAGCCGCAATCCCAAATACGACAAACCCCAATACGAAAATACAATACATAAACCCATGTCACACCCTGGCCTAACCAAATATGTAACGAAAACACAAAATACAATGACCAAGGCGTGACAGAACCCCCCCCCCCCCTAAGGTGCGGACTCCCGGACGCACCTCAAAACCATAAGGAGGGTCCGGGTGGGCGTCTGTCCATGGTGGCGGTTCCGGCTCGGGACGTGGACCCCACTTCATAAATGTCATAGTTCCTCCCCTTCGCGTCCTGGGATGATCCACCCTCGCTGCCGACCATGGCCTAATAGTCCTCACCCAGAACCCCACTGAACTGAGGAGCAGCTCGTGACTGAGGGACAGCTCGGGACTGAGGGGAAGCTCGGGACTGAGGGGCAGCTCGGGACTGAGGGGCAGCTCGGGACTGAGAGAAAGCTCGGGACCGAGAGAAAGCTCGGGAGTGAGAGAAAGCTCGGGAGTGAGAGGAAGCTCAGAAGTGAGAGGAAGCTCAGGAGTGAGAGGAAGCTCAGGCAGGTTGATGGATCTACCAGATCCTGGCTTGCTGGTGGTTCCGGCAGATCCTGGCTGACTGGCAGATCCTGGCTGACTAGCAGATCTGGCAGATCCTTGCTGACTGGCGGATTCTGGCTGACTGGCGGATCCTGGCTGACTGGCAGATCCTGGCTGACTGGCGGATCTGGAAGAGTCTGGTTGACTTGCAGATCTGGAAGAGTCTGGCTGAATGGCAGATCTGGAAGAGTCTGGTTGACTGGCAGATCTGGAAGAATCTGGCTGACTGGCAGATCTGGAAGAGTCTGGCAGATCTGGAAGAGTCTGGCTGACTGGCAGATCTGGAAGAGTCTGGCTGACTGGTAGATCTGGAAGAGTCTGGCTGACTGGCAGATCTGGAAGAGTCTGGCTGACTGGCAGATCTGGAAGAGTCTGGTTGACTGGCAGATCTGGAAGAGTCTGGTTGACTGGCAGATCTGGAAGAGTCTGGCTGACTGGAAGAGTCTGGCTTACTGGCAGATCTGGAAAAGTCTGGCTGACTGGCAGATCTGGAAGAGTCTGGCTGACTGACAGATCTGGAAGAGTCTGGCAGACTGACGGCTCTGGCTGCTTCATGCTGACTGACGGCTCTGGCTGCTCCATGCTGACTGACGGCTCTGGCTGCTCCATGCTGACTGGCGGCTCTGGCTGCTCCATGCTGACTGGCGGCTCTGGCTGCTCCATGCTGACTGACAGCTCTGGTGGCTTCTTGCAGACTGACAGCTCTGACTGTTCCATGCAGACTAACAGCTTTGGCAGCTCCTTGCCGACTGGCAGCTCCTTGCAGACCGACAGCTCCTTACAGACTGGCAGCTCCATGGAGACTGGCAACTCCATGCAGACTGGCAACTCCATGCAGACTGGCAACTCTGGCTGCTCCAAGCAGACTGACAGCTCTGGCTGCCCTATGCAGACTGGCAGCTCTAGCTGCTCCATGCAGACTGGCAACTCTGGCTGCTCCATGCAGACTGGCAGCTCTGGCTTCTCCATGCAGACTGGCAGCTCTAGCTGCTCCATACAGGCAGGAGGCTCCGGCAGCGCTGTAGAGGAGGAAGGCTCTAGAAACGCTGAACAGGCGGGACACTCCGGCAGAGCAGGAGAGGGAGAAAGCGCTGGCTGCGCTGAACAGGCGAGGCGCACTGAAGGCCTGATGCGGACACGCACAGGAAGCCTAGTGCGGGGAGCTGCTACCGGAGGGCTGGGGTGTGGAGGTGGTACTGGATAGAGGACACGCACAGGATGCCTGGTGCGGGGAGCTACCATCGGAGGACTGATGTGTGAAGGTGGCACAGGATGGACTGGACCGTGAAGGTGTACTGGAGAGCATGAGAGCAGGACTGGCACAGGACGTGCAAGGCTAGGTAGGTACACAGGAGGCCTAGTGCGTGAGGCTGGCACATTTTTCACCAGCCGACTAACACACACCTCAGGACTAGTATGGAGCGCTGACCCAGGTGCCATTAAATCCCCGACACGCTCTGTCGGACGAATCTTATACCTAAAGCACCAAACAAGCAACTCCCTCATTACTTTCTCCTCCAATTTCCCCATTAACTCCTTCACAGTCTCTGCTTCGCTCACCTCCAACACCGGTTCTGGTCTCTTCCTTGGCTCCTCACGATAAACAGGGAGAGTTGGCTCAGGTCTGTCTCCTGACTCAGCCACTCCCCCTCTGAGCCCCCCCCAATACATTTTTGGGGCTTCGATCTGCGCCGCCGTGTCTTTCTTTTCGACTCCATTCTCCTATAGCCCTCTTCGCACTGCTCCAGCGAATCCCAGGCGAGCTCCGGCACTCTCTCTGGGTCGGCCGCCCACCTGTCTATTTCTTCCCACGTCGTATAGTCCATACTGTACTCCTCTTTGGGCTGCTCCTGTTTCCTCTTCTCCTGCTGCACCTTTGGGCGGCTACACTCCCCTGGTTTAGCCCAGGGTCCTCTCCCGTCAAGGATTTCCTCCCATGTCCAGAAATCCTTAATACGCAGCTCCTCTTTGGGCTGCTCCTGCCTGTTGACACGCTGCTCGGTCCGTGTGTGGTGGGTGATTCTGTTACGGCGTTCTTCGTTTGTCGAAAGAGAGTCGGACCGAAATGCAGCGTGTTGGTTACTCATGTTTTTAATAGACAAATGACGATACATGAAATAACAAAAAACAACAAACGGAACGTGAAAAACCTATACAGCCTGTCTGGTGAACACTAACACAGAGACAGGAACAATCACCCACGAAATACAAAGTGAAAACCAGTCTACCTAAATACGGTTCCCAATCAGAGACAATGAGAATCACCTGACTCTGATTGAGAACCGCCTCAGGCAGCCAAGCCCACACAACACCCCTACTCAGCCGCAATCCCAAATACTACAAACCCCAATACGAAAATACAATACATAAACCCATGTCACACCCTGGCCTAACCAAATATATAACGAAAGCACAAAATACAATGACCAAGGCGTGACACATAGGGATGAGTCACTGTCAGCACTAGCAGCAGTGTGACCATGTGATTCATCATTATAAAAAGATGAATACCCACACTCACATAGATATTACTTTGGGAGTTCTGTATGCAGACAGTGTGTTGGCATCCTTCTTATTTAATGTATTGTGCACCTGCAAATGTTTGACGGATGTTCATGTTTTGAATTATGATGAATCAATATCACAACACACTTCTTGCTCAAACCATCTGGAGAACCTACGTATGTATATATAGCAAAAACAGAGTGTGTGTATGTGACTTAACTCTGACAGTGTTATTTAGAATGTTTGTGGTCCAGACCTGGTGTCACGGTTTTCTATAGGCGATAGAGAGTCAGACCAAAATGCGCCGTGTCTATTGCGATCCATGTTTAATAAAACTGAAGAAACACGAATCAATACAAAAAACAATAAACGTAACGAAAACCGAAACAGCCTAATTCTGGTGCAAACTAACACACGACAGACCTAAGGACAAAAGGACATAAGGACAATCACCCACAAAACCCAACACCAAACAGGCTACCTAAATATGGTTCCCAATCAGAGACAATGACTAACACCTGCCTCTGATTGAGAACCATATCAGGCCAAACACAGAAACAGGCAAACTAGACACACAACATAGAATGCCCACTCAGATCACACCCTGACCAAACAAAACATATAAACATACAAAGAAAACTATGGTCAAGGTGTGACAGTACCCCCTCCCCCAAGGTGCGGACTCCGGCCGCAAAACCTGAACCTATTGGGGAGGGTCTGGGTGGGCATCTGTCTGCGGTGGCGGCTCTGGCGCTGGACGTGGCCCCCACTCCACCATAGTCTTTGTCCACCAACTTGTCCGCTTCCTTGGCCTCCTAACTACGGCGACCCTACTATATAACCCCACTGGACTGAGGGGCAGCTAGGGACAGAGGGGCAGCTCGGGACAGAGGGGCAGCTTGGGACAGAGGGGCAGCTCGGGACAGAGGGGCAGCGCCAGACAGGTGGGAGACTCCGGCAGCACAGGAGAGGAGGAAGGCTCTGGGAGATCCTGGCTGGCTGGCGGTTCTGGCAGATCCTGGCTGACTGGCGGATCTGGAAGAGTCTGGCTGACTGGTGGATCCGGAAGAGTCTGGCTGACTGGCGGATCCTGGCTGACTGGCGGATCTGGAAGATCCTGGCTGACTGGCGGATCTGGAAGAGTCTAGCTGACTGGCGGATCCTGGATGACTGGCGGATCTGGAAGATCCTGGCTGACTGGCAGATCTGGAAGAGTCTGGCTGACTGGCGGAACTGGAAGAGTCTGGCTGACTGGCGGATCCTGGCAGAGACAGGCAAACTAGACACACGACATAGAATGCCCACTCAGATCACACCCTGACCAAACAAAACATATAAACATACGAAGCAAACTATGGTCAGGGTGTGACAGTACCCCCCCCCCAAGGTCTGGCTGACTGGCGGAACTGGAAGAGTCTGACGGCTCTGGCTGCTCCATGCTGACTGGCGGCTCTGGCTGCTCCATGCTGACTGGCGGCTCTGGCTGCTCCATGATGACTGACGGCTCTGGCTGCTCCATGCTGACTGACGGCTCTGGCTGCTCCATGCTGACTGACGGCTCTGGCTGCTCCATGCTGACTGACGGCTCTGGCTGCTCCATGCAGACTGGCAGCTCTGGCGGCTTCTTGAAGACTGGCAGCTCTGGCGGCTTCTTGCAGACTGGCAGCTCTGGCTGCTCCATGCAGCTCCTTGCAGACTGGCAGCTCATTGCAGACTGACAGCTCCTGGCAGACTGGCAGCTCCTTGCAGACTGGCAGCTCCTTGCAGACTGGGAGCTCCTTGCAGACTGGCAGCTCTGGCTGCTCCATGCAGACTGGCAGCTCTGGCTCCTCCATGCAGACTGGCAGCTCTGGCTGCTCCATGCAGACTGGCAGCTCTGGCTGCTCCATGCGGACTGGCAGCTCTGGCCAGGCGGGAGACTCCGGCAGTGCTGTAGAGGAGGAAGGCTCTGGCAGCGCTAAACAGGCGGGAGACTCTGGCAGCACTGTAGAGGAGGAAGGCTCTGGCAGCGCTAAACAGGCTGGAGACTCCGGCAGCGCAGGAGAGGAGAAAGGCTCTGGCAGCGCTGGAGAGGCGAGGCGCACTGTAGGCCTGATGCGTGGTGCTGGCACTGGTGGTACTGGGCCGAGGACACGCACAGGAAGCCTGGTGCGGGGAGCTGCCACCGGAGGGCTGGTGCGTGGAGGTGGTACTGGGTAGACCGGACCGTGCAGGCGCACTGGAGCTCTTGAGCACCGAGCCTGCCCAACCTTACCTGGTTGAATACTCCCGGTCGCTCTGCCAGTGCGGCGAGGTGGAATAGCCCGCACTGGGCTATGCAGGCGAACCGGGGACACCGTGCGCAAGGCTGGTGCCATGCAAGCAGGCCCGAGGAGACGCACTGGGGACCAGATGCGTAGATCCGGCTTTATGGCATTTGGCTCGACGCTCACTCTAGCCCGGCCGATACGCGGAGCTGGAATATACCGCACCGGGCTATGCACCCGCACTGGGGACACCGTGCGCACCACAGCATAACACGGTGCCTGCCCGGTCTCTCTAGCCCCCCGGTAACCACAGGAAGTTGACGCAGGTCTCCTACCTGGCTTCGCCATACTTCCTGTGAGCCCTCCCCCAAGAAATTCTTGGGGCTGACTCCCAGGCTTCCTACCGCGCCGCCGTGCTTGCTTCTCCAACTCCATTCTTCTATACCCCTCTTCGCACTGCTCCAGCCAATCCCAGGCGGGCTCCGGCACTCTCCCTGGGTCGACCGCCCACCTGTCTATTTTCTCCCAAGTCGTATAATCCAGACTTCGTATCTCCTGCTGCCGCTGCCTGTTTTCACGCCGCTTGGTCCTGTTGTGGTGGGTGATTCTGTCACGGTTTTCTATAGGCAATAGAGGGTCGGACCAAAATGCGGCGTGTCTATTGCGATCCATGTTTAATAAAACTGAAGAAACACGAATCAATACAGAAAACAATAAACGTAACGTAAACTGAAACAGCCTAATACTGGTGCAAACTAACACACGACAGACCTAAGGACAAAAGGACATAAGGACAATCACCCACAAAACCCAACACCAAACAGGCTACCTAAATATGGTTCCCAATCAGAGACAATGACTAACACCTGCCTCTGATTGAGAACCATATCAGGCCAAACACAGAAACAGGCAAACTAGACACACAACATAGAATGCCCACTCAGATCACACCCTGACCAAACAAAACATATAAACATACAAAGCAAAAAAAAAAGTGTGTCACTGGCCTACACATAATGCCAAAGTGGAATAATGTTTTTTAGAAATGTATACAAATAAATTAAAGCTGAAAAGCAGAAATGTCTTGAGTCAAAAAGTATTCAACTCCTTTGTTATGTCAAGCTTAAATAAGTTCAGGAGTAAAAATGTGCTTAACAAGTCACATAATAAGTTGCATGGGACTCACTTTGTTTGCAATAATGGTGTTTGAACATAATTTTTTAATGACTGCATCATCTCTTTAGCCCACACATAAAATTATCTGTAAGGTCCCTTAGTCGAGTAGTGAATTTCAATCACAGATTCAACCACAAAGACCAGGGAGGATTTCCAATTCCTCGAAAAGGGTACCTATTGTAAGATGTATAAAAAAAGCAGAAATTGAATATCCCTTTGAGCATGGTGAATTTATTAACTACACTTTGGATGGTATACTCTTATCAACACACCCAGTCACTTCAAAGATACAGGCGTCCTTCCTAACTCAGTTACCGGAGAGGAAGCAAACTGTTCAGGGATTTTACCATGAAGCCAATGATGACTTTAAAACAGTCACAGAGTTTAATGGCTGTGATAGGAGAAAACTGAGGATGGATCAACAACATTGTAGTTACTCCACAATACTAACCTAATTGACATAGTAAAAAGAAGGAAGCCCGTACAGAATAAAAATGTTACAAAACATGCATCCTGTTTGCAACAAGGCTCTAAAGTAACACTGCAAAAAATATGGCAAAGCAATTAACTGACTTTTTGTCATGAGTACAAAGTGTTATGCTTTGGGCGAATCCAACACAACACATCACTGAGTTCCACTCTCCATATTGTCAAGCATAGTGGTGGATGCATCATGTTATGGGTGTGATTGTAATTGTTAAGGACTGGGGAGTTTTTCAGGATAAAAAATGTACAGAATGGAGCTAAGCACAGGCTAAATACTAGAGGAAAACCTGTTTCAGTCTGCTTTCCACCAGACACTGGGAGATTAATTCACCTTTCAGCTGGACAATAACCTAAAACAGGCCAAATCTACACTGGAGTGACCGAGTTACTGTTTTGATACTTGAAAATATTGTGCAGACCTGAAAATGGTTGTATAGCAATGATCAACAACCAATTTGACAGAGCTTGAAGAATTTTGAAAAAAAAAATATTGGAAAATGTTGAGCAATCCAGGTGTGGAAACCTCTTAGAGATGTACCCATTACACCATGTACACATTAGCATGGCATAGCTTCTCACATAGCTTCACAACATCTACATTATGGTCTCTGTGATAACTTGATCCACATCTCCCGAGTGGCGCAGGAGTCTAAGACACTGCCCCTCAGTGCTAGAGGGGTCACTTACTGACCCTGGTTTGATTCCAGGCTGTATCATAAGCGACCGTGATTGGGAGTCCCATAGGGCGGCGCACAATTGGCCCAGCGTCGTCTGGGTTTGGCCAAGGTAGGCCATCATTGTAAATAAGAATTTGTTCTGATCTGACTTGCCTAGTTAATAAAGGCTAAATAAGTTTAAAATATCATTCACACTGAGGATCCTATCAAACGCAGGAGAGAAAGATTGAGCAACATCCATTATTAACTGGCTCAGTAATGCCACATTACATTATTAATGAGCTCCACACACCTACAGCGTATCCTTTGTATGTGTGTTTAAGCATAAACAAGCCTGTAACCCTCCATCTCCAATGTTAAATTAGCCACATCACCATACCAGTCATGCCCTGGTCATCCAAGGCACACAGTGAACACACAGATTCAGTAATCAACAGTGCCCCCATGCAGGAAATGAATCCACAACCTTGGTGTTGCCAGCACCAATCACTAACCTACGGAACCATCTGAGCCTCGGGCAACTCAGATTCACACAGGCAATACAGATAACTAGAGCACAGTGCTGCATGAGGCAGAGCATTCAGGAGCTCTGTTTCTTTTCCCACCCACCACCCTTCCAGAATCTTCTGTTTCTGTGGCGACAGAGCTGGCGGGAGAAGAGGGGGGGGGGGTCGGTTCTGTAAAAGTGGAGAGACAGCACTTCAGTCTCACAGTTGGAGAGAGATGGAGAGATGGAGGGACGGAGGGAGGAGGGGTAAAGGGATGTGAAAGGGCCAGTAGGGAGCTTATGCATCTCTCTGTATATCACATAGACTGACTGACTGACTGACTGACTGACTGACTGACAACATTGGAAGAGACTGAGGCAGCAGTAGAATCCATAAGTGTTAGAAAACCAACATGGAGAATATTCTCACCATAACAACTTAGAAATCAATACGTTGTCATGGATTCCTAACATATTATCCAGACCTCTGCCATATGAAGCTGCAGTTGTCCAGGAAAGCATGCTTTGAAGCTGCAGTTGTCCAGGAAGGCATGCTTTGAGGCTGCAGTTGTCCAGGAAGGCATGCTTTGAGGCTGCAGTTGTCAAGGAAGGCATGCTTTGAGGCTGCAGTTGTCCAGGAAGGCATGCATTGAGGCTGCAGTTGTCTAGGAAGGCATGCTTTGAGGCTGCAGTTGTCCAGGAGGCCATGCTTTGAGGCTGCAGTTGTCCAGGAAGGCATGCTTTGAAGCTGCAGTTGTCCAGGAAGGCATGCTTTGAAACTGCAGTCGTCCAGGAAGGCATGCTTTGAAACGGTAGTTGTCCTTGTTCTATACACCATTTGTGTCCAACAGTCTTTTCCTCTGTTATTTTACAGTAACTAACGAAGGAAATAGAAATGGCCTCTATGTTTACACACTAACATGGAGGTATTTTAAACTGACTAGATTATATATTATATATTGAAAAACAATCAGAGCCTGTCAATAGCAATAGACACTACCTAACAGAAAAAGCTGCAGCAGGAACCCCCCCTCCCCTCACCAGAAGCATCTACAAGTGGTTAGTACTAAAAACAGTAGGGATCACTGTTACTGAACCCTTTCCCCATGCTGGCTTGGAATGCCATTTTTATAGCTTAGATAACAGTCTGGAGCTGCCAATAGGAAAAGGAGGCAGTTATCAACTCTGTCACGGGCAATAAGATTACTGTAGTGTAGCTCTCCCTGCTCTACCCCTGCCCAAAGAGCTCAGTCCGTAGGGATGGATCAGTCTTCATAAAGTACAGAGGAGACAATATACCCACAATCACACTGAGAACCAGGGGGGCAGCTATACAGATACTGAGTAAAAACAGATGATAGGCTGGCTGGACAGCTGTAAGATACAGTAGCCTAATCAGAGCAGCTGAAAAGACACTGGCATTTTCATGTTTCATGGCTCTCGAGCTAAGACAGAAAACAGTAATGCTGCTGCTGTGTTCCTCCACCCACTCTCCCTCTCGCTCTTTCTCACTACCTCTTTCTTTCTCTCTCACTGGAACGCACAGGCACAAGCACACAGACATGTGCGTTCGCACGCACACACACGCGCACACACAAACACACAGACACGTGCGTTCGCACACACACACACGCGCACAAACACACAGACACAAATCCAGGTTGTAAAAGGGATACAGCTCGCTACATAACAAACCTGTCTCAAATCCCAGCAGTCTTTTTCACTTGCCAGTCAGAAAGTTAATAGGACACACACCACACACACACACACACACACACACACACACACACACACACACACACACACACACACACACACACACACACACACACACACACACACACACACACACACACACACACACACACACACACACACACACACACACACACTGTGCCAGTTCATAACACACCTAAAAAATGCTATGGGTGCTCATAACACTTCACACATATTATTTTGGTAATATCATCTGTCTTATTATAAACCCATCAGTGTTACATTTTTCTGTGTCATCTAACACACCAAGCAGACCATGCATCACATTCTCTCCCCCAAGACTAATGAAAACAACCAAAACAGATCAATAGGGACCCAAATATCAATACCAGAGATTGATTATTCAGGTTAATGAGTATATTAAGCTGTGAACCAAAACACCCTCCCTCTCTTTCTTTAATTCTCTCTCAATTCAATGGATATCTTTTTTTTTACATAACTATAAAACAATTATTCAAAAGACAGTTCATTACTGCATATTCAAATCTCTCTCTTTCTCGCTCTCTTTTTCTCTCACTCTCTCTTCTAAATGACAACAGAAAAGCAGACAAACTCACCTCTGTAGCTGTAGCCGTAGAGAGGTGGTGGACAGGGGGAACTCTCTCTTCTGACTCACGTCAGTAGAGTCATGGCAGTGGTGTGACAGAAGTACTGTACTGTTCACAACTCACTGCTCTGTCTATCTGTAGTTAACTGAGAAAAACACCAGCTCAGCCTTTGGCTCTGGCTGAAATGAAGCAGCAGCAGCAGGAGCTGCAGCAGACAGAGGAGAGGCAAGACTGGAGGCTGAAAGCTCACTCTCCCTCACTCTGTTATTCTCTCTTTCTCTCTACCTCTCTCTTTCATTTCCCTCCAGGCTCTGTGTCTCTCATCAAGGCTGCTCAGAGGCAAAAGTAGCAAGGGAGCACCACAACAGACCAGTACCTTCAAGTTGGGTTGGCATCCTCTACATAAATGGCATGTGTGTGTGTAATGAGATTTCTTTGAGCACTACTGAAAGCTAGGCAAGCAGGCTCTCACTGAGAGAGACAGAGAGACAGAGATAGAGAGAGAGAGCGAGTGAGAGAGACACAGAGAGAGAGAGAGAGAGAGAGAGAGAGAGAGAGAGAGAGAGAGAGAGAGAGAGAGAGAGAGAGAGAGCTACTCCCACCTCTTCTCCCCTTCCTCTCACCCCTTCTCCTCCCCAGCCTGGTGAAGAGTGAATCATCAGCTCTGAGCCAATCACAACGCCGCGGACTGGCTATGATAAAAATTACAAGAGCATTTACCAGGGCTCCAACACTACTATCCTTAGGAGAGGGGAATGAAGGAGGGAGGGAGAGGGGGATGAAAGAACGAGTCAGAAAGGGAATGTCTGGGAACACGTTTACATACTAAGATTTTATAGTATACATTCTGGATGGGGAGGTAGTGGAATATGGTTAGGTGTTAGTGAATGACAGCTGCATTCCTTTTTGAAAATGTGTGACAGTAGTGTGTTAAGGCAAGGTTGTCTCCTCTGATGCATAATTATATCTGGCACAGAAAGTAAAGGGGAATGCAGGGTCCACTGGTGGAGTTTCTATTCGCTCAACATTAACCTGTTTTGTCCTGCTGGGTTATGCCTGATTTCAAAGTGGGGATATAGAAACCTGCAGGGCAGACTCAGAGCAATCTAGGGCTGATTCTTGTTCTCCTTCTGAATCACTGCTGCTGATTGCAAAACCTATACAAATGACCATTGCTGTTGGATTATGATGACATTCATTCAACCAACCATCTACTGTACACTATATTTTTCTCCTCATGACCCTCCAGCACTGTTCCTCCCTCTGTGATGCTGATTTTCTCCATAAATCATGCCTGGGACATCTCTCCATAATGAAGGGGGCAGAGAGGAGGTTGAGGAGGAGAGGGGAACAGAGAGAGTGGGAGAGAGGAAAGGCCCAGTCTTTATACACTCTCAGTCCTTCCATCATTCACTTTCTGCTCTTCTAAATACAAAACCTTTATTTCCCCTGCAATAATTATCTTTAAAAATGTACTCTCAATATTAAACCTGCATTCAATATCATGGCCCCAGCACCACAAAATATAAATGTTTTCATATTAATTGGGGTTGAGTCTGTCAATGCGAATAAAACAAATGTGTTATTTTAAGGGTAATTATAAATCAAGCATCTACAGTATCTGTGACTGAACCAGAGTTGAATTTGATTCCATATTTATGGAAAATCTGATAAAATGTGGGACATCTGTGGAACGTGCAGCACATAGTGCAGTAACAGTAACTCAACAACAGATGTCTCAAACTGTTAAAGATGGGAGCTGTGATTTAGCCATGGAGCCAATACTGAGGTGATCTGTTGCCAAGCACGCTGATCCAAATCAATTTCCTCTCCCCTGTTTCTCAGAATGATGGATAGAGTCAGAGGAAGGGAAACTCAGAGGAATTAAGAAAGAAAAGGCCTGATAATAAAGTGGCAATTTAGATATACAAAAATATACATGTTTTGAGGCTATATAATGTTTGTTTACATTTACTTTGTTTACAAACTTTGGAGAGAAACAAGCAGTGTTGGGGAGTTGTGAACTATTGTACATGTAGTAATTTAACTACATTTTGCAGTAGCTTGGTGGAAGTTGAACTAAATTCAATTCTAGGAAGTGTTTTCAGTAGTTAAAACCTCTTATTAAGCTGTTGTTTTGGTCTGTCCTCTCACAAAGTTATGGAGATAGTGACTACCAATGGTATGTATATGCATGAAAGGAATAATACGACGAGAACAGTGTGAGCTTCACCCCTCCTAACCGGCTGAAGTAATGGAGAAAAAGACGTTCATTACAGCTCTGTCCTGCACCACTTCTACTGAGACCTGAGTCCGAGCCAGCAACCTGTGTGTGAGCGGCAGGAGTGCGGCATGGGCCCTGAGACCGTGCAGGTGGAGTGAGAATGGAGAGTGATCACGTTCAAACTCTTCTCATGCTGCTGGTGCACTGGTGGGAAAATGGACCAGACAGAATGGCCTGTACAGAATGGTGGTGGCGGCTCAGGTGAGAGATTCGTCTGCTTGAGAAAATCTGATTATTCCCCTGATATTTAAATCGGGACATTGTCAAGGGTCATCAACTGTGACAGGCATGAGTTACACATAGGACCTTGGGAAGATAAACTGTAACGCTATCTGAAGAAGAAAAGGAAAATACGGCAGAAGATGAGTGCCGGGAAGGAGGGGGGGGTGGTCAACTGTGCCCGTAAATTGATTTAGGGTTGCCGTAAACTGTTTATTTGAAGTATCAGGTTTATTGTGTAGGTCTGCACACTGGGAAATGTATGGCAGTTTAGGTAAAAAATGCACTGAAAGACCGATCTGTTATTAACATGCCACTTGCGACAGTGGGAAGACAGGGATAAACGGGGGCCGTGAAGAGAAAAGTTAATCCTGGTCATTTAAGTAGTACATACTGTCTATATATTTTCGCTGTCTGTAAATGTACATACTAACCGTGTGCTAAGATGAGGGTCTCGAATTCAAACGATGGACTCAATGTGACGCACTAAGGACTGTCATTATAAATTTGGGTTGGATAATGTATCAAGTGTTTCAATTATGATTCGGAAAGGAGAAAAAGAGAGAGAGAGCGCTGCCCCTAAGCTTTGAGGAGAGCACAAAGTGAGGGGAGGGTGCACTGCCCGAATCTATTGAGTCTAGGGCGGGTTACCTCCCAGGAAACCTTATCTTTTAATGTCCTCCAAGAGGCAGGTTATTAGAGAACCCACTAGATGGTAGCTTGGGCTAACCATGATGGGTTATTTGATAGTAGGGGTTTCGTTTTACCATGTCATCAGAATTCTAATGTTAAAATGCATCAATACATATGGCTTGTAATTAATTACGTAGTCTGAGTCTTACCCGAGGATGAGGAAGAAGGAGACTGGCCTGGAGACTAGCATCCCATTGACATAGAACAGAAAAGATGGATGGTTCTTGCCCCAATCTCATTCTCATCAAGGGTGGTGTGAGATTATTAAACATGCATTTTCTTTCTTCCCTGTTCCAGTCAATATGTTTCCTAGGTGTCATAGAACATGTGAGGGATCATTGTTCCAGAGGAGGAATTGTTGGAAATTTACAAATTTACTTGAGCATGTTCTAGTATGTTTATAAATGTATACGTGTACTGGTAGTAGTGACTGACGTGTTATGGGTTAGACGGAATGATCCACAGTATGTGCAAACGTATTTGTGCATACATTCATACGGGGGGCATGTGTTTAAAACAGAATGTTTGCATAAGGGTGTTCATTTTAGAGTCTGAAGGACCATCATCAGTGTAGAGTCCCAAAATATACCACGGCTGCGTGGTCCCATGGTGTTTATACTTGCGTACTATTGTTTGTACAGATGAACAAGGTACCTTCAGGCATTTGGAAATTGCTCCCAAGGATGAACCAGACTTGTGGATGTCTACAATTTGGAGGTCTTGGCTGATTTCTTTTGACTTTCCCATGATGTCAATCGAAGAGGCACTTAGTTTGAAGGTAGGCCTTGGAAAACATCCACAGGTACACCTCAAATTTACTCAAATGATGTCCATGGGACCACACAGCCGTCATACCACTCAAGAAGGAGACGCTTTCTGTCTCCTAGAGATGAACGTACTTTGGTGCGATAAGTGCAAATCAATCCCAAAACAACAGCAAAGGACCTTGTGCAGATGCTGGAGGAAACAGGTACAAAAGTATCTATATCTACAGTAAAACAAGTCCTATATCGATATAACCTGTAAGGTCGCTCAGCAAGGAAGAGGCCACTGCTCCAAAACCACCATAAAAAGCCAGACTACAATTTGCAACTACATATGGGGACAAAGATCGTACATTTTGGAGAAATGTCCTCTGGTCTGATGAAACAAAAATAGAACGGTTTGGCCAGTGTGGCTCAGTCGGTAGAGCATGGCGCTTGCGCGTGGGTTCATAATTCCCGCTGGGACCACCCATCACTTGTATGTTTGGACAAAAGCGTCTGCTAAATGGGATATATTATTATTATTATTATTATTATTATTATTATAATGGCCATCATTATGTTTGGAGGAAAGAGGGAGGCTTGCAAGCCGAAGAACATCATCCCAACCGTGAAGCACAGGGGTGACAGCATCATGTTGTGGGGGTGTCTTGCTGCAGGAGTGACTGGTGCACTTTATAAAAAAGATGGCTTCATGAGGATTGAAGCAACATCTCAAGACATCAGTCAGGAAGTTAAAGCTTGGTCGCAAATGAGTCTTCCAAATGGACAATGACACCAAGCATACTTCAAAAGTTGTGGCAAAATGGCTTAAGGACAACAAAGTCAAGTTATTGGAGTGGCCCATCACAAAAAAATAAGAAAGTTACTAAGTAAGGGAAAAGGCAATCACATGGTTGTGGTCACGGATAAGGGTGGATAGCTGTGGATTAGTGAGGAATGTGGGCCAAGGTCAGGTCACATTTTGGGAGAAGGAACAGTTAATTACCCACATCACTTAACTTTCTGCATGGCAACAAAGATGTAGTGTTTAGAGAAAAGGAGGCGACTCCGCACAGTGGAGGTTATAAATCTGTGTACTTGTGGAAACATGTTTTAGCCACGTGGTTTTAGGTTTGAATATTTGTCCATTCATTTATACTCTGTTAATTTAGAACCTAACAGTAGTAAGCTGTTACTAGCCCATGTACCTCACCCTAATAATTTGTGACCCTTTTCAGGAAACAAGGTGTGTGTCGATAGTCACTACTTCACAGGAGAGCCATTTGCAATCTGTAAATGCTAATAAATGGTTAAATTACGAGCCTAGTTGGTTTAGCCACGGAAAAAGAGAGAGGAACCTTTCCGCTAGCCATGACTGGCTGAGATAATGGGTGGGCTGGACATGCTGAAAGATGAGTTTGGATTGTTCTGCCATGTAGCACGCTCCTGTCTATAATATGAGCTGATCAGTATATGTAGGTAATTCTTCTAACATGGCTTTTTTGAAAGATATCACGTAGTAGAACAGCGTAAGGGTTGCTCTCCACTTTCTGGAGAACCGTGTTTTGAAATCAGTGGAATACCAGTGGAATTAGAATATGATAGCAAAGGAGATGGAGAATATTCTGGCATTTGATTTCAAATATGCAGAGGGAGTCAAAAAGAGAAGACAAAGTAGGCTATTGTATAAAACACCTGTCCCCCAGATTACATCTTCAAACTAAGGGCAACCATGGCATCCATAAAATAGAGGGAGAAGTTTCCAACCATGTATACAGGTAAAATAGTCTACCTAACTAAATTTTCAGATATTACATGTTTCTAATTTTGTCAAAGTACTTTTCATTTCAAGTTAAAGAGTACTGTTAGCTATATAGCTAATGTTAAAATTAGCTGGCTGGCTCGCTAGTGTACGATCTGTGTAGTATCTCAGAGCCATTTGCATTGCTAGTTATAGCCTAATGTTAGCTAGCTAACATTGAACCGGGTTGATTAGCTACCTGCAGATTCATGTAGAGTAGTAACGTTATGAGTTGGGGTTATGGTTCATTGTACTCTTGTAATCGCCGACCGGCACAGCCAGAAGAGGACTGGCCACCCCTCAGAGCCTGGTTTCTCTCTAGGTTTCTTCCTAGGTTCCTGCCTTTCTAGGGAGTTTATCCTAGCCACTGTGCTTCTACCTACAATCCATATGGAAAAGTAGTATAAGCCATATATGGCTTATATATAAAAATGTGACATACATTTTAAAGTATATGGTCATATATTGTCAGCTTCATTAAATAGTACCCCAAAAACACCAGTCTCAACATCAACAGTGAAGAGGCGACTCCGGGATGCTGGCCTTCTAGGCAGAGTTCCTCTGTTCAGTGTCTTAATCTTAATCTTTTCTTTTTGTTGGTCAGTCTGAGATATGGCTTTTTCTTTGCAACTCTGCCTAGAAGGCCAGCATCCTGGATTTGCCTCTTCACTGTTGACGTTAAGACTGGTGTTTTGCGCATACTATTTAATGAAGCTGCCAGTTAAGGCCTTGTGAGGCGTCTGTTTCTCAAACTAGACACTCCAATGTACCTGTCCTCTTGCTCAGTTTTGCACATGGCCTCCCACTCCTCTTTCTATTCTGGTTAAGGCCAGTTTGCGCTGTTCTGTGAAGGGAGTAGTACACAGCGTTATACTAGATCTTCAGTTTCTTGGCAATTTCTCACATGGAATAGCTTTCATTTCTCAGAACAAGAATAGACAGACAAGTTTCAGAAGAAAGTGTGTTGTTTCTGGCCATTTTGAGCCTGTAATTGAACCCACAAATGCTAATGCTCCAGATACTCAACCAGTCAAAAGAAGGCCAGTTGTATTGCTTCTTTAATTAGTACAACAGTTTTCAGCTGTGCTAGCATAATTGCAAAAGGGTTTTCTAATGATCAATCAGCCTTTTAAAATGATAAACTTGGATTAGCTAACACAACGTTGTAAGGGTTTTCTCTTACGAAGAGGAGTAGTATGAAGGATCAGAGGACCAAAACTCAGCGTTGTAAATGTCCATAATGTTTTTAATAAAGACAATAGAACACTCGAACAAAACAACAAACTATGACGTGATTATTCAAAACTGAAAACAGTACCGTGTGGACCAAGTACTCACACGGAAAACAAACACCCACAACCCAAAAGGAAAACCCAGGCTACCTAAGTATGATTCTCAATCAGGGACAACAATTGACAGCTGCCTCTGACAGCTGCCTCTGTACGCCTATGTAGATATTCCATAGAAAATCAGCCGTTTCCAGCCACAATAGTCATTTACAACATTAACAATGTCTACACTGTATTTCTGATCAATTTGATGTGATTTTAATGGACAAAACATGTGATTTCTTTCAAAAACAGACATTTCAAAGTGACCCCAAACTTTTGAACAGTAGTGTATATAAATCTCATCCACCATACAAAACTTAATAAGATGGATATGTGTTTTCATCATGAAAAATGTACTCAGATGCATTTATTACTTTGAAATGTGTTCCAGAAACCTTTTTTTTACATGGTAAATATTTAAAAACAATACATAAACTTCACGTGTGGGGATTCAATAAGGCAACCTTATGACTACTTGGTCATATCTTTGTATCTACTGTAGATTTTGCCATCTCATTTTCAGAATGGATTGAGATGGTGTAGACTATTGTAGGTTTATCATTTGTGATGTACACGTTGTGAAAATGTACAGAGACCTATCTAAGTATGAATGTTAATTTTCATACACTATAAGAGATTATTAAATGTGTTAAAGTTATTGATAAGACTAGACTAGATCCATGATAATCAAATAATCATTATTATGTTGCACCTTTAACCAATATCCTAACAAATTTACAAATATTGCAAATAAAGTACGAAGACAACATTTGATTGTCTTTAAGACATCCTTTATATAAAATTTCAGCCTGAAAGCTCAGCCAACTGGAGCCACCTACACACCCAACCATCACCAGTCTAGTCAGTACCTCAATTCCCTCCCGAACACGACTTCCTTCCCATCCTTTTTTTGTCTTAATGGAAAAGTTTGGAAAACAAAGTTGAATGAAAATACATATACATATACACCTACACATTAACACACAGAAACAGTACACCCTCTATATAATTAATATCATAGGCCTAATAGTACTGTAGAGCTCTTTCTACTTGCACACAATATACCTGGGTCACACCATCCTGCTGCTAGGGGTCCATGGTCCTGTAGAGCCCCTTAAACTGCAGTAATTTATGTCTGAGATGATAAAAACATGACTGGGCATTCTAACAAATCTGTATCCATTCATCATCATCAATAGCGTCTCCCAGGTCTTCCTCAAATTTTTGTTTGACATGTTTTCTGTCACCGGGAAAAGCCTCTATCAACCCTTGATACAACTTTTGAGGTTTGTAGACTGCCTTAAAAAAGCATTTGGCTTGTCCAGTGTTTGCTGGACAGAAAGGATAAAGTGTTGTATCTGCAAAAATTCACCTCACCTCTTTTACAGATTGGTCTTCCCTGGCTGCGTGACCCTGCTGATACACCTGTCACCATCTGATCCTCCATAAATGAGGCATGACAAAGAATTATCTTGGTGTACATTTATACATTATATTATCCAAGAATAGAATCAATGGTTCAATAATTGAAATTACCAATGTTCCCAGTTCCCAGACTGTAGTTTTAAGGTTAACCTCTTGAAGCTAGGGGGCACTATTTTTATGTTTGGAAAAATAACGTTCCTAAAGTAAACAGCCTATTTCTCAGGACCAGATGCCAGAATATGCATATAATTAAGATATAGATAGAAAACACTCTAAAGTTTCCAAAACTGTCAAAATATTGTATGTGAGTATAACAGAACTGATATTGCAGGCGAAACCCTGAGGAAAATCCAATCAGGAAGTGCCTCTTATTTTGAAACCCTTCTGTTCCTATGCTTGTCTATCCTCCATTTAAAGGGATATCAACCAGATTTCTTTCTATGGCTTCCCTAAGGTGTCACCAGCCTTTATGGAACAAAAGGAACATTTGTTGTGTAACTGGGAGTCTTGTGAGTTAAAACATCTGAAGATCATTAAAGGTAAAGGATTAATTTGATTGCTTTTCTGATTTTCGTGACCAAGCTTCCTGATGCATAATGCTATGCTAGGCTATCGATAAACTTACACAAACGCTTGGATTGCTTTCACTGTAAAGCATAATTTAAAAAATATGAGACGACAGGTGGATCAACAAAAGGCTAAGCTGTGTTTTGCAATATTGCACTTGTGATTTCATGAATTTTAATCTTTTTTAGTAATATTATTTGACTGTTGCGCAATGCTATTCAGCGGTTGCTGACGAAAATGATCCCGCGACAGGGATGGGTAGCGTCAAGAAGTTAACCTCTTGGTGTTAGGGGGCAGTATTTTCATTTTTGGAAAAAAACGTTCCCGTTTTAAACGGGATATTTTGTCAGGAAAAGATGCTAGAATATGCATATAATTGACGGTTTTGGATAGAAAACACTCTAATGTTTCCAAAACTGTAAAGATATTGTCTGTGAGTATAACAGAACTGATGTTGCAGGTGAAAGCCTGTGAAAAATACAATCCGGAAGTGCCCCAGGTATTGAAAGCGCTGCGTTCCAATGACTCCCTATTCAGCTGTGAATGTACCATCAACGAGCTCACGCTTTCTACATATTCCCCAAGGTGTCTACAGCATTGTGACGTGGTTTTACGCATTTCTGTTGAAGAATAGCCATAGGCGGCCACATTGCATAAGTGGTCACATGGTGGCTCCGAGAGAGATTCTCGCGTAAAATACAGGGGTGGCCATTATTTCAATCGGTCCTAGTGAAAAACGAATTGTCCCGACGGATATATTATCAAATAGATATTAGAAAAACACCTTGAGGATGGATTCTAAACAACGTTTGCCATGTTTCTGTTGATATTATGGAGCTAATTTGGAATATTTTTCGGCGTTGTGGTGACCGCAATTTCCGGGCGATTTCTCAGCCAAACGTGAAGAACAAACGGAGCTATTTCGCCTACAAAAATAATATTTTGGGAAAAAATGAACTTTGAATGTCTACCTGGGAGTCTCGTGAGTGAAAACATCCGAAGTTCATCAAAGGTAAACTATTTCATTTGATTGCTTTTCTGATTTCCGTGACAAGGTTGCCTGCTGCAAGCAAAGTATAATGCTATGCTAGGCTATGATAAATATACACAAATGCTTGTCTAGCGTTGGCTGTAAAGCATATTTTGAAAATCTGAGATGACAGGGTGATTAACAAAAGGCTAAGCTGTGTTCCAATATATTTCACTTGTGATTTTCATGAATAGGAAGATTTTCTAGGAAGATTTACAGTGCCTTGCGAAAGTATTCGGCCCCCTTGAACTTTGCGACCTTTTGCCACATTTAGGCTTCAAACATAAAGATTTAAAACTGTATTTTTTTGTGAAGAATCAACAACAAGTGGGACACAATCATGAAGTGGAATGACATTTATTGGATATTTCAAACTTTTTTAACAAATCTAAAACTGAAAAATTGGGCTTTAATGAAAGAAGTTAATTATCCAGGTGTTATAAATACATGCAATTATGATAATTGTAATATTATATTATAAATACGGGTTCAGTCTGTACTTCAATGCACATATGGTATGCATTATAAAATGAGGAAGAAAGATGAGGTGGGGAGAGAGGTGTAGAAGACAGAAAGGGAAAGAGGTAAAGAACAGAGGCAGACAGCATATGATTAATGAACTACAGTTTTACCCTAATATTATCTCAGTTCATCACAATTAGTGTCTTTAGCAATGTCTCCTAACCAGCCTTGGGCCTACCAGTTGGCCCGAAGGTTATATTAAGAACGGGTGAGGTGGCAATGACGGGACTGGCATCCTCTCTCATGTCAAAACATACCTGCAGACGAGAGACAGATGGATATAGCAAGAGCATGATTAGGCCTTGATTTTTAAAATTCTAAAATGGCTAGTCATCGTAATCATCAGGAGGTGAAACGCAAAACTGACCTTGGATCATTATCTCTGTGACGACTACATCTCTATCTGTATTTCAATGTAAAGCATCTCTTTAATAATACTTCCTGTTGAACCAACCAAGTGACCTCTCATCTATAATCATGTTGTGCCCTCTGTGTCAGCCAGTTCAGATGCGGGAAGGGTTCACCAACACAGCTGATATAACCTAGATGATTTAGGGAGAAGGGGGAGAGGGATGAAGTGAAGGAGAGAGACTGTTATTTTGTGTGTGGCCTCACCTGGTGTCCACACTAAGTGACTACAGAGTACTTTGTGCTGAAAAACAGACACACAAGGACAAACAATAGAAGATAATTTCATTATTAGACATAAATACCACTTTAAGCTTGATGACATGATCATTTAAATCAGCTGTGTAGTGCTAAGGCAAGAACAAAAATGTGCACAGGTGTCTGGAGCATTCCGATATGCCACAGCTGATGAGGTGTTTGCCTCTGCACTTAAAGTGTGATTATTCCAACTCTCTGTGAAGTGCTGCAGATCTGCCTGCAGACGAGATAGGAACACATATCCCACACATAAGAGGTGGATAGAATTCGACAGGTCAAGGTATCCTTCTTCCTCCAAACTGTGCATGTGAGACAGGTTCCATGTACAACAAGACAGGCAGAGAGAAATAACACCGAACAGTTTAATTTTCTCTGGTTATGGACACTTTTGCCAGCAATAAATCTTCCACGGCC
The DNA here is from genome assembly GCF_036934945.1 of Oncorhynchus masou masou. NCBI lineage: Eukaryota > Metazoa > Chordata > Actinopteri > Salmoniformes > Salmonidae > Oncorhynchus > Oncorhynchus masou. Next base: position 45,877,039 of record NC_088229.1, on the reverse strand, counting down.
TGTTCCTCGGACAGTGAGCATCTGGCAATATCTACATTTGTGCTCTATTACAAAATAATTGATTGCAACATTTTTTTAAACTTTGAAACCTCGTTTTTGCTTTCAGAAATATTATATTTGATTGAAAATAAAAACGTTTTGCTCTCAACAAAAATACATCCATTCTTTGCAAGTTGGAGAGGGGGGCTAATAGCTGAACAATAGACTATTCAACCTTTACTAAAGAACAGTCTAATAGCCAAGCTTGTTGTGAAAAAACCCTGTCCTATCACAGACCAGATTTGCCCTAACGACCAAGGGGGAGTTAGAGCACTGATTATGCTTTTGGGTCCCAATGCACTGTGTCTCTAACTGACAATAAATGGGCAATATACACCAAATAATAAACTGATAATTGTGACTGAATAATAAGAATAATAAACTGATAATTAAACTGGTAACAACTTCAAATGAAACAAGCAGGGAGCAGGTTTCTAACCCTCAACCTTCTTGCCCGAAATCCATAGCACATTCGACTGTGCACCAAAAGCATGCTCAAGCCACAGAGTCGACAGAGCGCATCCTCGCCGGTAGCTTGCTACTCATGCAATAAAGTAATGACTTTTCAAATAAGTTACCTTACACGTTATGTTGACTGACATTTGTTAACTACACTGTCCTTACGAACCACATAGCATATCATTACAGCAGTATATACCGGTATGTTAGCAGTCTCCCTAACCTTAGTAGTTATAATAATAAATTATTATAATTATTATAATTATAATGAATTTACGAGCGCTCAACACCCGTTGAATATGGCAGGTGTCAGTAAAGTTGGCAAAATAGCGTAATTAAATTGTTTCCAGCAGCACAGTTACAGTCACCAATGCTCTGGTTAACACGAAAACTGCCTAACCAGCTATGCTAGACCAAGTAAAGTGGTCAGAGTGGTTACATTTGTGTCTGGAAGTAGCATTCAAGCTAGCCAACATTAAGCCAACGTTAGCTTGGGTCCTTGACTGCTGTTGTAATGCAAGAACATTCAAATCAACCCTACTCCTCTGCCTGAATATCCCATGTACTCAGAGTTTTTTTTTCATTTTTCATGGAATAAAAACACCATAATATTAATCAAATTCATAACCAAGTACCAGTCAAACGTTGACACAGCTACTCATTCCAGTAATTTTCTTTATTTTTACTATTTTCTACATTGTAGAACAATAGTGAATACATCACAACTATGAAATAACACATATGCAATCATTTAAGAACAAATTCTTATTTACAAGGACAGCCTACTCCTTCTTCCCCATCGGGAGATCGAACCCCGGTCTCCTGTTTGCACGACACAGAGACTCTTTATCTAAGTATCCTGGTACTGTATTGCCGATCGTCACGTTGTAAAGAGGCATATTTTCTGTTCTATCCTCACAGAAACCCAGAGGGTTTTTAATTTTAATGGAATAGAAACACCATAATATGAATCAAATGAATTAAGCAAGTACCAGTCAAAAGTTTGGACACACCTACTCATTCCAGGATTTTTCTATATTTTTACTATTTTCTACATTGTAGAATAATAGTGAAGACGTCACAACTATGAAATAACACATATGGAATCAGTTAAGAACAAATTCTTATTTAAACAGCCTACTCCTTCCTCCCGGTCGGGGATTTGAACTCCGGTCTGCCTCGTACCTAATAATGGAAGACTATCGAATGATTCTTAAAGATGCCCTCTGGTGGTCAAACTAGCACTAACTTGCATTAACAGAAAAAAATGGCTGACAATGAAATTTCGTGCCACAGAATGCTGCGGTAGCCTGCAAGGTGCAACATTTAAAGGAGGAAACACTCTACTTTCCAAGTTACAGTATTTCCTTTATACCAGTTTTATGACATCACAAAATAAAAACCAATATGACATTAGTTTTCTATAGCCCCCCCTCTGACCATTCACCAAATTCTTATGTTAGGGATATTGTTCTAGTATTCACTTTTGAACATGTTAGAGTTTTGGCGGGAAAAGCATGTTAACAAAGACATTCCTTTTGTTCATACTGGAGGGGAAGAAAGAGTCTTCTTCTGTTGTAATTTACAACAGGGTGTGAATTGTCAACCATCTGGCATCTCCCTCCAAACTCCGTGGTTACTGGTTACTGTCATTCCCCACCAAACTGATCTGACCCATTCTGAACCTCACAGGACAGTCATGACACCATCTGATCCTCATAAGACACAATAAGCATTGTGTACTGACTGCACTAGAGGTTCCCCTGGGACCTGCGGGTCCCGATAGAGATCATTGTGGCGCGGTCTGCATTTTTCATGCTGCAGGTGGGCGGGGCAGTCAGACAGATGACTTTAGGATCAAAATATTTCTTGTCCCACAGATTATTTTCAAACGGTTTCTGCTTTGTACAGTGCATTCAAAAAATATTTAGACTCCTTGGCTTTTTCCGCATTTTGTTACATTACAGACTTATTATAAAATGGATTACACACAATACCCCACAATGACAAAGCAAAAACAGGCTTTTAGAAATGTGTACAAATGTATAAAGAAAAAAAAATGTAAATGTAAAAAATGAAATCACATTTACGTAAGTATTCAGACACTTTACTCGGTACTTTGTTGAAGCACCTTTGGCAGCGATTGCAACCTTGATTCGTCTTGGGTGTGACGCTACAAACTTTGCACAGCTGTATTTGAGGAATTTCGCCCATTCTTCTCTGTGGATCCTCTCAAGCTCTGTCAGGTTGGATGGGGAACATCGCTGCACAGCTATTTTCAGGTCTCTCCAGAGATGTTCGATCGGGTTCAATTCCGGGCTTTGGCTGGGCCACTCAAGGACATTCAGAGACTTGTCCCAAAGCCACTCCTGCGTTGTCTTGGCTGTGTGCTTAGGGTCATTGTCCTGTTGAAAGGTGAACCTTCACCCCAGTCTGAGGTCCTGAGCATTCTGGAGCAGGTATCATCAACGATCCACTGTACTTTACTCCGTTCATCTTTGCCTCAATCCTGACAAATCTCATAGTCCCTGCAGCTTAAAAAAATCCCCACAGCATGATTCTGCCACCATCATGTTTCACCGTAGGGATGGTGCCAGGTTTCCTCCAGACGTGACGCTTGGCATTCAGTTCAAAGAGTTCAATCTTGGTTTCATCAGACCAGAGAATCTTATTTCTCATGGTCTGAGAGCCCTTTAGGTGACTTTTGGCAAACTCCAAGTGGACTGTCATGTGCCTTTTACTGAGTTGTGGCTTCCGACTGGCCACTCTACCATAAAGGCCTAATTGGTGGAGTGCAGCAGAGATGGTTGTCCTTCTGGAGGGATCTCCCATCTTCCCAGAGGAACTGTCAGTGTGACCATTGGGTCGTTTGTCATCTCCCTGACCAAGGCCCTTTTCCTCTGATTGCTACGTTTGGCCGGGCAGCCAGCTCTCGAGAAGAGTTTTGGTTGCTTCCGATCTTCTTCCATTTAAGAATGATGGAGGTCACTGTGTTCTTGGGGACCTTCAATGCTGCAGAAATTGTTTGGTACCCTTCCCCCAAATCTTTGCCTGGACACAATCCTGTCTTGGAGCTCCACAGACATTTCCTTTGACCTCATGGCTTAAGTTTTTGCTCTGGCATGCAGTGTCAACTGTGGGACCTTATATAGACAGGTGTGAGCATTTCCAAATTATGTCCAATTAATTGAATTTACCACAGGTGGACTCCAATAAAGTTGTAGAAACATCTCAAGGATGATCAATGGGAACATGATGCACCTGAGCTCAATTTCAAGTCTCATAGCAAAGGGTCTGAATACTGATATAGCCAAGTAATACAATGTAAGGGCCATGTGAGAATCTCTGGCAAATTAACCTATTCTTATTTTTGCGTATATGAGATTGCCTATAGGGCAAAAAATAGCTGGGACCATGGCTGGCAAGTGAGCTGCGTAACATAAGGCTAAAATAATATTGAGGAACTGCAGTTGGGTTTGAGACCAGTTCTTGCGGTAGGGGGTGGGAGTTGGACAGAAAGCTAGTAAAAAGCTAGAAGGTGTGGGAGTGAGCAGGATGAAAAAATCAGTCATGCACAGACGTCTACTGTGCACCATGACCGAGAAGTCTGTAACTGTAGAACTGTTTATTACTGTGTCAGTGTGAAAAGTAGGGAATTAGCTAGGGAGACTAACAGATCGGTAACATTACATTGACATACTGACTAATACACCTCACATTACATTGAAAAAATGTCAGAATATCAATCTTCAATCCTTTGGTCGATGGATTCATTGTTTTTATTCAGGTCTAGTTTGAGGCAAAAATAATAGCTAATGTTAGCCAACTTTTGGCCAGCTCTCTCTCTAATGGTATATCAAGTGGGGACTGCTTGCCAAGTTCATTTGCTTCTGAACATGACAAAACAAAGGCTACAAAAAATGTCCATACTGCTGTTAAATAGTAATAATAGCCATAGTCATTTTCTGTTAATTAAAAAGCAGTTACCTTGCCAGCTACATCAGTCAACTAAAGAGTAGCCAGTTTCGGTTCTACTTCCTTTTACAACTTGGTGAAAGAGCACAACACATACGCACTGACATAAGCTCTCCCATGCTGGTCCAGCCAGCCTCACCAGAAGCTTTGCCTTCACACAGCCTGTCAGACCACTCTGTGGTGTCCGGGTGGTCCTAAAATCAGTAGGATAAACACTCCAAACAGCCTACCCGACCATTCGGAGGCGTCCGCGTGGTCATAAAGCACACCGTTGCCGCATTTTGTATCACATTCCAATGATAAAACTGAAGGGACACAAATGCAATTTCAGAATGTGGGGTGAAAAGTTGAAAGTTGCGTCCCTGGTATCAGTCCCTTGCTGAATATATTACTGATTAATAAAGGTTGTGACTTGTGAGCAATTCATACAATACATTGCAATGCTAATATCTGTGTGAATGCTAATCAAAAGAAAATTGTTACAGAAGGTGTAATTGTTGTTGTTGTTCTGCACTAAATGCTGAAACCTAGATGTTGATCATCTGTGCCCCTCTACACACTTTCCAAATGTAGACCTTCCATCTACAAGGGACTTCTGTTCCACTCCTCCCGCCCTATGACCCAACCTCTCAGCTGATACCAGCTGTCCGTTGTGTGTAGAACCTCACTCCCCTGTATCAACTCTGGAAACCCCTCTCTTCCCATGAAGTGTAATGACAACACTCTGGCCCCAGGCCTAGGGCTCCACCAGTAACATATTGTGTGTGTTTGTGTGTGCAAGAGCAAGTAAGCCTGTCTGTAAGGTTTTTAAAGAGCATACACGCTGAGACTACACACATAGCCATGGGAAAGAAGCAATTTCCCTACCTGTGATCCAGCCACTCAGGCAGGAAATAACCAATGCTGTAAACCACTAATGAGCCAATGGTTGCCAAAAGATAATTTTGCTATTGAGTCAATCAGGCAGCTAGGCGAGAGAAGATAAAATGACTGCTTGTGATGTGTTGAGTTAATTTGAGTCAGTGGTAGTTGTCTGACCATTGATTTAATCACATGACAGTAGAGAGAGATAACCAGCCCTCCCATCCCTCACTGTCAAGGAAACACTTCTATGAATATCTCAAGTAATTTTCCTTTCTCAAATCATGATGCCACAATACACAATAGTACTACTTCAGTTCAAACCTACACAAATACAGTGTTATTGAGTAACACCTCTTAAGGATCGGACACTTTTTTCCAATTTTCACCTAAAATGACATACCTAAATCTAACTGCCTGTAGTTCAGGACCCGAAGTAAGGATATGCATATTCTTGATACCATTTGAAAGGAAACACTTTGAAGTTTGTGGAAATGTGAAATTAATGTAGGAGAATATAACACATTAGATCTGGTAAAAGATAATACAAAGAAAGAAATGTTGTTTTTTTAGTTTTTGTTGTTCCATCATTTTGAATTGCAAGAGAAAGGCCAATATATGACTCTAGATGGCAGCAGAGTATGTGCAATGTTTTAGACTGATCCAATGAAACATTGTATTTCTGATTAAAATGTGTATCAAGACAGCTCAAATGTGCCTAATTGGTTTATTAATACATTCTCAAGTTCATAACTGTGCACTCTCCTACAACAATAGCATTTTTCTGTAATAGCTACTGTAAATTGGACGGTGCAGTTAGATTAACAAGAATTTAAGCTTTTCGACCATATCAGATATGTCTATGTCCTGGAAAATGTTCTTGTTACTTAAAACGTCATGCTAATCACATTAGAACATGTTAGCTCAACCATCCTGGGGCGGAGACACACTGATCGCGTAAAAGTTATTAACAACAATAGATACCGTAAACCTCACATGATCAAGAATAGATTTTGTCACAGAGAGAGGCAAAAAAAAGTATATATTCTATTGTATTCTTTCCAATCCTGCACAAAAACCAAGGTTGTTCGTAGCAGAATTTTGGCTACTTGTTCTTTACAATATCAAGTCCATATGTATAAAAACTCTCATAAACGAACATACTGTATACTACTACTACAGACTAAATCCTTTAACCATGAAAGAAAGAGAACCCTGAAGCAGCTTATGTTCCTGAGAGACAAGAAACAATTCAAACGTTTGTACTGAAATATAAAAATATAAATAATTCCAAAATTGCATTTTTACAAAACAACATAAAACATGAAAAACATGTTTTGGTTGCTGAGGTGGTGACTGAGTCACATGCTGTTACCGCACTGAAAATAAGGCCCTTCACATAACTGACCCCTACTGACTCCATGTAAAACTGTATCATTTCATGAAACACTGTTTTACGCCTCCTAACAGTGACTGTTTACAGGGCATACCACTACTATTGCTGGGTTATTGGATACAGTACTATGTTTGTCTCTGCTCTAAAATGATGAAAGTACTTGTAATTGGGTAATGGGTATTTCTACTATCAGTGTTCATTACATTTGTATAGAATGCATTGTCTGTATGACTATATTAAAGCATGCATGCATGCCATGTAATCATCAACGTAGGCTATTCCAAACTCCTTTGGATTAAGTAGCCCACCATACCATCTATTGGAAATTTGTAGATTATGATCTTCACTAATCTGGACATGCAGGTATTTATTTATTTATTTATTTATTTATTTATTTGTCAGATTATTCATTGGGTCGAAATTACAGAACAGTACAAAATAAGAGAACACACATGGTTAATTTCCTAACCACATCTGGATGGATCCATAATGATTTACTATGTGAATAAATATCACTGAATTACATAAATACTGGAATAAATTAGGCTAATGAAGGCAACAAATTGTTGCTCACTGGAACACCCAAAGTCATCCAATTGTTATAATAGGATTTGAAGCAATAGCCTACCCCTTGTGGTGAACTATTTCAGCACCAATTCGCGCTGCTCTGAGACATGGGGACTGGTCTTGATAAATCAATTCAATTTTTCTTTTCACTGAATCTCCGTTTGGGTGTTGTTTGGCCTACAATTAGGATGTGGAAATGTTAGGATTATTTTGCTCTTCACTCACAGTCACTTAGTAACCTACTCCCGACCGGTCATGTTGTACAGTGCCATATTTTCCTAACGGAAACCCTGAGGGTTTTGTTTTTTAGTGTTTCTTTCAGCTAATTTTCTTAAAATCAATCCCATATTCTATTTTCTTTAAAAAAAGGTTTTAAATTCTCTAGTACAGCCAATATTAAAAACAGTCAAATGCTTCTCAAAGACGCCCTCAGATGGTCAAACTAGTACTAAATAGCATTAATGGCAACAATGGCTGACACTTAACTAACGTGTCAAATAATTCTGCGGCAGCCCGCAAGCTGTGCTGCAGTACGACGCAACCTTTAAAGGAAGCACCAATGTTTGCAGTGTGCATCTTTGCCAGTCATGTTGGTTTGTTGGAGTGGAAGGTGCCGTACAGTACGATGGACCTGGAGGAGACACGGAATTGGTGGTTATTGGGTTAACTCGGGTCAAAGTGGCTCACGCTCTGACCACTCAGAGCTTTCAGGAGATGAGGCCATTGATTCCGATGTGGCTGAGCGAGCGCACAAGCGAGCAGCGAGAATGTAGTTTAGAGAGGGAGAGAAATCACTCAGAAAAGATAATCCACTTTCACGGCCCAGAAAAAGCATTTGGATCATACATACAAATAAAGAATGAGGTTTGTGTAAAATGTTATTTCTTTCCCACGGTGAAACCCATGACTTTAAGACATGCAGTACACAGCAAGAGAAAGAAAACACTAAGAACAAACTGAAAAAAATAACGTTGGAAACATAGAAGGAAAAATAAGCCAGGCTGTCATATTGTGAGTTTTCTAGTTCTTAGCCTCTCTTGTTGCTCCTTATCTCGCTCCCCTTTCACCCACTTAAAGTTTCTTTATCTCTCTCTCTCACTCTTTCTCTCTCTCTTGCTCTCTAATCCTTTCTCTATCTTCCATCCTGCCCATTTCAGTTCCTCACAGCACCTGTTTTGTAAATAGACCTGGTCTGTGGGGACGATATGCTCCTCTGTGGAGGATGACAGAATGTCAACAGACAGACATCGTTATATCTTATCAGTCTTTATCACAACTCCCTGGGAAACCAGCTGTCATAGGCCTTCCCTACGGACTCCTCAAGGCCTAACGAAAGGAGGCCAAAGCCAAAACATACATTATCCACACACGCACGTCCATACAAACACCCGTGGTCACACACAGGCACACGAGCAGAGGCACATGAGCACATAGGCACACACACACACACACACACGCGCGCGCACACACACACCCACACACACACACACACACACACACACACACACACACACACACACACACACACACACACACACACACACACACACACACACACACACACACACACACAGTCTACTGTCTTATCTCACGCTTGAGATGCTAGGCATTTCCTATTGCTAGTGTCTGACTTTTCTTCTGGAGTGAAATACAGTTCTCTTTTTCACGAAGATGAAATGAAAATAAGCAGCAGAGAAATGATAAGCATGGTGTGGGGTGTGAAGCTGTTTTTCATCTGAGCATCTCTGTTTCTCACTCTCTCTCGCTCGCTTTCTCTCGCTCTCTCTACATATTCAGAGATGGATGAGTTCAAAACTTTTCAAAGGCACAATCTCTGTATAACATATTTTGAAGAAAAAAACATGTTATTCAGATAAAAATTCTGCGCAAATCACATTGTAAAAGTTTGACATAAACTTGTCTCTCTAACTCATTTTAACACACACTTGTGGTATCACATGAATAACAGAATTTATTTTAAGTAGAGTCTATCACTATCAAATGTAACTGTCTTGTCAGTATAAAGTTTGAAGTTCACCAGTTGTCTCGAAATGTCAGGCTACAGCTTCCTGAACTGAATATTCTTCCCAATAATATGTCAATGCATGCCTTGGTGCAGAATGACATTTCAAAATTATATTAAAGGCAGTAAAAGAAGCATTAGATTTCCCTTCCTGTTGTAGTGGAGGTTTTACTCATTGTTGTGACTTTACTTTCATTATTCTGATGACTGTTACTTATCGAATCAACTAACTATGTTTAATTGTGACCCGATTAAATTAATAATGTAACAATTAACTCATTAGGATCTGGGGCACCACGAGTGCGTTTCTTTAAAGAGTTACCATCTCCCAAATTAACCTCTAACATCTTTATCTATCACATCCATAAACAGTCAACCTATTAATCATAACCTCGTATCATATCATCATTCTGAACAGTCGTAACCTCCATGCATCTGCAAAAACCCAGGCCGTACTTATGATTCAGAACTGCACAAATTGGTTTAATTATTTATTTACAAGCTAACTAAAATGGTAACAAGGATAAACTTACACACTTAATAGATTCAAAACAGCAGACTGACACAACATGGTGGTTTGTCACAAAAGACAGGGAGAGGGTGAGAGAGAGAGAAGGACAGACTTTGGTACATTACTCTCACAGTAATCATATCATTTGCACATGAACCACCTCCCGTTTGGAGTAAAAAGTCATGAATGTATTCACGTGTAAAGAATTGGTTCTTTGTGTATTTCTGACAAGAACCAGATCTTCTTGGAAAGGGTGTTGGGCCTTCTTGCGACACACTTGTAAGGCTCTGATTGTCCTACAGGTTCCCCACCCATCTTCTACTGTTGTTCTCCTCTGCTGTCGTTCGGTATCCAGTGAATTGCGTGTAGTCCTGAACAGAACTACAGAGTTTATTCTCCTTCCATTCTCTCTGGAAGATGCTTCTTGGAAGACAAGAATTATTTCAATTGGGGTGATGAGAGTAGTAGAATACGATGGTTTGAAGAGAGTAGTAGAATGGTCCCACTTAAATTCGCTTAACGAGATATTTTACTTAGGATAGCTAATCAGCCGTACCACTGATTGTCCAGGAGGCAATTTAATTGTTTTTACCTCGTGTTGAGATTCAAAGTTTAAACCACTTTAAATGTGAGCTGCAGCTCAACGTCTTTCTGGTCTGATATGTTCATTCTTAACCCATCATTTTATACAGTTCATTTAGAAGGGCGGTTCCACCAGGCTGACACGCTCTCTGACCTCACTCAGAGGGCGGTGATAACTTACTTGTACAAAGTTACAGAAACAATTTCCTCTTTTAATTTCTAAAATCACACCCCTCTCTTTAAAAAAAGACACGTTCATCCTTTTTCATACTTCAAGCACAACTCATCGGATGGACACTTCACACATATAGTGTGTATACATTTCAAGTTACAGTATATCCTTTATAACATGTTTTATGACATCACAAAATAACAACCAAACTGACATCAGTGTCCTTTTAGGTCACCTCTGCCCATTCCCCACATTCTATGTTAGAAATAATGTTCCAGTATTCGCTTTAGAACGTTAGAGTTTAGGCGGGAAAAGGTCTGTGTAGACAAAGGCACAATCCTTGGGTGAATTTGGAGAGGGAGGTAGCTGAATGTTCTGTCCTTGATTTACACCAGGGTGTGAGTTGTCAACCCTCCACCAGATCCCTTCTCCCGCCCTCTGCGGATCAGAGTGGGTCTGGTTGAAGCTATTCATTGCAATGCTGATCTGACTCATACTGATCTGATCATGCCACCATGTGTAGCTCACTGTGAGACTGTTTCCCTGGATGTCACACCAGTGGAGGCTCCTAAAATGAGGCAGGGGAGGGCCATCCTACTCAGTGAATTTCATAAAAATAATAATCCTTTTTAGATAAAACTACACTAAATATATTCACGTCACCAAATAACTGACTGGAATTTAGTAGCCTCAACAGCACCCTATATAGATAGCACCAAGGTGTAGCCGGAGGACAGCTCTTTTACTCCTCTGGGTACATTGACTTCATTACAAAACCTAAGAGACTCATGATTCTCACCCCTTCTGTAGACTTACACAGCAATTATGACTACCTCGGAAGGACGTCCTCCAACCTATCAGAGCTCTTGCAGCATGAAGTAACACATTGTTCATTCAATCAAAGGATCAGAGAAGGAACCTAGTACTGAAAGCATTTAAGCTACAGCTAGCTGGCACTGCAGTATATAAAGTGTAAGGAGCTCAAAGAGAGAGAAAGATAATAGTAGAACAGTTTTGAAAAAAATAATTTCTTTAAAAAATTAAGGAGAAGCAGAGATAGAGGAACAGAGAGCTTGCTGTATTTTCTTGTATTTATATTTTTTCTTAGTTTACTTACTTAGCTAATGCAGTTAATTTAGCCTACTTAACAGCCTGACTCAAATACAGAGGAACGCTGTATGTGTTACCGAACTGGCTAAGGCTATCCAACACAGCATCGCTTTCAAATCAAGGTAAGCTTTAGATTTTATTAATGTATTGCCACCAGGGCCCGCTGTTGTAACTGCTAAACAAATTGCTCAAATCAAATCAAAGTGTATTGGTCGCGTACACAGTTTAGCAGATGTTATGGCGGGTGCAGAGAAATTATTATGTTACTAGCTCCTAACAATGTAGTAAAATGTCAAACAAGTGTAATGCGAATTCTTATGTTTGTGCTTTTCTTATAACTAATTTCTGTGTTCTATTTATGTGCTTTTCTATAACCAAGCTCTGTGTTCATGTAAGTGGCTGACTGAACAAATCCTCACTTATTAGTAGCTGCAATTTGGCAGTACACCCAGACCTTGTTTTGAGAATAAACTATAGATATCTCAGTTTCAAGGTCTCAGATTAAAGAGGAGAAGCCTCGTGATGTGGTGGTCTGTCACATGTTATGAAACAGTATTGATCGGTCACATGGATGAAACAAAACGGTAATGATTAATTCATTATACTAAATCATGCAAATATAACTTGGCTGTGTATAGCCATATATAAGACAAATGCTGGGTCTGCCCAGGCAGAACTCCTGATTGATATGTGTACTATGGTGCTTTGAGTTGGTTGGAACCTCTCCAGTGAGCTAACAATAAACAATGATTAATTTAAGATAGACTTTGAGTGTCCCTTTGTAAGATTTTTCATGACACGAGTATACAAATACACTGTACTGCATGATTGTACGCATGGATTGGATTGTGGGTTTACTAGCGCCTTAGTTCTAGTTTGCTGACTCTAATGTTAATATGGTGACAACAATGTAGGCTGTGTAGCTTGGAGAAGTTTTTATGCCTGGTCACAGACAGCTATTTTGTTGTGCACTGAAGTCCACAAACGAAAGGGAAAAGGTGAGAGTAGGAGAGCGAGTAGATGCAAGAAGGAATTATACAGCGAGTAAAGTGAGGATGCTGTATGTGGTGGAAAAAGTTCTCAATTGTCATACATGAGGGAAATGGTGATTCTGCAACTTCGGGCACTTCTATGTCCTCGGGCTAATGTTATGTTCACACTTACAATCACCCAAACTTTTTTTAACACCTCTCTTTCAAGTATTTGAGCTACTTTCAGATGCATGTTATACATGTTTTGCCCTTGTCCTTATCCCTGACCCAGACTTTTGAGCTCTTGCTATGTTTTTCTATGACTAAACATGAATAATGACACATTATTTAATGTTATCGACTTGCAAAAGAGTCAATGAAATACAATCTATATCAATACTTTTTGTGAGTATGCTCTTTACCCAGTTTTTTACACAAACTATACCTGTCCTTTGGTTGTGGTGTCATTTCCACCACTGAGGACAAATTTCTGGGCTCCCGAGTTGCGCAGACGTCTAAGGCACTACATCTCAGTGCGTGAGGCGTCACTACAGATACCCTGGTTTGTGTAGAGAACATTTTTATTGTCAGTGATATCCAAACAGGCTACAATTTCTTTAACCTGTTTGAGATCGAGCAACTTTTTTCAACATTCTGTTAAAAATCGCGCAACATTTCAACGTCCTGCGGCTGGGGATGCCGTCTGGGCCTGCAGCCTTGCGAGGGTTAACACGTTTAAATGTTTTACTCACCTCGGCTGCAGTGAAGGAGAGACCGCATTTTTCCGTTGCAGGCAGGAAAAAGGAAAAAGGTTGGAAGAGGTTGCTCAAAAACATACAGAGATCTTTGCATGAAAAATGGCAAACTTGATAATGCTTTACGGAAAGCTGAGAAATAGAAAAAAAGGTGTAAGAACAGTTGAAGACAATGGAGAGACAAGATTCCCCAAAGACAACGACAAAACAGCAGATGACGGGAACTCCAAAAAACTTGAAAATAATTGTATTGTTTCAAAATGCCATCATTGCAGAGTTAAAGTATAAAAAATGCACAGTGCCAATGACAAACAAGTGGGTTCAAAAATGCTCAGAGTTAACATCCTGAGAAAGTATGGCCTGGTCAAAGCCGCAATTAGAATTAGGATTAGGATTTTCAGCAAAAGCAACGACTGCAAATGAAAACAGGCCATCAAGCCTTCAATACTCCAGGAAAAATCAGTGTTACAGAATTAGCACAGCCACAGAATAGAAAATCACTTGATTCTATGAACGTGATGACAACAGTAGAGCAACAACAGGAAAAAGGAAATACTAATGAGGAACAAGAAGAAAAAGTAGAAGGGTTTCTTGAATTACACAATTCAGCAGTGATGGAAAAAGTACGCATTTGTTATACTTGTCATACATTGAAAATGACTCAAGTAAAAGTGAAAGTCACCCAGTAAAATACTACTTGAGTAAAAGTCTACAAGTATTTGGTTTTAAATATACTTAAGTATCAAAGGTAAAAGTACAAATATAAATATTTTCAAATTCCTTATAGAAAGCAAACCAGCAAACAATTTTTTACGGATAGCCAGGGGCACGCTCCAAAACTCAGACATAATTTGCAAATTAAGCATGTGTTTAGTGAGTCCGCCAGATCAGAGGCAGTAGGGATGACCAGGAATGTTCTCTTGATAAGTGTGTGAATTAGACAATTGTTCTGTCCTGCTAACAATTCAAAATGTAACGAGTACTTCTGGTTGTCAGGGAAAATGTATGAGTTAAAAAGTACATAATTTTCGTTAGGAATGTCATGAAGTAAAAGTACAAAAAAATATAAATAGCAAAGTAAAGTACAGATACCCCCCAAAAATACTTAAGCAGTACTTTCAAGTATTTTCAGTTAAGTACTTTACACTTCTGCAATTAAGAACATGTATCATAATTTTAAGAGAGAATATTCAGAGATTAACATGTCCTACTATGAATTCTGCAAAATACTGTACATATTTTTGGGGTCGTCAAGCCAGCAGTCCAGGACATACCTCTGCAAAACCCACGTTAACCTCCAGTTCTGGGCGGACAAACTACAGTATCACAAAGTGATCAGCTGCAGCAACATTGCGAACCTTATTGAGTCTTTGTGCTGTGAGAACCTGAAGAAAGAGCGCATATACAGAGAGTACTTCCTTTGCCAAGCAAAAGAGCTTAAAACATCTGACTTTGATGCTGGTGTGCAGACAATGGTAATTTGAGTGGAAAAACAAAGCAGGAGAGAGAAGGAAAAATAAAGAGGGAAACAGGTCACTGTACATTTGACAGTAAAAGTAAAGGTGTTTGACACACCGCAGATTCTACTGGAGGACTTCTCCAAAGGATTGATATAGAAGTTGGGGAAACATGTGTAAAACATTGACAACAATACTCCAAACTGAGAGAATTAAGAGAATCTGGGGAAAGAGAAGATCATTGTGTATATTGACTTTGCAGAGAACTGCCTGTGTAAATCCAGCAGTGAAATCCAGGCAGTTCATTTTGGTGATTCTCACAAGCAGGTGAGCCTCCACACCAGTGTTGGATATATCACAAATTATACAATCTCACTTTGATCACCGAGCTCTTCTATGCACCATGACCCCTCTGCTATCTGGGCCCATGTCTCAAAACAACTGGCCTACTTCCTTGAGCTCAGCCCATCAGCTACTGCTTTGTGAGTGATGGGCCTACAATCCAGTATAGCTCTAAAAATAATTTGGACAATCTCTCCACCCTTCCATTTGAAATGGGCTTCCAGAGATTCACACATAATTTCTTAGAAGCTGACATGGAAAAGGCCCAGCTGATGGTTTAGGATCAGCTGTGAAACAAAGAGAAGATGGAATTGTGGCACAAGGAAATTACCTCCCAAATGGAAGAACTGTATTTGTGGAACTGTCAAAGATCAGTCAGCTATCAAACTCTTATATATCAGAGCAATAGATAGAGAACATGGAGGCCCTCCTACTGGATCACCTGAAGACAATCCGTGGGACAATGAAGATACACTAGGTAATAGTTGTGGGTTATTTTACGTTGAATCTCACATTTGTTATACAAAAATATTATCACTACGCTATGCATCACTAGATTATGCTATCATTACATAATTCTAATGTGCATAATTAGAATTTCCTGTGCTTCCAGATCATCACTGATAGTCCAGGAGAGATAGTCCACTGTACTCACACCCTACCATGACCTTGTCTGTGCATTATGCCCTGAATCTATCCTACCACGCCCAGAAGTCTGCTTCTTTTACTCTATGTTCCGAAAACAATAAACAACCAGTTCTTAAAACTTTTAGCCGTGCCCTTATCCTACTCCTCCTCTGTTCCTCTGGTGATGAGAGGTTAACCCAGGCCCTGTGTGTCCCCAGGTGCTCTCTTTGTTTACTTCTGTAACCGGAAAAGCCTTGGGTTCATGCATGTTACCATCAGAAGCCTCCTCCCTAAGTTTGCTTTATTCAGTGCTTTTGCACACTCTGCCAAACCCTGATGTCCTAGCCGTGTCTGAATCTTGGCTTAGGAAGACCACCAACAATTCTGAAATTTCCATCCCCAATTACAAAATTTTCTGTCAAGATAAAACTACTAAAGAGGGTGGAGCAGCAATCTACTGTGGAGTTCTGTCTTTCTATCCGGGTCCATGCCCAAACAGTTTGAGCTACTACTTTTAAAAATCCATCTCTCCAGAAATAAGTCTCTCACTGTTGTCGCTTGTTATAGACCCCCATCAGCTCCCAGCTGTGCTCTGGACACCATATGTGAATTGATTGCCCCCCATCTATCGTCAGAGTTCGTACTGTTAGGTTATCTAAACTGGGATATGCTCAACACCCCGGCCATCCTACCATCTAAGCTAGATGCCCTCAATCTCACACAAACTATCAAGGAACCTACCAGGTAAAACCACAAATCCGTAAACATTGGCACCCTCATAGATATCATCCTGACCAACTTGCCCTCTAAATACACCTCTGCTGTTATCAAGCAGGATCTCAGTGATCACTGCCTCATTGGCTGCGTCCGTTATGGGTCCGCGGTCAAACGACCACCCCTCATCACTGTCAAACACTTGGCCCAGGTATCCTGAAAGGATATTGACCTCATCCCATCAGTAGAGGATGCCTAGTTGTTCTTCAAAAGTGCCTTCCTCACCATCTTAAATAAGCATGCCCCTTTAAAAAAATGTTGAACTAAGAACAGATATAGCCTTTGGTTCACCCCAGACTTGACTGCTCTTGACCAGCACAAAAACATCCAGTGGCGTTCTGCATTAGCATCTAATAGCCCCTACGATATGCAACTTTTTAGGGAAGTCAGGAACCAATATACACAGTCAGTTAGGAAAGCTGAGGCTAGCTTTTTCAAACAGAAATTTGCGTCCTGCAGCACTTATTCAAAAAAGTGTCAATTGCTAAATTGTAATTACTTCGCCACTATGGCCTATTTATTGACTTACCTCCCTACTTCATTTGCACACACTGTATACAGATTTTCTATTGTGTTATTGGCTGTACGTTTGTTTATCCCATGTGTAAATCTGTGTTGTTGTTTTGTCGCACTGCTTTGCTTTATCTTGGCCAGGTTGCAGTTGTAAATGAGAACTTGTTCTCAACTGGCCTACCTGGTTAATTAAAGGTGAAATAAAAAATTATTATAACAAAAAAAAATACTTATAGGACACTCAGTTACTTCTGTTCCTGTGACTCATTGATCGGAATGTGGTGTGTGGTGGAGTATGATCAGGATGTATACCCTGGCATCGTGCAAAACACTATCACAGAGAGTTATGCTCTTATGAAAACCAAGAGTCGCGCTGGCCTCAAATGTGTTTTTTTATAGTCAATGAGAGACGGAAAAAACATTGTCCAGACCACAGCATGTGCTTGGACTGGTCCACATGGAGATGGATGCCTTGGTCTGGGAGGAACTTAGCTCTATTTCTAAGCCTTAGATACCCTTGGAAACTCACTATACAGTACATGCAAAGCAGTACATAAAATCATACATTAAATAAAAAATGTGCAGCTCTCAATAAACTCTTCCTTCAATATACAGTGCATTCGGAAAGTATTCAGACCCATTGACTTTTTCAATATTTTGTTACGTTACAGCCTTATTCTAAAATGGATTGAATAGTTTTTTTCCCTCACTCATAAATCTACATACAGTACCATATAATGACAAAATAAAAACAGGATAAAATAAATGAAATATGACATTTACATAAGTATTCAGACCCTTTACTCAGTGCTTTGTTGAAGCACCTTTGGCAGCGATTACAGCCTTCTAGGGTACGAAGCTTGGCACACCTGTATTTGAGAAGTTTCTCCCATTCTTCTCTGCAGAGCCTCTCAAGCTCTGTCAGATTTAATGTGGAGAGTCGCTGCACAGCTAATTTCAGGTCTCTCTAGAGATGTTAGATCGGGATTAAGTCCATGCTCTGGCTGGGCCACTCAAGGACATTCCGAGACTTGTCCCGAAGCCACTCCTGCATTGTCTTGGCTGTGTGGGTGGTTGGGTGGTTGTCCTGTTGGAATGTCGGTAGCCAAATGTGATGTACAAAACGGAGCGATTTCTCCTACACAAAGACGCTTTCAGGAAAAACTGCACATTTGCTATGTAACTGAGAGTCTCCTCATTGAAAACATCCGAAGCTCTTCAAAGGTAAATGATTTTATTTATTTGGTTATCTGGTTTTTGTGAAAATGTTGCGTGCTAAATGCTACTCAAAATGCTAAGCTAGCTTAGCATACTCTTACACAAATTAGTGAATTGCTATGGTTCAAAAGCATATTTTGAAAATCTGAGATGACAGTGTTGTTAAGAAAAGGCTAAGCTTGAGAGTAGGCGCATTATTTTCATTTTATTTGCGATTTTCAGAAATCGTTAACGTTGCGTTTTGCTAATGAGCCTGAGGATTTAGTCACGATCCCCGGGATGGGGAGTTTCAAGAAGCTAACAAAATCACTTCAACCTGAAGCTGGAAATACTGCAAAATAGCTGCACTTCATTTAGTTTCACCTGTTTTCCTTTACATTTTCTTTGTATATATCCACAAAAGTTATGTTGATTCAAGCATTTTGCTACACTCGCATTAACATCTGCTAACCGTGTGTATGTGGCAAATAAAATTTGATTTGATTTTGATTTCGATTGGCTGAGAAAAGCTGCCTGTCTGTTTGTCTCATTCGGACTCCCCACTCCCGACACGTTCATTACTATGCGACAGCTGGAGATCGAATTGGAATATTAAAACCATGTTGTAAATGTCGGAGAGACAGACAGCAAGGTTTATAAAAATCTCAGCTAAAGGAAATCTGTAATGGAATGTATTTCAATTAACATTTGTGACTTGTTAAAAGTTAATTTGTGGAATGTCTTTCCTTCTTAATGCTTTTGAGACAATCAGTTGTGTTGTGACAAGGTAGGGGTGGTATACAGAAGATAGCCCTATTTGGTAAAAGACCAAGTCCATATTATGGCAAGAACAGCTCAAATTAGCAAAAAGAAACTACAGCCAATCATTACTTTAAGACATGAAGGTCAGTCAATTTTGAAAATTTCAAGATCTTTGAAAGTTTCCTCGAGTGCAGTCACTATGAGGAAACTGGCTCTCATGAGGACCGACACATACTTACCTCTGCTACAGAGGATGAGGTCATTAGAGTTACCAACCTCAGAAATTGTAGGCCAAATAAATGCTTCTCTGTGTTCAAGTAACAGACACAACTCAACATTAACTGTTCGGAAGAAGAGCTTCAATCTCAAGGCCATCAGACTGTTAAACAGCCACCACTAAAATTGAGTGGTTGCTGCCAACACACTGACTTAACTCCAGCCACTTTAATAATGGGAATTGATGGGAATTGATGTAAAATATATCACTAGCCACTTTAAACAATGCTACTTAATATAATGTTTACATACCCTACATTATTTATCTCATATGTATACGTATATACTGTACTCTATATCATCTACTGCATCTTTATGTAATACATGTATCACTAGCCACTTTAAACTATGCCACTTCGTTTACATACTCATCTCATATGCACAGTGCCTCCTTGAAAAACAGCTCGAGCTCAGTGAGGTTGGATGGAGAGCATTTGTGAACAGCAGTTTTCAGTTCATTCCACAGATTCTCGATTGGAATCAGGTCTGGACTTTGACTTGGCCATTCTAACACCTGGATATGTTTATTTTTGAACCATTCCATTGTAGATGTTGCTTTATGTTTTGGATCATTGTCTTGTTGGAAGACAAATCTCCATCCCAGTCTCAGGTCTTTTCCAGACTCCATCAGGTTTTCTTCCAGAATGGTCCTGTATTTGGCTCCATCCATCTTCCCATCAATTTTAACCATCTTCCCTGTCCCTGCTGAAGAAAAGCAGGCCCAAACCATGATGCTGCCACCACCATGTTTGACAGTGGGGATGGTGTGTTCAGGGTGATGGGCTGGTGTGTTCAGGGTGATGGGCTGTGTTGCTTTTATGCCAAACATAACGTTTTGCATTGTTGCCAAAAAGTTCAATTTTGGTTTCATCTGACCAGAGCACCTTCTTCCACATGTTTGGTGTGTCTCCCAGGTGGCTTGTGACAAACTTTAAACAACACTTTTTATGGATATCTTTAAAGAAATGGCTTTCTTCTTGCCACTCTTCCATAAAGGCCAGATTTGTGCAATATATGACTGATTGTTGTCCTATGGACAGAGTCTCCCACCTCAGCTGTAGATCTCTGCAGTTCATCCAGAGTGATCATGGGCCTCTTGGCTGCATCTCTGATCAGTCTTCTCCTTGTATGAGCTGAAAGTTTAGAGGGCGGCCAGGTCTTGGTAGATTTGCAGTGGTCTGATACTCCTTCCATTTCAATACTATCGCTTGCACAGTGCTCCTTGGGATGTTTAAAGCTTGGGAAATCTTTTTGTATCCAAATCCGGCTTTAAACTTCTTCACAACAGTATCTCGGACCTGCCTGGTGTGTTCCTTGTTCTTCATGATGCTCTCTGCGCTTTTAACGGACCTCTGAGACTATCACAGTGCAGATGCATTTATACGGAGACTTGATTACACACAGGTGGATTGTATTTATCATCATTAGTCATTTAGGTCAACATTGGATCATTCAGAGATCCTCACTGACCTTCTGGAGAGAGTTTGCTGCACTGAAAGTAAAGGGGCTGAATAATTTTGCACGCCCAATTTTTCAGTTTTTGATTTGTTAAAAAAGTTTGAAATATCCAATAAATGTCGTTCCACTTCATGATTGTGTCCCACTTGTTGTTGATTCTTCACAAAAAATACAGTTTTATATCTTTATGTTTGAAGCCTGAAATATGGCAAAAGGTCGCAAAGTTCAAGGGGGCCGAATACTTTCGCAAGGCACTGTATATACTGTACTCGATACCATCTACTGCATCTTGCCTATGCCGCTCTGTACCATCACTCATTAATATATCTTTATGTACATATTCTTTATCCCTTTGCACTTGTGTGTATAAGGTAGCAGTTTTGGAATTGTTAGCTAGATTACTCGTTGGTTATTACTGCAATGTCGGAACTAGAAGCACAAGCATTTCGCTACACTTGCATTAACATCTGCTAACAATGTGTATTTGACAAATAAAATTTAATTGGATTTGATTTGCTTGAATCAGGCCTTCATGGTTGAATTTCTGCAAAAAAGCCACTACTAAAGGGGCGGCAGGTAGCCTAGTGGTTAGAGCGTTTGCCAGTAACTGAAAGGTGTCTAGATTGAATCCCCAAGCTGACAAGGTAAAAATCTGTCGTTCTGCCCCTGAACAAGGCAGTTCACCCACTGTTCCTAGGCTGTCATTGTAAATAAGATTTTTTTCTTAACTGACAAGCCTAGTTAAATAAAGGTATAAAAAATAAAGGACACCAAAAAGAAGAGACTTGCCTGGGCTGCTTTGATGGTGACGCTGTCAGTGATTTATTTAGAATTCAATGCCCATTAACCCAACATGGCTACAATGTATAAAATAGTACAAATGAAGAAAAACTTGAATGAGTCGGTGAGTCCACACTTTTGACTGGTACTGTATCTACAAGTCAAAATCCATGTGTACGTGTGTGTATAGTGCGTGTTGTCATGTGTGTGTATGCAAGTGTCTGTGCCTATGTTTGTGTTGCTTCACAGTCTCTGCAGTCCCTGCTGTGTTACATAGTTAGATAGGAGACATGGTTACTCTGTAGGTAGTTTTGCACATTTGGTAAGAGAATCTATACCACAGTAATCGCAGTATGCGATATCCCCCTGTTTTGGGACCACTAATTAGGGATTATTTTGATAAAGGTATGGGTTTCCCTGTTCATATAGACAGGGTTTGAAATCTAAAAACAGCGCTAACCGCTTTCCTCTTGTCTGTCTCATTCTGTGTGTCCTGTGTTTGTGAATGTGATATGAGAGTTGTGTGAGTGTGAAAATAAGGGTAAATCTAAAGTTTGGACAATAAGATAGAGAAATGTGTTTAATAAGCTGATTCAAATTTGGATATTAAGTTTCGATATGTAGCGTTATCTTGGTGTTCAGTCCATCACTGCCCCTCATAGAATATCACGTTATGGTATTGAGTACAGGACGTTATTTTAGAAAATAATCAGCAATCAGCAGTTTCTGGAAGTCTAGAGAACCGTTGAGGATACGTGTGGAGCATTATTAGGGTCCTGTGTGGCTCAGTCGGTAGAGCATGGCGCTTGCAACGCCAAGCGTCGTGGGTTCGATTCCCGCTGGGGCCACCCATATGTAAAAAAGTAGTGGCCCCAGCCGACTTGTAAGTCGCTTTGGACAAAAGCGTCTGCTAAATGGGATATATTATTATTATTATTATATTATTCCCATGACCGGCCGGGTAGTGTCTGGGAAACTAACGTTTTTGGGTTCTGCTGGGAGTATGGCAATGGAGAGTCGTTGAAAATGCACATGGAATGGTGAACGTGAGTACCTAAGATTTCCTACGTTATACATGGATTCTGTACCATAACCAATGAAACTAGAAACGCTTTTGGAATTTCCTCAATCTGGAAAATACATTTAAATAAAGTAGGCCATTACGGCTTGAAATGTTAATTTTAGGGACAATTTTAACACAGAATGTGGACGTAATTTGTATCGACGTAAAAAACAAACGAGATTTTACATCAAATTCAAAATCATTGCGGAGGAAATGTGATGTAATAAAGGACTTTTATTATGTCGCACAAGAAAATATAATCAGTTTTTATTGACCTCGCCAGATCTATGTCCAAATCAATGCATGTCGATTCAACAAGTTGACTGCTAAATCAAATCAAATTATATTTGTCACATGCGCCGAATACAATAGGTGTAGACCGTGAAATGCTTACTTTCAAGCCCTTAACCAACAATGCAGTTTTAAGAAAATACCTTTAAAAAGAGAGCAGCAGCAAATAACTATAGCGGGGCTATATAAAGGGGGTACTGGTGTCGAGGTAATTGAGGTAATATTTACATGTAGGTAGAGTTATGACTATGCATAGACAATAACAGAAAGTAGCAACAGTGTAGAAGAGGGGGGTGCAAATAGTCTGGGTAGCCATTTGATTAGATGTTCTGGAGTCTCAGGTGGCTCAGGTGGCTGGAGCCTTTGACCATTTTTAGAGCCTTCCTCTGACACCGCCTGTTATAGAGGTCCTGGATGGCAGAAAGCTTGGCCCCAGTGATGTACTGGGCCGTACGCATTACCCTCTGTAGTGCCTTGCAGTCTGAGGCCGAACAGTTGCCATACCAGGCAGTGATGCAACCCGTCAGGATGCTCTCGAATGGTGCAGCTGTAAAACCTTATGAGGATCTGAGGACCCATGTCAAATCTTTGCACATGTGAGAATCTATGCGGAGGAACACTTTGTGTCGTTTTTGTGTGACAGATAAAAAGACTACAAACCATTATAATTGGGTTATTTGTGGGTTACTTGTCATTTCAATAGGCATAAGTTCTATATTACTGACTAATCTGAGTTTCTGATTGTAATTCAGCTATTGCCATGTTTTTCTTAGATAGCAGCCAGTGTTTGTTTTAAGATGTAAACTGAATGTTTTAGCAGCTTGTTAAGTTCAAATTTAAAGACAAATTTATTCAACATGAATAGCAGGGCGATTTTGAGGTAATAACGTTTTGTGTTGCCTCATGGTTTGCTGGTGTAGCCTACTGAGAATGGGATCGTATTTGAATCACTGAATCATGAACTGAATATGTGCTTGTCAACAATTGCAATTGTTTGTTTTATGATATGTAGTCTAATCAGAAGAGACTTATCTAAATCGAATGCATTCTGATAATCGCTGATAGGCAATTGAGATAGAGCTGTGACCATGATCATGATAAAACAAGGCTCCAACAACAATGAATTGAAGTTTTGGGCAGAAAGAGGCTCAAGTATTGTGAACTATTTTATATTTTTCCTTAGCAATTGGCTGATGTATTTTGTGGATTTGGCGCAATACAAATATAGAGTAATATTTTTAGGGTAGACTACAATGAAAACATTGCCTTCTAGTAAGGAGAGCATAATCATTTTTAGTTTCTTATATTTTCTAAACCTTAAGATGGGTTGACAGTATTTGAATGGTAATGTGTTTTTGGTGTTGTTTTGGATAGCACTCTAATAATGCCACGTTTTAGTAAATTGAAGAAGCTCAGGTTTCCATACGAGGTTAAATGATGAATAGAGAGATTGAGACTTGAGATTAGCTGCTGGTGAAAGCGAAAGGACACATTGGGACATTTGGAGCAGAGGTATGAGAAACATTCTTTGACAGTTTCTGATTATTGTTGCTCGGTTTTGTAGTTTAGGTGACACTAGTCTGTCATGTCTTATTATGTCTGTTCCTGTCCTTTCTCTTCACTCTGTCTCTCTCTGCTGGTCTTATTAGGTTACCTTCTCTTTCTCTCCTTCTCCAGCTGTCCCACATCTCCCCTAACTAGCTCATTCACCCTTTCCCCACCTGTTCCCTCTTTTCCCTCTGATTAGGTCTCTATTTCTCTCTCTGTTCCTGCTACTTTCGGTGTCAGATTCTTGTTTGTGTTTTTCATGCCAGAAGCAAGCTATCGTCTCGTTTGCTTCCACCTTGTCCTATCCTGTCGGAGTCTGCCTGGCAGGTGCATCCTGCACTCTACTAACGTTCTTTTGTTCCATTGACAACGTCGGAAGAGGATCTATGCCATTCCTGTTTTTTCATTAAAAGAACTCTGTTTTCTGTTAAAACCGCTTTTGGGTCTTCACTCAAGTACATAACAGAAGAATCTGACCTAGAATGGACCCAGCGGCTCCGGACCCTTTTCACTCCGCCGTCGAGATCCAGGGAGCGATGCTAGGCAGACACGAGGGGGAATTGTCTGCTGCTCGACATGCCGTTGAGACCCTGGCCGTCCAAGTCTCCGACCTCACAAGACAGGTTCACCAACTCCACCTTGATCCACCGCCCACTTCCAGGGTTTCCGAGTCTCCGGAGCCCAGGATCAATAACCCGCCGTGTTACTCTGGGGAGCCCACTGAGTGCCGCTCATTCCTCACTCAGTGTGATGTGGTGTTCTCTCTCCAGCCCAACACTTACTCCAGGAGCACAGCCCGCATCGCCTACGTCATTTCTCTCCTTACCGGACGGGCGCGTGAGTGGGGCACGGCAATCTGGGAGGCGAGGGCTGAGTGTATTAACCAGTATCAGGACTTTAAGGAGGAGATGATACGGGTTTTTGACCGTTCTGTTTTTGGGGAGGAGGCTTCCAGGGCCCTGTCTTCCCTATGTCAGGGGAATCGATCCATAACGTATTATTCTATTGAGTTTCGCACTCGCTGCCTCTAGTGACTGGAACGAGCCGGCTTTGCTCGCTCGTTTTCTGGAGGGTCTCCTCGCCGAGGTTAAGGATGAGATCCTCTCCCGGGAGGTTCCTTCCAGTCTGGACTCCTTAATAGCTCTCGCTATTCGCATAGAGCGACGGTTTGATCTTCGTCGCCGAGCTCGTGGAAAGGAGTTCGCGTTCTCCGTTGCCCCCTCTCCACATCACTGCCACCT